>NC_064440.1:8593036-9239702 GCF_023343835.1 Lagopus muta | reverse complement strand
GCTTCTTGCATTAAATTACCCACTGATAAACACTTGTTAATTTAAGGATTAGGATTAAATAACAATGCAGAATATGTGAGATAGAAAACTGTAGCTCTGGAGAATTTAATACTAAGCATGTATTCATTTGCATTTGCAATTATTTCTCAGTATCTTTCTTTCTGCAAAGAGAAAATGCCAGAAATCCTTTCCTGTTCCATTACTATAAATGGTAACGTAGGTAGTTGTATCCCTCACAACTCTTTGCTATCCCAGATGTGATAAACTGATCCACCCCAGTCTGAAAAATTAAGAGTCAGTGGGTTTTAATAGACACAAACATTCATACCTGATGAACTTTTGAGCTTTCTCATGCTAATTACAATACTCAAATATTTAGCTACTGTGCTCAAGACCCAAGATGTGGAGATTGGTTCAAGAACAATGCCATTTTAAATGGCACAGCGTCTTTTTAAATTTGAGCCTTTTAATTTCCAAGTCTTTTGACTAAAGTAGATTACACAATTCTGTTTTTTTTTTTTTTTTTTTTTTCTGGAGATTTGCTGTATAATTGTAGCTTTGGTAGGAATTTGCTTTATAATTTTGCTGGATCTTTTCTAAGCAGACATGGCAGTCTCAGCAACTGTTAGATTGCAAATAAGTTAGCTATCATGAATCTGAATAACAAGATCTTAAAAGACTCTTATTGTGTCAGATTTTGGATTTTGTGATGTTTTTGTTTTGGTTTTGGCTTTTTTTCCTCAATATATTAAAATCAGTCTCGAGAGAAGACTAGAAGAGGAGCATGTAGATTAGGATGGCTACATGTTTTGTAGGGGGAAAAATGTACAGACTTTAGCAGAAGTTGGATCAGATCTTGGATCTTTAAGGTATTTTGTTTTTCTTTCTGTTCGATCCTAATGTTCTTTTGGCCTGTCATAACTAACAGGAGTTACAACGCTTTTCTCAGTTCCTCTGGTGTTATTTGCTCATGTCTTTTGTCACATGCTCTTCCTTATAGACCCTCACAGGCATTCTGTGACCAAAGCTCCCTTATGGAAAAACAGTTTTACTCTAACCAATAATAATTCTTCCTTTTAAGTGAACAATATGGCATGTGGAATGTGGAAAAGTCGTATATTTGAGGTAATGAACTGTAGTGTGGTATTTTTCTTTCAAATAAAGACCATAGATATTCTTCCTGTAATTCAAGGCAATGCTTGTTTTCACTTCAGTTTCAAGATAAATTATGTTAGTCTTTATCACAGCTGTATAATGTTTATACTGAAGCAATACTACTTCTCATGAAGATGAATATTTGGCTTCACTATTTTGTGAAGAATCTCATCAATCTAGTCAATTTGATTGAGTTACACTGAAGCACCAGAGCTTTTCTCTTACCACTCTGATCACAGCTCTGTACTTGGATAGATGGCATACATATTACTTGTTCTAACTGAGGTTGCTCATATTTCCTTTGCCAGGACTTTTTTTATGTCTGGATCTGTTAACCTCCTTAGAGTGAATTATCACTTTCCGTGGAGCGTACATAAATATGGTGCTGCTCAGTGTTGGCAGTGCTGCCCATCCAGCTGTCGGGGAGTTAGTTGTCTAACACTAGATGGTGATGTATATCATCTTAAGTCACAATATATTTCATACAAATTACAATTATTTTGTAAAGGCTAATGAGGTCTTTTGGAAAAAAAAAAATCCTATCATTGATATTAAAAGAACAATATATTTTTGTGTGTAGGCTGAGCTAAAATGCCATCCAACGTTATTCTGCAACATGCTAAATGTAATTGGTCTTCTTATAGAAACTTAAAGGTCTTAAAGATATCTCATGAGATTATTTTATCACTGAAACATTCTGCTTTGGATTTATGTGTTAGGTTCACTTCACAAATGGTTTCTAAACTTGTGGTGTGAGCTTTCTTTTTCTTCCTCAACAATCAAATTTTGCCTTCAATTAATCTGCAGTTCCCCACGTTCACTCAGCCATCGCAGTATGTCAACCGTTTCTCTAGGAAAGGAGATGAACACAGCCAAGTTTCTTGCAAATTTAATGTTTCTTACTGCTCGTTTTTCTTTCCAGAGTGCAAGGTGTTCTCTATATATGTGTAATAGAAGAAAGCATCACTCCAGCTAGAGTTGGAGGGCTTAATTTAGAGGGAAAGTCTCTCAGCATGCCCTTTAGATGATCAGGTCTGAATTAGTGCTTTGTTTCCCTGTGGGAGATCATTCCACAACTGAATTGCCACTACTGTCTGTGCTTATTGGCAAAGGCTGTCATCCTAACTAGTGTTAGGGACTTGAGTGATGATAACAAACACTGGAAGGAACAGCTATGTTTTAGGACATTAATTATAAGAATCAAGGCCTTGTTTAGGCTACAGGAGTGGACTAAGACTTGGTGGACAAAATGAGGTGTTCCATGCTGGAAAGGCATTGCACATGAGAAATATTCATGCATATTATGCTACTGATGCACATGTGAAGGGATCTTTGTTGTTGTTGTGTTTTTTTGTCAAATGTTCCTTAGGAGCAAAAAGTCCCCTTTGTTGCCCTAAATTTCACAGTTGAAAGAAATGAAGGAAAAATTAAAATTTAAGATAGTGACTGCTTTTGGAAACTGCAAATAACTGTAAAATAATGTTTTCTCAATGATAAAGAAAAGATTAGCCAGAACTTGGTTTTCCCCCGGTTTCAATACAACAGAATGTCAACTGTAGTGCTTTTGCCCTTGCTTCTAGACATTAATATATTGTTTTCTCATAGTTTACCTACTGTACTTCTGTGTAGCCATAAATCAGTATACCCTTGCATTACTCTTTGGGGACAATTCTCTTCTATGAAGAAAAACACCAGGAAGGGAAGAAAAAAAAAAAAAAAGAGCTTGGACTTAGGTTATATTTAAAGTGAAACTCTCTATGAACCTGCTAACTGTGGATTTTTCCATCCTAAAGGAAAAATAAAGTCACAGACATTAGTTGCTCTATCTAACTTGCTCTCTTTTAGGATCAAAAGATCCATGTAACTGTAATACAGAAATTCCCCTTCCTTCAGTTTTTAGAGATGAGCAAATCAGAGGGAAAGGAAGTTGTAACTCTGAAATGTCACAGTTAAATTTTGGCATTTTCGATTTTTTTTGTTCCATTTTACTTGGAACATTACACATTGGCTGATAAAGATGAAAGCAACTTGCTTACAATTTTACTCTATTCCATGATGGGAAAATAAGTGTCTTGCAATTTCTGTGGATTGTGGTCTGTTAAATGTTTTTTGTTGTTTTTCTCCCAAAACTAAATTCTGGAGTGCTTTGAAGCCATATTGGATTTTGTTTCAACCCACAACAGCAATCCAAATCTCCTTCACAATCTTGACTCCATTTTTTCCCACTAATGGTGACAGTGTTCTGAGATAAGAAATAAAATGTCTGATAGAATGTGCTAATTGAGATTTTTAGTCAAACCTTGGGTTTCTTTGAGACCTTGGACTGATATTGTGTGTCCAAGCCCCGCTTCAGTGTCACTGAATCACTGAGATATGAGAGACAGTGGATGAAAGGGGGTACCTATGTCATAGAGTAGGAGGTATCCACATGGCACTACCAACTGGAACTGTACAGAAGAGCACATCACATCTGAGTCTGCACTTGGATCCGTTTATCATTCAGGAAGCAACTGAGGAAACTTTGGATCCTCTGTTTCCTGAGCCAGTTCCACTTGGTGCACTGAGAACAGAGGTGACACCCACACAGCTCCTTGTATTCTGTTGGAAATGCGATGGAGTCGGTGGGTTGGTTACAGCACAGATTGGTACTCTGCCGTTAAAAAGCCTCATCTAGGAAAATGAAATTTCCTCAGTGAAAATCTTCATCTCTGTGTAAACATGTAACAAAGAGACATAAGGATATAGAAATCTCCCTAACTTGAAAAACAGACTCTAGGAACATCTGCCGTATTTAATCTAAGCTTACCTCTACCTTCTACTAGTTAGTTGGTGTATATATGTATGGTATATGTAGTTGATGTATATATATATGCTGTAGCTGCAGAGAAATGAGGAATGCACAGTTTTTCTCCTGTTGGATGATGCCCACTGCATTGCAATACCCAAAATAATTCTGCGGGGGGGGGGGGGAAGAGAAAAAAAGAGGAAACCTATATTTTTTACATGTAATCAAAACTTATTCATTTCAACTTTTCTTTCTCCTCAAACATGACAAAGTCCTGTGTCTTTTGTTGGTACAACTCACCCAGAGTTATGCATCTGTACTGTTGCTATACTGTTTTTCATCACAGTAACCTGATATATTATGAAGTTGTCTCGGCTCAGGATCAGACATGAAGACTTTCCAAAAGAAAGGCTTAAATGTTTTTTAAAGTTGCAGTTAGAGGTGTTTGGATGTTTGACCACCAGCTGCAATCAAATCACAATAATTTTTTTAAGTATATGTAAAACTTTAGAATAATTTTGATCAGTTTTCTTCTAATCTTACGGGGAAAAAAATAGTCTTTATTTCTTTAAAATCGGTCTGCCAAATGAAAATTTTGAGCAAGATGGTCATTTCCATGGAAACTCATTTTTCTATAGAATATCTTTATGGGCTCTTTTAAATTCTCTAAGACTTTTCCGTTTGTTGACACTGCATGTCTATAAAGGATTGTCAGAGTTCTCAAAGGATAGAAAGCAAATATTTCCTTTATAAATATCTATACTTAGCTTTGAGAAATGTGAAGTAGTTCAATAGAAATATGAAGAAGCAATGTGTAAACCCTAACAGATAAGTAGATAGCTAATGAATGGCAATTGATTTTACCTAAATACATAGAGAAACAAACAAACAGAAGAAGAGGAGAAATAACTAAGTAGTAGATAATGGCATAGATATGCAAAATAATTCCCATGGGATGCATTTTTAGTGTGGAAGGTAGTATGCCTGCTAGCTGTGAATATTTAAAAGAATGGTTGATTACTCTCACTGAACTGCTTTGCTTTGCTCCAACTGGTGGTGTTTGGAATTTGTAATGAAGGCAGAGGGTGGTCACGGTTCTTCCTGCTCTTTATTTGTGTGCTTTCTAATTTTCAGAACGCCTATGTCAACATCAATCGGATCATGTCTGTTGCATCCAGGCTGTCTGAGGCAGGCCATTACGCTTCCCAGCAAATTAAACAAATTTCTACACAGCTGGATCAAGAGTGGAAGAGTTTTGCTGCAGCTCTGGATGAACGCAGCACCATCTTAGCTATGTCTGCTGTCTTTCACCAGAAAGCTGAACAGGTGAGCTACTTTTGTGACTAGCGAAGTGATCTACTGACAACTTCATAACGGTTATGCTGCAGTTACTACCTGATGGCTTTTGGCTTATTTGCAGTTAAACCTGCTCTTATTGGAGCAGTGTTTCAAAAACAAAAAGCAACATATTCCTCTTCCCCCCCCCCCCCCCAAATTAGTATGCATTGCTTGAGTGGATAAGGAAATATTTTCTAGGCCTTAGTGATGAGAGAGAATCTAATGATAACTGAAATGCACTTATGCCATAATGTGCTGCATTATTTCTGTTGCCTAGTTTTCTATAGTGTTGGGGATAAAGGCAGGAATATTATGGTTGGGAAAACAAGTATCAGCATTTATATGTACGTGGATTGTTCTGCAAGTAATACTTCCTATTTATTTCCGTGGAAACTACAATACATACAAGGAGCACAATAATGATATTTGATAGAGCAAATTCTCAGCAACAAACCATTGCATTTTAACTTAGTCACTACCATTAGCTATGCATTTTCACCAGCAATGAACAAGATGCCATGCCTGCATGCCATGCTTGTAAAAATTTGCACCAGCAGAGGTGATCCACTTTTTCGCAGCTGCTATAATAATGTCATTGCTAGGAAAATGTTACTCATGCAGTCCATATTTCATTGATTTGAACAGATGGAAGTCAGAAGGTGCCAAATCAGGACTGCATGGTGTGTGTGGTATGACAGTCCAGCCAACATTGGCAGTGTGTTCCACAACTTCCTAAATGATATGGGTCCTGGCAATATTGTGCTGCAAGAGAAAGTTTGTCATCTTCTCTGGCCTGACCCTGGAATTTTGAGCCTTTAGCTTAGTCATTGTCACAATGTAGCTGTCAGAATTGTCCTGGATTCCAAGAAATCTTGAAGGACCATTCCTCCCTCATCCCAAAAGACAGTGCATATCACTTTCCCTGCTGAGGGCTGTGCTTTGAATTTTCTGTTCAATGGGGAATTCACGTCATCACTCTGTGGACTGCCATTTTGACTCTGGCTCCTAGTGGTGATACCACATCTCATCACTGGTAATGATGAATCCAGGAAACTGTCACATTCAGCCTTGTATTGGTTCAATAAGTTTTAACAAACTTGCATACAGTGTTCTTTCTGTTTCTGCGTGAACCTCCTGGTACAAATTGTGCGATCTTTCAATGTTGCCATTTCTAATGCATTGAAGCTGAGTATCAGCTTCATATGCAGTCTTGTGCTCATAAATCACCAAGTCATGCAGATGAGCTGATTAAGCCACCCTTCATTTCATAGTGTGACAGTTGTGCGTGGCTGTCCATAACATGGCTTGTATTCCACATCAGTGTCACCACTGCTGAAATGCAGTACCCATTGCCTCAGAATTGTTTCATAATTTCATGACTGTGACAGGTTTTAAATCAGTGAACAGATTTAAAAACAGCTCCACCTATCAGTGATGGTTCAGTTCTCATCCACATGCTGATTGTGTTCATTTCCCATTTAAAAACATGGCTTTGGGAGTTTTTTTCAGTGCTGTTGTGCACTTGCTTTTTCCAAATAGTTTTTTTTAAAGCTGCAAAGTGGCTGTGCTTGATACTGCTTGCATTTCAAGTGGCTGATTACTTTTAAGCCAGAAATCGTGCCTCATGGGTCAGTGTATGGGAACTGTTGAATCACAGCTTGAACCACTGATTGAACACCTGAGGAAAGGACCAGCCCAGTGTTGGGAGCACAGGTGACGGCAATTCAACTGTGTGACTCGAAGGGGTCAAGCGTGGTTGCACCTCTCTTAGACCTCATTTAAGGGCTTACTGTCACTGGATAAGGATCTCTGGTTGGAGATCCCTTCCTTGTGGACTTTTCCCTCAGAGCCCAAATCTTCAGAGCTGGGTGAGCATTCTTTTCCTATTTGTCCCTTTTGCCATTTCACTCTCGTATCACCTTTCTGCCACACTACTTTTCCAACTGTAGCAGTCAGAATACATGTATGGAAATGTTTTGCTTAAACAGTAAAGACTTTCTTTATTATTTGTTTCTTACTGAGGAATTATGCGTTTTTTATTTATTTTTTACTTCTTACTGACAACAGGCCATAACATGGAGCAATTACTCACCCTACCAGGCACCTAATGATGTATGTGCTCACATAAGTGCAGGCACTGATGGGCCCGATATCCTAACAAGATGACTGGTCCAAGTACTTTCACCTCTCTACAGTGGGCACTGTAAAGTTTAGGTGCAGACTTTGTATTGATCTTTGTCAGTCGCTGTATGTTCATAAAAAGAAAAAAATTATCCAGTCTATATGCAGAGAGAGAATGGTTAAGATTTATGAATGAATTAGTTATTCTTTGATTTGGTACTTGTTTTTGTTTTTTTTTCAATGAGCAATCCCATGTTTTTCTGAAGTGTCAATCTTATTTGCAATTTATGAGGAGTTGCCAGGGTATTTTGTAGGATGAAAGACAATAAAACAAATAGCTGCACTGAACTGCCTGTCAGTTAGAGGTGAGGTTTTTTGTCATCTTTCTCTTTGAACGCTGTCAAAGCGGATATTTTACCTCAGCCTTAGCTTGAAAAAGTCTAGACTAATGTCACTTTCAGCTTTGACTTTTTTTTTTTCTTCTCTGTGCAATTGAATGGCTGGGTCTGAAAAAAACAGTCCTCCCTTGGCACATCTATAAAAGGAACTGAGGTTTGTGCTGCCTGACGGAGGCAAGTCTCTCATTATTAAGCAGACAGGAGAATTTGCTAATTCTGAACAGCAGTCACTCCTTCCTTCAATAAGAGACAAGTCAGTGAGAGATAAGTGCTGAAGGCTGCAGGCTCAGACTGATGGAAAAAAAGAGAAGTGGGAGTCATCGTGCCCATTAGCAAAGACTGAGTTGTTGGTCTTGCTTCAGTTACTCTAGTAGTATAAACCGATGACTTGCTCTCTAATAACTTAATCATTTGACCTCCGTATAGTATAAGAAGTGAGGCATTTGGGATTTGGTTTATAACCCAGCCTGTGATCTATTGAGCATTCATTCCCAGAGTGATCCCTTATTATTTGGCATCACCAAGGGTTGTGGTGGTTTTTTGTGTTTTTGGTTTTTGTTTTATAATTGAAATCAGGGCTTCCTCATTTTACAATAATTAATGTCTAAATCTCTGAAGCAAAGATGTAGATAAACCCACAGCTTCCCCTGCTGCAGATCAAATCTTGATTTTGCTCCCTTTGTTCTGTTGGTAATGGAAGTCTCAATGCGGATCCAACCAGTTTTCCCACAGCGTGCCTCATACCAGTCTGCTATGCAGATTCTTTCCTTCTCCAGCGCGATAAGCTGCTACCATCTCTTTATTCAGTGCTTCCTACTGATTGAAGTTCCCTGTGATGCCAACAGGAAGCAAGTCTAGTAGGATCATAATCTTTCAGCCTTTGGCACACCACAGCCCGCAAGGAAATTGTTGGCTTGGGACAGAGATTTATGAAAAGTTCTCCGATCTCATAATATGCAAGCTGAGCAGGAAATAACTTGTTTTTCAAGGTCTCTTCCTAAAGACCCCACACAGCACACTGCACAGAATTCAATTTGTCTGTCTTGGAAGGATGAAAGGCTGAGTCAACTGTACTGGGAATTGAACCTCACATCTGTCTTCACATGCCTCAGAATCACATTGCTTTCCTGGCTCTCATAGCAGATACATGTGGCATGTTGAATTGAACTTGGCTGAATGAGTTCCTGTACCAAAGCTTGGTTTGTTTCTTTCTTTTCCTCCTTCTCTGCCTGTATGTTTTAGTGCATGCATGCATCTTCCTTAAGTTTTGCAAACATATTTTAAATGTACCTAGCTGTTATCAAGAAAATGACAAAGAAGACAAAGAAAATGGGGAGGGGAAAAAAAAAAAAAAAAAGGAGAGAAAGGAAAGAAAGAAAAGATGAATCTTGCCAAATTAGCTTCCTGCCAAGATTCTTTCAGCATGTGTGCTTGATCAAAAGCTGGTAAACTGAATTCCAAACACTTGCTGTGTCCAGGTGAAGGTACAAGTCAGGGTACTTAGTTAACTGCCCAAACGTCCCTTAAATGTCCCTGCTACAAATCTATCTTTTTTTTCCTTCTTCTCTCACGCTAGCATGAAATTCTAGTGCAAAATAGAATCTGCTTGTGCATATTTAGATATACCTGAGGCTATTCTAAGTTGCAAGGGAATATAGGATAACATGCCTTTTCTCAGTGATTTTTGAGAGAACTGTGCTGAGTTACACCAGAAGAGGTTCTGGCCCACTGACTGCCAGGTGGGGGAAGCAGACATACCAGGTGTCCTCCCTTTCTTGGCTGTGATCTCTGATTGTCTGCTGAATTATTAATAAGGTGCTCACTCTACAGATCCTGTCAGAACGAACAAATTAATATCTTCAATCAACTGAGAGATCTAAATCAATTAATTCTGGGTCAGAGTCTACCCTCAGAAGTGCATAAGCAGAATTACTATTTAAAGGAGTACATGCTGAGTGCGTGCACTAAATATTTATGGTGATTCTCTGAAAATGACCCGTGGCCATTTGTATTACCTTCCTCCCTAGCTGAGGAGACTACTGTACTCATCTCTGCCTTGATCCCTCTGAGCGCTCTGCTGTTTGAGCAAAGAAAGTGAAAAAGAGAGGAAATCTGAGGGAAAGAAGCAAAGGAGAAGACAGTTGGCATCTTTAAGATGCGAGGATAACTTTAGGATTATATAAGGAAAGGAAATTTCAGAAACATCAGGAAATACGCAGTTAGTCTCATACCCTGTACCCCTTAAAAAACAAACAAACAAAAAAACCACAAAAGAACAATCAAACAAAAAGAACACCCAACAAAACAAAATATAATTATACATATGTGTGTATCAGTAGATATTTTAACCACTGAGGCCTAAGAACAGTTTCATTGCACTCTTTCCATCATCCCTACAGCTCTTCTGCATCCACTTCAGGATGACAAAGACAGGCCAGAGTCTGTTTTTAATTTCTCTGGGACCTGGGAAACCACCCTGCTTAATCTGGAGTTTTCATCCATAGACCTAAGCAGTAAGCAAGGACTGTGCAAAAAACATAAATGAACATGGGCTACAAAATGTCAGAGCTGCATGCTAGAGCTTCTGTGTGATCTAGAATAGGAATCATGGAGCAGAGCTAGTGAGAAGTGGTTTAAGAATCCATTAGTGGTGGGCCTAATGCACCATTTGTGAATTGGTGGATAGGTTATGAGCCAGTAGTAAGTGTGGGCTGTTACCTTAAAGTTACTTTCTGATTAAATCAGAGGCACAAGGAAAGATTTTATTTTTAGGAGAGATTTTTCTTAATCATTCTTCAGATCCTGAAACACATGTGCAACTATTGGAGTCTGTCATTTCAACTTTTATGCTCCCAATAGGAGCTATTCCAGTCTATGGGCTAACTGGAAATTTAAGCAATTAACTTCAATTATATTGGTCCTTGCTCCTGTTCCAACCTCACAGTCGTAACTTTAAATGTGTCTTTTTTTAACTCAAGCAATGATTTTGTCACATGAATATGTTTCTAGCATGGAGAGTTGAACAGAATAAAGTTGCTTGGCTCTGCCAGAATAAGTTGCAAGTAATAAATATTGACATCGCTGCTCTTTTTTACAATATACCCAGATTGATAATCTGGTGGTATGAAGTAATACTTGTCAGAAGTCCTTAAAACATATCTTACTCTCCCTGCATGAACTCCACACACCAACAGGCTGCATTTCTTACAGCTTCTTAAAAGAGAGGACATCAGCTGCTCTTGCTCGTGGTAGGAGTGGAATTGCTGATGTAGTTATTGGTGTGACATTGCCTGTGTACAATAGATATACAGAAGAAAGGTAGATGTGAGACAGCCAGGCAGTGATGCAGTTAGGTGCTTAAAATCTTCTTGATGTCTCCCACCTACTGTGCAAAGCGTGCTTTGGGGATATGGCAGCATAGGAGTAACAAGACTGCAAGAGCCTGTATAAAAATGGATAGAATTCAGCCATTCAGATAAGAGCTGTAGCTGTGTGATTCTGGCAGCAGGAATACTGATCTGTAAGGTGTAGAGGTCCTTTGTTCACTGTGTCAACTGAGAGGTTCATGTAACAACCCCAGAAGGGATTGGCCTCAGCTCCATATTCCTAAAACTGACTAGGAAATGATGTGAATTCCACTAGCTCAGCAAAAAAAATAAGGCAACTTCAGCTTTATGGAGAACTGTTTAGGAATTTTGCTTGTAGAGATGTGACAGATGAGAAGTCAGATTAACACAAGAGGACGTGGTGACCTCCAGTCTCCTAGGAAGCATAGTTCTTGCTGTTAGATTTGTACCTTGTAGACACAAATGTTTAGGGCATTATCTTTGTTGCTGAATCTCTATATTTACCATGCAAACACTTTGTAGCCTTGTTTATACGACAGCATAGTGAATAGCATTACACTTACAATAGTGCTAATAAAAAAGGATGCTGATACCTGAGTGGAATTAAAACTCTCTACTTTGAATCTCACAGCCCCTCACTCTGTGAGGAGCGCTTTACAAAGAAGCCACAGGTGAATGCTTGAGGAGCTGGTAAAGCTGTGATTGTGTTTTAGTGTTGTGGTGTTACAAGCTCATCCTACAGGGCACTGCATCTGTTTTATAATCAGCTGTTCATTTTTTATTCGTAGCCCTGAAGTGTGGCAGGCTGGGTTATCAAAAAGATGGAGGAAGAGAAAATATTTAATGAGTAATAATGAGGTGGCATCAGGCAGTTAGTACAAACTAAATATGAGCATGGTAGTGACTACGTCATTGGAGTAGACCCTGCTTAAAGAAAAAAGACAGGAACCTTAGAGACCAAATTCCACCTCTCTTTTACAGAATAGGCAGAACCTGGGAGACCTTCCCCAGTTTGTTCTACTAAAGAACATCAGCCCTGCTTTGGAGGCCTTTAAGAGTGGAATTTTTTTTTTTCCATTCCTCTACTCCCCAAGCCTGTTTGGTTTCTGGCTCTCTGTTAAGGCTTCCAACCAAGGTGCTAAACCATATCAATTGCAATGGCAGTGCCTTTTTTTCTCCCTTTTTGTGGATCTCTGCCCACCAGGAACTGGAATCAGACCAGGAGCTCATTTTGAATTGGCTGCTTAACAGCCATCAGATGGTAATAGTATCTGATTACTGCTGACCTGGTCCAGGACCAAATGTATGACCTGGAGGTTAAAGCCTTGGTATCCTATTAGCAATCCCACTGAGCTGGCCCTGAGCTGGGAGCTGCTTGAATACAGACTGTCTGCTTTTCACTGAAATAAATGTTAGTATTGATTTTAAAGGGAGTTTTCTATTGGCCAAATTAGAGTTAAGTACAGGTGAGTGACCAAGGGATGTTTGACGACTGAGATGATGGCAAATACAGCTGGATCCTCCTGTGCTTCACACTGATGTTTTTCTCCCAAATATTGCAGGCTCCCTGCTCTATATGCGAAGACTCTTAGAATGGGTGTTTTCTGAGCCTAATTAAAGAAGCATTTGTTTTTAATTCAAAAGAAACAGAAAATGTTCTTTTGGATAGATACTCTTCAGGAGGTAACAGGAATATACTTTTCCAGTGTGTTCAAAAGGACCTTTTTTTGACTGTTATATTCTCCTCAGTTCAGGCTGGAGTTGTCAGTGGCACTGTAGTTTTTCTAAGTGGCATTCTACTCAGTTTTCTAAAGCTGTTGTGATGATGTTCTCTGTCGCTGTTGCTCATTGTTTCTGTAATTGTTTCAGTTCCTTTCAGGTGTGGATGCCTGGTGTAAAATGTGCAGTGAAGGAGGCCTCCCCTCAGAAATGCAAGACCTAGAGCTGGCCATCCATCATCATCAGTCTCTGTATGAACAAGTAACACAGGCCTACACAGAGGTATGTGCTTCCCAGAGGAGAACGTGTCTGCTAAGTGCAAACAGATACTTGACTATGTTTGGAAAGTCAGCTTTTCTGGGGAGAAAAAAAAAAAAATAAATTAGGTTTGCTTTCCATTACTGCAATTGTTTCAAAGAAGTCAGAACTATCTACTCCCAGTCTGGGGACTCCCTGGAGTCTGCTTGCAGGGGACCATCAGGACGATCTTAGGGACAGACCCCACATAGAAAAGATGAAGAATGTAAGTGATAGTGAACAGTAATGCCTTGTTTTCTAAACAGCATGAATGATTTGGATGTTATTCATGAGAAAAAGCAATTCTGGGTTGCAATCATGAAGTGCAATTTCTAATGCAATACTTGGGCTTCTCAGGAGCAGGAAGGTGCCTGAGCAAACGGAGGATGTTCCTATTGTTCCTGGTTGGAACTGAGAATTTTTATGCATGTGTCTAGTCAGAAAGTAAGGTTCTCTAATTGTACTTGAAAATGTCTCTTAAAAAATAAATTTTAAACTAGCATTAGTTTAGCAGCCTCAGTCTTAGCTTTTGTGAAATGAAAATTATTTAAAATACATTACAAAAGAGTCCTTTAATATGCATATTGCTTTTGCTGATGCTTCTTCAGAAAGCTATAAATTGTCACACACACACAGCTGTTTAAAACATTTCTACATTATTTCTCTAAGCACATTTTTAGGCATTTTGTAGAACTGCCAGAAAGGTTACAGTCTGTTATTTCCGAAATGTTCATTCCTTTGCCCATGGTTACGTAGAGAGCTGAAAAGCTTGGATTAGACTTTAGAGCCCTACCTCTTATCCATGTGCTCATTTCTCAAATCTAGACAATGTCTCTTGCTTATAGAATTAGTGTTTCTTTCATAGGATCTCTATGTGGTGGGATGAAAATTGTAGCTTTCACTTTCTTTTCCTACAGAGTCATTGAAAATCTCTTTCTATTTCTGTAATAGTAAGATATTTGTAATAGAATGGATATTCATTGGAATAAACATATAAATCTGGATATACAGGCCTTTTCTGTCCTGTTATAGAGTACAAGGATTTTAGATATTCTGCAGGAATGTAAGAAGAGATGCCCAAAGAATTTTAGGAAAACCTTTTCCTTTTTACCATGGTTGTAGCTGTAATTATTTGCCTCCTTCCTGTACTGATTAAGAGTGAAGCTCAGAAACATCGAAGGCAGAAATCATAGGCTTGATGTGCAAACCACAGCCAAGCAATTCTTTCTACTTGCTGCTAACACCAAGTAGGGCTGTTGGCAGAACAGACCTTCCTACTGAAAATGGAGTGATGCTCTTGCTTTTACTTTGGGTAGAACTGTGCTTAAGGGAAGAGGCACACATCAGCAATATGCATTTGGGAGCTTCCTCTGACACAAAAGGAGGTTCCATAAATGTCTCAAGCCAGGCTGTTTATATTGCTCCACCAGTAGCTGAACAGCAGCATTTCTGTACTATTAAAAATAAGGGGGGGGGGGGGGGGGGGGGTAGGAATATGGTCAGATTTCCTTTGACAGGTACAACACTGTTACTTAGAGATCACAGGGACTGCAAGTGCTGCTGGGTGCAGGTCCATTAAGTTTAAGACTTATGCTATACCTCTTAAAAATGTGTTGTCAGATGCAAATTCAAATGAACTGGGTTCTTTATGCTTGTGACCTTGCACAGTCCTTGAAAAATTCAGAATATTCACATGAAAAGAGATGTGATATATTTTTTGCAAAACAAAGGGGAAGGTCTAAGTGGCTAGAAGAGCAGAGATAGCTCCTCCATTTGTGAAGCTGTTCCCTTCCTTTCTGTAAAACGTAGAAGATATGAAGTCCTGGAATATGTATGAAATCTTCGGAAATATTGAGCTTCACTGGTTGTCAACCACCATGCTGCTTGACATATGTTTATAGATTGCCTTCAGTGTGACAGGACAAGCTTGTAGGCTACAGAGCAGGAGAATGTTTCTAATTGCCTCTCCTATATGTTAATGATTATTAGCAGAACAACTTGGGCACTTGATATCTGGCATTTATCTCTGGCTGTGCAGACAATGAATGCGAGGTTGCCTGTCAGGGAAAAATCTTAACTGGTAATCTCTGAGGCTCTTCAGACAGACAACAGGAGCCAAATACTTGATGGGATAGATTCAGACCAACTGAAAACCCAAATGGTGGGATCAGGCCCATAGTGAATTCACACAGGGAAGTTAGTCCATGGAAAGAATGAGTTTCAGGTCTAATAAGCTGCTCACACATGTATGCATGGCTTTGGTTCCCTATTCCCAGTGACTGGATTGTTGCTAATTATCTTTTCACAGATAAAATGGGATGCAGCCTGCCATGCCTCCTTCCCTGCCTAGATGCTGCTGCTTCCTGCCTAGCAGCCATTGCCACCTCCACTGGGTTGCCAAGGAAACACCTGTGCCTCAGTGTTCCCTGCTAAAATCCCCCCATATTCCCACTGTGCACTGCTGTGGCTGTGACTGCTCCCTCTGTGACCCCAGCAGGCTTCAGCCTGCGCAGATTGCTCCAGCTGCTTTTTGGCAGCAACCAAATCTGAGAATGGAAAGCCTCTCCCTGCAGGCTCTCCATTTATTTCCTGATCTAATCCCAAATTATCCTCAATATTTAAAAAAAATCTCCAAGGATCCCACCTAGTAGTCACCTAATAGTCACTACCTAAGCCCCCCTCATGTGATGAGAATTGACTCCCAGTTCTGCCAGTATAATTCTCAGAGGCTCTCTTCATTTCTCTGCAATTGCACTGCACATCTATTACTCTAACAGCCTGGGATGTGGCATGGCTTGCCAAAAGACTCAGATTTGGGATTCATGGGTATTTGCTACATTTGACTGAGCAACTATAATATGGAGATAAATGAGACTTGCAAATCCTTGAGACATACTTGAACTTTGCTAATGATCAACATTCAAACTGGATGGAAAGCATTCTTCAAACCATTCTCTAGCAGGGTTGGTGGCTGTGATTGCATAGAAATAAAAACACGTTTCCAGGAAATCTCATCATTTCTCTGCAGTTCGTTTCTGAGGGAAAGGAGGAGAGTGGGCTGAGAAAAGAGAAGGATTCCAGTAGTGTCTTCATTAAATGTTTCTGCTGAACAAAATATTTCAAGCTTGCAATCCATAGCTCAAAAACATTTCAAGGTGATGTTTTTTAGAGAACTATGCAAGTATACACTTGTTAAGATGTTTTGGTTAGGATAGGGTGTTTGTTTGCTTTTTTTTTTTTTCTTGTGTAAGTATATGCTGGCATTAAAAAAATCTAGCATTCTATTTTTTTAATGCCAAAATGCCTTTGCATCTGCAACTGTTTTTCAGTATACACAAAAAAAGATTGCACATGTGCACAGGACTTTCCATTTGCCTCCAGGCTTTGTATCCCATTGAAACTGGAGGCTACAGATGCCTCTGAGCGCTCCTGGGGAACAGTAGAGTCATCATCCTATCCTCATTTCACTGCCACTGAATGAAATACAGAATCAGAATGTCACACCTCAGAAGGTATATTCCTACTTAGTAATCCTACGATGAAAGGACTCTCTCTTATCATACGGAATATGAATGACTCTGCCATCTGTGGTTTTCTTAAAATGCCACCTCCTCATGTAAATAGGCCCCTATTGCAAATGCCACCTGTCATCAACTGGTGCATGTCAGGAATTCTCAGTGCCCATGTGTCAGAACGTAGCATCATTTGGGATTGCTGTGTCTGTGCAGTCCCAGCAGAGTGGTACCTGTGCTGTTGCTGAGTGACACAGCAGGCCCATGAGGGAACGAAGGCAGTGCTGCATGTGCAAGTACAAGTCAATAGAGATGTAATGAGGGCTTTCTTCTTTTTTGAGTAAAATGAGGAAGAGACATGGGGAAAAAGAATCAGCGAGGTTGTTCGTTCTCAGCTCTTGAATATTGAAGTATCAGCTCAGTGAAGGAGACTTGTTTCTTCACTCAGGTGAGCCAGGATGGAAAAGCCTTGCTGGATGTCCTACAGCGTCCCTTGAGCCCTGGGAATTCAGAATCCCTCACTGCTACTGCAAACTATTCCAAAGCTGTGCACCAGGTACTGGATGTGGTACATGAGATCCTGCATCACCAGCGGCGCCTGGAGAGCATCTGGCAGCACCGAAAGGTCCGGCTGCACCAAAGGCTGCAGCTCTGCGTTTTCCAGCAGGATGTCCAACAGGTAAAGCTGTTACTAAAGGAGATAAAGAATGATCCTCTCTCTGCAGCTGTAAAGGTAGTTTGGTGACTTATCTGGAGGGTATAGCTAATAGCTGGATTACACACATGGCTCTATCTATGCTAAAATACTGATGCACCTCTCAGTTTCACATTAGAAGCCATCAGTCAGTCCACTGATTATTGATCAGTCTGTTCCCTACAGGAATGTGACACTATTTTCAGTGGTTAATTTTTCACAAGTGAGCAGTTGGCTGCAGGTGCTTTACTGTTCCTTAGGAAACAGCGTTTAATAGAAAAACAAGGATTTCAAGTGTAAAAAGCAATTGAACTGCAGTGTGTTTCATCTTCCTGTGTGGAAGGAGTACTGATACAGATCTTACAGTGGTGGTTTTTGGATGATCTTTGCATTATTACCATTTATGCAGGGCAGGTATCTGTACTATTAACTAGTAAGCCCAAATGAACTGCACCCCCTGAATGTACAGAGCCCACAGCACAGTAACAGCTCATACCATACAGGCTCACCTCTAAGAACTCAGGCTGCAGGTAAATAACATTTGTCTCCCAAAGGAAGCCATCTGAATACACACAGCAGTGTAACTGACAGTATGTAGGAGATGCCGTTGAGCTGCTAAATATGCAAACACAGTCAACAGATGCTACAGGACTCTGCTGGTTCAGAAGGGTGTGGTTTGTTTATTGGCCCCTGTACAGCCTGAAACAGATGTTGGTAGCAATATGGTACTTGCTTTAAATGAAGAGGCTGAACACTCTAATTGTGTTTATGGAGCATTCTAATGTCCCTGGGGTTCCTTATGTCTTTGCCTTTCTCCCAGTGAAACACAAGGGAGAGACAGAGCAACAGTGCAGTCGCATGCAGAATAGACAAGAACCAGAAAGGAGGAGAGACAGGCAACTTGCTTCATGGTAATGAAATTCATAAGCTATATATTAAGTAGAGCACGTAACTGGAATTCAACTAGAATAGTCTCTACAAACTATATGATCTTTCAAGTATTTTTTAATACAGTTCTGGAGTTAAAATATCTAAGAACAAGGTATTGTGAATTTTGATATCTTTACATTTTTTCCAATTATAATGTATAACGTTGATAGGAATCCTTATTAGCTTAGGTATTCTTCATCTCCTAGGGTGATTTATACCTCTGTTCAATCATTCCATCCAAACTTCTTCTCTTACATCTTTTGAAATGTGTAGAAATGCTTATGCAGTTCACTCAAGAAACCCTCTTGGGACTTTAAATTTCCACTTATGCAGGGCAGTGAGTCTTTGTCACTGGTTTCAAGAGGATTAATGTCTTCTGTGTGCAATGCAACTTTTTTTCAAAAGGAGAGAAGCAAGTAGTAAGTGTCAGTGAAGTACAGTTGCTTAAGACAGCATCACTATCTGTGTCAGTTCTGTTGGCAGCAGTCTTTTCAAATTTTTCTTTTAATGTGTAGTTATCTGGGAAGCAACAACTTGATGACAGACATGTTTCTGTCCCAACACACACTTACATCTCTTTATCCTGCTTAGAAAGTAGAGATGAATCATTCTATTCACCAAACAGCTGTACTATTCAAGATAAATGCTTTGTAATTCATAAATGAAATTATTAGCTGAACAGAAATATGGAGATTCCATGAGGAAGAGGAGTATATCTCTGAGTATGTTGGCCTTTGTTTGTTTTTCAGTAATCACTTCCTATGTGCAATTTCTACTATGCTTACATTTTAAAATACCCATCAGCTTGCAGGTGTAGCTGTCAATTAGCAAGTGGTCACTAGCCATAAGTAAGACTTATCCATAATCATTTTCTGCCTTGTCAAAATTTAGTAACCTAAGTTTAGTAACCTAAAGATGTCTATCTTCTGGATTCAAATCTACAAAAAGAAGGATGTGGGTGAACAAATCCTGACAGGAGAGTCCTGAATTTGTTAGAGTTTGCTGTCTTCTAGACCAGTATTGATACAATGCAGTTTCTTTAAGAAAGATGATCCTCTTCCTTCTCCACCCAGCTCAAAATTAAGCATGCTATCACACTGCAACTTTACCCAATTTTCATAGGGAGATCTTGTTAAACTGGCTAGCAGGATGAAAGGTCGAGTGTGGTTCTTTTGGGCTTAATTTAAGGGTTAAGCTGTGTTAAATGGGATTCGTTCACTTAGGATCATAGCATTAATAAGGTTGGAAAGGAGCACTAAGATCATCTTGTCCAACCCCAACCTGTGTCCTTCAGTGCCACATCTCCATGGTTCCTGAACACATACAAGGATGGTGGCTCCACCGCTTCATTCTCAGTGTCTTCAAGGCCATTCACAAGACCAGAGTATGCACTGTATGCATTACTGGCAGGTCATGGCAGTGATCTGGGATAGTTTCCTACTGACAAGGAAACAGTCTACTTTGATTTAAGTTTGAAGTGGACAAAGTACTGAAAGCTATGAATTAAAAGAGAAAAGTTATTTGTATTCTGAGATAGAAAGTCAGGCAACCTTACAGCCATTTCATAATCAAAACAGAAGTTGTGCTGTAGAAAAAAAAGTTTAAACAAACACAGAGGATTGCCAAGTTATGATACAAATATGAGAAATGTTATGCTATAAAATGTCATTAAGCACTACCTAACACCATCAGACATTTTTGAAGATTATTTGCTATTAAATCTATATTTTAATACTATGACATCAATTTACTCAAGTGAGTGAACACAAATAATGGTATGCTAAGAAAAAAGAGTTGTAAATATGTAGCATTTTAAAGATGAAAAGTAAAGAAATGGAGTGAAACTTTATTTCAGCATTCGTGGGAAACAGCACCATTCACACAACAGAAAGAGGAGATAATTTGTGAGCGGTTAAGAGGCTCTACGCAGGTATTAACTAACTAGCAACTCTTTTAACACCAGAAGTATTTGGGATCATTATAAAAAATGTGAGACTGCCAAGTGTGTAAAACACTTCATTGCTTTACTTGCTTTTTAGAAGTTCTCTATCATTTCAGATAGGGATGAGCTGCTCTCTTTGATCTCTCAAGCACGGCAGTGGGAGGAGGTGCTGAGATTGTGCCCTGCAAGGGAGGGAAGAAGTCCCGTTGACATCCATACTGTTATTCTGAAATTGTTACATATTTTTGGCCCATTTACGGCAGCTTTTCCTTTTTGTCACTCTCTGTTCTTCTAATTGCAGAATACTTACCAGCATACTTATACCATTTCAATTCCTGTTGAAAATTTGAATTATTCTCACACCATCTCCAATTTTGCCTCCCTCCCCCTGTTACATCCTGATTTTCCCCATCTTCATCTCTCCATTTTTAATATGTTCCCCTTGCTCTCATGAACAGCAGATATTACTGAGCAGCCATAGAAATAGCTGAAGTAAATTTATAACATTGTTCTGCACCCCACTGCCTTCTCTTATCCCCTTGGTTTAATATGGGCAAGAATTTTGTCTGAATTCTGTCACTTCATAAACTGACCCTGCGGAAGGATCTTTACCTATGTAATTTACCTGGACTTGAGCAAGGCCTTTGACATGGTCCCCCACCACACCCTTATCTCCAAATTGGAGGGTTGTGGATTTGATGGATAAGAAATTGGTTGAAAGGCCACAGACAGAGGGTGGTCATCAATGGTTCTATGTCCAGATAAAGGCCAGTAATGAGCAGCATCCCCCAGGGGTCTGTCTTGGGACTGGTGCTCTTTAACATCTCTATCAATGACATCGATGATGGAATCGAGTGCACCCTCAGCAAGTTTGCTGATAACACCAAGCTGAGTGGTGTGGTTGACATGGTGGAAGGAAGGGCTGCCATTCAGAGGGACCTCAGCAGGCTTGAAAGGTGGGCCCGGGTGAACCTAATGAGGCCCAACACAGCAAAGTGCAAGTAATACAGGGAGCTGTTGGAGAGGGTCCAGAGGAGGGCCAGGAAGATGATCAGGGGACTCTGGAGCATCTCCCCTATGAGGACAGGCTGAGGGAGCTGGGCTTGTTCAGCCTGGAGAAAAGAAGGCAGCAGGGTGACCTCATTGCAGCATTTCAATACCTAAAGGGAGCCTACAAACAGGAGGAGAATCAACTCTTTGAAAGGGTAGATAACAGCAGGACAAGGGGAAATGGTTTGAAATTGAGGGAGGGATGATTTAGGTTGGATGTCAGGGGAAGTTCTTTCCAGAGAGAGTGGTGAGGTACTGGAACAGGCTGCCCAGAGAGGTTGTGAATGCCCCGTTCCTAGACATATTCAAGGCCAGATTGGATAAGACGCTGGGCAGCCTGGTCTAGCATTAAATGTGGAGGTTGGTGGCCCTACATGTGGCAGGGTGTTGGAGATTAATGATCCTTGAGGTTCCTTCCAACCCTGGCCATTCTGTGGCCCAAATGATGCTCTAAAGCCTGAAGCATACCTATAAAACTAGAAGGAAAATGGATACCCATCAGATGCACTATTAAAATGGTCTGTGCATGCCTTGAACTTGCAATTTTAAAGCACTTTGGTGAAAGTATAGTCAAACTGCAGCTCTCATTCTGCAGGCTTCATTCCTTCTCATGTTAATTCTCAGTCTTTGCATCCATCCATCCGTGAATGCACACTGACGCTCAACATGACACAACCAGCCTTTTTCTCTACAGATTCACACAGTTCTCCCAAGGCCGCTGCTGATACTGCCTCCTTCTTGTTTTGCTTTGGTTGTGATTGCTGCCTGTAAAGGAAAAACTGGAAAATGGGTGGATGTAGAAGTTCTGTCTTTTGGCTTTTTACAATACCTTGAGTTGCCTGGGCTGGAAAAATGGAACAGCCTGCTTTTGCCCACCGAACACCAGTCGCAAACCACAAGATACTAGTCACTAGTGAGCCCATACTGGCAAATGGGTAACTACTTACTGAGAAAGCTAGGACTTTTGCCATGACAGCTGTAGGCTGATTGAAGGCTCAAATCCTTTTTGTTATTAAAAAAGGTCATGCTATCTATACCAGTGTCAAGTTCACTTGGTTTCTCTAAATTTGTGGATCTGTGTCCTGTTGGCTTTGTGCCCAGAGACATTAATGAACATAGTTTTTGTTTCCTTGTGTGGTTATCTGCCTCTGGTGATGGATAAAAAGGCCATGTGGCCACACTGATATCATTACATTTACCAGCTGCCATTGCTGTAGGAGACTGCAAAGTACTGCAGAGGAAAGGCTCTCTCTCTTCGTAACCAAGCGCTTTAACTTGTGTCTGGCTTTTACTGGCCGAGAAACCAGATCATGTTCTCATCCTGACATCACTTGTATGGAGAAAAATGTCCTGCCAACATCTGTCAGCCTCCATACGCTATCAGAATGGCGAACAATTCATGTTATCCGTGTGATCTGTGTAGTCCATTTGCAGAAGAGTGTTAGGATATTTGAGGCAGTTCGTGATTCATTTAGCTTTCACACAGGATTGTAGAGGATTAGCTCTGTGCATCTCCCACACATGCACGAATACACTTGGTTGTTTTGATTACTTCAAAAGGGAATGGAGAGTTCTCCAAAATTCTGTAGTTTTCCATCTAGTCATAGTTTCTTTCAAAGGCAGAAGAAATCAGACTATCTTCTTTCATGTTTTATTTACAATAAGTGCCTTCACTGGGTCTTGTAAAACAAGAGATTTATTTGCAAAAAATAACAAAGAAGAAAGAATATTATAATCAAGTCCAGATTATATTTTTGACCACGTGATTTCAGCCACAGGATTCTGCAGAAATGCACATGATCTGTGCGCCATCTGAGTGGATTTAGCCCACAAATAATAGCTACCACTGACAGACAACTAATTAAAACATTAAAATTCAAAGCATTCCAGATAATTTTCACAGCACCTTTGGTAAACTTATCAGATAATGAAATGTACTTAATGTTTGTCACTCCTGTGTTTAAGTTGTCAAAGTATTGCTGGTGTACTTTCTCAGAGTGCGGAAGGTGCGTGGGCTCTCACCCCTACCACCATTATGGTTGAAGAGGTACTTGATAATGAATAGAGGTTTTAACTCTGGTTGTGTCTCTCAAAATGTTAATGAGAAAGGAGCTCAGGAGCCAATAGTGGTAAAACTACTTGGCAACGTTATCTCAATGCAGAAGTGACAGGAGAGAAAACAATCGTTTATCCACAACTGAGGGAACAAATACCTCTGCTTTTATGCTGAATAACCCTGTCATTCCAGCAACAGTTAAGGCCAGAGCATCCACAGCTGGATAATTATATAAAGATTTCACCACAGAGTTCTGATAGGTGATAGTAAAGCTTCAGCCTAGGTGTCTCTAAAGGGCTAACTTAGTAAGACCTGCACATGTTTACAAACCCACGTTATGTCCCTAACAGCCTCTCACTAAGTGCTAGCCTGGTTTATTATTGATGCAGTAAAGGACAGTAAGACTGAAGTGAAAGGATGTTTGTTTGTTTCCATCCCCTTTTTGCCACAGACCATGCAACAAGGCATCTTGGCAGATGCTTCTTTAGAGCAATTTTCATTTTGTTCTTTTAATCCTGCTGAAGGAATTGTCACCTTTTCAGTCACTGGGAGCTCAGGTCTAAGCAGTGATGGGATTTGTGGACCCACTCATCTTCTGAAGAGGATTGACAGGCACCCAACACTGATAGTGATTTAAAAATAAAATGGTGTTATGTTTATTTGCTGATTAGTATCCTGCAGATAGTACAAAATTAATTAATAATGACACAGCCATTTAATTAACACAAGGGTTTGTGTTTCTGCCCTGATAGTCAGACTTACCCCTTTAACCACTGATCAAGGTCTGGTGTAAGAACACCTTGAAGATGTCTCAGGCTACCAGCCTAAGAAGTTAATCACTTTAAATGCTTCAAAGTCACATGAGAGAGAGAGAGAGAGCTCTGTTCTGAACTTCTGACAATCCTTTTTAAATATAGATCATTATTATCTTGTACTTCTTGTGCCAAAAGTCTTCACAAAGAACTATAGGTTTAAATTATTATATTTTCATTTAATGATATTTATTCAGGAAATTCCTTAAGGCTTGTTGATTAACAGTACTGTATCCTCTGCATAATTTGATTTAAAGTGTAACTTGAAATTATCTGGAATCAACCTTTTATCTTTCCTCCTCTGTATAGTTATTAAGCTGAGCAGACAATTGTTCTTTGTGCTTTTAAAGAGTCACTGATTAAAAAACAATAATGATCACTTTTTAATTTCCATGCAGAGCAGCAGTGCTAGGGATATCAAACTTCAGGGGCCAGCTTCAGTTACTAACTGAAGTTTACTTAGCATTGATGTAAGAGCAGCAAAGGAACGCTTTGATGAGCTCCACAGCTGTCTTGGGAAATGGGATCTGAAGAAATCTGAACCAGCCAGCTTGATCTCTGAACCTGCTGAAGTGAGAAGAGGAACTGGGGGGGGGGGGGGGGGGGGGAAAAACCACCTTTGTGCTCCAAAAGGTGTTTTTCTTGTTTGGGGTACCATCTCTCCTTCAAGACCTGACTGTTATAGATGGGTCTGTTTTGCTGCTTTCTCAACTGGAAATGTTTGGATTCTTACTAAGAGTTTAGGAAGCTCTGGGAAGGACTTCTAAAAACTCTTGGAAATCCTGCTGATTCCTGCAGGCTTTGAATCTGTCTCACAGGAAATGAAGAGGATGTCATTTGTTCTATGCAGAAGAGGAAAAGGTGATAGAATGATACAGTTGATTCTTTGGAGATAGAGGCAACTATCTGTTGTCTGAATTTATCTTGCCTGTCTTCAAGATTGAAACTGAATTGTACAAGTCAGGACCCTAATGCACAGTCTCCTTTTATAGTAGTGGAGAGACACTGGCATCTTCAGAGAATGACTCAGTCTGTCTAGGATCTGAATTGTATGTTGGATAATTCCCTCTCTTACTGTCACTGTCAGGGAAAATAATGAGAAAGTAGGCTGCTCAGACTGTCCTTCAATGTACTGCCTGATGTTGGGTGACATGGATTAGGATGCAAGAACCCAATTCTGTATGGTTCTGAGCACCTCCTGCCAACATTCTAGGCATCTCAGTGCCTTTCTGATCCTGGAGTCACTTTGCAGCAAACTTGAGAAGTCAGTCCCAGTGCTAAAATTTGATGGTTTTACTCTTAAGCAGAATTGTCCTCTTTATATAGTGTATCCTCTTTGTTTATTTCTACCCAAGGATTGTTTGCATGTCAGCATCCCTGAAAATACAATGTTTAGTTTATTGTTTTTGAAAGGCATTGTTGGCTTTCATTCTCATAGCAAAAGAGGAGAAAAAATCAGACTTGTCTGTTACTGATTAGGCCTACAAAAATAGTAAGGCTGCACTGGTGAAAAAAAGGGAAAGAGAATTTTCTCCAGAAATATGCTTGTTTTTTTCCTAGAATGAGAAATAGTCACTAGGGACACAGAGAAAAATAAGGTCTCTGGATATTGTCACTCAGGACAGGGAGAAAAATAAGGTCTCTGAATAAATGTAAGCTGGAATGCAAGAGGCTTTTCCCCCTGCATCTTTAAGAAGTAACAATAACAGTAGTACTTCTTGCTTATTGTGGTTTCTTTCATCTCAGGATTATGGGTCTTCTCAAAGGTTGACGTTAAGCGACTTGCCAAAGGTCACTGAAAGCTTCATGGCTAGAGCTCCTCATGTCAGAATGTCTGATTCACAAATCCCTTTTCTAAATCTTCAAAGTCACTGCTACTCCAGATTTACCCCTTATGAGATTCTCTTACAGGATTTATTTGGACTATGTAAAAATGAAATAAAAATGAAACAAAGGTCTGTTATGCTAAGAAATAAATATGCTATTTTGGGCATTGGTTTAGGAGTCTAAAATAGGCATTCTTTTCTACTCCTTTTGTTTCCTGTGATCTTCCCTCCCAGTTACCCCCTCATGTGGTCTCCCATATCTTTCATGATCCAGCCTGTCACTCAAAGTGATCAATCCTCTTTCATATTGCTTTTGACTGATGGCCAGCAAAAGGTATTTTCATTTGTGAGTTTAAAAAAAAAACAAAACAAAAAACAAAAAACAAAAAACAAACAGCCAAACAAGAAAGAAAGTACTGATAGGTGGTTCCTAAAGCATAACCTTAACTGTGTTTTCCCACATGGAGCAGCTGTTCAACCAGCTAGTTACTTTCTGCCTCTGGCAATGAACTGTGCGTATGATTTGAGATTATGAAGAATTACTGGCTGAGCAGATCTGGCACCCGGACCTGTTCCTGCTAGCTGCTCCTCTCCAGCTTAGTCATTCCTGCTACTTCCATCCTGCTCCTTCCAGCAGCTCTACCTTACCCATGGTGCAAACTGCTTCCCCTTGCTCTGCCCCATACAGCTGTGCTCAGAGCTCTTTGCCCTGTCAGCCTCTCTGTTCTGTAGAATCAGTGATCGTAGGTTAGAAAGTCTACATAAGTTCATCTAGTCCAGCCATCAGCCCATGCCTATGACTACTCTATACTGTCTCCCTCAGTGCCACATCTACCCTTTTCTTGAACACATCCAGGGATGGCGACTCCCTAGGCAGTCTGTGCCAGTGTATCATCACTCTTTCTGAGAAGAGATTTTTCTTAATATCTATCCTGAACCTCCCTGGCACAACTTAAGGCCATTTCATCCTATTGCTTTTACCTGGGAGACCTCCACCTCACCACAGTCTCCTTCGGGGCTCTGTAAAGAATGATAAAGTCTCTCCCAATCCTCCTCTTGTCCAGGATAAACCATCCCCGACAACATTGCTGTGCCTTGTTTAAGCAGCTTCCCTGCCTAACTAACTACCAGAACTGGAAGGTTCTGGTATTTCTGTCCTTGCAAGACAGGTTGTGTACTATTTAAGACAGAACACAATGTTTTATCTCACAGGAGGCTTTTAAGCAACTTCTTTTGTTTCATATTCCTCACAGAGAACTCTTAAAACAAAACCTCTTGTTTGTTTTTTAAAGTTGTGATCTTTGGATTGCAGTTCTGGAAGCCATTGCCTAGGCTGGGTGACCCCCAGGCACTTTTAGACAGAGCTGTTGACCCAAACTCCTGCATACTATTACAACTGGAAGCGTTCTTTTATGTTACGCTATGATTCCCTTTTAAGAAGAATGTCCTTCAAATGTGGAATCATGTAAAACAAACATATTTCAGGCCTGTCCGCAGGTCTTTTATATTTCTCCTCCCTTTGGTCTGATAGTTCTTTACTTATTTCTTCTTTCCTGCCTTTGGAGTTTTTGGACGGGACATGTGTTGAGGGATGGAGAAAATTACTTTTATTTTTGGCTTTAGTCACACACAAACATTTTGACCTTGAGATAGTTTCCTTCCCAAATCAGGATGAAAACTTAGAAGAAAAAAAATCACAAAACAAACTTTTTTTCTTTTCCCTACAGCAAAAAGTAACTCTAAAAAAAATCAAAACTGTATTTGGGGTATTGCTCATGCTTGCTTGCTGCCTCAGGTTTTTCACAGCATGTGAGTTGCCAGGAATGCATAAGAGTAGGAAGGTCAGGTTATCAGATGCCATATGCTGGGAGCCATAAAGTTAGGAGAAAAAGATGTAACGAAAAATAAGATTTTTCACAGAAAACCTCAGTTGTGGGGAAAGTGAATTTTTCATTATGAAAAGGTGCTGTCAAGGAATGTCACTGTCCTTCACACTGCCTACGAGTCTCATTCCTGGAGTCCTTTATATGGCTTCTCTTCTCTCTTGAGCAGCTCAAGGTTGCTTCTTGAAAGGACTAAGTGCGGTCCTGATAGCACATATACCCCAGTTTATTTTTACATCATCTCAACCAGTCTGTAAGGAGACTGAGGACCCAGCATTCATTTGTTTGCTTCCCCACAAACAGCTCCTCACTGTCTTATCCATGGCCTCCTTTGATCCATCTGTAAGTTCACTGGCCCTTCACCCTTCAAAACCCTTGGGAGATCCATTTCTGCTTTGACCTGTAGAAGAAATCAGCCATATCGTTATGGGTAGGTTACACAGCCGTGCAAACAGCCTGGGCTTTTTGTTTCAGTTCTCCTCTGCCTTTTGTGCCCCTGATAGCTGGGAACTGCCAGGATGAAGAACAGCCACTCTTGGCCTACAGGGCACTCTCTTTCCTCCTTGTTCTCCAATATTTCCTTCTCCCCCATGGGTTTGCACGTTCATATTTGGCCTGTAGTCTCCAATCAGGCTGGGGGCTGTCATGATGCTCAGGGGGCTCAAGGAGCTCTGACCCTGTCAGGGGTATTTGCGGGTTCTGCAGTGCTGTACCACCCTTACTAAAGGGTGTTCCCTTACTAAAATTGTCTTGCTGTGTGCTGTGATTATAAGACTTCTTAAATGAAGGTGATTAAATCATTTGTTCCCAACAGTAACCTAAAGCAGTGCTTCATTCAGTGGTCAATCAGCATTTTTCCCCATAGTGAAGCACTCAGTACAGAGGAGTGTCACCATTGAGCCTGGAGCATAGTGCTTGTATTGAAGTCTACTCTGATGTAAAGCTCATCCTTGCTTTATCAGTCCTTTCTAATTGTTAATTGCCTTTAGACATCTTATTTAAACTAGGAACAGTTTAGTTGGGTTGATGCTATCAGGATGTAGATAGTGCTCTCTTAGTTCATGTCTAAATTAGTAGAGTAATTTCTCTGTAGAAGAGTGATAGCAGTTCCAAACGATGACCCAGAGCACTGAAATTAGAAGCCAGCCATGTATTTTGCTTCTATTCTGTTGAGTAGATGAGCTGTTACTCAAGGTAGATGCCTACCTGCTTACCATTATACTGTTATGCTTATGCCTACACTAACATTTATGCTCTGGTTACAGCTGGAGCTGAAAAACGTGTAGAAAATGCATTCAGGGTTTGTTTTGTTCTCTTGAGCTTTTAGAGGCTCCCACTGAATTGTTAGTGGCAGCAGTAATTGTGTCATTATCTCAGTCTGACGAAGTATTTTACATCAGTGGATTTCTTTCTGTTTCACAAACAAGGGAACAGAGGCAATGAAAGGGGCCATAAAAAGAGCAGGGATGGAAGTGTGGATAGCAGTCCTGATTTTTGAGTCTTTATCTATTCTCTATCAGTTCTGTTTTGTTTCCTCTCTCAAAGCCTGTAGGCATAGCTGTCACTGGCAGAGTTAAAACCAACCGTGCTCTGTTTACAACATTAAGGTCAGTGTACTTTTCTGAAGAATTCACAACGCTCCTTTGGTCCCTCCTATGTACTTGCTGTACTTCTTGGGGACCTCTTGCATTTCAGACAGTCTCACCAAGAAAAACAATCAATGAAGCAAGTATATGTAAGGATATGTAAGGATACTTCAAAGACATGAAGCACTACTCTTTCAATTGCAAACATTTCTCTTCAGAATTGGATGATTTCCCCCACAATGAGGCAAACTGAGCAATCAGCTGTAATGATAGCTGTTATTAATGACTTCTGCCAACACCAGGTAGGTATAAATCAGAGCTTCCTATCAAAATTCCAAATCAGCTGGGTTCTGCAAATGTCTCAACTTACTATCAATGCAATTGCTGATTTTCTGTGGGTTTGATACCAGTGAAGTCAGATGCAGAGGTACCACAAGATGTGAAATAACTGAAGATTTGAGGAAGTCCTTGGTGTACCTGGTCACAGCATCATCTAAGCACTATGAACTCAAAATGTAAAAGGTTTCTGATATCAGAATGGTGTTTTGTCTGTTGGCACTAATGAACTGTAGAGACTGGCAGCAGAGCTTCTCTAATAGGAATTTCTGTCTTGAAAAATCGCTTGGTGAGATCTCCTATGCCCTCTTGTGACTGAGCTTCCTCTAGAGCCCTCTCCTCTGGGGAGTGCCTGGCTCAGCCTATCTGGGGTTATTCTTTCACAAAGCTCTGACTGCATCTAAGCAAACAGGCTAGACTTAAGGCTGTAGCTTGGCCCAGATATGCCTGACCTGGTTGTCATGTATTGTGAAATTGGTCTGAGAGGATAAATGTGGAGTAAAGCATTGATGCCTGGGGAAAGTGCATTAGCCATTGAGAGAAGATTTAGGAGAAGAGTTGGTGTTCCAATGAGTGCTAGTGACAGCAACAACTGAAACCTTCTCTCTGGGCTAAGAAAATATTTCTGTACAATACCCTTGATAGGAGACTGGCATCTGATTAGCTGTATTGCAAATTCATTGTGCCACAGCAAAGTGCCAGGTATGTTTTCCAAGCACTGGAGAAAAGGCTCACAAAGAGCAACACCCACATCATTGCACCAGCCTTGAGGAGCCTCACGCAGAGCACAGCAGCAGCTTTCTATGCTGATGCAGAGCACATTTTCTGTGTCTTGCACAGAAGGAACATGCACATATGTCGTTATTTATAGCCTCTCCACCCACACACAGCTTTGAAAACTAGCTCTAAAAGAAGTTCAGCATTTAAAGAATACAACGTTTTTTTTTTTTTTAACCTGATGATATTTTTTCTTTTTAGATTTCCTTAAAAAAAAGTTCTGGGAACATTAGCAAGAAGCCAGGCATCGAGGAAGAAACATTAGTTCTTCATTTGTCTGTCTATTGTTCTCTTACTTGGAATGTTTTTAGAGAAGCAGTTGCCAAATTTTATCAAGTAAAACATTTAATCAAGAAAATGAAAGATAAGTGGGATGCATTTGATGAATGGGAACTTTACCAAAGGAAAGCTATGTTAAGTTGAACATAGACCTTCCTCAGGGTAAGAGAAGCACATGTATTTCCACTCCCTTTTGGAGTGCCTGCAGTGTAGGTGACCACATTTAGTGAAGGCTGTGTGACCTCAATTGGTGACCAGAAGAAGAGAGCAAGTACTCTTCTCGGAATGACCAACCTACACTCAGCCAGATCTGCCAGAGCCCTGAATTGAATGTGCAGTTCCCAAGAGACATGGGATAGATACTGCACCTCCTTGATTATTAGGGCTAGGATCAACTGTCTCCTCTGCTTAGATTACACAAATCATATTATAGAATCATATCACAGAATGGCTTGGATTGGAAGGGACCTCCAAGGCCATCTTGTTCCAACCCTTAGAACACACTGCATTCTCACTTCTCCAAATACTCATCAGTTTTAAACCATCGGAGTATGGTTATAGATGTAAAAAGCCTTGGGTGAACTGTACAAATATATAATGGTCATCTCTAGAAAGCAGTAACAGTTATTTTTGCAATGTAAGCCTGTGAAATAAAAGGACTGAAGCTGAAGCAGCTGCGTGGGGACCCTGCTTACCTCCTAAAGTGAGCAGCAATGCTTGACCATGGGAGCAGGTGAGAATATTTATGACTGTTGTATAGTTCTACACTAATGTGAAGTCTCCTTAGGGTGAGGAAGGAATAAAAGAAGAAAAGACCACTGCAAGCTAGGACATGACACAGCAAGTAACTAGACTGTTAGAAAAGCTGAGTAGTCTTGTTGGTGCTCAGGCCATTGCACCACAAAACATATTTAGGATGTCTTCACTTACCCTATCAACTTTTGAACCCTTTCACAATGAACTCCTTCTGCATGCTTTTACATTAGGAGCTGCTAAGAAAAGGGTAGCCATGGATAATTACTTTTCTTGTAGAATTTCCCAGTGCAAAAGTGGTTGGGGAGCAAGGAATCGTGCTGCAGGTGCTGCCTTATCTGACCAGCTCCTATAGTGCTGTTTCCTGATGGGCTCGTTAACATGTGGTATTTTTGGGTTCTGGAAGCAGTAGGGAGCCTGAAGAAGACTTTATCTGTGTGCTGTTGCATACTGAGAACTTTCTGGCACCTTTGTGTACCTTTTGCATTTGCGATCCCACATTCAGTAGTTGTATAATTTACTCAGGTGCATTCAGTAGTATCAGCTGTGCTGTGCAAGGCTGCCACCACCATAAAGGGCATGGGTGGAACATGGATGTCTTGCTTTTGGAAAACTGGTATATATATTTTTTTAACCACAGGGGTTAGATTTTTGTTTTTAAAATGAGAAATTGTGCAGAGGTGAACCTTCCACATAAAGTCCAGGAAGCTCATAAAAACACAATCTGATTTCATGGGGACTTCTTTGTTTTGGCCGACTGGAATCAAGGGAATAGAGTAAATTTTTTTTAATGTTGTAATTGGCTCTGCATTTAATTCTCCTTCTTAATTTAGTTGCTCTGTGCAGCAGAGAAGTACTGATAGGTCTGTAAGGTTGCTTTTCCCTCCAAGGGTAAATGGGACTGTGTGGCTTTCTTTTTTTTAAAAAGACTTCTTTAATTATGTGGTGGTATTTGGAAGAACTACAGTTAAAGGGGAAAAGCAGACAGTGATTAAAAAAATCATACTTAGCAGCAGCTGAATGCATTTTCTGGATTTTGAAAGAGACCCAAGCATGAGGGAGTACATATTCACCACACAGAGCTGTGGTGAAAAGTAAAGGTAAAGCGGAGGTGACAAACCTCTGGGTGTCTGGGCAGCATGATCTGGTGGTTGAAAACCCTGTCCATGGCAGGGGACTGGAACTAAATGATCCTTAAGGTCATTTCCAACCTAAGCCATGCTGTGACTTCAGGGAAGGTTGTTTATTGCAAGATTTTGAGACTTTCCTTGAGAAAAGACTGGAGAAGTATCAAAATTCGTAATTGTCCTAAGTGCATAAGAATCACTGTAGCTCTGTCAACTCAATTACACCTTCTCTTTAAAAAACAAACAAAACCCCCAAACCTCAGATTGCTTGGTTTGCTCAATAGTGGGATGAACCAATTAGGTTTCAAGTCAATCTGACAGAGATAACGTGTATGACTGTCTGAGCTGAATTAAATACAGAATAAGCTAGTTAGCTGGCCAGCTTAGTCTGTAAAGATGAATTAGCTACAGACATATAAACAGGTCAAGCTATGGTCTTTCAGGTTTTCTAGATGCATGCTTAGCAATTAGGCAATTATGCCACAGTGAATTTGGAGCGATTTTCAGCTTATTTTAAAGCTCTGGTTTTAAATGGACTGTCTGCTTATTGTGTACAGCAGCCATTATGTTGTTTACTATTTGTGATATTTTAGTATGTTCAAGTATTGGAATAGGTCCCTAGAATCCCAACCAGATTTAGAGCCACATACTGCTAGAGGCTGCAGAAACTTAAAATAAAGGCAGCTTTCACTCCAAACGCTTTCTCTGTCAGCCTTGCTTGTTTTGACTGCAAGTGTGGTTAATGTCATCTTACAAATGAGGATGGAGGCAGGGAAGTTGAGTCATTTGCTGAACTGCAGTGCTGGGCACTGAACCAAATCTCTTGAATTCCAGTCTACTTTTGATATGAAATCCTTGTTGCTTTTTGCTTATTTATGGAAGCTCTCACATAATTCAACATGATTAGCCAAAAAGAGTGAAGAGAATAAGGTAAAGCTCCCCTCCACTGCAACAAAACTACATTAGCAGAGCTATATCTGCACATTAAGAGTGCACTCATCCACATTAGCTTATGGAGTCTGTAACAGGCTGTCATATGAACTCAATGTATTCATAAATGGGACATGGAACACGGTATTCCAGTGTGTGTCTGGAGGCTCCAATTCTGCTAGACATGTAATTAGACCCTGCTTTACACCTCTTACAAACACCGGGTCTTTATCCATGTTCAGCGAAGATAACTGAAGTTTTGCTGGGGATTATGGTGGGAGTAAGACCTGCATCTTAGGATCAGATACAGATATCTCTGAAGTTAAAAGTTATGTTATGGGAGCCAAAGATGATTATTCTGGTTTAAAGATAAGATATGATTGAACTTTATACCGTTTTTAAAAATAACATTTTTAAAAATACTGTGTCACCAATGTTACATTATAATGAAGAAAGAAGCGGGGGGAGGAAAAAAAAAGCTCTCTCTTTTAATTAGGGTGTAAAAACCACAAATGAGAAAGGCTGACTTTTGTTTTGGGTTCTATTATGAACTATTAATAATGGCAGGAAAAGCCAGAGGATAAGTTCCTTTGTATTTTGGTGTATTTTCTCAGCTAGACCTTTGCTTGACATTACCCTGCTGTGACAGGGCCAGGGATAGGAGGGAAAAGAAATCTATTTTCAGCTATGATTTAGAATACAACAGAGAAACTGTGTTTTAATTGAAATCAGACTTGGAGTGCATTTTAGTCATTAAAGAGGATTAGAGTATATTAAGTCTCCGTGAGTTGTGGGTTGGGGAGATTTTTCTATTTTTTAATTTTTTTTCTGATTCTCAGTGTTTGCTCTTTCTTTGCTGGTGCTCTTACTGTCACAAAATTCTCCTTGAGGGCTTGGTAGGAGTCCAGGGCTTGGGCTGCCCATGATGGCCCTAGTTGAACGATCTTATCTGCAAACAGACATGATTGCAGTGGATGGAAGTTGGCAGTCACAGAGTGGCTATTGCCTCCACCCAGAAATGCAGTGATCTCCCTAGCAAGTGAATGTTTTATCACTTGGAGGCCTTTTCCTTTTACCTCTCAAGAAGGGAGTAGATTTTAAGTATCCTGAGAACACACATACTTTGAGTCATATGCTCCATGCATATGCAGTGCTATGTGGTATGTTACAGAATTGTTCATAATAACAGCGACAGAAAAGGAAAAAGATAAGGTTGGATTCTTGAGTAGAAATGATGAAGATACTATAAAAGCATGGGTTTTGAGGTGCTATATGGTTTCCTAGTATCACACCAGAACTCTAGTCCTCAGTAACTCAAGAGCAAGCAATAAAGTGAGGTAACTTGATACTGTTTGGCTTCCTTCCACTGACATGTTTAAGGCGTAAGTGTTTAAACTTGAGCAATACTTATGCACCTATTTGAAAGAGGGTGGGATAAATTGGGTATACATCATTGGAATTGCTCTGGAATTTATTGCAAACTTTCTAGAGATACGAAAGATTGAATCTAACGCTCTGAGTTACACCAAATTGGTACCATTTTAGGTGAGATCAAAATCTGACTCTTAAGTGGATAATGGTATCATTTATTTTTGGTTTTCATGGTAACCCAGTTTGACTCACTATGGCAACAACAGTGGGACTTAATGTAGTGAAGATTAATCATTCTCTCAGGCAAGGCACTTCTTCAGTGGGTCATCTCACTTTGGAGCAATTAAACTGTTCAAAAGGGGCTTGGGTCAAATGCAGAATTTGAGGTGCCCCATCACTGCTACTACAATATACTGCATCTTATTCAATGCAGATTTAATCACCAGCTGAAGTTTCTCACCTCCTTTCTGTATGAGCAGGGCAAATCTCTGTGTTCTTCTCCAAGCCTTTCTCATTTCATTTTCATTTATTGTTGCTAAAAGAAACATAATTTACAAGAATGTAGAAATACAGGTTTTTAGCTAACTTCAATAACCAACATGGTTCCTTAAAGTAGTAAACTCACAAAAAAACAACTTACATGTTGTTTTGATGCAAAATGTGAGCAGAGCATAACATGTTGCTGGGAAGGAGTTATAGAATCATCTGGGTTGGAAGACATCTTCAAGATCATCAAATCCATAACCATAAATGGGGTCTACTGAGTCCTATCACTAAGTCATATTCCATAGTGCCATGTCCACTTCCTTGTGTGATCATGATCACCCTCTCCATGAAGAAAATCTTCCTAATATCCTATATTAATCCCTCCTAGTGCAACTTTGAACCATAAGTCCTATCACTTGTCACCTGAGAAAAAAAACTGGATTCCAAGGAGTTTTTAATTAAAGCCAAATAAAGATATGAGATGCTCCTTATTTTTCATATTTACTGATTAAGAAAGATACCTAGGGGAAGAGGTTGCATTTTCAAAGAGCTGCATTGAACAGTCTGCCCTTTAAAAATAGTGCCCATCTCATTTTTTTTATTTAAAAATCAAATTAGCCTTTTAAGCTATTAAAAGAGTTGACCTTAACTGCACTAATGCAATCATCTCACCATATTCCCATCATACAAATTAGCCTAGAGGAAGAGCAATTGTCATCCCAGAACTTTGCTTAATTATTGCCTGATTGCTTCTTCAACCTTCTTCCTTTAAAATCATCCTTCCTTCTTTCTTCTCATGTTTTCCTACCTTGTCCCATGAAAACTACCATCATCCCCTGCAAGTGGACTCTCCAGTAACTTTTCCCTCACCTGGGTAGTATTTACTTTGCCAGTGTAGGTGTGCCATGGGTCTTGGAATTCCCATAGGCAAGAGTCTGGAGTATGGAGAGACCTCTGGAAGTGTTCCCCTTATAAGTGGGCTTCCAGTGCTGTGCTCAGATTAAACCTATCTGAATTGCCACTCTTTTTGCAGTTGCACTGATTATTCCTTAAGAGACACAGCTACTATTTCTCCAGCTAGCACAGTCAGCCTGCCATAATTGTGCTAGGCTTTCTTTAATTTTCTTGGTGACCTCGGTTTGCTGCTTATTTTCTTGGCACAACAGAGGAAACAGAGTAATTTATTTAATCCCATGGGCAATTCAGGGACTGCCTGGACTAACAGCAGAAAAGAAGGAACTACCCCAGTCCACTCACCAAGAGCAATTGGGTCAGCAAAGTGTGGGATGGGAATCTGCCAGGGTGGGAGCTGAAGTACTGTATTGTCCTCCAATCCTGTAAGAAAATATCTGTGAGTTACAAAGTTTCCTAAGTGATTCTGGCAGCCTGCTTGGAGTTGTGTCTTGGACTTGCAGCTAGTATGTTTTCATTAAATAGTATTATCTAATGGATTGCAGCCTGGATTGGAAAATGCTCTCCTGCATGGGAAGTGTGTCCTGCAGTCATGCAGGATTTGGAGTTGCTCTGCTAGGAGCTACAAAGCAGGAAGGAGGGCCTGACCTCTGCCCTGTGCAGCTTTCAGAGTAGTTGAAGTGCAGCAGGAAATGTATACTGGGAAGAAAGTTGATATATGCTGGAGTTGCAGAATTCAAGAAACACCTCTGATGATGGACCTGTCTGGAGCACAGTACTGGAACTTCAGCAAATTCACAATTTTCTAGATGTTTTAAGAATGAAATAGCTTAGAAATAAAGGACAGTTGTGAAATTTGTAGATGTAATTTGGAAAACTGAATTTTTAACTGCTCCTTTAAGCTGTTTTTAAGGAGTAACTAAATTATTTGAACTAAACCACTGTAACTTCAATGGCTAACTGTATCTCAAGACATTAATTTTTGGCAGTTGAGTAAGTCACATATCCCTGCTTTCAATTAAATTCTAAACATTCACCTTGAATTATTGCACAGTTAGTCTACTTCTGAAAACATTTCCTTTCTTTGGGGCTAAGAAGAATGCCTTCAAATCCACTGACAAGTAGATGTTTACTGTTTCTGATGATTTCAGGTTTAATTATGACCCTTCAGAGTTGTTTCTACATTTGCTGTGGACTAATTGGTCAACATTTCTCATTGTTTTTATTGGGAAGTAAGGGCTGCTGTACCTGTCTCATTCTTGTACCTGATTTATGTTCCTGCTGTTGCTTTGCCTGTTATTCTGTATCTCAGATCTTAATTTAATGCAAACCTTATGTGCCTCATGTGATGGAAGCATAGATGTAATATTTCCCCATGTTTGCAAATTATTGTGAGCTTAATAGATAGTTGGCAATGCTGAAGACCTGTTTGTTAGGGCTATCATGCACTGAAGACTAGGGTGATCAAATATGCTATTGTGGGTTTCAGAGCCATGGAAAATGCTGTTGAGTTATTCTTTATGAAATCACAGTTTGCTTTCTTGTGGGAATTGTGGCAGAGGTAGAGTTTATGGAGCAGTTAGAATTGGAATTTTAAGAGCAGGTAGAGGCTGGGAAATCTGAAACAGGGCACTTAAGGAATGGCGTAGGAAGGAGGTGATCAAATAGCTTGTTATGGGCAGTGTCATTAGTAGACAATTCCTAGATTTTGATCTTGTCTCCCCACCTAGCGCTGATTTATGAAGTGGATTTATGATTTTATCACCTCAAAGGGGTATCTTGTATCTAATCTCATGCTAAATGATTTGCAAACCTAATCAGTACTTGCACAGAAGCCTTCAGAGGGCAGCCTTCATGTTACAGGAAGGATTTGGTGCATCACCAGATGGTGCCCTTCTGTATCAGGCAGCAAGAGATAGCTGCCCAAATGCAACATGAGACAGCATGTTCCTGGATGAGAGCTGGAAGAGAGATGTATTCTCTGTGGATTAATGTTCTAGCACTTCTGATTGTTTGTTTTTGTTGAGATAGAGCACCCACATTTGGAGCAGAACTCTGGTCTGGATTCATTGCTTTTGTTTTCATCTTTGTTTGAATTGAGCATCACATGTTGTATTTCTTGTTTTGAATTGCAGTATGTACTGAAACATCTCTCTGTAAACTAAAAGCAGCAATCTATGTCAACAGTCGTCTCACAGTGACTAAAACAACACAATGCAACATTGGTAGGGATGAACATTTAACTGTTGTGTGATCAGTATTTAAATGCTATGAACATGAAGAAGTTTTTAGAATAATTTGCTGTAGAATTACAGTGAGTGGCTATCAAATATTAATGGATGGAAAGCATACGTTCTGCAAACTAGCTTCATATCAAGCATCATTTAAATTAAAGCCATTTGCAATTTTTAAAGTCATATTTAGAAAATGAGCCCTCATTAAAAGATTTTTTTTTTTAAATTGAGTTTTGATCTGGTTCCTTTTTTAATTGATAAATTAAGAGGAAAGAAGATGTTAATGGAATTATTTGCAGACTTCTAATGACACAAATGCTAGAAGGCTAACCTCCAATAATTACTGTTATTACAAGTAACATACACATTTCTGGTCAAGAACATATTGCAGAAAAGCTCTTTCTAGTACTGTTATTCTCTGTACATTGAGGAGGAGAGAGAAAAAGGGTGGAAATCACATTCTGTAATTCCCCAAGGTGATAGCACCAAGCTCAATTTTTGATGTGCTGCAGCTTGTAGCAGACCCTGAGCAGATTTAATCTGAATGTTGATGGCTGTAATGGCAGAATTGTGCCAATGTCATTGTGAGAAGGAGCTCCAAATGGATGACACTCATATGGTTAATCTATTTTTAAAAGAAAATCTTCTTTAACTCTCCATATATCAGATTTGCCACTTTCCTATAGAGTTCAGTTACATTTGGAGCTGAAAACCTGGTAAAGTTTGAAAGATGCATTCTATGTTTTACAGCCTGCAGTGAAGGATTCTTAACCTTTTCTTTCTGGTTGCTCTGATATTTTCTCCCCAAATCAAAATCAATTTCAATTGATCCCTCTATCATGCTTTTGAACTCATTCGAGGTGCCTCCTGTTGGAATCTGCTATTTGTGTGAAATCAGCTGCCACTGTTTTCAGTTTATATAAGGAGCTTATAAGAGGAGGATGATCATGTAGAAGATTCCAGATTTCTGACTCCCATTCCCCAAAATTCATTTATAGGAATGTAAATATTTAATGCCTGTCAGGCTCCAATAGCTAAACTACACTTCAAAACAAATTGAATAGCAAGGATCCAATAATCCTAATATACCAGCAACTTCTATGAAAATTTATCTTCTATTTGGTCATAAGGGACACTGACAGATCTCCGTGTGCTTAACCCCAGCAAACAGAAGGCAATGTCTCTGCAGCTGCCTTGTCCTCACCCCAAGGTTTGCTCTGTGCTGCCAAGACAGGACAGGTAATTGGATGTTCTTCTCTTTTGGTAGGTACTGGACTGGATTGAAAATCATGGAGAAGCCTTTCTGAGTAAACACACGGGAGTGGGGAAGTCTCTGCACAGAGCACGCGCACTGCAGAAAAGACACGACGACTTTGAAGAGGTAGCACAGGTAAGAGTCTGAAATACATTGGGGAAAAAAAACCAAAACAACTACTGGTATTTTGGGAGCTTTGTAAATTCATGCCGCTGTCTTCAAACATCTGGAGCTGACCAGGATCCAGTGTCATAGCTCTGAAGGTTTGCATGCACACTGTGAGAGCATGGTTGGTAGCAGCAAGAGTTAGCACTGGAAAATCACCACAGTGGGTCTCTGCAAGTACAGTATGTCGCGTAGGAGGTTTTTTTATTTGCTTCAGAATTAGAAAGGCAATCATTACAGGTAGCTATTATTAGTAGTACAGAATTATTATGTTACAGTTGTTATTATATTTTGGCATGGAGGCAAAATTTCTTCCCAAAAGCTCATAACTCCTTCTTGAAACATGCTCATAGCTGATGTTTAAACATATATCCAGTCTTTTCTTACAGAATGAAATGAAAGGGGGACCTTGATAACTTCTTCCAGGGACTGATTAGCTTCTTCTTTTTTTGTTTTTTTTCCTTTTTTCTTCTTCTTTTTTTTTTTTTTCCTTGGCTTATGACCAGCCATTATCCATTCTCAGCTCTCCCTGTCAGATTATGTTACACTTTTTGTCTTAGGCTGAAGTAGTATCTTTGAGAAATTGGTCTCCAGTGAAGGTACCTCTGTATTGGGTGTATTCAGATAAAATTCTGATTGATAAACTCTGCTTTAGATAGGGTAAGTGCTTTGCCTTCTTGGTACACTTAGGCAGGTTTTTGCTTACGTAGTTCACTATGGCATAAGACAAAAATTTATTAGATTTCAGTTTTGTTTTTCCACGATAACTTTCCCATGTGTTGGCCTAGTTTAGTTTTAGATGTTCCAGCAGCAGGGACATAGCTCTTTTACTGCACTCCAAGGGAAGCTATTTCACTGTCTGACAGCAGCTACTGGCAAGATTATTATTATTTTTCCTCTCCCTATATTCAATTTATATATACATACATATATATAAAGCCACAGTGTATATCCCCTATGTCTTGTTTATTTCCCTTAAGGAGGTAAATGCCAAGGAAGGAGATGAAATAACAGTCCTGAAATATCTGTTGAATGTTAGCATGCCTCCCTTAAGTGCCCCTTAGCCAAGTTAAGCATATTTAAATTTGCTAATATGTTCTTATTAAACACTCCTTTGTTAACCATTTCTTTGAATCCATTCAGTTTGCCAACATCCTTCTTTTAATTAATATTCAATTATCAATGGAATACTCACATTCCTTGGCTTGCACACCTTTCAGCTGCAATGAGACATCATTGCATACCATTGACAAATCATACAGTCTGAAAGCAGCAGTTCTAGATTGACAGATCTCTAAAATGTTCTGGGGCCTCCCATGCCTTTCAGCCTCCTGACAATAGGTTTGAATTTCTAGAGTTGCTTTTTTCAAATTTATTAAAATGTGCATTCATCTGGAGGTTGCAAACCACATTCTTAAAGGGGTCATCCAAAAATGTGAGTTAGTGGGAAGCTTCAGCCTGAAATCAACATTAGGTGCCTTTCCAGAGGATGTGAGTTAAATAGCTGTTATTAGATCCAGTGCTAAGGGTAACTGAATAAAAAAGAAGGTCTAATAATATGCAGGAACCGAAACTAGGTGATCTAGTGTCCTTTGTGATATTAATGTTCTCTAAATTTCCCTCCTCTATGATGTATTAGCATCGCAGCTCCAGCTCTGTCTCACATTGCTGGATTAGTTTATTCTTTTTTTTCCTTTTTTTCCCTCACTGGACATACAGGAAACAAATGAAGAACAGGTGAGGAAAGACAGAAGAATAAGTGGTCTTGATGATGAAAGCACATCAGAAAAAGCTGAATAAAGGCTTGCTCCACTGGTTGATGTTATTTAGAGATCTGTCTGTGTGTAGGTATTAGGATAAGCCAGAAAATAATCGCTCCACCAGGAAGTTTTCTGATTCCCTCCTGTTAATCCTGCTCCTAAAATATTTCAGACAGTTTGCCTGTTAATAACTTTAGATATATTTCCATTCACTTCATATAGCCAAATTCTGAGTGGCGTAAAGGATGTACAAATGCAGTTCACTGGATGGAGTCCATAGGTTCCAATGGAGGAGGGTGTTTCAGGGGAGGATGGAGAGAGAGAAAAATTGCATGAGTGTATAATCTCTTATAGGTTCCTCTGAATTTGATTTCTTCACTTCTGTGATCATCTCACTTTTACTCTTACAAAGCATCTTGTTTCTCTGCTTGGAAATTGTAAGCAGTTCTGTGCTCTTAGTCTGAAATTTATGATATTTGCTAATTAAAAATAACTGACAGAAGTCAAGCTCAGCTACCTTTCCCCAGCTTTGACTGAAAGAGTTCCTGGGCCCTTCCTCCCATGCATTCTCACTGCCGGATTGCCGTTGCTAATTTATGAAGCCTGTCTGCAGTGTGACACTGGAATGTGATGCTGGCAAATGGACATGGGGACATGAGCAGGGGGGAAGTGAAAGGAATGTCAGGCTTTATCCCAGGTCAAGGACTTGAGAATATAATACTCTTTGCTTTCAAAAGAATAATAGCAAGAGTAAGAGGGAAGGTCATAAATTTATCACACCTGGGATTCTACAGCAGAAGCTGCTAGGGAGGTCCATTTTGTAGTTGGGGAATAGATCTCCTCCTAACTCTGACTGTGACCAGTTTTTACTCTTCCCAATTCCCTTCCTTCTAATGCTTAACTCTTTACAGCTGCTCAGCTATTAGTTCATTTTAACTTCAGTATAATTTTACTTTTTTTTCCTTCAGATAGCAAATACCTTTGCCCTAGGTAGGGTAGATAGCTGGCATCATTTATTCCTGATAGAGCCAAGTAACAAAGCACAGGTGCTAAGATCCTCAAACAAAGGACTGAAGATTTTGCGCATTCCCCTCATTTGGATGTTAATTACTGTCTGCTATGATAATGAAAACAGGTGGTTTTTAAAAGAGTGTAATGCTGACATACCTAGTGAGACTGACAGTACAAGTGTTCTTGCTTCTGGCAGTTCTCTGACCAAAAAAAAAAAAAACAAAAAACAAAAAACAAACAAAAAACATACAGTACAAATTTATTCTCCAACATCTACCTTATTTTGTCTCCGACATATTTACTCTTATCTCCTGCTGTTTGAGGAAGGCATTTGCAAAGGTCACGCTAGAAGCAATTTTCATGAGTTTTTGTGATGTTTGCAACCACGGGCAAAAAGTTCATGTTTTTGAATGCTACATGCAAAGAAGAGAAGTGTATCTGGGATTGCCGTGCTGAGAAATGCGCTGACTGACTGACCTTCCAAGGCACGAGATGGAGAGGTGGAACCCATTCCCTCTCTGTCTGATTAGAATCTTCACAGATTTATAAATCTGGATGTAACGATCCAATCAGGCATGGCCCAAATAGATCACCTTCCTGCACAGAAAAGCTACGCTTGGAAAATGTCAGTGATTTTAGAGCACTTCATTGTGGGCAATAGGAAATATAATGTGGGGTCCCCTTCTGTCAGAACTGCTGCTTAGACAACACTCTGGCAATTTCTTTACTCTGTTTGTTCTACATGGCAGGCACAGATGGGGAAGGTTTTTGTTTTTTTTTTTTTAATTTGGATTAGAAAGCTGGAGCTGATGGGAGGGAGTTTTGTGTCTTATATATATATATACCTGTGAGTGCTTCTTTGCCAGTGCTGATGCTGTTCTTGGGCTGTACCCTGACCGCACCAGGTGTGTGGGCACTTGTGCCTCCTGCACAGGGAAACTGATTGCTGATGAGGAGGGTACCAAAATAGCAACCAAAGAAACACTGCCCTTCCTGCAATTACAGCTTGTCTAGGATTGCTTTATGCAAATCAAATGGATGTAGTTTGCCCAATTATGGTTGTAAATCCAAATATAATTTCATTTTAGCCTCTCTAACTTTCCCGTATTCGTTCCTTTCGCCCAGTGTGCTTTCCAGCGGAAAAATTATGTTAACCGAGTGCACCCCCAAATCCCTCAACACTTCAGCACTATTGAGTTGAGCTCTGTGAGTTGGAAACCCTTCTCCCCTTCTCTGTATGCAAAAGAGGGGCCGCAGACTGTTCTCCCTCCTGGCATTCCCAGGAACCAGAGGTTACAATGGCCTCATCTCTGCGCACTGAGGGCATAGCTGCATTTTTGCAGGCATAGAATGTGGAAAGCCAATGGGAAAACAGCTCCAGTTACCCCTATGCTCTGCTTCCAGTCCGAGTGCTTTGGGATTTGAATGCTTCGCAGCAAAGGGTTCTGTAGTCCTTCTGTATTTAGCAGCTTTTCAATAGAGCAGTTCATCGTGTATTGTGCAGGAGAAGGCCCACCACTACGTGCTGCAGCCTGCAGATGGCACTCACTGTGCGTCATAAGAGACCTCAGCTCTGCTAATGTGGTTTTGTATTTAGTACCTGTGTGCATCTTGCATGCAGTAGTTAATTTATTTTTCGCAGCAAACCAAAGGCACTGATGGTTACAAGGTAGATTCTGCAACTGTGCGTGTGACAAAGCACTTGTTCTGGATAGCCTGTTTGAAATATATGGAGCCGTTCTCATTATGAAACACAGTGAGAAAGTAGACTGAAGGCTGGGCTGAGCATCAAAGGGCATGGAGCTTATCTGTGTGACCAGAGGCAACTCTTGGCTCTGGCCTCACTGCTAAAACAGCTTCAGTTTAGGTACATACCTGTTCTTGAGTAGCTATGCCTGCCTTCCTCCAAGAGAATCTTTGGATGATAATTAAACACCTGGAAACAGGTTTTGAACCATCAAAGATGATCTCATGTAAATATGTAATATTCCTTTGAGAATCAGCTCTTCTATTCTTGGGGAAATAAATATATTTCCTATAAGGGAAAGATTTCAGAGGATATACTGAAAGCCAGCGGTCTGTATCCTCTACTGGAAATCAAAACTAAAGAATCATAGAATGGCTTGGGTTGGAAAGGACCTTAAAGATCATCAAGCTCGAGCCCCCATGCTTTGGGCAGGATTGCCACCCACTGATCAGGTTGCCCAGAGCTTCATCCAACCCAGCCCTGATCACCTCCAAGGAAAATGAGGAATATTCTTCATCTGAGAAGCAATATGTGCTCTGGTGTTCCTGTCTAGAGTCTCCCCTTCCTCCACTGAACTGTTCATAAGATGCTGTCAGTTCAGAGTTTTCTAAAAGCTCCTGGAGATAAAAAGACCCTTAAGTGTAAGCATGTTAAAAAAGTATGGTTATATTGCTCATCATGTGAAGTATCCAGTGGATTAATTAAGAATATTCATTGCAGGTAAGAAAAAAATTATATTCTGTGTTCTCACAGCTGAATGTAGTTTTTCTTGAACTGCTTTAAAATCAAGTGAGGTAATGGAATAGTCAGGCAAACCCTGAATTGCAAACAGCTACTTGTTTGGCCTTCAGGATAAAAACCTAGTGCTTTCCCTTACTAATTCCAACTCTGTTGGATGTCATTGTTCTAAAGTTTGGCATGAAGTTCAGTACTAATGTAAACCAGCTAGGCATAAATTAGTACCCAGGCTGATAACGAGCACTTAGGAAGCATTGGTTTTTTATTATTATCACTTTTTTTCTTTTTAATTTTGTGACCTACCTGGTAGTTGGGTGAAATACCTCGCCAGGCATATTGCGTTTCTCTCTCTTGGGCGACATAAATAAAATGTAGAATCAAATATTAGACTGGGACAGGGTGAAAGCAGACAAATTTGGTAAGAACTGTGTTTAAAGTTAGCAGTGCAACTGTGGTTTCAATAGTGCCAAATGTTGTGCTAAGAAGCAAAACACTGAGACAGACAACTAAAAGTCAGTTCCGTATATAACTTTTTCATCCTTTGCACAGTCATTAGCAAGTTCTGAAGCTATAACTTACAGTTTCCTGTTTTCTCCATTTATGCAAATATATTCATTTCAGCACAAAGAGGGAAAAATGCCCACTGGCAGCAGATGACACCAAATTACGTGCTGTGGAGCAGCAGTGCTGGGCTCCAGAAATTGTGGCGTCTTGTAGCTGGCCTGAGTTTCAATATGGGTTGTCTGTGGGGGTTATCTGGGTGAGGATGTATGGATCTCAAAACTTCCACCAGCATAGTTAGAGAGGTAGATAGTTCACCGTGGAAGCAATAGAGTAACTTTCTGCATAAAGCCTAGCAGGTCCTGGTGACTCAGGACTAGGATAGTGCAATTGAATGGGTGGCTGCTAGCACTTCGTGGTCTAGTAACAAGGGGGAACTGGTTTTAGAGAACCCAGGCACAGAGACCTTCCTGGCAATCGCTTGAGAGCTATGCTTAGTATGGCTTGGCTCTGAATTTGCATCACAATGCATTGCTCCTCAAGCTACAGATGATTTCCTTTCTAATTTCTTCTCCTTCAAAATTACCTGACAAGTGGATCTTTTCCTTAAACAGCCTGCAAAATCTCAAGGACTGGTAGTAATCTGTTTTTGACAGTTGCCATGAGCTAACTTCCTATGGCTGATTTATTTGGGTAGGTTTATTCTTGTGTCTTTAAAATAGGTTCCTTTCGTTTTCCTATAAAGGCAAGCTGCTGTTCCCATGGCAGACTGGCAGAACAATGAAGCTATTTAAGAAATATGTCTTTTTTAGTTCTAGAAGTTCTAGAAAATTAAATTTCAGTTGTGTGGGGAGTTCTGAGTATTTGAGTTTGTCTCAATTGGAATCAGAAAAGAAGGCCAACGTTTCCTGAAGAACTCTGGAATTTGTTTGTTCAGGTAATAATGGAAAAAATAAACAGTGATGCAGTATACAACATAAAAACTAAAGATACATTCAGTGTTTTACTGATGTTTCAACTGAATAAGCATACAGCTGAGACAAAAGCTGTCTGCTGGTGGAAATTTCTCTGAAGTGCACACACTTAATGAACCACTGCTGATCTGACTGAACTGCGTGTGCTGGTGAAAACCAATGCCATCTGAAGGCTCTGGATCCCCTCTGACAATTTTTCCATGTGCTCTTCCTATTGGCAGCCCAGTGGGCTATCAAACTCTACCTATTGATTCAGGAAGATTAATTGCAGCGATGTCCAAGTCTTGTTGATAATGAAAGTGGACTAGTACTCTCAGATCCATTTCTTGCAGCCATTAATAGTGGTGGGGATTCAAGGTGGCCCTGTGGGCCAGCCAGTTGTGTCTCAGGGAGAACAGCACTGCATTAGCCACAGCAGCTGCAGCTCACCACAAGCATGATGCTTTGCATGTATTTGGTACAGGAAATTTCATTTAGGTCAAGTCAGTATCAAAGAGATTTGAATTCAGTAACAAAGCAAGGTAATTGTTAAGGCCAGGTGGTAAGTATTCCTTATCACCATGCAAATATTCTGGAAAGAGACTAACTGGGACTGATGGATCACAAGATATAGAGCAGTGTCGCATTGCAAGTTTCAGAAAAACTGCCCCCTACACCATGTCACTGTGCACCACATCTACATGTTTCTTGAAATGGTGACTCCACCACCTCCCTGGGCAGCCTGTTAATTTATCAACAAGCATCAGCTGCGTTGTCTCCCACTGTACCTTTTGTGCTAAAAGGAGCTTATTGTACAACTCCCCAGAGCCACAAATCCTTCAGAGCCATGCTTACAAAAGAACTTGGCAGTATTAATGGGCTCGTACCACCTAGTATTACTTATTAAATCCTTGATGTCCCCTTATTTCTCATATCAGAGGGCTGGAGCACCTCTCCTGTGAGGAAAGGTTGAGGGAACTGGGTTTGTTTAGCTTGGAGAAGAGAAGGCTTCAAGGAATCCTCATCATGCCTTCCAATACCTGAAGGAAGCACAGGAAGGGGAATGGCTGTTTACAAGGGTGGATAGTGATAGGACAAGGGGGAATGGTTTTAAACTAAGACAGGGGAGGTTTAGGTTAGATATTAGAAGGAAGTTTTTTGCACAGAGGTGGTGAAGCACTGGAACAGGTTGCCCAAGGAGGCTGTGGATGCCCCATCCCTGCAGGCATTCAAGACCAGGCTGGATGTGGCACTGGGCAGCCTCGTCTGGTGGTTGGCGACCTGCACATAGCAGAGGGTTGAAACTGGATGAGCACTGTGGTCCTTTTCAACCCGTGCCATTCTATGATTCTGTGATTCTATGATACCAAGCATTTGAGTTGTCTAAAAGCAACACTTGCATTATGGGACCATTTCAAATGTTTTATCTTAGTATTTTACCAACATTTTGTTGCATATAAACCTATTTTTAAAATTTGTTGCCCTACAATAAAGTTCAAATCACAGTTTCTCCTGTATATGAGTAAGGTGACATTAGTGGGTTTACAGAGGCCTTTAGAATAACACGTGTGAACGCAGTCAAAAATCCTAATGTGTATATAAATAATTCACTTGTTGGTTCAGTGCATGTAATTGAGGCAGTAATATTTCCCTCCATAAGCGCAGCCTGCAAGGTCAGGCTTTGCATAGCCAAGCCCCAAGAAAGGTCTGGCTTGTGTCACCATCAAAATGACATATGGTTTGAGACATTTGGGCATCTTTTCTTCGAGTCTGTTTCAGAGCACAGCCACATGCAAAAGTCCAGGTTCCTCTCTTGTCCCAGCCTTTGCTGAGGGAGGGAGGGAAACTTTGAGATTGACATGAGAAAAACAAGCAGAATCAAACTTGTTGTGTCACTGCATTTCAAATGGAGCTTGGATGGGAGAGAAAAATTGCAGAATTTGTGAAAAGCCAGAGGAACGGAGACGGGAGGTGTGCCTGACCTGTCAGTAGATGTGCACACGTGTCTGCCTGATGTGGTTGCCTGCATTAGCATGCAGCTGACACAATAGAAATGAGTTTGTACTGCAGAACAATGAGTGCACGCTCTATTAGGAAGCAGCCTGCTTTATTAAAGTGTTTTGTTCAGTGCATCAAGGTTGTTTTTTCCAGGCAGCATAGGTAACTCCTTGTGACATGAGTGTGATTTGGAACTAAGCAGAGAAAGGAGAACACAGCCTGTTTTTGCCTCCCCCGATGTGATATTAGCTCTGTACTGAATAAAAGGTGTTTGTGACTCATTCCTATCAGGGAACTGAAAGTGCAGCCATCGTGTTACGTGTGTCAACCTGGCAGCTTTTTGGTGGCTGTTTTTCCCATGGCGAGGATGAGAATTTGGGTTTGTCAATGCCCACACACCAAAGTGGAGTTCAGTGCTCACCATATTGACTTAGAAATAGATACTATGAAGGGAGAGAACTCTTGTACAATTTCATTTCTTACAATTTTAGTGAAGCACAGGAACAGGTGGTGGATGCCCTGTCCCTGGAGATGTCCAAGATCAGGCTGGATAGGGCTCTGTGCACTGATGGAGCTGAAAGTGTCCCTTTTCACTGCAGGGGTTTGAACCAGGTGGCCTTTAAGGGTGCCTTTTCACTCAAATGATTCTGTGATGTGGTGACTGCCAGCAGGAGAGGAGGAAACCCCCAGCACAGCCTGGGCTGTGTGGCCATGCCAGTGCAGAAATGTCAGTCAGCTCAGTGGTGTGTATGTTCCCCTCTGCAGCTGGTAACTGGGTCACTGGGTCATTTAACCATTGCAAATTTAGTTTTCTTACAGCAGCATGTAAATGTGGGACAAGAGATGGCATATCAGAGCACGAAGCAGAATCCGATTTGTGTGCTAGGACATGGACATGAAATAAGGAGATTATGAGGGACTGGGAATAGTGAAGGGAGGGGGGAGCTGCTGCTTGCCCCTGCTTGGCATCCAGAGTGGGAGTGGGTGCCCAAGTCCTGCTCCTTGGGGTCTGGCACGCTGGGGCTCCAGAAGAGCAGGCAAAGATCAAAAGACAGTTCTCTGTTTTTCTGTTTTTGTCTTGCATCTTGGCCCATCTCATGGTGTGGAGGCTTGATTTTTAGAGGAAGGGGGATTGGATGGGGAGAGGGAACAGTTTGGCAACATTAAATAAAGAATTCATTAGAAAGATTTCAGGATTTGGCCGAATTTTTAATAGTAGAAATAAATTGGCAGATGTTGACTACAGAGGCAATATCTCATATGGCTGCTGTGTTCCTGGAGATCTGCTACATACCAGAAATCAATACAATGTTAAAGCATTGAGATTTCTGGTGGGGATATAGCTCTACACCAAATCTCTCATTGTAAGTCATTATTAAAATATATTTAGCTTGAATCGTGTGTGGCCTGCAAATAGTCAGAAATCAAAAATGCTCTATTTCTAAATCTCTGTTCTGATTATAGATAACCTGAGTTGAATTTCATTCAGAGGAACACATTTTTGAAATGCACCCCCTATGAATTCCTTCTGATGAGCATGAAAGATGCTAGTCCTGACTGAAACTATTCTAAAATGTATGAATGTATGAATGTTTAAGTGGAAAAAAGAAAGTTTATTTCCTCCAAGAGAGTGAAAGCTGCTTTTATTTTCCCTCTTTACAAACACTAGCTGTTTGTTAGAAAAGATTTTCATCTTTGAAAGTTTTAGGGAGGACAAAGCCCTTGGTCCATTTTTCTCTCATAGCATCTCTGAAGAAGTAATTTGGTGGGTAAGCTGTACGGACAATCTGTGTCATGGAAATGAGAGTGGTGAAAAATAGGTTTATAAATCTGCTAAGATTCAGAGAACAGTTTCTACTCACTTGAAACAAATTCAAATGTGTAAACCATGAGGGAGAGCTGAATTAATGTTGATGTGAGATTTGGAATCCAGGGGACCATCCCTCTGACCCACTCCTAAGGATGCTGAGCTGGAACACAGAGATGAAGTTCCTTCAGTGGTAATTGAATCTGGGGAGGCTGCCTTGTTCTTGTAAATAGCAGAGGGGCATTTGCCATCATATCAGCCGAGCCCAAGAGAGCAGGGAAGGGGGACTGAGGTTATCTGAGTGATGGGCAGGTGCTGTGTTACCAGTCCTGCTCACAGGGAACCTTCCCCTTGTGCCAAATGGAAATGTCCAAATTGTCGACAAAACAGAGGTGCTGACATTTTCTTCTCATCATGTTCCATCTCCAGCAGGCAGTGTACCAAAGTGTGAGGTTTCCTATGGGTCGAAAGACCAATTTTCTAATCTTTGCTACAAGCCAGATTTGCGTGGGCAAGCAGAAAGGACCCAGGGGAGCACCAATGGACACTCTGCTTCTTTCTGGGTCTAGGGAGCATGCAGGCAGTGCTGGCCTGTAGCACCAGCTCAGCAGCATCACAGGATGTGGTGCCCTCCCTCAGAGCATCCCCACTCCTCTCACACTGATGCAGCATAGCCTGTCAGGAGACAACCTGTGTTTCAAAGGAGCAGCAGCAAAACTTTAATTAGGTCTCTGCATCCCTCCTGAGACAGCAGCAGTGCAGTGACCTTGTAGAAAGGCTGTGGCACACCCTTCTGCATGTTTTTCCTGCTTATGTTCTTCAGAAACATCAGTTTGCTTTTCAGAGGCAGCTTTTAACTTGTGGAAAAATAGAGTTTGTTGCAAAGCATCAGATCCTGTGATGAATTCCTGTGCCTTTTCACAGTGGCCTGTGTTGCATGTAGTAATATGTTTGTCACATACTAACAGATAAAAGTAAAACAAAAAAATAGAGCTGTTAGGTGATGCTTGTATAAGACTGTGCTGTGTCCAGCCTGCCTGGTCTCCACATTTGGCTCTTCAGGAACTTGTAAACTGAAAGCTCTGGGGAATTCAAGACAAAGTTTTGCTGTATTTTCTCATGTTAAACATGATCATGTTCTGTAAACAAGCCCATCTTGCCCAAGGTGTACTTCAGGAAAGATGTTACAACCGATCTTTACATCAGTAGAAAGAGGGGCACAGCTAAGACATGGGCACTGGCTCTGGGGGAAGAAATGCCTTGGTATCTTATTTAAAGCAGGTTTCATAAAAGCCAAGGTGCTGGAAACAAAGGGCAGTTTACTGAATTCATGTCCCCTCAAAGCTTTGTTCTGCCTCCGTTTTCATGACAGCAGCGCTGCCAGTTGTATTTGGTACTGACTTTTCCCAGTGCTGCTGACAGTCTAAAGACATTTAATACTGCCGTCCCTGTTTCTTTGAAATCTCCAAATTGTGAACATGATATTAAACCCGGAATGCCTGAAGTTATTTCAACTCAGAAGACTGGCAGGACTTGATTAAGCTGTCGTGATTGCACTCATGTCTGCAGGGCTCAGAAGAGGCATGAGCTGAGCTGCTGGGGTGGAAAACAATCCTGTACTCTCCCAGCTTGCTGCTCACCTGTGGGTGTCACACATGTCTTTTCTCCAATCTCTTTTCCTTTTTGCTGCTATCACATAGAAGTAATGGGGCTTTGCTATGGACCCTTTAGGCTTACTGATGATGTTTATCATCAGAATAGCTTTCAAAACACTGCATTTCGCTTCTGATGGTTTACCTTTTTCAGCTTTCTTTGCATCTGTGCAGAAGAAAATGCTTTTCTCACCTCTGGAAAGCCTCTGTTACTTTATGATCACTTCAGCATCTCTCATTCATATGCTCCCCTAATTACTCAATTAAGTCATTTTGCAGTAATAATACTGTTCTACTGGTTCCCTCAAGGTGCTGCATAATGCTAAATAATATCAGATATTGTTAAAACTTATTTGATTTCATGTCTGACCCCACAACTGGTTTACAGTGTCATTTGCTATGTTGCTTTCATTGTTCTGCTGCCCTTGCAGGAATGTCCTCACTCCCACGTACCTGTGCCTGTGCAGGAATGTTCTCAAAGACAAAGGTTCAGACGTTTCCTTTGGATATTATCAAGGATCAAATGCTAAGGCAAAACCTGGCCAATAATCATCAATGTCAGATATCTTCCCTCATTCTTGTACATCCTTCAATCCATAAAATATTGAAACAGCAAGGGGAGCATTTCATCATCTCACTTTAATATGCAGTTCAGATACGGTTCTCCCAGAACATCAGTAGGATGACAGGAAAAGAGGAAAATAATCGTAACGATATTTATTGGTGTCTCCTACCTATCTGTTGTATTTCCTATTCATGCCCCTGTCAGCACAAAAAGCGCTTTCATATCAAGTAAACAGCCTTTTTATATAAAGTGTCAAAGAGAGGTATAACCACTGCCTTTACATATTTACTGAGGTTGAATATGATGTGTGATACTCAATGGCATTTAAAACACTATTTTGCTATGTGCTTCACTTGCATTTCATTGAGTAATAGCTGAGATCACATCGGAATGTGTTAGTATGATTGTAGTAATAACTTTCTATACCTGATGTGTGACTGCACTCCTGATTAGGATTAACAGTAAGTGAATAAAATTTACCATAAGCAACATTTTTTTTTAATATAATGTAAGCCCTTAATATGAAATAGGACAAAAGAAGAATTCTTGTGGCTGATTTATTTCCAACTGCTAATTCTAATCTTTCTTAATTGTTTAAAGGTGTTAGGTAATTTTTAGACCTTCTATCTATGTTTCATCATTTGATGTAATGTGTCAATATCGTTATTTTGAATTCAAGTAGTAAATTCGTCTCAGTTTGTATGTATACCCTCAGGGAAAATAATAAATAAAAAATAATAATACAAGGAAAAGTATTTGATTCTTGGTGATAGTTAGTGAGGATGGTGTGTGATATATTGCTTTCTGGGAACAGGTTCTTTCTCATTCATGCTGAAAAACCCCTTACGCTTAAATAACGTCTAGGAAGAAAAGAACTACTGGAGGAGTAAAGTAGTAATTAGCATCAGTGTGGTATTAGATTTGGCCTCCTAGCCATCTAAAATGGAAGCAAACTTTGCTTTTCCCATATCTGTAGTTGATCCTGATAGGAGCTAAGCTTCTAATATCGGTGTGAAGAGTAAGAATGGATCAGCAGGTACAGGTGCTCAGCCTGAAAACGTTTGAGGAAAAATCATTTAAAGTAGTGTCAAATCTCCTTGATCACACAGCGTGATAGAAGATGCAGAAGGATTTTGCAACAGGCTTCAAGGATGGAGGTGGGGGGTTTCTATGCTGTGCTGAAGTGTAGGTGGCTTTCTGGGAGGTCTCATGCCTCGAGTATGTAGGCAATTAGGCTGCAGTTCTGTGAATAGAAGTAATTTTGTTGAAATTGTAAAGATGTTGATATCCGGACACAAATTTGTACATGCTTGTATTCATAAACTCAGCTGAGGCACTCGTTAAAGTTATAATAAAAGAAGATTGAGATCAGTTGTCATGTTTAAGGCAAGACCAGTCTGCTAAAGTTGGTGATGGAAACCTCATTAATCTGGGTGGTTTTGAAAAAAAGTCTAAAGTATCCATTCTAGTATATAGTAGGAAACAGCCCTGTCCTAATAAAGCAAGTGGCAAACAAGCTCAGAGAGATATTCTGCCTTTAATTTCTGCAACTGTGGTTCCTAGTAGGTCTGTTTCGAATTAGAGCAATAGAAGACAAGGAAGAACATTGGTCTTTATTTGATTACGTGAAACTCAAACTGAATAAAAGCACATCTTACATTAGATCACCATATGCACTTAGCCTTTGCCCTCTTGAGGGAGGAGGGATTTTGACGAAGATGGATGCTTCTCTAAACCCAGATTTATTTATCAAAGGAATGTTTCACAGTGGTCACTCAGTTCAGTTTTAAAATATCAAATTACTAAAGATCTAATTCCCCAACAAAAGCCTGTCTCTGACATCCTTTAACCTAAACAGAAAACTGGAGCAACTTTTAACAGTGGCCTGAGCAGAGAATCTGATAGCAGTGACTGAACTTAATAATTAAGAATAACAATAGTTTATAAGGATAAAGAAGAAATGCAGAGTCAGGTCCATAATGATCATTTTGTGAGTGTGAATCATGCTGTGGTTTCTGTGGGTAGGAGTGCAACTTGCTCTCCTGTGTGCACCAGAGGTACAATGTCTCCGGAACTTTGCTCTGAGCCCTTCACCATTTTTGTCTCTTTTTCCATCTTAAGTAAATGAGCTGGCAAGCACCTCTGAATTGTGGTCAGGATTGTGATGGGGTTTTGTTAGTCCGTTTCTTTCCCACAGTTATGTTTTTTATTTGCAAGAAGCAGAAGAGAGATTAAAGCCTTCCAGTTCTACCTAAAATGAATATCACATACTATAGCTGTTTCCATTCTGAAACTTGAAGGTCTAGCAACACGGGGAGCTCAGGATGTAAACATGAAAGCATGAAGCAGGCAAGTAGTGCAGAATTATCCTACCAACTAGGATGAAGCTCTCAAGTTTAATGTAGTTTTAATACAGCTCCTGTAAGAAATAGTTGTATATTAAAATGTTTGGTATGCATAAAACTTCTGATATTATTTATGTGCACTTGAAGCAAATGAGCAGAACAAACAAAAACAGAAAAACAAAAACCACATAACTAACCTCTAGCTTATTTGGCATGTTCCATCTTTATATCTCATCTGACAATAGATGACAGTCCTTTCATGAGTACATCAAGCCCAGGAGGTCAAGGCAATTGTGGTTAACTCCCAGCTGTGGTTGTTTATCTGAAGTGTATCTAAGCCTCTTGAATCTGCACCACTGAGCTGGAAATCTCTCAGCACCGACCCTTCCTTCTGGAAGGGCAGGGATGAAGTTATTAGTGCTTTTTCTAAGGTTAACTACACCAGTTTTTAAAACTCAGAGACTTAGCTGGGAATCCAGTGGAGAAACACAGGAAAGAAGGTGGGCTAAGATTCCACCAAACTCCAAATATGCTGAGAGTTTTTGTCCACTACAGGAGTGTTCCAGGCTGTAGTAATTTTGGCCAAAATTAGGTATGAATGCTTTGCAGATGCATTGCCATGTGTAAACAATGCCTGGCAGTTCCCTGGGGAAACACAGTATGCATCTCCATCCACATCCAGCTTGCTTCCTGGTAGAAAATGCCCTTTGCCTTTGGAGAATGTGTGGTATAAAGGAACTACTGCAGAACCACTCCATCATTTAGTGTCTGTGTATTGTGGCCAGAGCCTCGAGGCTAATCTGCACTGTCTTTATTTTTCCCAAAAATCTGGAGCTCTGCCTCTACCTTTTTCACCATCCAGGATGCTTATATCTCGTCATTATATTAGTGAAATCACCACACTCCAACTCACATGTTGGAGTCAGTGAAGTCTCAGTAGTTTTCAGCTGAGTTTAAAATAAGTGTGGTAGGTGCTAGATAAATACAGAAAGTTTGTCATAGAATCATAGAATATTCTGAGTTGAAAAGGAGCTACTGGAATCATCAGTTGGTACGGCGCTTCCACAGAGATGTTTGTCTCTCAAATCTGTGCCATAAGAGAGTGAATTTGTTTAAAAGAAAACTAAATGTTATGCAGAAAAGCAAGGGACAGCCTTCTCCCTAAGGAACTGAACTTATATTTAAGCTGTTGCAGTGGTAATGTGTGAAAAAGCCAAAAGCAGAGTAGACTTTGACAAATAGTGCAAGTTTTGGCATTTGCTCCAAATGTTACTGGAAGAGGATCATTCAGAAAGGATGCTGTTAAGTGAAAGTGGACCCTAACTCAGATTATAGTAAATGGAATTTTTTTTACAAATTCTCAGCTGAAGAGGTTTCCAAAAATGGTTATTAAAACATAAAAGTTTTGCCACTGTTAACAGCCTACCCATTATAGCAGTGACCTAAAAGCGAGGGAATAAAAATTTACTGTTGGTAACAAAACTGTCTAGAATATGTTCTTCACAGTCCAAAAGGAGAAATGCAAATACCATGTATTTATAGTCAGCCCTCAGAAACTGAGAAAATGAACAGTGAATGAGCTGTTTTCTTTCTGCTTTTTATAACTGGAAATATTTTTCCCAATTAAACAGTTGGAGGCCAGCAATTTCATTTTCATATTCAATATTTTCTTGAGTAACAGCTATTGACTGCAGCAAGGTGTTATCTCTGTAAGAACAACAGGACTTGATTTTTGGCTCTTAGTTTGACAGTGTTCCTTTAATGCTCAGAAGTACATGTGTCCACAGTTCTGAAATTTATTTTAAGTATAAATTTTGAGTTAATGCATTTTTAAATTGAGGCAAATTCTCAGTAGGATTTCAAAAAGGAAAGTGCTAAAATTCTGCTTCTATTGAAAGGGAGATTAAAATTCCCAGTGGGAGCAGTTGGAGGGCAAGGCTGAGCACTGCTGAAAATCCCACCCAGCACTGGAAACTCCCTTAAGCTGATATCTTTGTCTCTCCTTATTAAGTATTAACCACCACAGAGGTATTGGCCTCAATTTGTGTGAAGAAACCTTTTTGGTGACAGCAAGAACTGACTGTGTTTAACACCTGGCAATGGAGAAGATGATCTGCACTCTTGTTACATTTCTGCTGTTGTTTATGAGATGCTTGGGTGTATTCAGTGTTGTTTTCTGCAAGCATGAAAGAGAGAGGGGAGGGTTAATCAGATAATTTTAAAGCTGAGCTATGTTTGATACAATAGAATTCACTTCTTCCTCCAGTCTAGCATGTCTTGGGTACATCACGTGGTTTCTGCGTTCTTCATTTCACTCTGTAAATTAGGGGTGAAAGGTCTCATATTTTAAAGGCAGTGGCTATGAGGTAAACCTACTGAGAATGGTGAAGTGTTCAAATTCTTATGTAATAGAGGGCAGGTACATGGCTCAGGCAGACTGGAAATGATGTCGCACAAAGCAATCTGAGCATTGCACATGTGTAGCTGCAAGGTAATCAAAGAGACACTCCATTTAAAGATATGATGCACAACAACAGACAAGTGGAAAAATATAGAAGGAACATGAAGGAAGTCTTGCAAGTTATCTCATGAAAGCTGCTGAGAGGGAAATGCTTTTTGAGACTGAGATATCTGGCGAAGATGATTTCATGCTGTAACGTGATAGCTGTTGGGAGACCTTGGCATGGAGCTTGTAGCCAAGCATCACGTGAGGCACTGTTGGCTTCTGGGGATAAGATCCCCTTGCTTTGTTACATTATCATTGAGAAATTCCAGGGGACTTGGAAATAAACAAGTGCACAGTCCTGCTGCTGTGCCTGGAAGGACTGGGCTGGGGTGGTGTGTTTCAAACAAGAAATTATTTCATGCCTACTCAAGGATTAGTCTCCATGGCTTTATACATTCTCCTTCCGCAGATGTCAATGCCAGTAGGAATTACTCCTATTGTTTTAAAGCTCTATTAATCACTTGCTCTTGTGCCTTTGAAAGTAAGGGGTTTACTTGCCACAGTTGTATTACTCATACTCTGTTTCTTGCTTTGTTTTCTGGTAGAATACGTACACCAATGCAGACAAGCTTTTAGAGGCTGCAGAGCAGTTGGCTCAGACTGGGGAATGTGACCCTGAAGAGATCTATAAAGCAGCCCGGCATCTGGAAGTGCGGATTCAGGACTTCGTCCGGAGAGTGGAACAGAGGAAGCTTCTCTTGGACATGTCAGTCTCCTTCCATACCCACACCAAAGAGGTAAGATGTGCATGAGGGAATTTTTCTGTGTTTTGCACTGTGCTTCAGGAGGCTGACTCTGGGCACAAACTAAAAACCCAGGTGACAGAAAAAGTGTCTTTGTCGTGCCAGACTTCCAGTGGTTTGCTTGATGCATATGATGAGCTGTTTTAAACAGAAAACAAGATGTGAATGAAAAAATATAAACAGTATATTACACTAAAAAGGGACAGAATAACAAACGAATCAAATGGTGCTTAATTCACAACTAGAATGTATTGTTACAAAGCAGAAATTTGCTTATAGGCACATCAGTTGATGTTCACACTGCACACATGCTCGTAGTGTGATAGGTATCCTTAGAGAGACTCCTTTTAATGTAATGTTAATTAATGTAGCCATTATTATTAAGTGTTACTGGAAGTCTTACATTTTTTAATGAGACAGATTTCGCTTTTCAAAATTACGGGTAAAGAGCAAACTACCACATATTAATACGGTGAATCAGTGAGGACCTGAATAAATGCAGTTTAGTGTAATTGAAAAATACCCAGAGATAAGGCCGTCTCACCAGAGATACAGTGGACAGGCCGTCAGATGGGAGGCCACTGGGGATGTAATTAAAGCATACTTCACATTTTTTCTGCAGACCAAAGGCCATTCAGTGATGAGTGACTTTTAAAGACAGGCTTTCTGCTGAGATGGAATTAGTTAGAATGGTTGTTTTCATGCCCTGTAGCATCTGTTTGCAGCAGTACATTAAATCAGAAAGATGCTCTCAGAATCCGAAAGCTTTACGCTTTGTTTGTTGATTTACAAGTTTCAAATGAGCTGCGTGCAGCCAGCTTCAGTGTGTTAGGGAGCACCCTTAAATAGAGGGTGTATGCACATGTGTTCCTTCTGTGTTTATTGAATAGTACCTTAAAAGTGTCCAGTCTGTATATGCCCATTCTGACGACCAGTGTCATTAATGTCAATGTCTTCTGTCATTCTAACGACCAGTTTTAGAAGCACTCCCAAATATACCCTACTATTGACCGATGTCATTAGAATGACCAATGTCATTAGAATGGGTATATTTGGGAGTGCTTCTTTTCCTTGTTCTTGTCCAGACCAGTGTTCATCATTAACACATTCAGCACTTCTGCTCAGCAAACATTGTATAAACACAATGGTTTGGTGGTGATAGATTGGTGGAGGGGGAGAAAGCAGCACTATGCCCGTTAAAGCTATTGATACATGAAGGTATACATTTTCATAGCATTTTAGAATGATTGTTCTGCTTCTGTTATGTATAAAAAAACCCCAAAACTAGTTACTTTAAGCTTGTGAATAGTGCTATTGTTTCCCAGGTAGTTCACACACTTGCAGCTACACGGGTTTGCCACAGGGGAAACTTAATTAGTTATTTCCTCAGTCAAATTATTTCATAATAGTTTCCTACTGTGATTAACCTCGCTTCACCTATGCAGCTGGTGACTAGTAACACTAAAATAGACAAGACTCTAGGAAGCTATTAATGTAATGTTTTCTATCATTTAAATTTCTTCTGATGATTACTGGTACTGACTTGCCTAATGTGGGTTTAGGAACTAGAGCTTCTCTGTATGGCTTTGGATTGCTGTGCAGTACACTCACCTCTGCTGTTCTTCAACCAGAATGGAACTAGCCAGCCTTACTCACCTCGTTTCAGTGAGCCCTCTTCTGGTATATAAAAATGCAGATGTATAAAAATGCCAACATTTTTAATCTGGTAACAAATCCAGTCTTTTGTAACAGCATCAGTGCTGTTTACTAGGTACTGAGAGTGAGCCCTAAATCTCTTCCTCATTGTCATTCACCCATTGGACAGATGGACACTGTGATCTATCTTTGGAAAGCCCAGTAAGTGTCTGCAATGATTTAGGGAGTTCTGGACTGAACAGATTCCTCTGGGTACCTAAGCTCTTTCACTACAGAGAGACAGATGGGCAAGCTGTGGCATAAAAGTGGGACATGAGCAAAGTCAGGCTAGACCCAGAGGTCTACATTCACCTGGCCACATAACAGCTGTTGGGTTGGGTGCAAAGAGGCTGCAAAATTATTGCGCTTTCCAGCAGCTCCTCCAGTGTGGGAGGAGGCACAGTAGCTCTGCAAGAGAAGGGAAGTTTTCACATCATCACCCCTTCCACTCATGGGAAGGCCAAACATTCTGTTTTTTGGCATATTCACCATTTTTCATTGTGTGTCACTACCTGCCTCCTTCAGTGATGCGTTCCTGCATCTTGAGAGCACTGGTGAGAGTCACACAGTCCAAAACCTCAGCCAAAAATAATGTGAGGAGATTGCTGTGGTTTTAGTATTTGTCTGCCAGCTGTGGGGATCCCCACAGACAAAGTGAGGTCATTGAAGGCTGATGGAGAGACCTGGCGAAAAGGGCAAACCGTTAGTAGAGAGTCTTAGAGCACATTTGGATCTGTGCTTGTCTTTTTTACAGCAATAGATTGGCTGTTGTAGAAATGACTCATTACTTGGCCTTGCTTGGACCTTCATGTACATTGTAAAATGGCAATTTAACCGATGTCATTGTCATTCTTCAACATGAAAAGCAGATAATAGAAGTCCTTAAAAATGAAGAAATACAAACATCCTTCCTTTTCCACCTTGCCTCTGATAGTATTATATTCTTTTTCTGTTTCACACCAGTTGACCTCAGTTATTTCTCCCTGGGCTCTGACTAGGAGATGCGCTCAGCCATGATGAGAACTCCCAGCCTGCAGGGCTGGGCTGGACAGGGTACAGGTTCTAGGTTTATTCACTTGTGCAGGCCAGATCTGCACCATCCATGCTCATTTTTTGAAACTGCATAAAAATAAATTCACTGTACTAGGTAACATTTTAGATAGCATTAGACTCCAGTTTTAAAAGTAGAATTCATCAAGCGAAATTCCCTTTGAGTCAACAGCAGTTTATAGTTGAGTTAAAGGAATGGTTTGGAGTCAGATTTAAATTCTAGCAGATGTCAAGGCAAGAAATCCTTTTGCTGCAGCAGTAAAATAGGGGAACATCTGAGATCCATCGCTGCTGTTTTACCAGGAGGTATTCCAGTTGGAGTGCCAACACATACCTCCCTGATTAACCTTGCATTTGACCTGCAGCACTGGCCTGATACTGCACTGTATTCTGCCCATCTAAACCCTTCACCTGGGAGTGTCCTGAGGCAAGGAGAGAACAGTTTGATTGGCATGCTGGTATGTTTAACACCTGACATTTGGTATTATTCAACAAGGCATTATTAATTACTTAATATAACCATCATTATTCATTTCAACATTTGTAATTCTTAAAGAAAACCATTCCTTAAACGATTTGCAACTGCTTCTCTTATGTCCTTGGAAATTAATAAACAGTTGGTTTAGTGTTTTTTGGCAAAAATGCAAGAAACTACAGACTGGCTGTATTTTTCATCTACGTTTCCCAAATACTCATTATTTCTTGATATATTAATCTACTGAGACAGAGCTGGTGAAAGGGAGAGTTAAGTAGAAAAAATCAGTCTTACTGACATGGTCTTTACAGAAATATTCTAAATATCTTCCTGCAACAAACATGTCTTCCCAGCACAGATGAATTACACTTGTGATGCAGTGGTTCCCAGATGTGACTGAGTGCATGGGCTGTGAGCTTCTCACACTTTCCCCTGTACTCTGCCCACCTCTGCATCCCCACATGTGACAACCAGCATTCCAAGAATCTGAGAAACTTTTCGCTTTTCCCATTTCTGAAAAGCTCTCTTACCAAATGAATATTTCTTTCTGAAATCTTCCTTGCTATAATTTCTTCAGGGCAACACATAGCACTGAGTTAAATTTAAATCCAGACACCCCATGAGCAATTAAAATTAGAATTGTGAGGATGTTTTTGTACCCCCAACAGACTTGAATCACTGCTCATTTCATGTCAGAGCATCATAAGAGAGAGGACTCTTCATGCTAAGCAGTGACATTCAGCTGAAGGAATATGAAAATGACTATCAATTAAGCAAACCAATAATTCAGGATGGTTTTGATTGTTTGGGTTATTTTAATTGTCATGAATACGTGCAGTAGTCTGAAATGATGATTTTCTGATATGGCAAAAACATTTTAGTGACACAAATGTAGAGCTGTCCCCTTAGTGACTGTTAGTATCATAGCTTATGAGTGATGTAAATTTCATATTGTCATTTTTATAAGAGATGTCATGTCCCACTGTCCTGCAGCACTCATTATGCTCTCTTAGTTTATAGTCGACATTTTCTTTCTTTTTTGGGCCAAGGCATTCCTGACAGCGTGAGCAGAAACTTGCTACCTTGGGAATCAAATCCAATTATCAGTATGGCAGGGTAAAGTTATAAATTATTGTCAGTGGGATAAATGCATTCAACAGACTTGTACCTGAGTCACATCTCTCAGGATTAAGGGTGATTGAATTCAGGTTCTTATTTCAGATCTGAATCAATTAGTGGTGGGATACTTGATGTTCCAGAGAATAGTTTTTGAGTCTCCTGGAGAAAAATGTGCAGATGTGATAAGACCACACCCTGAATCACAATGCAAATAATAACATCTTGTAATTCTTTGTCTGAATCTTAGTATTTTACATTGGTCTCACAGCTTTATACTTATGGTTCTGAGGGAAACATTACCATTCCACATATAAAAATGTAGACATGAAAGGACACTGTCAACATTTTGTTTTAGATCAATTTATAGAACATGAGTCTCACCCGAACTACGAAGCAGTCATGTGAAACCCTCATAGCTCTTCAAGGTGTGAAAAGCACATCTTACTACCTCTAAAATTCTCATTTTTCAGTGGGTTTCATGTTCCCACCTTTGTGCCTGGAGTCCTGCAAGACAGCAGCTAACAGCAGTAGAAGAAGCAGAGGCAGGTTCAGGTCCTGTGCGATGCTGACCCTTGGGAGGCCAGAGGAGCAGTAGGAGCAGAGCTCAGTGCTTGCAGTTCCAGGTGGAGCCTGCCAGCACTACCTGGCTCACCAATTATGGGGAGATAAGCACAATCAGAAAATACTTCATGTTGAAAAAGTTGAACTGCCAAACTCTTAGCAGGTTCTTACTGAACATGTTCCAACTGGAATTTGGCAAGGGTGTTTTAAGTGACCAAATTTGGGCAGATTTTTACAGGGATGACATAATACTTGTTATTGATATCAAGCACAACCCTGCAACATTTCAAACCCTTGGTTAGAAGCATTGAGTGCCTGGAGCATCTCATGAAGCAGAAACAAGACTCCTATTCAACACAGGCAAAATTACTCTTTCTTACGCCTTCCTCTCATTCTGGATCTTTGACCTCAAAATTCATCAAGTTCAGCCTAAAGCAGATACCTGGTGTGGAAAGTTTCACTCTGAACAGCTTGTCTGATAAGGCCATGAGAAACTGAGAAGAAATGTCTGGACAAAAAAGTATCCAGCAGCATCCTATGTAGACCTGAATTATTTGTGTTCAACAGGTCACCTTGGTCACCCCACAGATGTCACTGGGGCTCCTCAAGTGAGTTGTGGGAGTTACTGCAAGGACTGTGAACCTAATTTTCCTTGATAATCAAGGGCTGTGAAATTAAATTCTCTCTGCTTTGATTGTATATCATGATTAGGAGATTATTTTAGTGCTGGTCACTAATTTTGACTGGGCTTGGCTCTTGTGTCATGTCAGGAAGCAGGAGACTCACTGGGCAGCTGTTGACTCTAGTTGGAAGAGTTGACAGAATGAATCAAAGTTAATCATGGAGTAAACGTGACAGTGGATCTGGAGTACATTGTATAATCCTGACATTCATTGTAAATTGACCCAGGATTCACATTTAATGTTATTGAACTTAATAATTGGTTGTTTGACTTTAAGTGCTAATACTGACTTTTCAGAGCAACTGCCCATCAGATAATGCAGACTTGTGATGAAGAGGATAATCAGTTTAGCAATTCCACCTGCTGGCAACTTCTAGAATCTCTGAAAAGATGTCATTCTGAGCATGGCTCCTACAAAGTATTTGCCTTATGTACTTCATTCTTTAACTGCCCTCCTGGTCAGTGATTTTGGTGCTTTTCTTATGTTAGGGCCAGATTTTAAAACAATGAAAGCATAAAATGCTAGAATGACCCAAACTAATTCTCTGCATATATGATACACATAGACTGGGCATCTCACATCCCAACATTTTTCATGGTTAGAACTAAGAACACATCTTGTTGAAAAACTGCACATTTTATTCCTTCAATTGTATGAAAATCCTAGCTGAGGTTTCTAAAGCAGCATACAAAAGCAGACTGTGAAAATGCCTGTTCCTTCTCTCATGGCAGGGCTGAAAAATATCAAACCTTAAATTTATACCTCTTAGGAGCTGGGAGGTGAATCAGTGAATTTTGGTCACATCCTGGTAATGTCTATGTATATGTGTTGTCCTTGGCTTGGAAGACAGATCCCTCAGAGAAGATAGGTGTGTTCCTGTAGTTGCCAGCCTGCCATTATGATTCTGATAATTGGGGCTATAAGAGAGCTCTACTAGTATAATAAAAAACATTTTTGTGTGAACTATAAAAGTTGACTCTGGGTTATTACCATGAAGCAAGAAATTGCCATGAAGCAAGAAATAGGAGCAAATTCCTCTCCCAGCTCCAGAGCACAGTCTTGTGACTTGGACCAAAATGAACTCACCAGCCACTGCTTCATGGGTGGTTTCTCTGCAGTGTTAAATCTTGTCTGTAGTGCTAGCAGAGCTGAGTTCAAAGAACCAGGATAGCTGGGGTGGTGCAGGGTTTCCCTCTTTACTGTCCATTTCTTGTCCAGAAGCCAGGTTTCTCCATGCAGGATTATGAAGCTAAGAATGGAGAGAGCTTTGGTATCCTGGCAGCACATTGCGCTCTCAAGCAGAGGAGTTTGGAGCATGGCCAAACCACTATTGAATAAAAATCTGCCATCTGTGATCTTCTTCCTTTGGAAAAGTTGTGAGGTACAATCAAGGTAATGAGAATTAAATGCTTGCAAATGCAGCCACATGGACCAAATTTAGGAAGCCCAACGTGCAGCAGAGCTCAAGCAGACACATGGAAGAGAAGTTGGAAGAGACCTCTGGAGAACATCCAGTCTAACCCCCTTCTAAAGCAGGTTCCCTACAGTAGATTGCACAGGAAAGCATCCAGCCAGGTCTTGAATATCTCCAGGGGAGACTCCACAACCTCTCTGGGCAGCCTGTTCCAGTGCTCTGTCATCCTTACACTAAAGCAGTTTTTCCCCATGTTCATATAGAACTTCCTATGTTCCAGTTTGTACCTATTGCCTCTTGTTGTGTCACCAGACACCACTGAAAAGAGCTTGTCCCCATCCGTTTGACTCCCACCCTCTGAATATTTATAAGCATTTATGAGATTCCCCATCAACATTCTCTTTTCCAGGCTGAACAGCCCCAGGTCTCTCAGCCTTTCTTCCTAAGGGAGATGCTCCAGTCCCCCAGTCATCTTTGTGGCCCTCTGCTAAACTCCCTCTGGGAGATCCCTGTCTTTCTTGAACTGAGGAGCACCTCACCAGGGCAGAGCAGAAGGAGGGATCACCTCCCTCAACCTGCTGGCAGCACTCTTCTTAATGCACCCCTGGATACCATTGGCCTTGGCCACAGAACACACTGCTAGCTCAGGGCCAACCTCTTATCCACCAAGACAGTCTGCACTTCAGTTGCACATTGACATCCATATTTTTCAGGCCAGTCACCAATATTTTAACTGATTGCTTCACATTAATCAAATATCTGCTTTGGAGAATCCTTGCATATGCTTTTCTGTGGCTTCAGCCTGTATGCCTCGCTCTCCGGGTAGCAGTGACTCATGCAGCAGATAGAAGGCATTTTATACAGGCATTAGATAGAAAGGGCATAATCTCATTAAGAATGTTTTTATAGTTTTATATAGCGTATTTTCCTGATTGCCTTATATTGTGGAAGACGGTCTTCTCCCAGTTCCATCATGTGGGCTTCCAGCTTTTGCTGCTGGATACGAAGGCAACAGAGTGAGCAGCCAGTGCCCCTGACAATGTGTGAGTTGGGTACTCTTCATCAAAGCCTTACAGAGACACTCATGTAATTCACTCATCACTCAAAAAACATGTTCTGTTGCTCCTTATGTGTATGTATGTGTGCAATGGAGTCTATAGAACTAGTTTTAAATGGTTAATGTTGATGTAGTGTTACAGGCTGATGGATTCAATAGGACTGTTTGATTAGAAAAAGGTCACGCAGTTTGTTTAATTCTTAGCAAGTTGCAGAATGATTCAGAATTGTCACAAGTGATTTATTTCTGAGGTTCCTAGAGCGTAGAGCAAGAGGTTGCACAAAGGGCTCCAATCAGGGCTAAGACTGCAAGCCATACAGTGAGAAAAAGTACAAAAGAAAGATGTAGTGCAACTCCACTTGAGATAAATTTAGAGGAAAACCTAATGGTATGTGTATCTGTTTAAGTATTCTGCTGAATTTGCGGAGCATAGTTTGCAGCTATGGAAAGCTCCTCCTGCACCAAATTATACTGTCCTACATGGATGTAAATCTGAATAAATCTTTTGATGTAGGAAGAACTTCTCCAAGCATGTATCAATGTGATGATATGCAAAATTTGATTTGCTTTGTAAAATTACTGCAGCTAATTACATCCAGATTCATAATTACAAGTAATATATTAAAATTATACTGGAAGGTGAACGTGATTTTGCAATTCATGATGGTTGTAGAAGCATAGAACATGTACAACTGATTCTTCTGTAATAAACCAACTCCTCTCCTAGAGCAAATAGGCCGTGAACTACATGTACATGACCTTGGGCTGAAGATCTACACACTCCCTAATACAAGCATAGCTACCCAAATTGTGTTTCCCTTGAGAGGAGATTGTTTTGTGCTATATCAATCTGGTCCATGTGGGACTTGGAAAAAGGATCAGATGTTTAGTCATTGCAAATCCTTTTGCCATAGGCAAGGTTACTAATTAAAAAGTGCTAGCATACAGAAGTACCAGATGCAGCCAAGCCAAGGATGAATGTCAAGAAATTGGCGACGGTGAGGGGAAAAAGCCAGAAAGAAGTTAGGAAAATATCAGATTTTTTTTTTTTCTTCACAGAACATTCCCTTTTTTCTACTCACCGTTTCTTCCCAACCAGCTTGGAGATATCTGACATTATGTCTTGCAGCAGGGTTTCTCATCAGCTGTATCTTACCATGGAAGTCACATATTGCAATGTTTCATATGTAGTGTCTGGTCATATCCCTTCTTGTCACATTCTATTAGGTGTGCTGCCATCATGTGACCCCTGACTGGTGGCATGTGGTCACATTACAGCTCACCATTACATGTATTGTTTTACTTGTTTCCATTGACATTCCTATCAAACCTTGCACATGCTCTTGAGACGTAAGAAAATGTTGTTGAAGTACACTCTCAATTTATATCAACCATCACTTCAGCAACCCTGGATGCTAAGTGTGAGTGACTGCTGAAAATCAGTTGCATTGGAAAGTTTTATTTTCTCCACCATGTTGGTGGTAGAAAAGTTCATATTTCAAGGTAGAAAAAGTTCATGGAATCATTAAGGTGATAAAAGACTGCTAAGATCATCGAGTCCAACCACCAGCTCATCCCAACCATACCCATACTAAACCATGTCTCTCAGTGCCATATCTCCCCTTTTCTTGAAAACCAGCAGGGACAGTGAGTCCCGATGTCACTGCTCAGAATGGCTTTATGGATGCCTCACTTAAAAGGAGAGGAAAATAGCAGTGATGAACATCTCTCTCTGGAAGAACTCAGTTTTATTTTTCTCAACATGCCCTTGGATCTGTGCATGCTCATGTGGACCCATGGAGTGACAGCAGTGCAAATCAGATGGGGAAAGGGAGTCCAATATTTCACAGAATTCTTTCCAGTTCTGCTCTATGTGTGGTTCCCATGATGAACATTCACCTTACTGACTTGGCTTGAACATCCTTTTGTGACATGCTCTGCAACACATGGCACTCCTCTGATGGTGTAAAGGAGTAAAACATATACCCTGCAGAGCTGCGTGTTTCCATTAACACCCTTGTTTGGAAGAAGTAGCAAAAATGTTGCACACTGATAGTTCTCATGGGTTGAATTGACTGTTTCTTTGCTTTTCTCTTGTTATGCAGTGTTTGTAAATTGTTTTGGGATGGCATTAAAACACACCAGTGGCATTTGCAAATAGCAGCAAACGCTACGTTTTTACTAGTTATTCCAAACATGCAGGCAAGATTTTTCAGTAATCTTTCTAGTTTTCAGATTTTTTTTTTACTTTAAGTGGTCCCTTGCTCTAAATCAGAAGCATTAATTTCTAGGTAACAGGCACAGATGTCCTTCAAACCTCCAGTAAGTGGTCTCATTAAGTACTTGAGTAAAATGAAGGGTATTGCATCAGAAAAAATGGCTGAGAATAAAGAGCTGTATTGTCTCTTGGGTGGAGGGAAACTGCCTATGTTTCATGCCAATGAAGACAAAGAAGTTGCTACAATGCATAAGAGAAGTGCCAGATGCTTCCCCAAAAGCTTCCTCAAAAGAAGGGGCTTTCACTCTTCCAGAGGCCTAGTAATAAGAGAACTGTTTTTCTTGTTTAAAGCCATGGTTACCTTGGTAAATAAAGCCTCCATTCTGGAGTCCCCTCATAATGATCATTTTAGGGTTAGATATTTACCTTAGTGTACCTGACAACTAGTTTGTAGACTGACTTACTTTGTATGAGTCAAATATGTGGCAAGATCTCTCTGCTGAACTTAATTCAGGGTCTACCATTAATACATTAGTATTTTTGAATCTAATTAGCCAAAACACAGATCAATTTGAAAAATATACATTTTTGAGTTTTTCTTCTTTGTTTTACAAGATTCTATGTCTTTGGATGTGTCAAGCAATACAATTCAGAAATGATCTGTACTGGACACGTGCATCACTGTCAAGCTAAGTAAAAGTCACTGCAGCAGAATGTGGAAATGCTGTGTTGGTATTTGAAATGTTTGCATGCATCTACACACACATCCTTTACAGAATTGAGTGAATAGGAGTAAGTTGGAACATGTATGGGAATGGGCAGGTGCTCACAATTCTGCTCATGCAAAGAATGAAAGAGGAAATTAGAGGAGAGGAAAAGTCAGATTTTGCAAGTATGACATAAAAGTTGTCCTGCATCATGTATCAATTTTCAACAGAAATGTGAACTCTACATTCAGTCTAAGCTGTTTAAGAGAAGGTGTCTGATAATTTGGGGTTTTAATGGTGAGGATTTAAAAAATAACAGCAATAGTTGCATTGGAATTAAACACCAAGCACTAGAAGGGACTGATTTTCTGAGCTGTGACCAACAGGAACAAGCCAGGATGTGATTTCTGATTCATGATTAACAGCTCTTCTGACTTTGGTGCTGCGGTAACATGGAGTTCATCTCCTCTTTCTGTGGCATTCACAAACGTGTTTGGTGGTAATTTATTTCAGGTGCTGTCAGTTATAACTTATAACATGGGAGGTTTTTGCATCAGTTTCCTATTGTAAATTGTTCCTGAAAGATCTTCCTAATCTTATTAATATTGGCTGATTCTTTGTATTAGGATTTTCCAGGGATTGGTGGAGTCTAAAGGATTAAAGGCCTCTGAGTCAAGGATGACCTAGATTCTGATCTAGCTTTTATTATGCAAATCCTTACAATCTGAGGTCATTTATGGGAACATCTGAAGTTAATATGAGTTCTTATATTCAAGCACTCTGCAACATTCATAAGTGTTTCAGTTCCAGGTGAGTACAGTGCAGTTATTAAGTGTTCCAAAACTGCTTTGAGGCAGAAGCATACTCAAAATGTGACGTAGGATCTTCAAAGTCCAAATCCTTTTGGCTGGTGCTGGAGGTGCTGGAGATGCTTTCAAAAAAGGGTTTTCCTCTGAAGTCCTAGTGGGGGGCTGAGAAAGTTCTTCCCTGATGCTTCCAATGTGGTTATTTCAAGAGATCTGCACATTGCCCAAAGTGGAACAAGTTCTTGATTTCCCTTGCAGTTGTGTAGTAGAAATTCCTTGAGCTTTATTTTGTTATCTTAAGTGGAACAAAAAAAAAAAAAAAAAAAAAAAGATGAAGAGCAGCAAGAAATGAAAAAAAAATGAGTGGCTTTTTGAAGCAGAATGATTTATATACATGGCCATTTTTCACTTCTGTATGTACAGAGTGCTCTATTACTTGAAGATCTGATAAGCAGAGAAAATTAATATTCCCCCAAACCTGCTCCTTGCCTGTTATAGTCCAGCTGTCCATGCTGTTTGAGTGGAAGCAGGGATCAACTTGAAGCTAGGATGATTCTGAATGTGACTCAGAGATAAAAGCTTTAATACTTTTTTCTTTCTGGTGGCTTCCCAGAGCTCAGCACCTGGAACTCACAAATGGAAAAGCTCTCCTTTTGGTTCTTTCAGTGTGCTTTCACTCTTTCACCTATTACACAAGCCTGACTACCTAACAGTATTTGCTTCTTGTATTAATATTTGCCTTTTTATATCATGCCTTTCCTCTGAGAAAGTGAAAATATGTAAATAAACTGAGCAAAGACATTCCATTTTAGGCCAGCAGTAGTGTAGCAATTATGATTATACGACTATAAACAGAAGGGTTCACCCAGAATACTCAAAGCTGATAAGGTAATTGAAAAGCTTTCAAATTAATTGAGTGTTTTTAAACATATTTTTGGAAGTGGTATGAGTCTGTCCGGCATGGAGTTGTGAGTAGAGGTGGGGCAGAGCGTGGGGAACCAGACTCACTATTTTCTGATACCACCAGCAGTGCTGGAACAGTTTCTGATACGGATTATTTTGCTTTAGACTGGGGTGATAGCCTTAGGCTTGGCCCTTGTTGGGAGAAGCCTGCGCAGCTGGGGCTCAGAGCATCTCTCTCCTCCTCCCATTTTATGTGGACGTTCAGAATTCGCTGTCTCAGAAGAAATCCCGTAGGATGGGGATCCAGTGCATCTCGTTCTGAACAGAGACATTTTTACCAGCTCCTTTGCCACCCCCACACAACGTCTGGCTTTTGCTCATGTGTACCTCTCACTCCCTTGGAGGCAAATTGCTTTGCTGCTCCTCAGCTCGGCAGCACCACATCCCTTGACATTTCCCAGGGCAGTGATGCTGGGTCCTGCTCCTGTGCTTCCCAGCTACCATGCAGAATGTACCAGCAGAATGTGGGTTAATGGGGCAGGCATGGCACAGAAAATAGTCACTCTGGTGGAGTCATTAGGATTTGCTGGCAGATTGCCTGCTCAGTTGGTGCAATTTTACACTCATTTTCAGAGCAGGCTTAAAGGGGAAACCTCTACTCGCTTTGAGGCTTCACAGCCAACAGGAGGCTGCGGCTTGCCTGCCTCTGCCCCCATTTCTGATGAACAACTGGCTGGAAATTCTCAGCTAAGCGCTTACTCAAATTATTTTTTGTTGTTGTTTTGAAATTGGTAGTGAAGGCTGTTTAGAATGAACGGATCTGTGGGTGAAATTGCTGTCTCCTATGCCTTGGCTTTCCAAAACTCAAAGAGCAGAGTCTGAACTACATTAGGAGGGGAAGGGAAGAGAAAACAAAATAAAACAGAATACATATCCTTGTGCCTGGGAAGGCGTAGCTGAGCAAGTATAGTTATACTTCAGTCAGTACCATGCAGACATAACAAATATTTTAGGTCTTGGTCCTGCAACAGGCTTCAACTGAATGTGAAATTAATAGGAGCTGATGGCACACAGCTCCTGAAAGGGTTAGGCTATCACAGCTGTAGGATGCTGTAATTTATTACTTGTGGAAAGAGTTAATAAGAAGAATAGCATTAGATTAGTTGTCACACACAGGACTGAGTCATATATTCATTTTTTTGGGAAAAAAAAACACACCCTGGTATTATATTTAATGTACTTCATTGCTTAAAATGCATTTGCACCAAATAGAATCTGTTAATCTTTTTATCTTAGAAAACTTCTGATCAGTTTCCTTGTGAAATATGCAGCCCTAGTTAATGCTTTCTGATCTGGAATTAGAGGGTTAAATCTCAATCCTCTCTGATTTATATTTCCCTCCCCTCCTTCCCAGCTGTGGACATGGATGGAAGATCTGCAGAAGGAGCTCTTAGAGGATGTCTGTGCTGACTCTGTGGATGCGGTTCAGGAGCTTATCAAGCAGTTTCAGCAGCAGCAAACAGCCACCTTGGACGCTACCCTCAATGTTATTAAGGAAGGGGAAGATCTAATCCAACAGCTCAGGTAAGCACCCACCTGGAGGACAGGTGGTGAGAAATCTGCCATATGCTGCGGTTTAGATGTGCATAAATGTAGGTTTGGGATTAATAGGGAGAGTTTATTCATTCCTTGCTTATTTATTAGTCTTCAATTTCTTTGAGTAATGTATTGAAATTACACTGAGTGATTTGTGTGGACTGATTAGAGTAGCCTGTGCATCAGCATGGGCTGCTGCTTGACAGGGAGATTATTTATAGGCACAGCAAAGTGAATTGAAACAAATGCGTTTCAGGTGAATATTTTTAGTGGATATTTATGGAAGATTGTGAAATGGCTATGAGCTGGGGCCTTGTGATTTATGTGGTTAGTTCTGGTATAAGAGAAGTGTATTCCTCTAAATAAAACACGTGCATGTCTAACAGTATTCACTCTCTTATTTAGCATGCAGCACCCTTCTATTTATCTTTGTCCATGTGGGGTTTGTTCATACTGTCAGGGAGGGTCCTTCCTGCCAGCTCTGCTTGCATTATGAATTAAAGCAGCTTGTTTACCTGATTTGAAATACACAAAGTGACTGATTCAGGAAAGTTGGAGCTTTTTGCTTTCTCAGTCTGTATCTGTAGTAGAACTCATGTTTTCAGGGAGCATAGGAAGCCTATCCCAACTTGTGTTTCTGTCGGCTCTCTCACTTGTTCTCATTCATAGTGATTTTCTATGGCTCTAAGTTCATAGCAGCAGTGGAGTTTTCCTGCCTCTTACGACATTTCAAGCCCCAAACCATGAAATCTTTTGTTCTGAAGATCTTTATATTGTCACAGATTGCCCTCATCTACCTCTACATAATGTCTATACTCTGTGTACATACAGAACATATATCCTGCACCAAATGCAATGAGTCTTATGCATTTGACTCATGGCTATCAATCTCATGTCTCAGCTTCCCCAGACTGACGCCTTTGGATCTAACACAAGAAATGCAGAGCCATGACAGGAAAAGCCAGAGGTGCCTATTGCAACCTGGGTAATGAAATGAGCTGGTGGAGCTCCACCCTTAGGAGCCCTGCAGGAGCTCTTCTACTACAACCATGGGCTGAGCTTTCCTCCATACCCTCCACAAGGAGAAGCAGACTGTGTAAATGCCTCATCTTGCTGAATGACACAGAGCAGAACGAGAAAAAAGAGTTGTTTTGCTTCCTGAGACCAGGGTTGGAAAGCAAGGATCAGGGGAAGAACGAGATGCAAAGATCCATGCATCTTTGCTGATGAAATAGTAGAAAGGAAATATGCTGTACTTAATATGCTGCCAGATGGAGGGGGCTAAAGAGAACATACATATGGCTGCCCATACCAGGTTAACCAAAGATCTGCATGACTTTCTTGCAAAGTTTAAGGCACCTCTAAGAGATAATAGCAATGGTGGTGAAATGTTGAACGAAAATATTCTCTTGTTGCTTCTCCCACCTATTGGTATAACATTCCAGCATGAACATATGTGGAGAAGACCATGAAAAGGAACCTGAGTAAAGCCCATCAGGTGGAGTTTTGAGATTGCAGAAAGTGCCTGTATTGAAGGAGTTCTGGTCTTGCCTGTCAGATTGGCCTAAAGGTTTTTGCCAGCACCTGAGTCAAAGGGAAAGCAGAATGTGGAGTTCTGCAGTGATCAGGGTGATGTTTGGGGCTGGAAAGTCAGCAGAGCATCAGTATGAACAGCATTTGTTGGAGAAAGGCTGCTGTAGTGGCTGCAAGGTCATGCATGATGCTCTGCTGACTTTCCAGGGTGAATAGGGTATGTCTGAGATCACCTATTTCAGTATTAAAGTTTTTAGCTTCAGTCATTGAAAAGCAAGAATGGTCTGAGTTTTGAGACTGTTTTGGAACTGGTATCATGCTTAAACGTTGTGAAATGCCAACACAGGTTTTGAGACTCAAGTATTTAGCCAAGAAATGATGTTGTTGGGACCTGGCTTGTACTCTGAGCAGTGAGCAAGGTGAAGCAGGAAAAACATCTTTGTCCAGAGTGCTTCTCTGCTTCTGATCGAGTTAAGACCAAAAACAGAGGGAAACACACAACTGCTGTCAGAAATCAGGAAGCCCTGCGTGCATACAGTGATTTGCAGAGCTGTCTAGTCAAGGTGGTCTCTAATCCAAGCATCTAACAGTGGGGCCTCCAATGTGACCCCTACATGGACTACATGAGAAAACATGAAACCACCTATGCATGTGCCCTCTCAGTTTTTGTGGCTGCTGGCAAAAGTAAAGAACGCACAGATAAAAGAAAGGAGAAAAAATGGGAATTGCTGCAGTCTTCCCTTAACACAGCATTGCATTTCAGTGTGTGGGTCATCCAGTACCTGCTGTGAAGAGCTGTTGGAGATTGCAAACACTACAACAATGAAGAAAATGAAATACAGCACTCATATCACTGTAGATAATGTGAAACCATTTTTCTCACTCTTTATTATTGTTCTGAGATGAGCACCATTCTCAGAAGTCAACACAAAAAGATCTTCTGAACTGCATTTCCAGAAGTGCTGCCGAGGCCAATAGTTCTGCACATCTGCAAAAGTCAGGACAGTGACTTGCCACAGTGAGATGTGAATGAACAGGAACTTTAGGGGTAACAATAAGGCAGGGAAGAGTTACGGATCTTGTTTTTCTTATGGTAGCTCAGCATATGGGGTTTTGATAATGGGAACATTTCACTGTGCTTTCTCCCAGATGAAGTGCTCAAAGTGATTTCAGGAGCACAGTGTTCCTTCTGAACAAATTTAACAGCAATGAACAAACCCTGCGTGCATGTTGCCCAATGTTTATTTTGTATTTTTTTGAACCCTAATTTATATCCTTTCGAAGAATACTGAGTATCTTTCATAAATTCTTTCCCAGGATTTCTTATTACCAGTCAGAACAATAAATCTTGTGATGGAGGCATCCAATCTCAGATATTTATTTTTCCAGAAGGAAGTCTTTCTCAAACAGGACTATATAACTTCTATGGCTTCTTAACATGAGCCAGCAGTGCGCTCTGGCAGCTCGAAAGGCAAATGGGATCCTGGGCTCCATCAGGAGAGGGGTGGTCAGCAGGGACAGGGAGGTGATTGTCCCTCTCTACTCGGCTCTTGTGAGGCCCCACCTGGAGTACTGTGTCCAGGTGTGGAGCCCTCAGTACAAGAAAGACATTGAGATTTTGGAAAGGGTCCAGAGGAGGGCGACTAAGATGATCAGGGGGCTGGAGCACCTCCCCTATGAGGACATGCTGAGGGAGTTGGGCTTGTTCAGCCTGGAGAAGAGAAGGCTGCGGGGTGACCTCATTGCAGCCTATCAATACCTGAAGGGAACCTACACCCAGGAGGGGAGTAAACTCTTCAAAAGGGCTGACAATAGCAGGACTAGGGGAAATGGATCCAAGTTGAAGGAGGGAAGATTTAGGTTAGATGTTAGGGGGAAGTTCTTTACTAGGAGAGTGGTTAGGCCCTGGAACGGGCTGCCCAGGGAGGTTGTGGATGCCCCGTCCTTGGACGTGTTCAAGGCCAGGTTGGACGGGGTCCTGGGCAACCTGATCTGAATATGTATGTTTGGTGGCCCTGCTGGGCAGGGGGGTTGGAACTACATGATCCTTGAGGTCCCTTCCAACCCGGGTGATTCTGTGATTCTGTGATATAGGGATCTCAAGACCTTATCTGAGGAGATTATGGAAAAATACCAGATTATTACATCTCATTTATTTGTATTGCATCAGCCACTGAAAAGCACATGTGGTTTGGTTTGAAAAGTAAAATACTTGAGGAAAAAGAATTTGTAAAACCAAGTGTGTGTTTAGATCCCATGTGAGATCTAATATCTGCCATCCTTGAATAATTCATTGAGTCATTTAGCTATTATATGAATAGTAATAATTCTGCATTTGAATGAAGGCTTACTTCTTGTCCTTTTATAGAAGACAGGTGCTGACTGGAGATTGAATGTGGCCTTGCATTAAACTGCAGTTTTAAAATCTCTCCTTGTTATCTTCATCCATCCCTTCTGTGTACAGCTCAAAGGTGGAGGCAGACTGTGGTCACCAAGGAGGTGAAAACACAAGACTGACAGAGTGGGGCAGAGACTGCAAGATCTGAGGAGAGTAACACTGATGTAATATTCCCTTATAGGCAAGAGGAGTTGCAACTTCATGCTTCAGAATAATACTGGAGCATCTGATTTCATTGCGTCAAGTAGAAAGCATTTGAAGAAGAAGAGCAGAAGCACATGGAAAGAGCAAATAACTAATTAGTTATTAGCATTCTGCATTTTTAATTGTATTTGTAGTTGTAGGCTTCAGATGTTCAGGCAAAAGCTTGTTCATTTTCTCAATTACTCTTGCTGACAATGTTCAATTAAGTTTAAGTTGATTGCGTGTTGTTTTGATCTGACACTACATGATGGTAATGTGCTAAGAGCAAAGAGCAAAGCACAATCATTTTGTGCGATTTCTGGAGACAATTACTCATTTTGCTAGGTGTTTATAGAAGGAAAATGCAACCCAGAAATGGGAAATAGAAACTTAAAAAATTAGGAACACTAACGCTGTTTGACAATGGGCAGACTTCATGGGTACTTTCACTTTGCAGCCCCAGCTGCATTTGGGCTCCATTGGACAACATGGTGACCTGGCAGTATCACCTGATCTTTGGTTTGGCCTCCAATATTGTTCCCTGTACAGTTTTATATACAATATGTGCTAGTGGATTTGCCCCAGGTTCACCACTGTGGCAGAAATATAGACTGATGATAAGTGATGATGGTAAGGCCTGCTGGCTTATTCAAGCCATCCTATTACACTGTTGGAAAGACCTGTGCACTGGTAGAGTATCTTATGGGGCTTTCAGGTGGTTTGGTTTGAATACGCAGGTGCCATCACATGACTTTGAGCAGGTTGAACGGAGAAATTCATTGCATCTCAATCTTGGGTTTGCTGAACTATCAAAGCCAAGTCTGGCTTCAAACTTTACTTTCTGGTACTTGTTAATGTTGGGGGACCTTCAGTGGTCCAGGATACATATCAGGTACAGCGAACTGCCCCTTGATACCCAGCCCACCAGTTAAAGGGTTTGTTCCCTTCTCTTCCCTATTTATGGGGAATGTACTGGGAGCACTGTCTGACCTCTCACAGGCATGCTCATTTTCCTTACCTTAGTGGAAATACAGCTGAAGGACACCATTGTACCATGGAGTTTTTGCAGAGCAAAATTTCTATTGCAACACAAAGTAACCCAGAGGAAATCAAGGTATCTCTATCTCTTTAGTCTAAGATGCTGGTAATTCTGATTCTATTAGCCTAACTGAAGCAAATGCACAGAATTAACACTTAAGGGCCCAGGGGGCTCAATAACAGCTCAGCTTGGTGCCTCTGGGCAGAGTGAGTATAGGCTGGAGCAGGTCACTCTCTCTGGGACTGAATGGGATTGCCAGCCAGGCTCCTTAAGAGAGCTGTTGAGGTGGATGTGCCATTCTCCCCCCTCTCTGCCCCTCCAACCCCTCAGAAGTGTGTCAGGTCACAGCATCCCAACACAAGAAAGGACAATCCCCCTGTTCAAGCTATTTGCAGAGCTCAGGAGCCACACAATTTCAAGAGTAGAAGAGAGGAGTGTTTCATACACCTTCCCTTGCCTCAGCCCTTTGTCCTGGGCTCACTTCTCAGTGGCATACAGATCACAAGTGTATACTTCTTGCTCTTTTGCCTGCCTTGAAGCACAGCTTTAACCATGCTCTCTGCCTTGCCACAGGGACTCCGCTGTTTCCAACAATAAGACCCCACACAATAGCTCCATCAGCCACATCGAATCTGTACTTCAGCAGTTGGACGAGGCCCAGGTACAGATGGAAGAGCTCTTCCATGAGAGGAAGATTAAGCTAGATATCTTTCTTCAGCTCCGGATTTTTGAGCAGTACACCATTGAGGTAAGAGCTGGCTGCAAGACCTGGGAAAAGGAGAGCAAGGGAAAGGGGATCTGTGTAAACCTCTGCTGGTAGGATACCACCAGAAGTGGTCAGCACTTAGGGGGTGTGTTCCTCCTACCTACACCACTGCTCTCTTTTTAGGTCTTGGAGCACTTTAAATGTTTTATGATGAGATATTCTTGAAGGAAATCTTGCAGATCTGTAGGCAGTCACGTGGTGGATACTGATAATTAATGGGAGCCTTCATATGCTGTGTTACACTTTGTAAGTGTTTATTTTAAGATATGGCATGATGAATTACAGTGGAATAAAGGGCTGGGAAGAGGGAATTTTAGGTGTTTTGATCTATAATTGGATGCGAGAGATATAAATCAGGGAGTAGCTGAACTTTCCTCTTGTGAGTGCTAAGTTAGGTGAAAGCTGTTGTACAGTACTTGTTATTAATGTAAATTAGAATAGCTTAATCAATCAACACTGTTTTACTCAATAGTTGTATAAAGACTTCCTGATAGTAGAAAAGAGACTGTATACACACATACTCACAAGGGAGACTGTATCCCTTGTGAGTATGTGTGTATATCTATAAATGTGTGCATTTCAGATCAGCTAATATTTCTGTGTGTGCATTTGTTGCCCTAAGACTGCTACACTCACAGCTCAAGAGCTGCAATATTTAGTATCACCTGTATTTAAATGGTAATACATTGATACAATAGTCTGGCAAATGGCGAATGATTAAGATTTTGATTCTAAAGATATGAATTATATATGAATGCATACGTGTATATGGCTATAAACAGCACCTATGTTTTCAAAAATGGAGCAAAACATGAAAAACGGTGCTTCTGGTCACCCAGAAATATAAGGCATGTATGGAGAACCTGTGTGAATCATGAGTCACTCATAAGATACCAGTCTGTCTGTGTTTCACTGCAAATTCCAGGTGTGCAACAAGAATTATGCTGACTTTATGTAAAGATCTTTTAAAAAGACAGAATCACTGTTTTCAATTCCTTTTCCTTTGTACATTGGTCTTTCAACCAACGATTGCTAAGACCTTTGCCATCATGGATCCCTTTACTGATGGGGCAGCTGAAGACAAGGGACATGAGTAGTGGGCATAGTGGGGGTGGGTGGATGGTTGGACAAGATGTTCTTAGGGGTTTTTTTCCAACCACAATGATTTTATGATTGTATGATCAGCTGATGTGATTGTTCCTAACTGACTCTGCATCTCACACCAGAGATAGAAATGCAGTGTGGATCCCTCTGTTTTGTTTTGAATTAATTCGGAGTGTCAATGCTATGTGGTGGTATATAATGGTATATAAATGGTAGATAAAGATATCTAAAACTGGAAACACACTTCGAAATCTTCTCAAATCAGGTTGGTTAGAAAAGACTTAAAGAAGACCATCACTTAGTTGTCATTGTAGATCTGCTATTTTTTTATCAGCAGGACATCTGAATTCCCTCTGCAGGATTAATATTACAAGGAAATCTGAGAACATGTTTCATAGGGAGTTTACAGGCAGATGATTTTTGTTAGAAAGCTCTCTCTTCTAAGTAGGGAAATATTTTTATTTTAAAGCAATTTTTAAATTTATAACTGAACATGGAGAGAAAAATATCATGTCAGTATCTTAAATTTTATGAGTACATTTATTGCTCAAACAACAAAAGCAGTTTAGTAGATAATAAAAAACATAATTTGAAATAATATATTAAATGATGCATTTATGCTGTGCATTTCAAATAGCTGAATTGGCTCCAGTTGACTCAATACCAATCCATAGAAAGTGGATTGCTGTCAGTTACCTCAGCCATATAATAAAGATTCCAAGTCAATGAGAAACTTATCAACATTAAGAAAATTACCTCATGCTTTGCTAAGAAGCAAAAAGATGTTTTCATCCCCATAATTAAAAAGCAGATAGTGTTTCTGGTGGTTGAGTATTCTAAGCTTGTAAGAGAAAAAGATGATGAAATTTAAATCAGGAAATTAAATACCTTTTCTACTAAAGGCAAGTAGCTGTGACTGGAAATGTATTTAGGTTTTAATTTTCTATAATAGCCTAGATCCGGCATAGATTAAGAACAGTGAAATAATGTGTAGCAGTACGATTCTCAAATGAGTTTCTCCTTTCCTAGTCTAGCTAAGCCCCCTTCCATCTGTCCAGAGTGCGGTGGGTGCCACATTGAACATATCCCTAACAAAGTCTCTCTTACCTGCTGCAAGTGTGCTAATCTCTCTCCTTCCTGTGCTCCACAAACCATCTGCAAAAAGTGGGCCCAAAGCACAGTGCTGTTGTAGTGAAGGCTCTTCTCAGCATGCTTAGCTATCAGAGGGTTTTAGTTATCAGCATCCCTTTTTAAGAAGAGTGGCTGAGGAGGTTCAATTTTTGACCCAGGATCTTCCAGCCTGTCTATGTTGCGTAGTGTTTTGCTTATGTGGGTTGTGCTTTCAAAACAAAGTTCTTGTTTGACTTGGGTTTTGAAATGGAAACTTCACTGGGTTTCTGAAAATTAGCCAGCAGATCTTGGTCTGATAGCAAACCAGAAGCAGGTGATTCTGGAACAGCTGCTTTGCTTTCTTCTCTCCTTCTCCCAAATCTGAATGCTTTTGTTCTCCGTGCTGCTTCTGTCTGTTAATCAAAGTGTTTTCTATTTCCCCTCTGCTCTTGTGTTCTCACCCGTTCCCAGTTTCTTGAGTTCTTGGGAAGCCCTTCTGATGAGACGCTCCTGATGAGGAGCCCTGGTGAGAGCAAAATCTTGCTTCTCTCTGATGGAAGCCAGAGGGGTGCAACTGGGAGTCCATCTCCTTCTAGCAGGCTAAGGGAAGACTACAAGTTCAGTCTCAGAATATTTGCATCCAATATTGTCTCTTTTCATCCAGTTTTTGTACCAAATGTTTTCTTACATTCATTTTCTGTACTAACCTCTCTCTTTCTTTTTAATTGATAATGCAAACTTAGGTAAACTTTCAAAGTCACAAATGGCAACGGAGTGCTTGGCCTTTATATTTTTCATTTAAACTGTGTCTGAATGCCATTTGTTCTTTGGAGACTTTCCTGCTCATAATGATCTCCCCAGATATTGAAGTCCATGCCACGGACCACATAACCCTTTCCTTTGGCACACCTTCCTAGACTTGCACCATACCAATCTGTTTTGTAGCTGCCTTGGGTTATGAGCCTTTCCATAATCTTTTCTTCCTGACAGAGGTTTGGATTCCAGACAAACTGCAGGATTAAAGGTACTTCGTCAGCAGCATGCACTTCCATCTACTTAAGCATCATCGGCTTTCTCTGTACTTCAGTGAAATCTGCCAACAATTGTTTCATTTTGTCTTCAGGAAAAGCATTTTATGTAAAGAGAAGCCACCTGCCTTTCATAGAGAAGACCAGCTGTGTTCAGTTAGGACTTCTAAGGACTTCTGAGTTGCCCAGGCAGCTTTTGTGTTTTCCTTGAGTCAAGGCAGGTTTGGCAGATATGAATTTGGATATGAACCCAGAGACACATAGCATGTGCTGCCTTTTCATTGTTGCCTTAATCTCATTATATTGACTGATATTTACACTCTAGGTTCTTGGGTTAAAGTATGAAATCCTAACTGTGACAACACCTGGAAACCAGCATAACAGAAATATGAGAGGGCCCTGCTATCCCTATGGGAGGTTATTCTGCCTTAGGTTTTAAAACCATAAAGTGACAACCTATTCTTTATTTAGGAAACGTATCTAACTTTGATGCCTGATATGTTTTATTCCTTTACCAAGTCATTGCACATTTCAAGACAAGACGGGATCATTAAGATTGTATGATTGAACTTTCTGTGTGATGTATACCACAGCTGAGTTCGTGCAGCCAACCAAGTAACTCAGGAGATTTCATGCAGTGTGAATGTGGTAGCTGATCCATTGCGAGGAAGTAGGGTGTAAGACCCGAGGGACAATAGCTGGCAGGCTTCAGCAGTACTGCTGGCACCGCACTGAGCACATCATGTATATGGAGCACAGTAATATCCCAGAAATATAGCCTCACTAAAATCTGTAAAGTATTCTTTGTCCCATGCTTCAAAAAATAGTCGTTTGAAGGCTTATTAACCATAACTTGAATGAATGCTAATCATTAGGGAAGTGCTGGATAGCTGCAAAAGAAGTGAATGGTAAAATGCACTGAATTGCAACCCCTAACACAATAAATGCCATCCGGAGCATAGACCACAGCTTTCAGCATATGTTTTCTTTATATCTTTTGTACAGAGATGATCAACTTCACCTATAGGCCACTGTAAAACTCAAACTGAGAACAGGAATGATCTCAGCACATACCTGTCTGGCCACAATTGTTGATTACCTCCAAGTTCTCTCCTTCCTCCCCAGAGCTGCCCAGCTCCTTCCTTTTGCATGTTCCATTTTCTATAATGGATCTGTGTAGTGCTAGGCAGAGCCAATCTCCTGTAGTGGTATAGCAGTGTACTTTCTGGGCCAAACATAGTCCTGGAGGGGTTCTGGGGGTTCCTGCTATACAATATAAATTCGATCTGATATGCTTTTAATCTTTCAAAAAGCAGTACGATCACTAGAATCTTCACCTGTTGGTTAACTAATTTTCCACCATCCTATCTCTTTGGCTCCATTTCACCTGCTAATTAAATTTTTCAGCCTTGAGTTCACTTGCTGCCTCTTCTGGCTTTTCACGTCCATCCCTGAGCGTGAATTTAGAAGGGAGTAGGAGCCAGCTTACAGACAGTAGTTTGATTCGCTGATATTTACAACTCACTTGAGCCTTCCATTCCAGATTTATAACATTAGCAGAATCTTTCAAGTGAATTAGCTGCCTGGTTGGAGGTACAAGATGCTTTATAGCCTCTCACTGACTTATAGCTGGCACTCAGAAGTGAACTTCTTTATTAGAAATAAGAGCTGCAGAGATCTTGAGATACACTTGTAAGAAAAGGAGTGGTAAGAAAAATTTTCAGATCTTTCTGTTCATAAACTGGAATCTTATAATGACTCACACTGAGGTTATGTTTTTCTTTTTTATATGCATAGGTTTAAAACTGCACATCACTTCATTTTAAGGAAGGTAAGGCACTAAGCTGTCCTGGGTACCTTTTCTTCCTGCTTCTCTTGATATTTCGAGGATTCAGGAACCAAAAGCACTGGAGAGGAATCATTACTGTGACAGCCTCTTTACTCTCCAGCAGTTCAGGTCCCAACTAAGCCAGTGTGGTATCTCTGCCACATGTCAGAAGGAATGGCTGACAGTATTGTCACACTGTACAGCATCAACCGAAACCAAGACCTGAAGAGGAGGAACAGCAAACTTTCTGCATGCATGATTTGTAGAAGTGACAGCTTCATTCACCCTTTCCTACCTACATCTCCTCTACCATAAACCTGCAGCTTTAGTTTGCTTGTAGACCCACTTATACTGTCATATCCAGTCTTCTGCTCTTCCACCTTGTTCTCAATTCCAAAGCAGAGCTGAATGCTGTCGCTCCTGGCAAGCCTGGACCCAGACTATGGTATGTGCGCTAGAGATCTGGTCTCCTCTACTCCATTACTTCATTATAACCTCTTTCTTTCTGCACTCACAGACTTTACAGACATTTCCTTAGGGTCCAAGAGTCAAAATTACCTTTTTTTTTCTTTCATTTTTTCCCCTCTCTGGATTCCCTTCCCTCTCATCCACTTTCACTCTCTCCTTATGCCAAATGTATGGCACCCAACATTTTTGTTCTTGGAGAGAGGTGAATATTCCCCTTCCTCAATTCTGAGATCTGCCTTGAGAGTGTGTGACAGTTATTCCTATCCTGCCTCATCCCAATGCTCTACCCACTCTTCTTACCTTTGCTCCTCCTCTTATTTAAACCATCACTTTTCTTGCAACCTGCTTCCTACATTTGCTTGTCTTTTCCAACCATCTTTACTCTTTTGCAGATTCCTCTAGCAAACCTGCTCTCTTTTTGTTGATAGCAATTGCTCCAAAGGTAGAACTTTCTTTCCCTCCTCCTCATGCACCCTTTCCCAGCCCATACTTCAAAATATCAGCTCCTGTATGATTCATTCACCATATAACATTTATTTTCTCATACTTGATTCCTCATTTCCTTCTCCACCTCCTTCAATTGGCAAACAAAAATTTCTGGTTGGCACTAAGCGGGATGACTTTAGGTGCTAAACACTGAATTCATGCCAAGCAAGCAGCATTAAAGGCTCAGCACCACCATTTTGTGGAAAATTTCAGCAGCAACATCAAGAAATAGACAGGATTTAGATATGAAATCGTTGCTGATGTACAGTTACCTGCACAGCAGGCTTGGATGGACTCTTTGGCTTAATCCACAAGCACGCTGCATTATAGGAGTGTGATGGCAGGGCAGCTTCTGTTATCATTAATGCAGTTCTATTTAACCTGCCTCCCACTTCTCCATAGCTTAATCTCTATCCAGCACTAAAGATGAAAATGTCTCTTTCCCCACAGTCATGTTATCTGCTGGTGTTGCAACACAGTAAATCCAGGAAGCAGCAAAAGCAGCAATGTTGTAGTAGTGGGATTTGGGGTATATTAACTTGCTGTTTTAGGAGGATGTCTGTCCCAGAGTATGTGGTCTAGACTGTAGACTGTGGTTGCTGTCTCTGCAGGAAAGACAGACCTGGCTGATATAGTCTGTATATCTGTTATAGTCTTGTGATAGTGGAGCTCAGCACAAGCCCAGTGTTTGCTCACATGCTGATGGAAACTTTTGTGCAGTTCCTACTGCTCTAATATGGATATATTGGGTAGCTCACTAAATGCTAGCTTAGGTTTGCTACCTGCATCATTTCTCTCCTCCCATTATCATGACGGCAGGAGCATCTATTACAAGTGAAAGTGGATTGTGCTTTCCAGACTCGCTGTCAATATACAGCTTTGTTGTGCCTTTTCCTCTCATTAACACTCAGGTTACTTGACCTTCCTTTAGTACTTTGAACCTGTTTTTGGCCACCAACCTTACGTCCTGCAAGGAAGGATTATGGTTCCTTCCAGAATGTGTTTGACAGTGAGAAGTGTGTGTGCAGATTTCCTTGGAGAAGTGTGAGTACTTGGATACATCTGCTAAATCTGAGGTCAGTCTGCTGCTTTTACTAATGCAGGCCTGTTCAATTCCACTGTTGCTGCCCTTGTGACCCTTCTGCTTCTATTTCTCTCTCATCCCACATTTGAGCAGAGCTCAGAGCTTCTCTCTTAGTAGGGTTCTTATTCTTCCAGGGCATGTGAAGGATGCTGAGGTCTGTTTAGAATCACAAACACTGTGAAGAAAAAGGAATAAACATAAGTACTATCATTTCTTCCCACCAAAAATCCAGTAGATGAACAGAATAAAATCAGCCATTCTTCTGGGTCAAAAGGGAAATTAAACGTGTTCAAGGCCAAGGGAGCCTCATTTCTGAGACAATTTCTGACATTGGTTTGATATAATTGGCTCTTACCACGATTTAGGAGATGGGACTACATCAGATGAAACTGTATTAATTTTCACCATAGATGTCAATGCCTGACCCCTTCTGTGAGAGCATCCAGGGTCCTTTTTTAGACTTGAAAAATATACATGTGTAGTTAACTGAACTGCCTAATTACAGCCCCTTCGTAAAGAAAAACAAATCATTTTCCCTATATCCCAGTCAAACTAGTTGGGTACTTAAATTCAGACTGGGACCATTTCCAAGTGATCCAGTTTGAAATACAGAAACTGGTGGGATTGTGAGGCACTGGCTGCACAGACAGGAAAGGAAGTGTCTTAATGAGATCTGCAAAGCATCACGGTCTCTGGGATAGTGCACCAGATTGGGATTCAGAAAACCTGGGTTGTTATCACAGCTCTGCTGTTGCTTCTTTGCCTTTGTGCGCTTTAGATTCCCTTCCAGCCATCTGTTTGTCTTGGTTATTCAGAGCAATGTACCCAACCTTCTTGTACAAAAGCTTTGCCTGAGGAACTTGGTGATGTTCCACCTCTTGCTGTGTCTGACTCCTTCCTCTCTTCCCCAAACCCAGCACATGGGGTAATTATCACTCTTTCCTCAGCTCCCACTTGGAGCTGACTTCCGTCCTTCCTCCCTTCTGCCTACTGTCACTGCCTGTGCTCCTTGTCCTTGTGGGAACTGGCACTGGACCAGCAATCCCTGCTGGGCCTGTCTGTCTGTCTGGAGACACTCAGATGCAATCTCAGCTCCAGTTCCTGGCCATGATAAGAAGACATGAAGCCTTTGGATCTGGCATTGCATCCCCAGAAGTGTATCAGCCTGTGTCCTGTTTGCCAGTGCTGTCCTTTCCTGTTTAATTGGAACCACCAATTTGAACAGGAGAATAAAAGCAGTGCTGCTCAGTGTCCATTTCAGAGCACATGGAAAAGCTTGCAAAAAGAAATGGCATCAGAGCAGAGAGATTTAAACCAGGCATTTGCACTGGGCTGCTTGGTCTCAGCATACTGGAAGATGTGGATGGGACCATCTGTTGATTCCCTTGTATGTCCATCCTCAACGTTCCTGGTAGTTTGGCCCTCCAGAATACTTGTGTTTTCCTGGCCTGAAGATGTCCATAAACATACACAGATCAAGTTTTGATCAGAATCCCCGTATTGTAGCATGGCTGTAAGGGCAAACTAATATAACATATTCTTTGACTGTTTTGATCTCTTCTACTATCATTACTTCAGGTTGCATATTAGGAAAAATTGGTTGGCAACCCTGCGCATGGCAGGGGGTTGGAACTCAATGATCCTTTTGGTCGCTTCCAACCCAAGCCATTCTGTTATTCTGTCATTCAGTTCTGATTGCAATTAGTCAAGTATATTTCTCTAACATAAATACACTGAATAAAACCGTTCTCCAGCATCTACTCCAACCATTTCTCCAGAACTGTTGAATCTGCCAAGAAGCTCCCACAGTTCAGGGACTCCAGCTATAGTGTGTAAATGAATCAGAGGCTGTTGGAGTCAGGAATGGGGCCAAAGGGACTGCAGAGGTAGTTATTATTTAGAGTTAATTGAGTGGAATGGGTGATGGGAAACAGCTGAAGAGAAATAGAAACTCCTCAGGATGTTCACACTCTGCCTTTCACCTTGCCTTTCACCCAGCTGAGATCCCAGGTTCTTGGTTCAGTAAATCTGCTTTTTTGCTTCTCTCAAAAAAGAACTGAAAACCTGTGCATATATTTTCCCTTCTAAGCAAAGCTGTGCTCTCCTATTCATGCTAATGAGAGAGGGGCTGAGAGCTGGTCCTTTTGGGTACCCTTCCAGTGCCTGCACTGCATTTGTTGTTATGCTTTGTGGAAAAGAAAACCAAATGGAAAATGTTGAACCTTGGCTACTGAGGAAACGAAGCATCTCACTGCACACAGGCACTGAAGAGCACTTTTACGAGAAACAAAGAGCCTCTCACTATGTTGTAACGTGCCAAAACGTGAATCTAAATATCTGGATTTAGCTTTCCTCCATCTAGCTTTGACAAGTTGACCTATGAATCAGAATTCAGGCATATATGATTTATTTCCACTCTCCTTGTCCTGATTTGTTGCCACCAGAACATTCCTTCTTTTTGTCTGCAATAGCAGATTCTGGTATGAAGGAGATTGGGCTGTTTGGGTAGGTTAATTATGTTAATTAAACAGGCAAAAAATAGAGTGGGATTTCAGTATTGGTTGAGTAAATGTGAAACACAGAAAATACAGTAATGGACTGCTAGAGTCATCAGACTGCCTGTTTGAATTAGGATGCAGAGAAAGCTGCAGAATATTTTGCACGTTCCCATGAGTTATTTGCAGATAAGATAGGTCTCCTTTGTGATGCTCCTGGTGATTCACCCAGCCCTCGAGAGCGATGTTTCTGTGCTGTGCTTTGCCTGTCTGTAGAAGTCTGTTATTTATATTCATTCCCCAGTATGAAATCTTTGAGATCTACAGAACAAATTTATACGGGGCCTATTCCTTCTCAAGCTAGCAGGAAGACCCTTAAAAAGACTTCAGATCCTTGGAAGCACAACATAGGTCTACTGTGGGGATTAACTCACCAATTTCATAATAAAATGTTAGGTCTCGTGATCTCTGTTAACAACAGGTACTGCTCACAGTGTATTAGATCAGTAATAATTCTGCAAATGTATTAGTTATCCATGTTTTAGAGCTTAATGGAAGCAGCTTATAATTTAAATTCTATGAAGAAAAAGAATACATGTTATTAATGATAAATATTTCCACCTGCAGCATTAACATACAGAGTGATGCAGAATGTTTTAATAAACATTTAGAGCATTTTGGTTTCTGGGGACAGAGGTGTCACAGTATTTTTGCAATTCTGTTACTACTGTTTCTTCATTTCAATTTGAATTTATTCAGAAGCATTTATACCACCATCCATATGAGTACAGTGCCCTGTTGACTGTGCAAGGGAAAAAAAAATTGTCACGTTTCTTGTTGGTCTGATAATCTTTTCATGGATCCTTGGCTTGGCAAAATGAGGACTGTAACCATTAATGGGCAGAATCCAGAGTATTGAGGCTGTTGTTCAAGGGTTTCTGGATCACAGTCACAGTGTGAAGTACTTCAGTTATTGATGCATGGTTTGAAAGCAAGATTTTTCATTGGTCTTGATTGAATATAGTATCTATCTTGTGTCCATGAAGGTTACAGCAGAGTTAGATGCCTGGAATGAGGATCTGCTGAGACAAATGAATGATTTCAATACCGAGGACCTTACTCTGGCTGAGCAACGTTTGCAGCGTCACACTGAGAGGAAGTTGGCCATGAACAACATGACTTTTGAAGTCATTCAGCAAGGGCAAGATTTACACCAATACATCATGGAGGTCCAGGCTTCAGGTGAGCGGAACAATTTGTTCTCTATTTTGTATGAGAAGGAACAAAACAAAAGGGAAAGAAACACCACCTACAACCAAAACACATTTCAAAAATACGCCAGTACGTACAAAGCACATCAAATTTTAACATAATTCAGTCTGTTGTATAGCTTTTCTCCACAACCAGAACCGCTCCAGGATTTTGGAAAATTCTTTGAGTCAGGATCACACATCAGAAATCGCTGTTCCTTTGAAATGGAAATTCAGTATGGAAGTAAAGCTGAAATTTAAGTTTCATTCAGAAAGTTTTATGCAACTGCAGGCCAGTAGAGTTTGTGATCTATTCCAGAATAGATGGCAAGGAAGAGAAAAAGGTGGAGCGAGAGAAAGAGGCAGAGGAAAGAGAAGCTAGCTAACCAGAAGCCCTATAGAAGAGAATTCAGATATGAGAGCCTTGAAATTTATCAGGAAATTGAATTCTTGTTTCCAGCCAGCTCTAATTGGAATTATTTTGTGTATAAAAAGGGAACTTGATAAACCATAGTGGAATTTTCCTTTTCAATGTGCGCTTGGAAGTTAAAGATAGCCACTTGGATGCAAAAAGCTTTTGGCATGTGCACTTAAGTGACAGACTTGATTCATGTTGATAGGGAGTCTATCTGCTTCATCTACTCTTCTCAGCAGTAGGATCCTATTTCTAAGGCATCTTATGAATCAGGATTTTTGTATCCTTGCATTTTGTGTTTGGAAAAAGAGTATCATAATTCAGATTAATCACTGCATAAAGGCTGGAAGTGAAAGTTATTTGCAAAGTGTTTAAACCTTCTTAAATGTCTGGAGAAGTGCAAAGCAAGAGCAATTCTTTTCTGTCTCTCCTCACATGCACTACCAAAATAAAAAAGATTTTTATGGATTTATTCTTTGGCAAACATTTTACTCCTAGACATTCACCTTTAAAAAAAAGATTAAGAATAAAAAATTGGCAGTATTCAACCTGATTGGCAAGCTGTACTCAGCAGAGGCTGTAGGTTTGCTGCAGGCGTGTGTTTTGAACTAGACAAGCATTGTGTGAACCATGTGTGTGAGATGATATGAGCTCTGCCCACACTGTGTCTGGTCCTGTGCTTCAGCTCTTTTGCTTTCCAGGCTAGCAAATTGGTCCTAATACATCAGTTACTACTCATTTTTGGTGCATCCTGGAAGCATCCGAATGTGAGCAGTAATTCATGGGAGGAAAAGAATATCATTCAGAACAGTGCAGACTCAGGAGCATCAGGGACTGCTCTTCAGGGAAAAAAAAAACAAACAAACTAATTCTGTGTTTATGAAGAAGTTAGAAACAATTTTTTTTTGGATTACAGACAAAAGATCAGCAACTAAATGAAGTGACTTTTAGAATGTTTTTATAAGATTATCTGAGATCTCCTTCTTTAAAGCCTACCCAATAAAAATCCATTGCTCCCAAAGGCAAGGAAGTGGAAGCCTCATAGGGATGCAGAGTAACTGTAGTTAATCAAAGGTAATGGTCAGATCTGCCATGCACAGAATGCTAAATGCTGGGAGAATGGCAAAATAAGGGAGAGAGATTGCTCTTGGGAGCCTACTGTTTCTTATTGTAATAAAGGACAGCTATAGTCCATAAAAAATTCATTTAATTTTACTCCCTCTTGCTGAGTCCTATATCACAGTCGTTCAGTGCGTGAGAGATGATTGTTCTTACTGCCAGAACTGCAAATTTGCAGGGGTTCTGGCAAATCAGTATTGCTGGTTCCCACTGTACAGTGTCACCACCGCTACCATCAAAATTCAACTACAACCATAGAAGATAAAGGCAGAAAGAAGCTTTTTTCAGGGACATCCCACCTAACCGTCCACTCTTAAGTGCCTGGGGTTTCTTTCCTTCCCCAAAACTCTCTTTCAGCTTTATTCTTTTCAAAGTATCATGCAGGAACCTGATTTAATTTTGATCATTCTGGAGTTTGGCTTGGAGGTCTTTAAGCCAGCAAGTCTGTCAGATAGAATTACATCCAGGTTTTTCCATGCATAATGCCTTTTTCACTTGGAAATCTTGTGAAGGTAGAAAAAGATTATAGACATTCGCCCATATTTTTTGCATGTGTGATGCAGACTTGGAGCAGCAATTCTTACCAGACCGTGGAGTGTCTGGAAGTCCATGTGAATACTGTGCATTGGATGCAGCATATCCAATTGTTCTACAATGGACCAGATCAGACTCTGTGCAGATATTTGTATACACACTGCATATCTACAAATCCACTGTTTCCAAAATGCTGTACAGCGCAGAGTTATGTCCTGTGATTCCTTCCACTGGTGCAGCATGTGTGAGTGATCCTGCTTTGGATTAGACTGTTTTCATCATAATTCCTCTGCAAGTAAATGTTTGGTTTTGTTAGGGACCACGTAAGATCTGGGAGTCGTCACATCTTCTGCAATTCCGCAGTACTTTCAAATTGTGTCCATGTCTCACAAATATTGGTGTAATTTGGGAAAGAAGTTTGCTTTAAAAGAATGCTGTTACAGTATTCTCAATAAGACTGACTTTTAGTGACCCAGCACTTTCTATTTCAGTGGAACTATCTGCTGTTTTTCCAGGCTGATTGCAGTTCTAGCACTGATATCAAAGGACACCCTGATCAGAGGGGATCCATGGGTGAAAATGTGTCCAAAAATTCTCAAAAAAGGATAATGATTGTAGAGTGTTTAGTTTGATACATTTAAAGTGTTCTGATGTTTCCGAAAGAGATAGTCTAGGCATTTCTGAGAGTTTAGGACTGCGATTCAGCAGGGATTTAACACCCTGACTCAAGTTGCACTGACGACACATACACATCAGTGGTACATCCCTCAGTTGTTCATGTTCTAGGTACTAAAAGTAGTTACACTCTTGGACTTGATGATCCATATTAGTCCCTTCCAATTCGGGATGTTCTTTAATTGTTGACTGAGTGCACACAATTAATTTGTTATTTAAGTGCATTCACATTGTTAGCATTGTTGTCACCATAAGCACCAGTCAGGTGTCACTAAAGATTCATGGATCTGGCATTTTATGTCTACGGCAACTTCTCTAAGCCAAGCCTGAAAAATACGATGAGAAACTGATGTTGGGGAAATTTACACAGTCCCTGCCTGTTATGTGGAAAATTCAAAGCCTTGTTGTGTCCTGGATGTCAAACTTAAAATCATTCATGTCTTTTCCTAGCATTGCATTGCTTCAAAGTGAAATGGAAGTCTGTTTCATTTTGCTTGTGATTTCACTTATAACACAGAAAATAGATACAGTAAGAAGAGGATGCTGCACTGTTGTGTTCCAGGCTGGTAACAGTTCAGCCTACAAGCGGGTTCAAAGCAGCTCCAGAAGAGCTCTGTACTGGTCAAAAAGCATTACCTCTTCCATACGTTGAATAGTATCTGACAATGCAAATAGCACAGCTGTAACTAATGCATGTCTTGCAGGATGTTGGCCAGAGTGGGTACTCTCTGTAATTATTTTTTAGAAATAGTTTCAATTCATTATCCTTCACTGATATCTGCTGTACGGGCCAAGGCATTAGAAAAAAAGAATGGCAACCAAGTTCAGTTTATCAAAAAGTCAGCTGTGCTTTCCTGTCTATCAAAACTTAATGTAAAGATTTTATGTATGAAATTATTCTGAAAGCAAAGGTTTCCAATTTGCAAACCAATCTTTGAGAAGAATAAGTGCTCTCGCTGCGTGCACTGGCATTGCAGAATAAATCTGTGTGACACATGACAAGCACGAAAGGGCAGACCATTCATCATGGGGAGTGCGGGCTGCCCTTGGATAGCATCCCAGGCAGCTTTGCTGGTTGCTGCTGATGAGTTAGCACAATCAAAACCAGACCAGCTGAATCTGCATGAAGGAAAACGGTGCATTTAATATCAGAAAGGTGTGGTGAAGTCAAGCATACAGGAAGCCTGTCATGTCCTGAGGATACAGAACCATATGCAGGCTAATTGTAGTAACAATGCTTGGTGTCTGGTGTTTGAAAGAAACTTCACTCCTAAGAATGGAAGCGTATATTAGATTTCCAGATCTTAAATGGGAAGCCAGGGGCCATTCCATTTTATTTGGTAATGAAGAAACTGTTTGGTTTTGGCTGGGAAAGGGAATAAGCCAATTGCTTGCATTCCTTTATGCTTCTTTTTTTCTTTTCTTTCTTTTTTTTTTTTTCTTCCTGCTAAAACCAGAAACCAGGAAAAAGAGGATAAGGTCAATCATAAGGTCATATTTATTTTGTGTACTGTCCTCTGTGGATACCGCTGTGAGGGAGAATGAAAGTTACAAGCCTCTGAGGAAGAGAAAGGGGGAAGAAAAGGCATTTTTCTAAATCAGTTTTAAAAACAATACACAACCTTCTGTACAGCAGCTTCTAATTAGCACAATTCTTGTATAATGTCCTATTATTCCATGAAATCAAATGGCTTTGGAGAAAAGTGTAGTGTTTTCTCAGCATTACTGCAATCTGATTATTTTCATATTAGGTCGCTGATCCTCCCTGTATTGAGGCCAATGGCAAAATTCCAGTTGACCTCAATAAGGGAAGAGTCAGATCTTTATTAGTTTGTAATTACAGGGATTACAGTAAGACAGGATGGCATCATAACTCCTCCAGGCCAAGCTTTCACAATTACATTACATCTGTAAAGTACCCAACAATGTTGTCACTCTCGTGTGATAAAGAAGGAAGATGTGATGCTCTGCATTGTACTTCATGTAACTGACACACACAAGGCCCACCAGGAAATTCAGGAGGTGGGAAGGGACCTCAGGAGGTCTCAGTTTCCACCTCCTAATCAAATGAGGTTAGCTATGAAATTCAGACCAGGTTATACAAGTGTTCGCCCTTTTCATGCAAAACACAAGGCATAGGAGTTCTGATATTATTTTCTGTCTGCTAGATGAGGAATGGATTGATGTCACTTTTTGAAGTAATTCTGAATGAATGGGTCATTTTTAACTAAATTGTTGCTAATGATCATGTAAAGTGCCCAGATGGAAAAGATGTTTCCTCTGTGGAGTTGCACACATGGCAATGTATCTGGCAGCTAGAATTTACTTTATTTCACTTTTCTGTTTTCTTCCTCTTCTTTTTCCCTCTTTTTAATTTGTATTTGTAAAGCATAAGTCATTGGTTTAATCTAACAAAGGGAGGTTATTTCTGCCTTTTAAAGTTAACTTTATGTTTGGGCAAGGCTACGGTCAGTAGCGTTCTACTATTCAGATGCTGATGAATGAGGTGAGCAATCATCCGCAGAGAACCACTACTGTGTAGGAAAATATAGTGGTGCAGAATGGGAAACTACACAAAAGCCAAAAACTCCCTGGGAGAGAGCTCATTGAGGAAAGTGTTACTGAGAGATTTGCAGATCAGTGTTTTAGGTGGGAAATAATTTTGAAGTTCGGACAATGACTAGAATTGCAAATAAGTGCAAGATCTCTCTCTGCATGTTGTTCTGTTGTAGGCATTGAGCTGATCTGTGAAAAGGACATCGACCTTGCAACACAGGTACAAGAGCTGCTGGAATTCCTTCATGAGAAACAGCATGAGCTGGAGCTTAATGCTGACCAAACTCACAAGAGGTTAGAGCAGTGCCTACAGCTCCGGCACCTACAGGCTGAAGTCAAGCAGGTGAGAGTTTTTAACTATGCTTCAGGTTCTTAAATAGGTTTTCAGCCATTGCAATACCTAGTAAACCAGTATCTGCCAAGTCACACAGCTTTAGGTGGATGATCTTAATCCCTCTTTCCTTAGCAGTACTTGATTTGCTGACAAATTACAGCATGATCCTTTACAAATATAGAAGGGCTCTGTTCCACATCATGGCTTCATGAGCAGTTATGGGAATTCTGTACGGAGCAGACCCTTCAGCTTCTCAACTGGAGTATGCCTCAAACTGTGTTCTGGAAACAAATGATTTGAGCTGGGATCCAGGCTGAAGTTTTGTGGAGAATTGCCCCAGAGGATAACTGAGCAGTGACATCTGAGCAAAGAATTACAGTAGTTTCACCTTTCTGTTTATTGCTACACATATTGGCCTAAAGGAATCTTCAACAGTATCTAGGTGAGATAAAAGCTTCAATCTGTGGTCTCTGTGCTAGGATTTACTTAACCATCTTAGTGCTGTGACATTCCCTTTCTTCCAGATTTCATTCTAGTGATGGTGGTCATGTTCTGTCTCCTGTGTTTTCCCTTGGTATTTTGTTTGGGTGCCTCATATTTCAGTATTACACTATACTTCCTGCTCCAGAGGTGACTTTATGCTTCAATGTAGTGCTTATGTCTGGATTGTAATATGATCTTAGTATCATTAGAAAGAAGAGAAAGATTTTTCCAGACACGTGGTGTATTCGGGTTTCCATTTTACCAGTAGAAATGGGGGAGGGGGACAGAAATAATGAATATATTGAGTGCTCCCTAACTACTATCACAGTTATTTCTTCTCCAGAAATGAATTTTTGAGTGACATTTTATCTGGATTGCTTTTATCATTGCTGGCAAAACATCCTTCGCTCCTAGACAGCTTCCAAGCTAGAAGCTGGCAGCACCAACGTCAGTGCACAAATTTGCTTTCAGAGTTCAGTTTGATTTAATATTTTGCAACCATGAATGGAACTTGCACAGAACTCTTCTGAATTTTGATTTTGAATATATGGCTGATTTGTGTTTCTGATAATTCTGGGGACTCTCCTCATAAGCCTCCACAGCTCTACAAAGTGCAGCTTTCTTCTGTGAAAGAGATCTTCTCTATGATATTCATAATCACCACATTAATGTCAGCTTCCGTAGCTAAGCTTAGAGTTCTGTACAGCAGTTTTATGACTAAGTAGAGCCATTTTAACTGAAGACAGAAGGTAGAGAGGAGCAATACATGTAGCTGACCCCACTGACCAGGATGATGGACGGTTGGTCAGGTTGGTCAGCCCTGCAGTGCTCACAGAGCATTGCAGTGCAATGCAGCACTCTGCAGGTACCTCATGTTACTTGCCTCACTATCAAGAGACTTCTGGGCTTTCCTATTCTGCAAACCAAAATCTAACCAAAGGAAATGGTTTTAGCATTGAAATATCTAATGCTTTGAGAGAACAAACAGCTGCCTTGAATTAGTATTTTCTTAACATTGCTTGGGACCATCAGAACTTTTATTACTGTGTGACCTTTCAGCAGGCCAATTGTGAAGAATCATTGTATTTGTTCAGCTGAGTAATAAGGACTCCTTTGTTTATTAACCTATAAATTACCACAGCTACAGTTTCCCTTGGAAAGAGCCAAGGTGAAATATATCTGTGCTCTATCTATTTGGTTTCCTGGAGATGAGTCATATTCCCAACCATTTAGTGAAATTGGGAAATATATTGATTTTGGCTTGCAATTCATCTCCACTCTGGTCCAGATTTCCTTCACTTTCGTTTTATTGCATCTGAGATGATGGGTGATCTCATTACCAAGTTGCACTCACTCTTGCAAGTCATCTGAGATTTGGTTGCCACCAGACACCTACTGTAGCTGTGCTTACATTCTGCTGACATAGGAAAATTGGTCAAGGCTGCTAAGTGTACATGTGTTTGCATTTTGATATAATGACTTGTGGAAATACAAAGTCTTTTAACCATCTCTATCTATTGAAGTTTCATTTAGGAGGTTTTCTGTTTTAAATCACACGCACCCAAGGTTTGAATGCCTGGACAATGAGTTGAAGTCTGGGGCTGTAAAAGAAGAACAATTCAGAGTGAGATGTTTTGTGAACTGCTTTAGTGTGGAAGTAGCATAGACCAGTGATTCACAAACCCTTTGTTATTCAGAAAGATCCTTCCCAAGACTTATTTCCCCTCATTTGGATCCCACTCATTTCCGACAGAAACTACAGAGCTTGGATTGCTCACATAGAAGTGATAATACAACAGAATTGTGGAGATCAGTTTCAAGAACAAGCTGTCTTATACTGTGCTTGCAGCTGTTTGGCTTCCAAAACCCCTCGCTTTTCATCTTTGTGTGTTTTTTTATTATTATTATTATTATTATAAGTGTTCGACATCACGTAATGCAATCCCAGATACTGTCACAGTATCACACTACACTTATTTTCCAGGTTGTTCTTTACAAGTCTATTTGGAAATCTTTATTCACATTTTATCCACCCACCGTTATTCTTTTGGCATTAGATTTTCTTCCTATGGGTGTGCCCATAGGATGACAGCAGTCAGTCATTTGAGGGATGCTGAAAAACTGACTTTTTGCCTATTTAATACATCACAAAGTTCTGAGAAACTGGAGTCGAGTTTTGAACATGACTGAAACCTGGCATACCTTGTTTGTATTATTTGGGGGAAAAATAAAGTCAATTAATATATTGCTTTTTTAGTGTGCAGACTGAGTATTTTCTACAGTTAAGTGGCCCAATATACCGTATATCACAGTATATCAAATGTGAAATGATGCATTGCTTTATGACATACTCACATCAAGGTTTTCTCAGATATACCCATCTTTTTTAACTTCAGCTTTTGGTGCCATGAAGTAGGCAATAATCTAGCCTTCTTGTCAGATAGATTATACAAACTGCCAGCCAAGAAAGACTGCCATATGATAAGCTGTGTTCTTTTCCTCTAAATCTTTGTTGCATTTCCCATAGGAACAATAATACCTACTGATGAAAGAGAGAAAGCTGACAAATGAAATCTTCCACACTGTTGTAGTGAGCAGATGTAATTTCCTGCAAATCAGGGTCAGCTACACGTGTTGATGATTCCTCTTTATTTCTCCTAGGGAAAACTCATTTTCCTGCCCCACAGGGAACTGAATGGCTATAAGTAGGGTGATGCATGATGTACAGATAAAAAGCAAAACAACTGAAAATCCCTATTTCTTACAGACAATTTAATGGATCAGTCGGTGTAAATGATGGCACAAAAGGGAAATTACTATGTAGAATATTGTGACAAAGTCAATTTTGGAGCTTTGTAAATCACAAGCTAAAGTTAGGGCAGTGTATGGGCAGTCAGGATTTCTTGTGCATCTGTGAATTGAATCCAACAACTTGCTGGTTCATTGGAATAACTTTACTCCCACACTGGTAAAAAATAGGCTTTGAGCCAACACAGCAAAGAACTTGCATGTGCACTCTGGGTACTAATTTTTCATAAGCATGCCTTAAAATAGCAGAAAATATTACTGCTTAAATAAATGAATAAATACAAGCTTGATAGATTAATTACACACATTCGGAATTTGATTCTTTAGTCAAAACAGCAGGCATTTCATGTCTACAAGTAATCTGAATGTCTCTGAAGTAAAGCCCTTTGACTAAATATAAAATGCAAGACATGGAGTTTCTTCCTAGCTGTGAATGCAGGTGGAAACTCCCACTGCATCTTAAGTGTGTGTTAGATGAAACCAACTGCGACTTTACCTTATTCCCTGAGCTCTGACTTTTGCATGAAAGAAATACAAAGAAGTAGAGCAGAAGAGAGCTGCAGCATGACCCAGCAAAGTCTGTAACTCTGAGTAGAAACTAGAAAATATCATAGGATCATACCGTGGAATCATATTCTAGGGCTGGAAGGGACCTTAAAGATCTTTGTGTTTCATTTCAAATCTCCTTGATTATGTTTTTTGGTTTTGCTATGAAGTGTTTGCATAGAGGAGTAGTCATTTTTTATGATCACATATTGGAAATGAGAGTTCTTTGCCATCTGACTATCCACATGTAAATACTTTCAGAGTTTTCGTTCCTTATTAATAGCTTCTGCAGTAAGAGCTTTCCCTCCAACAATTTCTGCCTCTAAGTCCTTATTTTGGGATTTATTTCTGCTCACTGATTCAGACTAAGACAATGTTGGGCAAAATAGGTTTTTACTAGCTGGTCTGAGACATGTTGAATGAGTGACAACAAAAATCTTTGCACTGAAGCACCTCTTGCATAAACACATCCTTTCTTTGCAGGTGCTTGGCTGGATCCGGAATGGTGAATCAATGCTGAATGCAAGCCTCGTCAATGCAAGCTCCCTCTCTGAGGCTGAGCAGCTCCAGAGAGAGCATGAGCAATTTCAGCTGGCCATAGAGGTAACATGAGCAAATTAATTTGGTTTCTTCTTCCCAGGTGAATAGCAAAGGGTTATCTCTTGGGCATCACTCATGGCTTGTTTGAGGGAGGGAAGAGATAAAAACTTTGGAAAATTGACTTTGCATTAAAATCATAATGCAACAAGAGAGTTTATTTATCATCTGGAGCTATTTTTTTCTGCTGTCAGATATCAGCCTCTCCATTCCTGGAAATGATGCTCACACATCTTCTGATAATTTCTTTGGTTAAAAGTAATAACATTAAAATTCACAAAGCGATCTGAAGGCAGAAGTTCATGGAGTCATTCTCTTTCCATGTCCAAGATTTGCTGATCATTTCAGAGCTTTCATTTATGAGTATCTTTGATACTGGGTAATGCTCTCCTTGGTAAATGTTTGATTCAACTGTTATGTTTTTGATGTTCATTCAAACTCCCCCATACTCAAATTTTCAGTTTAAGCATGAGGTAGGAAGAGCTGAACTGAGCTGAACTGAACTCATGGCCCTGCTTGCCCTGGAGTAGCACATCTTCAGTTCAAGCTGTCTCTCAAAAACCACTTATCTCACTCATGGTGTAGGGACATGGCAGGGGGAACAGCGCTATCTCTGAGCACCTTTACTTCGGATGAGAATGTAGTGGAAAATTATTACCCCCTCTCAGCAAAGGACTGCAGTGAATCGCAGAATCATAGAATCATTAAGGTTGGAGAAGACCTGTAAGTTCATCTAGTCCAACTGTTCACCCACCATCACCATGCCCACAGTGCTCACACTTTGGGTCAGCACTTATATATCTTTGCCATTATGAACACACGTTACATTTGCGAGGTGTGCTCACTCTAGTTATGTGTGAGAGAACACATTGCTTCCTCCTGTTCCTGCTTAGCACAGTGTATATGCTTCCCCATCTATCTGTTAATTGCTACAAAGTAAAGAATTGGTTGGCAAATCCCTTTCTGTGGTTTGAAAAGCTAAATCAAAACTAAACCAAACTTTAAGCTATAAAAACAATATTCCCATAGTGGAGATTTTAAGAGACGACCAAAAAATAAAGACTCCTTATGCCTACTGGTAAACTTCGGAGCAGTAAATATACGTTATAATGTAGCTGGTAAATAGAGAGTTTAGATATTACCAAATGACCCACTTTGATCCATCTTCACTCACAGTCAGGAAGGAGCAGCTGTGGTAAAGGAAGGGGTTTTCTATCAATGCTGTGTGAGCTGGTGGGTACCACGCCATGCTGGCTGCGGCCCAGCAGCCACTGCTAGGCAGCAGTGGGGGACAAGACACCCTCCAGCTGTGTTGTCACAGCTTGCTGCTGTTGGGGAAGGGCTTGGGTCTGCTAGGAAATGCAGATCACAGAGGGAGAGGTAGCCTACAGCACTGTAAGGGGAAAATAAGTTTTCAGAGGGAGAAAACACTAGATTAAACACTTAAACTGTTCAAAGCTCAATATGGGGAAGTGATCAGCAAAGCACATGGGGCAGATAGTCCTCTGAAGGCATGCTAGATGTGGAATTGATTTTCAGTTAAAATCCTTTAAAGTCTATTTAAAACAAGTATTACGACTCTAGCATCAGTACAGCAGCTGGATATTAAATTTAACCAGTTGTTCTTGAACATCTTCCTAAATATTTCTGCCAAGTATTAATCCTTTTTTTTGCTAATAGCTTTCCTTACATTGCATAATTCACCAGTGTATCACCAGATTATTTCAAGCGTCTTTCAAGGTTCAAGAATTAGATCATAAATGTATCATATGAGAATTTGTCAGCAGCAGTTACCACTGAGATGCAGAACAGAGGAGACTTTGGGAGATTTTAGTGCTTCTGTTCAGAAGATTAAAATCAAATACTGGACTAACCCTGAGCACATTTACTTGGGGGCTGGGAAAGGCTGGAGGCTATTTTCCCCTCAGCAACCTATGAAGGAAGCTGTAATCATTTGGTTAACAGAGATGCTAGTGCAGGCTGGGGAATGGGACAGATCACTCAGTCCTGCCTGTAAGCCCTGCTGCTCATGCCAGCAGACTGCCTGGAAAAAAAGCCCAACTGACTGGGATTTGCTTTTGTGCCTGCAGCCTGTGTGTGAGGCAGTCAGCACTGAGCACAGTTGGGGTGGGAGTTCAGCACAGTTACTGCCTGCACTGGGGCTGTCCAAAGGGGTCCTCCAGGATTCCCATCCTCACCCAGGCTGTTGTCCTAGGGGCAGTGGCTGGCCAGTGCAGCTAGCCTATCTGAGCCAGTGCTTGCTTGTGCCAAGCTTTAATAATGTTGCAAATGTACATGAATAACTGAAGCTAAAATGCTTTGCAGAAATGAACTGTTAACTGGAGATAACCAGAAATGTTTCACTCTCTCACATCTCCATGCTCACACCTCACTTCACCTTTCTACCATAAATCTGGCACATCTGTACAACCTCTCCTCTCATCGTGCACAGTCCCTCTTTCATGCCACTTCCTTACAGAAGACACATCAGAGTGCCCTGCAGGTCCAGCAGAAAGCCGAAGTACTGCTGCAGGCTGGGCATTATGATGCTGATGCCATCAGAGAATGTGCTGAAAAGGTGGCCCTGCACTGGCAGCAGCTGATGCTGAAGATGGAGGACAGGCTCAAGCTGGTCAATGCCTCAGTGGCCTTCTACAAAACCTCTGAGCAGGTGAGCAGTGCAATTGCTTACAGTCTAGGACCTTTCTGTCAACTGATTAGGGCAAGTGTGGTCCTCAGGTACCCCCAGCCAACAAACACCAATGTGAGTGCACTCCCACATGGTAGTGGTGGTGGATGTGGGTTTTCTACTCTGACCCCAAGTGCAGAGGGTCTTTTGCTGACTGTGGATCTCACAGCATTAGCAAAATGAATTGAAATGACATTTACTTCAGGGGCATAGCAGGGCTCATCCACACAAGGAAACTGAAGGTTGAACTGATCAAAACTGAGTTTCAAAAAGACAAATAGAAGTATACAATAATTTTCATCTTGAAGTTTTCATTGAAGCAATATGGAAGCCATATATTTTTTGACTTTTTTTTACTTTTGTTTTCTAAATTGCCCACTTTCCAAAGTGAAGGATTTCGGAAATCCTACCACTTCAGTTTCAAGTCCTCATGGCATCAGAGTTCATTTTAAGGAATGTAAATCTTCATTTCCTTGAGAACTGTTTGCCATCAATCATTTATTCTGTGAGCAGCAGTAGCCAATATTTTCACCACCATGCCAAAAAAGATGCCAAGATATGAAGTGATTTCTCTTAAATCCACTTGCAGCACAGTTAATTACAGCAGTAGCCACTGTATGCAGACGTAACGTTACTTCATTCCAGGCATCCATGAACTGTAAAACACATTCCAATTGGCTGCTGGTACATTGGATTATTTATGCATTGCATAAACTGATGCAACTTTACTGTAGTCAGCAGTGAGAATTAGTGTCATAGCATGGATACTCAGCTAGTCTTGCTGATTGTAATTTACTGCAGCCAGGCAGTCTGTGTTAGTGTGGACACTGCAGGAACCTGTGCTTTTATGAAAAGAAGCAGTGACTTTCATTAAAGTTTCTGTTGTTATCAGCACACAGTTAATTCCTCAATTAGACAAGCAGATTTGGAAAGTTTTTTTAACACAGCTAAAGATGTCATTGAGGACTGAGATAATTTTTCCTTAACATTGATGCAGGAAAAAATCCTTGGGCCACTTTTTGGTGTCATTTGTTTAATGCATTTTTAAGAGTGCTTAAAATTAATTCATTCCTTATAATGAATGTCTTTCCCTGTGAAGGGTTTCAAATAGATTTACAGTCCCTAATGCACTCAGGATTGAAAAGAATTACAGCTGTTGGAAGATTGTGAGAAATGAAAACCATTAAGGGATTCATTAGTTCTTTAGACAGTCAAATGTGCTGGCCAAAATATGCAGAGCCAGTGATTTATCAGTTTGGTCTCTCTTCCTATTTCCAAGTCATAGACAAGCATACTGCAGTGCCCACCAGTTCATTGATGAGTTGTGTCTGTTCAGCAAATGATTGGGGCAAAGATCATTCAGTCTTGAATGCTCATAAACTTGCTACTTTCTCTGGGGCTCCATGATCTTTGACCCTTAGCAGTCTGATCCCTAACAGGATGGCAGTAATTCATTGGATCCTGAGTTCTCTGAGTACCTAGAAATGCAGCTAGAAGAGTGGCCAGAGAGTCTGTCCCAACCAGCCAACTTCTTCATGTCTGTCCTTCCCAAGAGCCCTATGCTCTTGTTATAACTGGTGCAGCCCTCTCTATTAGATAGTTTCTCTCTAACTTCATTAACCAAAGTGATCACGGAGTACCAAAGTTCTCAGGAGCCAAGAAATTAAATGGAAATGCTTTTCTATGCCAAAATAACGTGGGGCATTTGCTCTCCAGTACGGGTTTGGGGGTGAGGGCTGGTTTGCGTCCAAGCAATAACTTGATTTCAGATTGTCACATGCCAGCAGGCATCAGTTCACCACAGCTCCCCAGTCTTGAGATGGATTTTGATGTGTTCATAAGTGGAGTTATGTGAAAATGATCTGTGATAATGGAGAGCATTGGGTGATCCTGGAGTCTCTTCCAAATTATGCTCTTAAGCATGTGGGATCCTCTGAATTATAACTTATGTTCATATAAAGGTTGCAGGAGTAAAAAGCAAGAAAAGGGTGAACATGGTTAACTGGACTTTTGCTGTTTTTCCTGTGTCTGCACAGGATACAGAGAGTTACCCTCAGGATCTGCATTGCCTTGTCTAAGCCTGCTGCACACTGCAGGCTTTCAGACTGCACTTGTTTATTTGCCTTGTTCCCATTATTGCACCAAGATAGAGGATCCTCTTGTAAGCCCTGTACGGCAGAACACCTGCATCCACCTGGGTTACAACACTGGTTTAATGTCTATTGTTATCCATAAGTCTCTACAAAAGCTGCATAGGGAGCAGCTAACATGCACCTGAACAGAATTAGTTCCAGCTTCAGAATTGTTTCAGGAAAGCATTCAAGCATATGTTTTTCTTTAAGTGGGTGCTAAGTTCCATGACTTGGTGGGATTTAAACAAACCTAAAGCACCCTTCAGGAATAGGGATAGTGTTCTGAATGATCCACTGGGGCCAGACTGACCCCTGCTTTGGTTCAACCTTTTGAGCTTCCCTCCTTTCTCCCTTAGAAAAGAAGGATTTATCACCCCTAAGCCAGATGAATTACATCCCAAACAGTAGAGATCACTGTGGGCAAGAATAACTAATAGATCATTCTGTCCAGGGCCTGCTTCATTGCCTGTTACCCTCCATCCTATGGCCAATAGTCTGAAACATTTAGGTCTGAAATTTTTTTGGCTCATAGACTTTTACTGACTGTGTTTCTTCTTGTTACAACTGTGGATAACTGCTGTGCTCTGGGTATGTTTCAGGTGTGCAGTGTATTAGAGAGCCTGGAGCAAGAATACAGACGTGATGAAGACTGGTGTGGAGGTCGAGATAAACTTGGACCAGCAGCTGAGATAGACCACGTCATCCCTCTGATCAGCAAGCATCTGGAGCAGAAGGAGGCTTTTCTCAAGGTCTCAGCTTAGTTCAACAATAAATCACAAAATCTCTCCATTAGGTAGTCAATTTAGAGCACTGTTGGTGAGTTTGAGAGGAAGCTCTGAGGCATAATTCCAGTTCATTTACTGGCTGTCTGTCTGAGCCCTAAGCTAATTCCACACTGTTATAATAGTGGTGATAAGCATTATCATCAATGTTTATCTCTGAGAGATGTCATCAGGGCAAATTAGTGATATTTGCATTGCACTTGGAGGATGCTATTTATTATGTTGATTCAAAGCATTTGTTCTCAACATTGCATTATAAATGACAGGATTTTGGTGCTGGCTTATATAAATCATCCAGAATTTCAAATTCTGTCCTCCAAGCCAATAAGTGCAGAACTGCTAACACCTGAAGCCGTTGTGGCTGTGTAGGGCAGCACTGGGCTGGAGACTGAGCTTTCCTTCTGCCTTCCAGGTGCTGCTTTGTAAGAACAGCAGAGCCAACACTCGTAAGTCATCTGACAGGCAGCCTCACACCTTCCACTAAAACTGATACACAACATGAAGCTAGTCTGACTTAAGAAACAGTTCCTCTAGACTGCACTTTTGGTAGCACTGAATGATCTTTTTGAGAGAGGGGTTAGCTCTGGTTAGACTGAAAATGTATGGGAGGTACTTGCCCTTTTAAACCAGGTGCTTGATTATTGTCATTAATTTGCCTTAAGATATAAAATCAACTGCTGAATCCAAAATGACTCGTGTATTTTAATATATTCATGAGACTGTAAGTTTCTTAGCTGAGTCTGTTGACTCTTAGCTGAAGCTCCCTCATATGAAAGAGAGATACATCTCCCTGCAAAATAGGTAGAGAGCTTGAGTCTCTTTTGCTTTCTTTGCTTGTCTTTACTAACCCTTCTCGGTGGGGGCCATTTTCCTTAGGCCTGCACACTGGCTCGAAGGAACGCTGAGGTATTCCTCAAGTATATCCACAGGAACAACGTCAGCATGCCTGGAGTTGCAAGCCATACACGGGGGCCTGAGCAGCAAGTGAAAGGTTGGTGCACTGATGCATGACAACGTTAGAAGTCTTCTTTGGTTCTCCCTCTGCTAAGTTCCAAGGTGGTCCAGAATAAAGGAAATACCCACCTACCTGTGGGTAGTTTCCTTTGGTCAAAAGAGCGTTGTTTACAATCAAACTATACATCTGACATGTTTGAAGTGTTTCCACTTCTCTGCTAAATTAAACATTTGTTAATCTGTGCCTAGCAATGCTGTAAGGTACTGATAAGAGTGAGCAAAGCAAATCCACAGAACTAAAGCATTTTATTATTATTATTGGCTGGCTTACAAGCTGCAGGAAGAGACAGGTTAATAGCAGTGCAGCCATTATAATAGGTGGGAGGGATGAGAACTGCAGTTACATGTAGAAGATGAAAATAGTGCTACTGAAAAAATTATTTTTCTTCCTTTGTATTAATATCAACATTGCAGTATTATTCTGACTTTTGTCCATTTTTCCCCTACTACTGTGCAAATATTTTTTGCAGTTGCTCTGAACTTCTATTCCCTGCAGCTGAAAATAGTGGGAAAATTATTTGAATGCTTTTTCAGAGTTCCCCCTATATACGTGCTTGATATAAGCTTCAGTATTCCTCACTGGGCTTGTTTGGAAGTATTTGCATATTTAGAAATCAGTGTGTATGTTAGTCTTGTTGTAAGCCAGATGTGTAACTCTCTTGCTTAGTGAGCCTATCCATGGAAAATCTTTGAAGTAGACACTTTAGTTCAGAATAAAAGCACTGTTTAATAGAACACGATGCGTCTAGAGCTAAGTCATCAATATAGAACAAAAATAGCTTTATTTAGCCTGAACTATTTATGCAGAGAACTGATCAGTATACTCAAAAAGGGCTTCGGGGAAGAGAGATTATTTACAAGGTGCTCGTAGTAACTCTAAGGGATCGATGAGCCGAACTCATTGTTTTAATACAAAATAGTGCGCCTGCTGCACAGACTGCATGAGCCTATGCCCCCTCTAGTGGATGCCACACTAGCATCTCCTCCTATATCAGATAACCCTGCAACACCACCTTTTTATTATTGCTTTTTAAAGCAATTTCTTTGAATCAATGCTTGTTTTAATACATGCAATCTCTGGGGCTGTGTGCTTGAGAGTGTGGTCCAGGCAGAGTGAGTAAATTCATGTTTTTTATGGCTTATTTCTGTATGCATTCACAGAATCACTAACCATGCAGTTCCTCTACCTTACAGCCATCCTGAGTGAGTTGCTGCAGAGGGAGAACCGGGTCCTTCACTTCTGGACCCTGAAGAAGCGGAGGTTAGATCAGTGCCAGCAGTATGTTGTCTTTGAGCGCAGTGCCAAGCAGGTAAAAACCCTGCTGCCTTTCTTTGCTGGCAGTGTGTAAATATGCCTTGTGTCCATGTCATGCCTCTGTGGGGTTCCTGTTGCAGTCTCAGTTGTATTTAAAAGCTATTCCTTTTTAATGGGTGGAAAATATACATTCTTAAAACAACTGAAGAAAACTCCAAAGTTCAGCAACAAAACCCTGTATTTTTGCCAGGCCATATTCATTTCAGGATGTATTCATCTGTTTGAAAATAAATAAGAGAACAAATATATTTTGTAGAGCTCTAATTGAATGGGAACACTGCCTTCTCTCTCTTCAGATTTTTCTTTCCAAAGATAGAATTCCCTACACTCCTTTTTCTCCTAGGAAACATCACCTTTTGCGTCCTTTCCCATCTGCTTTAATTATTGTGTTCTTTTTATATCTTCCTAGAAAGCATTTTGATACACACAAAATTATGGCTCATTGTTCTGATATCAATTATCTGGCAGGTTATTTTGTTGGAGGATTAGTTCTTGAAACATAAATACTATTTATTTTGTTGTTTCTTTTTTTCTCTTTCCTTTTGATATTTGTAGGCCCTGGACTGGATCCAAGAGACAGGCGAATATTACCTCTCTACTCACAACTCCACAGGGGAATCAGCAGAAGAAACTCAGGAACTCCTGAAGGAATATGGGGAATTCAGAGTACCTGCGAAGGTAAGGAATGACATTAATCTAATTGTGACCTATGCTTTGGTCTATGTTTATGGCCCTCTCAATACCTTAAATCTTTGTGATAATATTCTCTTGATTTTGTATTTTCATCCTGAAACTCCTAGCCCAAAGACGAATGTCTTTTATCAACTGTGACTTTTCATTTTTAGCAAGGCACAAGTACAAAATTGAGGTTGTCCATTCCCTTGGTGTGTGCTGGTTATGGAGCATTTTGCTCTGATTAGAATGAAGAGAAACTCCACTTGCATACATGGCACAGCATCCTAATGGAACATAGCCAAATTTTGTCCTCAGACAATCTTACAAGAATGATGTAGAGTTCCTAATTGATATGTTATATCCACGGTCATCTTGAATTCTCTCTTTCTTCCTTTTAACCTGGAGAGGCCCAGGGGGTTCTTGTCATATCATATAAATGCCTGAAGGGAGGATGTAAAGGTGACAGAGCCAGGCTCTTTTCAGAGGTGCCCAAAAGCAGAACAAGAGGCAGTGGGCCTCTGAAACATGGGGGGTTTCTTCCAACCATCAGGAAGCACTTCTGTGTTGTGAGAATGGCTGAGCACTGGCACAGCTTGCCCAGATAGGTTTCTACTTGAAAGTCTGCAGAAGTCACCAGGACATGGTCCTGGGCAGCCTGCCCCAAGTGAGCCTGCCTGAGCAGGGATTGGACCAGGTGTACCTAGAGGTCCCTTCCAATCTCAACTGCTTTGTGATTCTGTCATCACAACCACCATTTGTTTCATTAATTCCAGCTGGACTGATCATAGACGATCATTTATCTTATTCCACTCATCCCAGTGAAGTACTTCAAATAAATGGGTTTGTAAACTCTAGGGTGAGCATAAAACAAAGCTGCATTACCAAGAATCTATTAATTATAGATGGAATATATGGAACAATTCTGAGAAATCTGATGGGGTTTACAGAGGAGTAGTGATTGGTCCTGCTTCAGACAAATTAATTCAAACCATAGGTAATTCACAGACAATGAACTCACAGGGGTATTAACAGTCACTGATAAGAATCTAAACTGCCAAATCAGGCAGCAGGACCACAGCTTCACTATCGTGTAGCTTCATTTTGCTGTGTCCTGAAATTGATCTTCTGTAATCCTTAAATTCCTCATTAGGCTGTCCATGCTTGCTTGGGTTTGATTCACAGATTTTATGTTCTTCTTGTCCCTTTCCTTTTTCCTGAGTTTGCACATTTGTGGAAAAAAAAAGATAAATAGCGGCGGACTGAAATTAATTTAATCAGACAGGCACCATGCAACATTTCTTAAACAGAACCTATCAGCTATCTACAGTCATTCCAATTATCATTCAGTTTGGATCAGACAAATCCCATTGTGTCCTGGAGCATCCAAACTATTTCTACTCATGATGTAACCTGGAATTAAGTTTTATACCTTGATCCTTACTGACTGTTACTGGCTGTTCCTTCCACTGATACATCTAGTCCTGCTCCCTTGGGCTTTGATAAAGCACTCTTAGACTGCTGACCTATAGTTTTCCTAAGGCCACGTGCAACCTGGTAAATGCAAGTCGCTTCCAGATGATGATATTCTCAAAGTAAGCTGTAACTGAAAGCCTTCTGATCCCAGTACTTTGTGGCCAAAACAAATGTTTGGATAGCAAATACAGTAATAGCTTTTGGAAATGAGACACCCTTTCATATGACAGGAAGTCAGATTTTTACTCCTCCATACGTAGCTTTGCTTAACTACTTACTTTATTTGTTAGGACGGCCTCTGATTCTCCTGTTAATTTATTTTGTCATTGAAATTTCTATAAGGTTTCAAACACGAAACTAAACTCAGGAAAACATGGATCTAACGTGTGCTTGTCCATTTGTGGCCAGATTGCTGGTAACATCAAGCACTTGACAGCATGTCTCATGTCTGGCAAAGAGCATCACACCACTATTTCTAGGGATCCAACTGATTCTCCTTTCACTTTTGAGAATTAACATGTGCACTGCAGCTGGAGTTCAATCCGTACAGTTGATAACTCTTTCTATAAGCATTTTGTACTTCATTTGGCTTAAGCAGAGAGTTCAGGTACCTTCAGTAGATTTGGAATCTATGCTAAAATTTATGACTACCCATTGTGCCAGATCTGCACAAAGTTCCTCAGTATGAAAAGCCATGATGACTAGGAGGTGGTCAGACCCAAATGGAATAGAAAATACCTCAGGAAGATTATGGGGGCTCAATGTATGTTTTGGAGTTCAGGCATCTTTTACTTTGTAATGCTCCAACTGGCACTACGTTTCTGATGCAGAGAGTAGTGATTCAGACTCCCTTCCTGGCCTGATGCACAGTGTGTTAATGACCTGCCTGCACATGTCTGCAAAACCACCTAGGTACAGATTCAAAGTAACGTGGTGTGTTTTATGAGGTGTAATTTTAACATCCTGTCTTCTACCCCAAGGCTCACAAAACGCCTAAAAAGCTTTTGATTATGAGGAGATGTCTCTAACTTCCAGCATGTTTTGTGTTTGCGTGTGGTTTCAAATGACTTGACTTTCTGTATCTCCTGCAGCTACGTAACTGTCCTTATGAAAATGTCATTCCTTTTATGTTTTACTGGGCAAAGTTTAAAGCATCTGATTCTGCATGATCTGAAGTACAGATGCTGTTTAATAACAGATATAAAATTGTGAGTTCTTTCTGATTACCGTGTGAATTAAAAGAAATAATGGTAGTGTAACATAACCGGGACCATATTTTGGGCAGCAAACAAAGGAGAAAGTGAAGCTCCTCATCCAGCTGGCTGACAGCTTTGTAGAAAAGGGACATATACACGCCACTGAAATCAGGAAGTGGGTCACCACCGTTGACAAACGCTACCGTGACTTCTCTCTCAGGATGGGGAAATACCGCTACTCCCTGGAGAAAGCCCTTGGAATCAATACAGAGGTACTGTAAGTCCATGTCCTTCTGAGATTTTGTACCAGATCTGAAAGTCACAGAGGGAAGAGAAGGCCGTGAAATGAGTGTTGCAAGTTAGCATGTGTATATTAGAACCACTTAAAATCTAGTTGGCCTCAGGACTGCTCTTTCTGATGAGAAAAAGGTTTTTTGTGACTTATTGGTGGTAGGAGGAGGAGTCAGATGGAGATCAGAGAGAATTTCTGTACAACTGCTTGCTCTGTTCTCCAGGAGACTATCCAGCTACTGTGAAGGCAGGGGGAACACATTATTTGAATAAAAGTCTGTATTAATTTTAGCATAAACCATAGATATTACTTCCATGCCATTGTGTTGAATTAGACCCAGGCTTTGACTGTAAGTTTCCATTCTCTCATCCTTTAACTGAATGTAAAATTGGTCGCCAACCTCCTAACCTCTGCTAGGTGAAATAGAGCAATACAAGACTAACAAAAATAAGAACCTCATGCTATTTCCTGGCTGTAAAAACACTTAAAAACCTGCTGATCAGTCACCCTCAAAGTAAAGTATCAAAGATGAATCAATTCCCTCACACCCTTAAGATAAATGTGCTCTTCCTTGTTGAGTTTCTGGTTTAAACAGTTACTGACCGTCTCCTTTTATCCTTTCTTATGCATTTAATCTCACAACCATGATGCATTTTACACAACAGTAGATTACAATGGACTTAAAGTCTGCTCTGTTACTGCTTTTAGGATAACAAGGACCTCGAACTAGATATTATTCCAGCAAGTCTGTCAGACCGGGAGGTAAAGCTGCGAGATGCAAATCATGAAGTCAATGAAGAAAAAAGAAAGTCAGCCAGAAAGAAAGAGTATGTCCCAAAACTCCCTGAGAGTGCCATGACACATTATCTAAAAGTGGTTCTGTGATATCTGCATGACTAGAATGGGATGACAGCCTGTTCTTTCCAGCTGTGGAGCTCTTGATATATATGTACAGTTGTTGAGCAAAAGCTGTGACTTGTAGGCAAGAGAATCTCAGAACATACAGTTTGACTTTCTTTTGGTTTTAATCAGAGGTTACTTCTAGAAAGGGAAAGGAATGAGATGAGCACTTTGATCAGAGTTTGGTACCACTGAGATACTTCACTGTCATGATTTCTTTCTGGCTGTATGTGACAGCTACAATGAACAGGGTGACTTTCTCATCTCTCTGAAGTATTCAGTACCATTTCTCCTTCAGAAGGCAGTGGTACACTTGGTCCTTCAACAGCACATTTTCAAAACATTGAGCATTTGAACTTTGGGAGACCCAGCTTGAGACACTACAAATGTGGTTGCTGGAGTTCCCATTGGTTTGGATACCAAATTGTTGTAGCCTTCTCAAATTAGTTGTGTCTGCCAATCCTCAGTGTTGCTGCTGAAGTTCATGTTTCAGGGTGGCTTACAATTGCATAGTAGTGAAGTTACAGGACTTGTTGTGGAATCTCAACTCTTTTTTTCATGGAAAAAAATTACTGAAAATCACCTAGCTATTTAATTTTGGCAAGTAGACAGTAAATCACTCCTCAGTTTGCAAAAATACAACTGAATAGAATTTTATGCAGAAAAGTTGTTTAAAAAATAACCCTACAAGGAACTAGAGTATTAACTGATATTTATTTTGTTGAACTGAATGGTGCAAAGTGAAGCAGCTGAAGGTTTAGAGTGGAAGTCCATTGATTCATTAAAGACAACAGGAAGATGCTGTGTTTTCTCTTCATTACATTGCCTGTAATGTTCAGCACACCTGAAATACTTTCTTTTTCCAGATTCATTATGGCTGAACTTCTTCAGACAGAAAAAGCTTATGTCAGGGACTTACATGAATGTTTAGAGGTAAGTTACAGCCTGGAGAGTGCCCAGTACTTTTAGGAAGGGCATGGTATCCTTTGCATTGGTGGTGTGACAGTATCCACCATTAGTGCCTGGTCACAGGGCCATGTCCTACTGGCGGTGGGAGCTGAGTGGGAGTGGAGGGAGCTGGTCACCCCATGGCAGAATTACACGCTGTGCTCCCCATGTATACCTCTAAAGTCTGCACTTCTGGGGACACCTGATGTGCCTTGAATTGCAAAGCTGTGCTCATCCTGCACAGAGTAAGAGCAATGTCCTGGAATTCAGTAAAGAGCAGTTTGTGCATTGACCTGAAATTTGTTGGATTCTAGGCTTTTTTTCAGTCATGCAGCATTTCCTTAAGAATTTAAATCTCTTACTTTGGATCATCTCAAACTAGAGATTGCCTCAAGCTAGAGGAAGAGCTGGATATGTACAGTCAAATACTTACCTAGCTCTTTAACGAGGTAGTTCTGAAGGAGACAGTGATATTCAGGGCAAAAGGCATGCTTTTTTAGTGAAATCTGTCAGCTTTCATATTCCTGCAGTTTCAAATAGATTTTTATGTGTCTAATGCTACTGAAGTGGCAAATCCAGTTTATCTTTCAATTGTTTCTGCCTGCAGTTCTTGGACAACATCAGTTAGACAGCGAAGACAGGTGCTATTGACATGTTTTTGCTTTGTCTCAGACAACTTCTCAGCTTTAGCACTTTGAATTTCTCTGGAGAGCTTTTTGTGACACTGGAACATCTGTTTTTTTACCTTATTTGTTTAATCTCAAAGTGCGTAGTTCCCTTGTCAGCCCATACCTTTGGCAGCAAAACAAGGATATCTATTCTTTTGCACTGCATTTGTTCTCAAAGCTAAGATTTGCTGATGTCTTCCAGACTTACCTTTGGGAAATGACAAGTGGAGTGGAAGAAATACCCGCTGGGATCCTTAATAAAGAACACATCATCTTTGGCAATATTCAGGAGATATATGACTTCCATAACAAGTAAGTTTTCCTAACATTTTTGTTGATGTTTACTGACTAAGGAAACTAAAGGCATGTGTATACTTATACATCTATGTGGTGTCAGCTGTGAATGCCTGCAGTACAATACACATCAGAATGCAAAGTAATTGATCCAAATATGCAAAATAATGTTTGATGCCTTGTTTTGTTTATTTTTACAAAAATGAATTGCATCTTTGTTTAAACTTTGCCTATAGTTGATTAGCAGTGTTGAAGTCGTATTACACCAATGGTTTGTAGTCCTATAAGTGCTTTTCATCTCACAGCACAGTATTTGTGTTTTGCAAAAGAATAGGATTCTGAGACAGCAGGCCTTCAGTTTTACAGTTGGTGATATGAGATCTTGGTGGATGCATCTAAGTTTTATTGCTTCTGGTGCAGAAGCACATAAGGAGTGATCTTTTTGAAGATTCACTGCCTGGTTCTTGCATATCAGTTTGTCTTCCTAAACGCAATGACTTCTACTAAGGATTGTTACATTTTCCTTGTAGTTGAGTGGGGCACAGTTGTGCTCAAATAGCAAAGCATGCCTTGGCAAGGACATAGTTTCTCCATTGGCAGCACACTTGATTAGCCTTGTAATCAAGATACAACTACCAATCATTAACACTGATCTCATTGGTCATTTTGCTTCTCTTGGGTATTTGATTGTAACTAATGACATTGGTGTCTTCTTTTTTCAGCATTTTCCTGAAAGAACTCGAGAAATATGAGCAACTGCCTGAGGATGTGGGTCACTGCTTTGTCACCTGGGTAATGAAGCAGCTGCTTTTCTTTATTTACTCAAATTAATTCCTCTGGCACAGATGGAAATGAACTGGGAATTGGTGCAAAGGTTATTCCTTGGTGACAAGGGCTGTAACAAGAACTGCTTCCTCCTTAGCTCTCCCCTTCCTTAGCTTTTCTCCTGAGCAGTAGTGTGAAGGCTTTCTGGAGTCCTGTTCTTCATCCTGCACTGACCAGCACAGTGCCTAAATCTGCTGATTTAACAACCAGTTTAAAAGGATTTTGTCAAACCAAATGTCTATTTAGGGGTAACATTAGTTCCTTTGCAAAGGGCCCTGAGAGGAAGAAATCATCATCTACTCTCCTTAGTCATGCTTGAGACCTTTACAGAGGCATGAACATCTTTTATCATCATTTTCCTTCAGAAATTAGTGTCAGACTGTTGAGCCACTGTACTCTCTCATTCCATTACCCACTGCCAGGAAAATTTCCAACGGGGCTTTGAAATCTTGATGCTAAGAGTCTTCATGGGCACAGGAGGTTACAGTAGTTTATCTGTATGAAAACCATTCTCTTTTCAAGAAGTTTGCCAGACAAGTCAGCCATCTTCATGTTTTCATTGCTGGTTTTATTTGTGTTATAAAGCTGAGAATTAAAATTTTTGAAGTCATTATAGAACTTTTTCATTTCCCAAAACAATGAGCATGCTTGAGTGGTTTCAAATGGGCTTTTGATTTCAAAAGATGGCATAAATACTGATGAAATTGATTCAGAAATATTATTTACAATGAAGAAGTTTATATATTTATGAAAGATGGAAACATTTACATATAATTCTGTGCAAAATCTTCACTTTCAAGATTGTACCACATCATCTCAGCAAGAGTACATGTTCAGCGCTGTGTGTGCTTATAGGCATACACACAATACTGTGTGCCTAATTGCAAGGTCTTGTTATTTAGATACTTGCTATAGAAAATGTTGCACTAATCAGAGAAGTCCATCCTCCTCTCCTCTCCCTGAGACCCACACTGAATAAATACAAAGCTGCTGTAAGGCAGAACAACACAGATGCTTTTAATTTCCTCTTAAAAATAAATAAATTAGGAAATGAAACGCAAAACTCTCTTAGCACAACATAAAGTTTGAGCCGTTAAAGTCTGAACCCAGGTAGGAGTGGCAAGTTTGAGCCAGCCATCACAGATCTGAGCCTGAAATCAGAAGTGTTGGCTCCAGCTTGCTTGAGCTGGGCGAGCTCTTGCTCAGGGTTTCCACACTGGCTTTATCTGCAAATAGGTGTTAGAGTCAACACTTCATGACTGGGATTTGAGACCTTCTGACATTCAGATACAATCTGTGCAACCTCATCAGAGCTCTCAGAAATTATTTTTCATCTGGATTAAAGTTCTAGGTTTCCTTCCGTTACAAGTGTTTAAAAAAAAAGCTTCACATAGCTGTTATACGGTGCACCTCATTCCCTCAGAACTGCTCAGGTAAAGTATGAACTGCTGCTAAGTATTAATTCATAATTCTCACGTTGCTTTAGGGTTTTATCACTTGTGTTTGTCCTGGAGAGCCTTAATGAGAGACTGTGAGGGCAGAAAAAAACCTTATCTTGCTTTTCCCTTGATGTTTGTTTTCGCAGGCAGATAAATTTCAGATGTATGTCACCTACTGCAAAAACAAGCCTGACTCCAGCCAGCTCATCCTGGAACATGCAGGGACTTTCTTTGATGTAAGCAGCTATTGCCATTTTCCTTCTGCACACATGCCACAGCTGAAACACCTTATCTTTACATCTGAGCAACAGATTCCTTTTGGTGCCTTGGCATTTGGGTTTTCCATTCTGCTGCAGATACCACATGCTGTGAAAACTGATGGGCTGCAGTGTGATATGTGATCTTCATCAATGTGGCAATGCACTTTCAGCAGAGACCAGCATTCTTATAGGAGCCTTCATGCATTTTTCAGACCAAATCACTTCTAAAGATCTGGTTTAGATATACTTTCTGCTTCCAGGTATAGTGGTAAAATGAAAAGCAAATCCTATTATATTTTATGACCAGAAATCCAAAACAAGATCCTGTCCACCAGTTCTACAAATCTTACCCACTTGAGTAACTTTTGCTTTGTTGTGCTGGTAAAGGAGACCACTGCTTGCTAATTGCAAGCAGTCTCCTTTACAAGTTTCCTTTACAAATGCTACACCTGGTAATAAACATTTGCAGGCTCTAATCCTGGTTTTATAGACCGCTTTCCCTCTGATTTTAGAGCCTCATTCATTTTGCCTTGCTTATCTGTTAGCTTATAGCTTTAGGTAATTGTTTTCCTGGGGGGGAAAAAAAAAAGACAAAAAAAAAAAAGAAAAAAAAGAAAAAAAAAGAAGAAAAAAAGGAAAAAAAAGAAACACTTCATGTCTTTCTTCCAAAGCACTGAAAATCCTTTTACAAATGTAACCTCTCAGCAGGATCCAACCTGTAATGTGGTTGGCAGCTGACACGAATCAGCTCCTCTGGGTTTAGTCTGTGTTAGTGATCAGAGCATTTCAATTAAACACAGGGAGAGCTCATGTGAGTCTGAAGAGATTTTTTCTTTTTTTTTCCTTATTACTGATTTAAGCAGAATTGAACCGAAATGGATTTTCCAGGAGGTGGCGCTTGAGCCTGTTGAATGGTTTGTAATGGTGGTGGAGAAGTGATGGAGGGGTGAGCATCCTTAGGGGTACCAAGGTGTTTCTTCTGCTAAGATTTTCCACTCTAGTTCTATGTATGTGCTAGAAACCTTCCTGATGTTGCTTAAGAGCAACACTTGCAGAGTGCTTCTGCAGTTGGAATGGCCAAAGGAGACACCACAGTGTTCATTGGTTAGCATCTGCTGTTATGCAGGAGGTTATGTTTTCCTTTCACTGGTGGGAATTGTGGAGGGCTACTCTGTAGTGCCTATGTAAAAAGGGAATGCAGATTATTGCCAAAAACTCCTCTAGGCTCTCAGACCAAGTGACTAAGGTAGTACAGAGTAATGGCAGATCCTTCTGATTTTCACCTTAGAGTAGCAGTAGTCAAATGGCAGGATGGCTTTCTTTTTTTCCCAAACGTGGAATTTCCCAAAACACCCTGATGAAGAGAGAATTAGCTAGAATAATGCCCCTCAGCATGAAGCCTGCTTGAAAATCTTCCCAGATTGCTTAAACCGTCATATAAAGGCAGGTTTGAGATGAAAATAAACAGTCCCAGCAGTCTGAACTCATAAAGTCCATGGAAAAGGTTTGGCTGCAGGGCTCATTTCAAGGGTTAGCTCATTAGGGGAAGGAGCAAAGATAACTGATGTATCTCATTTGAAACTGTGAAGAGAATTAGCAACAGTGCTTTTGGAGCTGGGATGTTCTGAGAACTTGCCTAGTTTATTCTATAGCTTTATTCTAAGATAAAGATGGCTATTTTCCCTCCCTACAGATCTTGCTGTGCTTATAAACTTTCCAAACTAAAATTTACCCTCTAGCTGCAGATAAGTCTCATCTTTTCCCATAGTATCAGGAGGCAGCCTGGCAGAGGGCAGGGAATCCTGGCCTGTTCTGCTTCAGCACACAGCTTGCCCCTATAGGGCACGGGGGATAAGAGCATCCTTTAGATGGCCAAATGTGTGCAATAGCATCTCGTGGGATTGTCAAAGTGGAACCAGCTGAAGGAGGCAGCTGGGCCTTTTGCTGGACCTCACTGGGTACCAATGTCTACGGAAGTTCACAATCACATCACAGTGATCAAAACAGACATTTTGGCTGAGATTCAGAAATATTCTGTGCTATCAGAGGTATCATAAGAATCTCTCCTGGCCCCAGCTGCCACCTCGGAGCACCACAGGTCTGTCAGCACTGTCAGCCCTGCTGCTCCCGTGTGGATATTTCAGCTACCCCAGGGCTTTTGGATGGCACTAGATTCTTATGTTTAGACAGCTAAACTGCACCCAACTTGTGTAATTTAATTTCATGTCTCTTTATTTTAACTGAACGTTAAAACTCTGCTTTCAGCCCTCATATCTGAGAGGAACCAATTGACTTGACAGATAAGTCATATATAAATAAAAGCCTGTGCAGCTTGCTTAGCATAGCATCAGCTAAACTTGCGGATTGCTCCTGCAGTTTGAATGGCCAAAGGAGACACCATGGCTTGTTGCCAACTTTTCTGGAACCACACTGCTCACTACATGTGAGCTGGAAGAGAATTAAAAAGCTACACGGAGATACAGAGCTGAAGTTATGGGTAGTTCTGTCTCACTGGGGGTTAACAATTTTCCGTAACTGATTGTTGCTTTTATCTCTTCTAGGAAATTCAGCAAAGGCATGGTCTGGCCAACTCTATCTCTTCTTATTTAATCAAGCCTGTCCAGAGGATCACAAAATATCAACTCCTCCTGAAGGTACCTTAGTGAGCTGACCAAATTGGGTCATGCAGAGCAGCTCACGGTTGTAATGAGTTAAATTCCAATGCAGTGACAATTCTGTGCCTTATACCAGGTTACTGCAATGACAGGCTTACTACAGCCTTGTGAGTATCTCAGCAAGCCTGCAGTGCACAGCCAAAGCTCCCGGGATGGCCTATACATGCTCTCAGTCCTCACCGCTCTGGGCTGCTCCTCAGAACCTCCTTCCAGAAGGAGCTCACCCACCCTGGGTGTAATGCAGCCTGCACTGTGCTGAGGGGCTGATGGAGGCCTGCTCCCAGCTGGATAACTGCCCAGAAACCCTCTGAGTGAGCTCCCATTCGAGGGCACCTCACTGTCTTGCTTCTTAGTTATTTACATTCAATCCCTGTTATTTGCAAGCATCCACAGTGGGTGCAGTCCAGCTTTATTCTGTCACTGTTAGTGACATGGTTGCAATGTTGCAGTCTACATACCAAAAACATGGTCTAAGATAAAGCCAGCATGTTGGTCAGTTTGCTTACAGGTGTTCTGCATTGCTTCTTAGGAACTGCTTACCTGCTGTGAGGAAGGCAAAGGGGAACTCAAGGATGGTCTGGAAGTGATGCTCAGTGTCCCCAAGAAAGCTAATGATGCAATGCATGTCAGCATGCTGGAAGGTACAGATGGGTGCCTGCGGCAGAAAAGGGCCTTAGGAGTGAATTAAGCCTTCTTGTACCTTGTTTAGACAGTTAGCACAGATTGACTGTAGCAGTACCGTTGGCTGATCATCATTTTCAGGTAGCTCTTATGTATACATGTAGTTATAGTATATGTTTATATACATACATATTTATTTGCTGAAAATTTTCCTACATACTGAAACAAAAAACCCCTCTGAAACTATTTCTGTAGCTGTAATCATGGCTGCAATGATTAAAACATTGCACTGGAACAGTCTGCCCAGAGAGGTGGTAGAGGCACCATTCCTGGGCATGTTCAAGAACTGTGGAGATGTGGCACTGAGGACATGATTTAGTGGACAGTATTTCTAGCTGGTGAATAGTTGAGCTAGATGATCTTAGAGGTCTTTTCCAACCTTACTGTTTCTATGACTTCTAAATACTATCTCAGTATTTCGAAAGAAAAAGTTCTGGTTTTCTGAGTCAAAACATCTTGTGGTTCAAAACATTGGTGAAATCAGCCTAAAGATTAATAATAAATAAATAAAATAACCGATCATAAAGCATTTCAAAATTACAGGGGGAAAAAAAAAAAGAGTTGCCCAGAAGTTAAGCCTTTCACTGACTTTTTGATATGTGGAGTATTTCTGAAATTTGAACATTGTAATCAGGACAGTAATGATTTATTGTCTCTACAGCATTTTCTTGGCAAAAAAAAAAAAAAAAAAAGATTTCATGTCTAGCTTGAGTCAGAAAAAAAAACCAAAAAAGGTGCCTAAGCAGCACAGGAAGTCCAGGTGATTACAATTGCTTGGGTGTGAATTGATCCAGTGTGGGTCAGAATGTAGTGAGGATGATTTTCGCTGTGGTTTTCCAGTATAGCTCTTGAGTAACTTGTCCCCTTGAGATGAGTAGCACCATGTGATAGTAGAAAAATAGCCTCTGGTAGAATAATTATGTCGTGGCAGTGGACAAACAAAAGCAAAAAAATAATTTCACTGGGGCAGGAGGTGCCCATAAATGTCTTTTATGAATATAAAGAAGAGAAAGACTCTTTTACTGCAAGTCTTCCTTGCTCTGATGTTTCTGAGCATTACTGGCACCAAGAACTAATACTATGTTAGGTGTTAACCAGTGTGTTTTGTGTTCTCTATTTAGGGTTTGATGAGAATCTAGATGTCCAGGGAGAGCTGATTCTTCAGGATTCCTTCCAAGTGTGGGATCCCAAATCACTCATTCGGAAAGGCCGTGAGAGGCATTTGTTTCTCTTTGAAATCTCTTTGGTGTTTAGCAAGGAGATCAAAGATTCTTCAGGACACACAAAATATGTTTACAAGAACAAGTTACTGGTAGGTGTGGCTGAAGAGAAATAATGCGGTTGTTGCGTTTCTTGTAGGTAGAGGTAGAGTTTGGGAGATGGTGTATGTGTCCCCACATTGGGTGGGAATATTCACGCCACCTGAAAGGGCTGGCCCTGGGACCAGTGGGAGGCTAAACCTGCAGTGAGCCTGGAAGGGTTTGGGACAGTGAGATGTGATGAGCGTGTGGAAAAAGCAACGAGGATCAGTCAAACCATTTGGTCTTCTTTGCCACCCCCAGATGATTTTCTGTGCCTTCTATCCTCTGGTCCATACCTGCATTCCCTGCTTGCCCCTATAAATGTAAAGTTTTCTCAACTCCTGAGGCTTAACCTGTATGAAATCTCTCATCATCTTTCCTCCACACTAGACCTCAGAACTGGGAGTGACTGAACATGTTGAAGGAGATCCCTGTAAATTTGCCTTGTGGTCTGGACGAACACCATCCTCAGACAATAAAACAGTGCTAAAAGTAAGTCTTTTCGCGCTTGTTTTCTTTGCCTTTAGAGCTGCTAGTTGAGGCCTCAGGAGCCCTAAAGTGAAAGGTCAGTTTCTCCCCTCCTCATTGCTTCCATGTCTGTGGTGGGGTCAAGCTTGCATGAGGAGCAATTTGATTCCAAGACCACAGTATGAAAGAAGACAGTGCAGTTATGCAGCCTTGCTGAAATAGCATCTCTTGCAATCCAGGTTGAGCAGCTGCATGCTGATGCAAGGCACATCTCAGGGTGTTGGACTGGGAGGTGTAATTCTCTTAGTCCTATGCCGCTGGGCATATCAGCAGTCAATAATTTCCTCAACCCTCCAGAGCTGAAAGCCATTTCAGTCAAGTGAGTTTCTAATGAAGAATTTATGTTGTAGTTATTTTGTCTGAGGAAATCCCAGCTGTGCACTGATAACCTATTTCCCCTTCACAGAACATGCTGCATTACTAGCATTAAATATATCCAGAGCTTAGCTGCTTTGCTATGGCTTGCCAAGTAGGTCTGGTAAAATACCCTCAGTTCTCCTGGGGTTCCCAGGTATTCCAGTAGTTGGTGCAATACAGCAGAGAGGAAAAAGTTAATTATGCATTTTCATCAGCCAATCAGTATTCTTCAGAGGAGGTGATATACTGGGAATTTGATAAAGTGTCTGTCCTTCTGCCTTGTGGAACTTTAGGCATCAAGTATTGAAACAAAGCAGGAATGGATCAAAAATATCCGAGAAGTCATCCAAGAAAGAATTATCCATCTGAAAGGAGCTCTGAAAGAGCCAATTCAGCTCCCCAAGACACCAGCAAAGCAGCGAAACAACAGTAGAAGGTAACCTCAGTCGCTGCACACAACATGAAGTCACTAGAGATTAGTAAAACAATAGCAATGTATTGTTTGTGGGTTTTTTACTGGATTCATTTGCGTTTTCTGACCATAGTTAAAAGCAGTTTTCATCATCTTTGCCTGTTTTATGTTATCTTGGCAAAAGTAGCTTTTCCATGATATTCATACAAAGGTCTTTAGTACTCTAAAATATTGGAGAGAAATGTACAGTAAAAACTTCTTCAGAGTCTAAGGTTATGTTTCTTTCCCAAAGTAGAATTTACTTTTTCAGATTTGAGTATTAACAGATTTTTTTTTCCTATGTGGTATTTTAAACTGTTTGACAACTAAAATCACAGCTCATTGTGACATTCTATTACCAGAGTGGAGTATCTGTGCTTTGTCATGAAATATGAAATTCACTTCAGCCTGGGAGGAAATATTAAATTGTTTTGGTCAATCCCAGATGAAACAGAAATTATATAAAGGCACAGTTTTTTTGTTGTCAAGCTGGTGTTCCCAAAAGCCATTTGTAATTTGAGCATCTCCCCTTCCTCGTCAAATGTTATCATGCAGCCATTTACTGTGGGCTGTATTACTGAGATTTTCAAAGAGAGAGCAAGTAAGGCCACCAGCAAGAGCCTGACCTAGGCTCTACACTGTCATTATTCACGTTTGTTTGGATATCTTCTTTGTTAATACTAAATTCCAGAAAAAGTGATTCTTGTGAGACGAGAAATGGCCCTTCCTTCTGTGCCACACACAGCTTCTGCTTGCTGCATGGTTTTGGTGAAGGCAGAAATTTAATTCAAGGAAAAAATGCTACTTGACACCCTCATTACAGAGCTATTTCTGAACACCAGCATTTTCTGTGCTGTAAATATGCAGGGAACCACTAGCCTGTTTCCAGCAACTGAGGTTGTGATTACATGCTAATCCCAACCCTACGGCTGAGGGTGACATCATTCTAAATTAGGAGTTACGCAGCAGCATGGGCTGTATCAGCAAGGTAATTTTAGCACAAAGCCAACTCTGGCACGCTGACTCTGCACTTCTCAAATCCACCTATAAAGTTATGCACATTACAAGGTGTTTCGTTAAGTAAGCACAGTCATTTCGCTGTTATTTCTTTTGCAGAGATGGAGTAGATGATGCAGACAGCCAAGGAGATGGAAGCAGTCAACCTGACACGATTTCCATTGCATCCAGGACATCACAGAATACAGTGGACAGCGATAAGGTAGGACTGGAACGTGAAAATATGCTGCAGCTAATTGTCTCCCAAAACATATAAGTGAAAAGCAGAATAGAAGACATAATATATAGCAACCTGTCTTTTACTGAGTCAAAAGTTGTATTCTCTGAGGCAAGGCTATTAAAATCCAGTCTCTTTCTAGATGCTCATCAGTACTGCTGTTTTACATGGTAACGTCTCTTTTGCTGCAAGTCTTTTGAAGTTGAATTGGCTCTGAAGAAATACAGCCCAGAGCAATCTTTTTTTCCTTAGTAAAACTTGCCTTGTGGGATCCATCTTCTGAATCAGCAAATGGTTATGTACCATGTTTACCCTCTGAGCTATAATCACTACTTTGTTGGAGGGAATACAGGTGCATTAATATGGCAAAATTGGGATCCTGGCTGGTACCTTGAGAGTCTGGGAGACCTACCCTTTCCAGAGACTGTGATTTTGGATCCCATCCTCACAGACATATGGAGGAACATATGGATGGCCCCAAGACACGCGACATTCTGTTGGAATGCTGCATGCTGTTGGCATGTATGTAGTCCCTGTTTCATGTGTCAGATGGTCTAAGTCCAGATCCTCCTCCATTAGGAGGCCTGACTCAAATTTGTCACCCTGATACTTCCAGCTGTGGCCTTCAGCTGAATTAGCAGCTGGTAGTCAGAGTAAATGGGCTATTAGTAAGAGCTTACTTCAAATATGATTATGAGGTTTGTCAAATGTAATAAGAATATCCACATTCTCTTCCTGTGTTGCTGTGAAACTATATTGAATTTGCAAAAGAATGAATTCTGCAGAATCATTTTGGATTTATCTGCTTGTCAGGCCTTTAATTATGCTGCCACTTTCTCAGGATAGAAGGGTATTTTCTCAAACTCAGAATTCGTGTTCATGGTCAGAAAGTTCACAAACACTTTTCTGTGCAGTGGCTATTTTGAAAGCTGAACTCAGAGGAATTAATAGGAGTTAACTGCAAATAAATCACCTGTTGTATTTAACTTATTTATCTTAAAAGCATGTTTCCATGTTGTTGCTTCTTTTTGTTTGTTTTTGACTAGTAATGTGCATTAGAAAAGTATTACTCCAAAGGACACCATAATGCATGCAAATACTTTGTCTGATGCAGAATAAATACGTTCTTATGTCTTTAATCCACGTGGACTCACACTGCTTTTCCATGTTTTTCACATTTATCATTCCTGAAAGAGGCCCTGGCTTAGGAGATTTGAGTTTATGCTTAATTTTACGCACAAGATTTGCTGGTTTGCCTCAAGACCGTTGACTCAGTTGCATGAGTTATAGTAGCAGGCAAGGTCTGGGTAAGTCACTCCTCACTGAGTGCTGTAGCTACAGACAAGATCTGTAGTGCAAACAACAACAGGGACAGTTGGGCTCTACCTTGAAAGGCAGCCCATCATGGCAACAGCTGCTTTCAGGATGCAAGGCTGGGAAGGGTTGTAGGAATTCCTACACAATGATCTTGTCTGAATTGAAAGGCAAAGGCATGCAGGAGGTAAACTGGGAAACAAATCACACAGGCAAAAATTTGTTACCACCGGGGAAAGGCTAAATCAGCACAAGGGTTGGATCATCTTACTTTTTTAAGATGGATCTGTTCACTTGCTGATGTAAGGCTGTTTGTATTCATGTATTTGTATGTACTTTTACTGAACAGAAGCAAATTCTAGTGTACAGTTAAAGCTTAAATATAGATGTATGTGCTTTGTTGAATTTGAGTAACTAGTGTAGCATCCTCCAACAGAGGGGCAGCTCTTGCTAAAGCCCCTTTCATACTGTCACAGATGCTAGTGCCAGCAAGCTGTGGAGAATTCAGTCCCTAGAGTGCTGCATTGCCAGGTCTTTGCTCCAAGGAGAGCAAACTTTCCACATCCCTTGACAATTCTCTCAGTTTTCTACATAGCATTACCCCAGTTAATGACAGATGGAGCTGTGTTTGTACTTCCCATGGAAACAGCACGGAGGCATCCTGCCTTCACTCTCAGCACAGATATAGGTTTTTATAACATATACTGCAATTAACCTGTGTGGTTCTGATAACAGCACTGATAGGTAAAGTATTCAGCAAATAGGAATTTTCCTATCTCTCGAACTGCAGCTTTGTTAGAAGAGTTATTCCCAAAAGTTCTAAATCAGACTTCGAGTGACTGCCCTGAGTGCCCCTGATATCTCCATCCAGAGGAGCCAGAAGAAACTTCCTTCCCACCTTTAACAAGACCCAGCTGTTCAGAGCCTCACTAACAAGGACAGGCAAAGAGCGTGGTAGTGCCAGCAGTGTGCCAGGCTGAGAGCAGAGTGATCTGCACTAGGAACACCGAGGTATTAACTCACAGGTTGCATCTGAGAGCACACTGCATTGCTTATTTATCTGTTTGGATTATGAATTTAGGCAGGCAAGAATTCTTCCAAACATTATGTTTGTAACATAATGCCATGCAGGATACAGATGAGAATGCAGAGCAGCTTTTTTACATTGAAGATAATTTGCAGCAGGGTTTCTGGCTGCAGGCTCCTCTTACAAGTTACTCTTTAGATATTCCATCTTTCCTGGCTACAGGTAGTGGTCAGTTAATTATATGAGACAAAAAGAACATGTCCACGTCTATTCAAAATAATAATTAATTACTCCTCTTTGTTGTTTTTTTTTATAAATTGCCAAAGTACTTTCTTAAATCTGGATCTTAGCCCTTAACATCTTTAATTTTCTTGTATTTTTATCTATCTGTCTAAATATATGAAGCAGTTATCCCTGAGCTGTAACTTTTGTTTTTTCATTAAATACCAGATCTGTAGCTCTGCACCATTGTGAAAGGAAAGAGATAACATGTAAAATGCTGTGAATTTGTCTGTATGCAATCTGTAACCTAAAATATCTCATGGCTTGAAAAACAATTGTTTGGATTTTCCTTTGGGAGAAAGTATTATAAAGAGGGAAAAAGTTGGTTCATGAACGTGACTTGATGTTAAAGAATCAGCAGATAACAAATACTATTAGAGTAAGTGTAATTTCCATTGAGCAGCCATGTCAGCTTCTAGGGAACCTCCTATGCAAAAACTTCATCTTCTTCCAAAAGGCAGACCAGACAGCTTTTGTACAGCAAACCCTCTTCAATGTGCTATCTAAAAAACATTCCTTCAGGAGAAATCCTCACCCTATTCAGCTCACAGCAGACAGGATTTCAATCTTTGTATTTGGATTCAAAGCAGTGGGGAACTGCATAAAGAAAATATTAGCATGCAGGGCATCCTCATTTGTTAAGCCCATTGATCTATTGGCTGTAAAACAGCTGGTCCTGGCGATACTGATCCATCTTCTAATAGCTCCTTTTTTGTAGCTTTTGTAGTATGCTGAGGAGAGCTGCTCTTTTTCTCCGGGTTGTTTTTGGATGTAGAAAAAAGCACTGAAATGTGAACGGAAAAGTTTTTACTCTCTAAAAATAAACATACATGATCTACTTTTATCTCTTCCATTAGATACTGGACTCAGTTCATCTTTCAGAAGTCATGAGACTGAGATCTTGACCTCTTCTGCATTGGTGGTATTATATAAAAACTGAGAATAAACGCTTTTTGATTGGAGGTAATTAGTATGAGGGGAGCTTTTTGAGTTAAGGCTTCTAGAACAAATCATTTACAAGTGGATTTTCTTTTCTCTAAAGGCTTCCAATCAAGGCAAAACAGCCTTCTCCCTTTGATATCATTACTTAAGCAGAAATTAGGATCCGATGCAGGTAGTACTACTTCACATTGTTACAAAGGAAGCTAAGGCACCAAGAATCCAGGCTCTTTTCTCCTTAAAAATCTATCATTTCTAAGAGTCACAATGCATGCCATTAGAGATATTCATTCTCAGTACCTTGGAAGTTTCCTTTCTAAGTCATACAGTTACGAGGAGCAACTTGATCCCCTGTATTCTTCTTTGATGCTACTGATCCATTTGGGCTTGAGTTCTGTAGAGCTGTACACCAACGTAGAGTCATAGAATCATACAATCATTACAGGTGGAAAAGAACACCCAGATCTTCTAGTCTAACAGTCAACCCATAACCACCGTGCTGTCCTAAATAGGCAATAGTTCCAGGAAACACACCTTGTGTTAATGTGTGCTGACTTGAAAATAAATAAGAAGATAGCAAACAGAAATGCCCTCTCATTCACTATGGATGGAAACCTCTTCTGTCCCTCACATGGAGAATATAGGGGAAATCACTAAGTTTATTAGTTACCACTTTAACATTTGCAGTAAGAAGTGGTCAATCATTTCTTCCTAGCATAAATTAATTCAGGAATTAAGTTGTAAGCATGCCTAAATCTGAAGTGGAAAAACTAAAGATCCCTCTCTAACCAGGCATCTTGCAAAGAATTGAAATATGGTGAGTAGGAAGTTTATAAATTCTTTCTTCTCTTATTTAATCTCAAACAAATGAAAACATTTGCCATAAAATAGTGAAATAGTAATACTCCTTTAAAAAAAAAATCCCAGTGAAGTCTTAAAATGAGAACACCAACATAAGGAAAACACATCTAAAAATATATATTATGTATATATGCCAAAATATATATATATGCCAATATAAAACATTATTTTGTCAAATACAGAAAATCCAAATGTAGAACAGAAATTAGAGATTCACATTTTTGGAGGGGGAATTAAAGAAGTGGAGAAATTAAGACAATACCATAAGGCAAATGCAGGCATTAATTAATTCTGCTAACAAGAGCATTCTTACTGAGCTGACAATTTAATTTCTACTTAGTTTCTCAGCAAGGGAACTGGCATAACAAGCAGATTAAAAAAAGCATCTTGGTACTCAGTAATAGCAGGTTCCTGGGAAAGAGATGCCTTCCTGCTGCAGCAGAGGGGCTACACCAAGGGGTAAGAATAGCTCAGCACTGCTTGGATCAATGGAGGTATCACTCTGGACTGAAGCCTTTACAGAACTTGAGCAGTGGGACTGAATACAAATTAGCCCCTCAGCGGCACATTTCACTGTCAGTGTGGTTAATGGCTGCTGTATGCTGCAGTTGATGGAAGGAGGTTGTAAGGTGTGATAGAAATTCTGGCTGTAACAGAGGCAAGGGAAAGCATGATCATGAGAATATGGAGTTGGGAGGTAAGGCAAATAGTCACTTAAATACAGTATTCAGAGTATTTCTTTAGAAATCTTTGTCTTTTCTGGAGCCCAATAAAAGGTGATCTATACACCTGTCTGACAGGTGAGGCTGGGCATTGACTTGCAGAGATTTCTCCCCCTGAACCATGTATTTTATTCTCAGTAAATTGGGTTCAATTTAGCAATTGTGAGTTTCTGAAGGAGAAAGGTAGGGATCAATTTGGTCTCACTTATGGAGGTATAGTGGTTGTTCTGCAGTGATCCTATCTAGGCAAGTTACATTCTTATATCAGTAGTGCCTTGTCTGGAGTGCTGCTCCATTATAGTGGCTGATGAATCACGGTGCTGCGAGCAAAATTAGTGTAACAGAAAATGACAGCTGACTGTTAAGTGAGTTCTTCCTGTGAAGATATGATGGAGAAAAGAGAAGTGAGTTATGGTCCCAGAAGATACACCTCTACTGCTCTCACATTGCCCAGCATTGCTACTGTTATCCCCTTGAGTTCTTGCTGCCCTCACCTGTGGAAATGGGAAGACATGACAGAAAGGGAGGTCCTGAGATAAAGCAATTTGGCACCGTAATTAACCTTCCTGAGTTCTCACTAGCTATAGTTGTTAATTCTTTGTAAGATACTGTCGTGTAGAAGCAAAACGTTTATTTTATCAAGGAAATAAATTGTTCAGCCAGGAGCTGACATCTCTCCAGTGTTAATTTCTTCAGATTTCTTTAGGCTTTGGGAGCTGCCTCTGATGTCTTGCTCTACAGGGTCTGGCCTAAGCTCTGCTTTGGGATAACTTAATCTTTGGTTTGTGCACTTACGGATTTCTAACTTACGTAGCACAGGATCTCCAGCTCCCTTAGCACAGCTATCAGCACTGGCGCTGCCCACAGCAGAGACCTCGCAGGACAGACCTGGAGCTCTTGGCCTTTTGGTTTCTTTGAGAACTCTGAAAAAAATGCATTTGGGATTGGAGCCACATTTCAAAACAAGGGAAAAAGTAATTCTTTCCAGCTTTGGTTTTCAGCCAGGTCTGATCCTAGCTTGAATTATGTGTTATCTGTCTTTTCCATCAGCCGTTTCTAAATGTAACAAGTAGATGATCAAGAAGTTTACCTCTGAGAAGTGACCTGTCAGAGGTCCAAGTGCTGCTGAGGGTAAGGACATTCGTTTTCTGTTGTTGCCAGCAAGTGTTGAGGGAGCAGAGGGTGGAGGGAGCTCTACAGGCAGGCTGTCTTGTTTCAAAGTTTTCTTAGAAAAAGTGTACGGATTCTCTTGAAAAGCAAAGAAAAACATGAACAGCTCCTTTTGAAACAACATGAAATTTGTGTGTACTTCACGGTTTGCTCAGGGAACTTTGTCTGAAGTCCAAACCACGCAGTGGAGCCTTATCCATTTCTTCTTGCACTGAGTGGCCGTACAACTTCCCCCACACCAACTGAAACAATGGCACTGGATGAATTTCAGATCCCATTTTTTAATCCAGTAGCTGAACATTAGCAAGAAATTTCCCAGAGATTTGAGTGATTCATCCACCTCGGCTTCATCGCTGTGGAAATGCAGCAATGCCAAAACAAAGGAAAGAATAAGGCATAAGCTTTTCAGGGCATTCTTTCTTTCTCCCCTCAAAAGACATTTAAAGTGAGATGAATGGCATCATATTTTTAATCATATAACATTAAATAATCTTTAATCCCAATGTAATTATTTCTAATGTGCTTTGAAAACAAAAAAAAATGCTGCCTACGGAGAGTTGCTGCCTATGGAGAGCCTGCTGACTCTGGAGCAGTCTGTAGTTTCATTTCATGGACAAAAGTGAATAAACACCTGGAAACCTGGAACATCAGTGGCATCCATGGGAACAGAAATCTTACTGCTCATTAACTGATATTTCCAGGAAGTAAGTTCATAAAAGGCATCTAAGAAATTTGCCATGTATTTTAAATATATTTCTGATGTTTCTGAAAGTGTCCTTGCACTTCAGTGGGACCTCTGCTCTAAAAATACTTGGACACAATTATGTCCCCAAAAGAAGGCTGTTCCTTCCAGTGTGTATGGTGTATGAACAATGGTGTATGAACAGTGTCTGCACTCATGGGTTTGTTTTCTTCAGTGCAGAACCAGCATATATTTCCTTAGTACCTCCCCTGTATTTTTAATTTGCCATTTTAAATAATGACAGATATGATATTTAAGGGCAATTTCTGCGGCTGTCCACTTGATATCTCCATTCCCTTCTTTTCAGCAGCATGAAAATCAGATTCCATTGATGAACAAATTCCCCTTATAGGCACAAGGCACACAGCTAAAGGTTGTCTTAGCAGATATAACAGATATTCCAAATTCACTGAGAATGTGGTATCTCTCAAACACAGGATGTTTCTGAACAACATGTGGTCCTGTTTTTCAGCTCTAAAGTGGGACCAGACCAATTGTTGCCTAACAACTGTGATTTTCAAAGAAACAAAATTTATTGCCATTCTTCTAAATTAAATTACATTAAATTATTGTAATAATAATAGAGTACCAATACTGGGCTATGGCCCAGGGCAGGTGAGATGATCCCTAAGGCTGCCTTGGGACTCACATCTAGTGATGTTGCACTGGCACGTTCTGAGACTTGCTATCTAAAAAGTCCATGAACCACTTTGTAAACAGCCCTGCTCTAGATGTGAAGCAAATTGTCTTGTTTCAGCGTCATACTGCTTTTGCAAATTTGTTGATAGAATACATTATAGTGACTAGATTTACATAGTCTCCCCAAAATGAGGACTTAGGAAGAAATGGAAGTGTCTATTGGTATTTTGGGGCTATCTTTAACCATTCTTGGGCAGGCACTAGACTATAGAAGGTGGTAGGCTTAGAAAGAAGGGAGCAAACAGGATTCAGAACCTATTTAAAGGAGAGGATATATATATATTTTTTTTTGCTTAATTTCTACATTCGTTGTAGTCGTTAAGCAAGAAGTTGTTCCTCATCTAAACCTGATCATTCTCCTCCTGTACTTCCAAGTTGAGTTCATATTTATTTGTCCTCTTCTGTTGTTTTCAGTTGTTTCTGAGGTTTCATTCTGATGATTACAGTATGTTTGTTTGACTTGGCTGTACAACATTAAATATATCCCTCTTGAGGAACAGTAAGGGGTTTTTTGTTGGCATAGACTTTTTTTTCCTTCTAGAATCCATCATTTTTGTATGGTTAATGCTTATTAGCTGTAGAGTGCCGGGTTTGTTCAAGGAATTTACAAAGTTCCTTGGAAAGGAAGAGTTCCAGCTATGAAGGTCTTAGAGGCACAACACAGAATAACTGTCAATAAAAGAAGAAAACACTGTGTGAGATCAGAAATTAGTGTTATGAACAGGTTTCTGTGCAACACTGTAGTGTTCCTTGATCAAAGACATTAGGAAACACTGGAGGTCATCTAAGTTTAAAGTTGATATCAGCATGAGGTTTGATATTAGAAATAAAATTGTGAGGGAAGAAGACAAAGGGAAAGTGTTGCAAAACACCTTTGTCTTCACAAGAGATTGAGTCGGGGAAAACAGATCACAACCAATATTTGTAAGAACACCTTTGATTCAAGAGTGGAGAGTTGTGCTGGTGTGCAATAGCTCATAGGAATCTGTTCAAAAGATTGCATGCATCTCTTGATAACCTACATATAAGAAAGACATCCAAAGCATCCCCATGCCTTGGTTTCCAATCACAGTGCTGCTGCTATTCAGACCAACTTTATTTTTTCTCTTTGTATCTTGCATTAATTTAAATACCACCAACAATCAAAATCAAACTTCCTCCAGTGTGCATGTGGGCGAGAAACAGAGGGGTGTGAAACGTATGGCGCAACTCTACAGCCCCTTTTCTCCCCGGGTTCATTTTTCCTGACACTACAGCATCGCTTCCTGGCCGTACTTGCAAATAAACAATTATTGAAAGAACATGCCTGGACCACACATGCGTATTTTCCACTCTCATGGAGAAAAGCTGTCTGCCGGCTGGTTGTTATTTATTTTCACAAGAGGCAGTTGGGTTTGTTGTCGTGTCTTGAGGGCACAGTCTCTTGAGGTGCTGAGCCTTCTCAGCTTGCCGAGGCTGCAGGAAGAATCAAGGGTGGGAACCAGCTGTGCCCCACAGATCTCGGGCTTACGTTATAACTTCTAAAAGTTTTCCAGTGTTGATATTTGCTGTGTGATCTTGAGGAGTCAATAGAGGAGGACAGCAAGGGGTCTACCCAAGGGCAGGAACACTTTCCTTAACAAGAGCTTGTGATGTTCTTTTAAAAGTGAAGTTGCTAAATCATCAGTTAGAAATGTAAAAGCTATAGGGAGAGGGGAGAGAAAAAAGTAAATTGAAATACATGCAGGGAAAGTTCAGCTTTCTGGCTTGCTGCAGATAGTGCAGTGAGAGCTGATTTTCCTGTGAATTTAACGGATGTTCCTTAGGCAAAAAAGCACCTTCTGTATCTGCTGCTCAGTATAAAATGGGAAAAGCACCGTGCAGCTGCTGGCTTTTGCCTTCACCCCTCGGCACCATGCATCTTCTGCTGTGCAGACAGTGCCCCAAGGCAGCCAGCAGCCTGCCCTGCTACTCTGCAGCACCCAATGTGCCCAGGTTGTGAACCAAGCTACAATGGGTTATGAACCAGGCCTTCGAGTCTTTTGTTTTCTGGGAGAGAAAGTTCAGAACTGAGAAATGACTTCAAAAGCCTACCCTTTCTCAAGCTTATCACATTGCTCCTTTATGATCCTCTCTTTCTGTGATTGCCATGTGTTATTTATGAGCACTTGGAAACCCTTGCCCACAAAAAAAGATAACATTGTTGAAGCTGAAATGCAATTAATTATGTGGTGCTACAAAGAGGCAGGAAGGGGGTGAGGAGAGCTGTTGCACCAGGCTAGGCAGCTGCTAAGGTCAGAGATGCAAGGCAGAAAAGATAAGTCATTTGAAGAAATGGAAGAAAACAGGAAGAAATGTGAATTTTGTTCCACTGGGTCAGTGAAAGCACCTCGCTGTACACCAGCTGTATACCTGACCCTGAGCGTCAAATAGTTCCAGCCCTTCAAGAATCCATTGGCAGTTTGGGCTTTTGGTCCAGCAGTATCATGACTGGCCCTCCAGTCTTTGAACAAACACTTTCGGTTGTTGTGAAAGATAAATGAATGAAAATAGTCCAGTAAAAGCTGGGCCAAAGCAGATGTCTTCTAAGCAAATATACAGTTCATTTTCCATCTGCTGATGCTCATTCTGTGGTTGATGTGAGGGAGAGCAGTGTGGCTGTGTGAGGGGAGAGCCAGGGTATACATCCCAGGGTGCAAATCTAAAACAAAGCTATTTCCACAGCTCATTCACAAGCCTGGTATTTTAGTGATAGGAAAAACTGCTAAAATTAATCTTAATGAATGAGAGCTTTCTTTTGCCTTTCTTAATGCTATATTTAATAAATTTGCAGATTCCCATCCCATCCCTATGTAAATGCTAAAGTTAAGTGACTCAGTAGGATAAATAATTGACAAAGCTGTTGTGCAGTATTTTAATAGTCTACTTTCATTTCTATAACAAGCATAAGGGATGTAATGTCCCAATACACAGTGATTTGTAATCACTGTCAGTGGAGATGACTTCCCTCATGGGAAACAATATAAAGTACCATCATAAGAGCTAGAACCCTTTTCTAGCTTTTCTCTTTAATTGCCATAGATTGGGTCTCTTTTGCTACATTGCTTTGTGAATCTTGAACAACTGATGGAAGGTCACAACATGTGACCCATACTGTGATAACTAGCAGTTTTTTCTATTTTGCTTTGTTGGAAAAAGGGCAATAAATAAGTGAAGCAGTAGTCAATTGCAGTAGTCAATTTCATGTAGCCACTGAAAGACAACAAAATGTGAGAGATTTTTAGTCTGTGTTGGAGTTTTTCATCATGAAATTTCTTGTTTTTACTGCCTGAGACAGAGCTGAAGTCGAGATCTGATCTGCGCTTACCTGTATGAAGAGCAAATCTGGACTGGCATTAGGTCTGTTGGGGAGTGCCAGCTGTTGCTCCCAAAGGGGCCTGAGAGGAACATTGGCCATGTCCTCCTTTTTTCCAGGCAGTTTGCATCCATAAGAAAGCTTGGTTTGACACTGTGGAGTTTGAACTGTAAGCATAGTAAGGACCTTGTTTTTTCCTGGAAGTGTATTTGAGTTGGGAAAAAAGCTTGTGAGGGGCTGAGTGCCAGGTTACAAATGAAATGTGCTGCAGCAATGAGGACGTGCAAAGGAAGGATAAGACTTTTAAAAGTGGATTTAAAGTTATTTCTTCTTTCTTTTCAAAATGCAGAAGCAGCCTGGGGTGCTCAGAAGCTGTTATAATCTGTTTTCCACACTGTTAAGATACACAGCAGCGAAGATTAATATGTTGGTTTGTTTTTTAATGAAGAGAAACTTGGAATTGAAACTGAACATTTACTGCAAAGTCTTCTATTTAAATACTTTCTTATTTACAGGGAGATGTTTGGAATGTTATACACAGCATTATCCGACTATTAACTCCTACAATAAGATGGATTTTAGGATTAAATAAATTGTGTGCATTCCTTTAAACTGCTTGAGCCAAGAGGGTTAGGAGTGTTAGACTCCCCGGCTGCAGCCATTCCCCAGCACAGCCTGGCTGTGTGCTGCACGGGCTGTGGTGGCTGAGCAGGAGGGAAGAAACCACTGGAAGCAGCAGCTGCATGTGGAGCTTGAATGGCACATCCTCTGCTCACCACGTGGGGTAGGTGGCCAAACTGTTCAGATTTGTAAATAATTGAAGAGCAGCAGGCAGAGACAGGGAGTGGGAGCCTTGATTCAGCTCAATGTAAGCTCAGCGCTGTGCATATATTTATTGTCCTTTGAGATCAGTGAGACATAAACCTAATGTGCCTTGTTAGCTAAGTTGTGGGCCATATGCCGACTTGTTTTTGTTGGTTTTTTTTTTGTTGTTGTTGTTGCTGGTTTTTTTTTTTTTTTTTTTTTTGCATTGGCAGGCTAAAACCAGCCCCAGGATTTAAGCAGTGTACTAAAGCAAGTAATTATTCCAGGAGCAGGTGCAGAGGTGGCATTTTTCCTTTGTGTGACTGGTCTCTGTTATCTTTTTGATGCAGAAAGATGGATGCTTTCTCTTTTGGTCGATTGCAATGTAGCGAATGAACATCGCACTCACATAAAAGTGTTATGTAAAGGGGTACATTTGAGCTGAATGAATTCCAGCTGCCAATCACATCTGTATCTTCTCACCTTCCCTTTTAAAACCAGTTATATGTCCAGACAGAAGCCTGTACATGGAGACTGACACTAGTGGGATGTGAATTTTTGTCCCCCCTCAAGCAGATTATTGCTTTGAACCTTTGCCCTGGAAACTGGAGACTTTTATGAGCCTGATCCTGGCTTTGAGCCAACACTAATCTTTTAGTCAAGCTAGGAGGAGTCATGTTTTCAGATCCAAAGATTAAACATTTCCTTCCTGCTGTCACTCCTTTTTCCATTGAAGAGTGCTAATTGCATGAAGAGTTGCTACGATTTACAGTCAGAGCTGCTCCTTGAAAAAAATCATCTTTAGACACCTCTCCAGTTTCCATTAAGCAAACAAGCTCTTGACTGAGTGACCCCTTCCTTACCTGATCTCTCCTAGTGGTGTTATTCTGCTGTCTGTTGCATGTTGTACACTTGTTCACTCCATCTCTATTTGTTTTGAAGAAATAAAGAAAATTTCTTATCCTTCATTTCCTGCTGAGTCTAGAACATAACTAGAACATAGTTCAGCTTCCTTGCTGCCAGGAACTTTGTTCACTGATGTTGATTCAATGAGGTGCTTCAAATCCACCCCCTCTTTATAATTTCATCCAGTGATTTGCCTGGATACAATGGCGAGTGCAGTTACTGGGGCTGGTTGTACCTGCAGACAGGAATTGTTTTTTTGTCACAAAACATTATCAGACAAAAATATGTGGTTTATCTTACTGACTTCAATACAGCAGGAATCAGTGTCAACTAAAAGATCATTGTTGAATGAGAATTTAAATAAAGGAAAAGGAAAAGGAAGAGGCAGAGCAATAAAAAGTGAATCGCTCAGTCTCAAACAAATGGTGGCACTTAAAGATAGGGTTTGTGCTGCTGCGCTCATGTCTTTCATGGGAGAGCAGGAGAAACTGCTGGTTACTGCCTTTGAGAGAAGGCTCACAGCAAGCAAATCACCAAGCACAAGCAATGAATGTATTTGACAGCAGAGCTTTTCATTTTACGGCACATTCATAACACGGTGGAGCACTTAGTACCTTGTTAACCCAATTAACATATGCTAAAACTGCCAAAGCAATCTGAACAGCTATTAATCAAATGCCAAATCATCCATGGTCATGCTTTGTTATTACCGCAGAGGCAGCTAAGAGCAGACTGGGAAACAAGCATCCTTAAATCTCTACATTGGCATGGTCACACGGTCATTGTAAAGCCAAAGAATACTGAATCAAAAACTGATACAGTAAAATAAGCTGTCATCATCTGTCTTGCCTCGTGAGCATAGGGAAAGCTTTGTTAGTGCATATGTGGGAGTTGCTTATCCTAAAAGTGTAAGGAGAACTCTGAGTGACTTGTGCTGAGCAATCACTGGTAGCACAGTCCCATCCCATGGGCTCGGGAGGCTGTTTCTAGCATGTCTCAGAAAAAGGAAGCCTTAGCAAAACTTGACTGCAGCGTGCAAGCAGACAGGCATGCCCCTATGTGTACTTGTATTGCAACTTCAGATTATGTCCACTGTGAGTTATTTTCAGCCTCTAGGATTCAAGGCTAAAATTAAAGTGCAGTTCACCTGTCCAGTACAGGTACTCCTTGACCTCTCTTCCAAGATACCTTTTAAAAGTATTACTGTAATGGGACCATTTAGTCCTGTCCAGAAAGAATGGGAGAAGGGATTCATGTCACAAATAGGCTGCGCTGGCACATCCATTAGGGATCTGCTTTTCAATTTCTGTTTGAGTTTTCATAGCAGAGTCTCTTATCTTAAGAGAATTGTCTGAGTTACAGTCATCAAAACTGATGTGGTTTCTAATGAGAAAGTAATGGGCATCTATGCACCTTCATAAGATACAAATAACTCAAAAGATCCTGAGAAACTTTCAGAAATCTTCTGACCTAAAAATGAATCCAGTATGAGGATCACATTTCACTTGTAAATGTGTGTTTAATCTGGCTCATATAAGTCATGCCAGCTAGTATCTATATATAGGAAATAAAATTAAACTATCTTGGAATTTTTTGATGACGTTATAGTTCAGCTGATAGATGGAATAGTGGCTCACTGATAGACTTTTGTGGACATTTGTTTTGGGCCACGTGATATTTTTGTAAACAAACCAGAACAATAGAAAATAAACACAACATGTTTTACATAGCTTGAAATCTGACTAGTTGAGAGATGGAAATATAAATAGAATTATTATAGGGCAGGCAAGTTTGTAGAGATATCATGAATAAATTTGTCCTTTCCCCTGTGACAGGAGAGTTTTTAACTTAGTTTTCTGAGGTAACAAAGTTTTCTTTCATATTTTCCACATTTGTTCATGCTCTTTCTTCTTGTAACTTTTGTATCCAATGGGTAATTTTCAACTAAGTTGGCAGAAGCTCCTGATCTCAAAGATGATTTCTGTGTGGTTCATGGAGATCAGCATAAGGGTTGGGAAAGCGTACCTAAAAAATTATCATATCATAGAATCATAGAATTGTCTGGGTTGAAAAGGACCACAGTGATCATCAAGTTTCAATCCCCCTGCTATGTGCAGGATTGCCAACTGCCAGACCAGGCTGCCCAGAGCCACATCCAGCCTGGCCTTGAATGCCTCCAGGGATGGGGCATCCACAGCCTCCTTGGACAACCTGTTCCAGTATGTCACCACCCTCTGAATGAAGAACTTCCTCCTAAAATTGCCTAAGTTGAGGCAATTAGGAGAAATCCAGTAGTGTGAACACATGCATTTCTGAACATATACATTGCTGGGGAATCAGCAGGGCTGAGGAACCTCATGCATGCTTGAACCTTAGGAAAAGCTTCCACCATAGCTCGGGACTGACCACACAGCCTAAACCCACTAGGAGCCTGGCTGCACCAGTTCTGCTCTATGCAACTACTGGTTATTCATAAGAAACTGAAAAACTAGAAGTACATGCTAATGCCTGAAGCTGGTTGAGCAAATAGGAGCAAGGAGAACTGCCTCCTGATCCAGATAGCTTGGTTAAGCTTGGCATAGGTAAACAAGAAAAGCCCTAATACATGCAGATTGAAGACTACCAGCCATGTATATAGCACAGCAGTTAAAAACAGTGTTGAGGAGACTAGTGATTTCACCAGAGTGGTGGTTTTTGTGTTGCTTAAATTGTCCTAATCCAAACTGAGCGTTTCTTTCTACAAATGCACCCTAGTTCAAATGAAAGCTTCTACTCAACCTCATGAAAAGGTTTCCAAGATTCAGAGAGATACAGAGGAGTGAGATGATCTCAGTTAGATACTGGAGAAGGTGCAAAGTTGGAGTTAAAACCAAGATCATCTGTGTACCAGGCAGTGGCCTTCTGAGAGGTTATTTTAGCTTCCCTATCTGTGTGTTCCCATCTTTAAGTGGCAAACCAATCCCTGTGAATATATAAAAAGCACCTTCCTTATAAGAGAGTTCATAATAGTTTAGGGCACATAGCACTCTTGAGACATAATTGTATAATGCTCCACTGCTAACTTTAAAATTTTAATTATTTTGAAAGCACATCTGTAGCACCATATACAAGAGCAACTTGGTAACAATATCAATAAAGTTGTGCTGTGTTCTTGGTATAACTCATTGGTTTGGGGTTTACAATTTATGTGTTCTGGAACTGGATTATTGTCTCATAAAACAACGCAGCAGCCTTTTCTCATTTAGTTAGCCATCCATTTTTATTAGGGTGCTCTATAGAATGCCTGCAATAATATTATAAAGGTGCAGAAGGTTCATTATTTCACAACAAGCAGCCAGCCAAGACCATTATTATTTTTACAACATCCAGGCTTGCTGTTGAAATATAGCTTTGATTATAACCTTTTTTTCCTCCTCCCTCTTTCTCTTTTCTCTCCCAAAAGCAGAGATGTGCAATTGTTCCCTTTCAGATTACTTTTCCACTGCCCCACAAACATGTCATTTTCAGTGAAATGGATGGATTATAATGGGAACAGATCAGTGATAATGCATTACTGGAATACAGCCATCCCCAAGAGAGCTTATAATAATATCCAGTCATCCTAAGCTTTAAAATCTGCAGTTTGGAGACCCTGTGGCTCTAATATGGAATCTAGCACTGAATTTTCCCTGCACGTCCAATTCTTTGATGCTCAATTATTGCTGGTGCTCTCCCCTCCCTAGCACGTTGCCATGACAACTGCCTTGTGAAAAAAAACCCTCTCAGGCAATGCAGCCGCCACTTCAGAGAGGGGTTTCAGCCTCATAAAACTGTGGCTCAAAGAAATTACTGAAGATTAATGACTTTGCTCAGAGCAAATTTCTGAAAATGTTGGTAATTAAATAAAAAAATGTGCAGGCGATGCGTTCTCCACGTCCCGCCTGTTGGCACCTGCTGAGAGCCACAAAGTGAGTGTAAATCTGTAGTAAAAAACAGATTTGGGTATTATTCCTGTATATCGTTTCTTTATGCTCAACAGTTAGGGAGTTTAATTAGCTATGCTAGCCTGTCATAGAATCATAGAATCATAGAATGGTTGGGTTGGAGGGGACTGTAGAGCCCACCCAGTGCCAATCCCCTGCCATGGGCTTGTTGCCACCCACCAGCTCAGGCTTCCCAGGGCCCCATCCGTCCTAACCTTGAGCACCTCCAGGGATGGGGCACACAAAGCTTCTCTGGGCAGCCTGTGCCAGTGCCCTGCCTCTGAATAAAGAATTTCTTTTTCACATCTAACCTATATCTCCCCTCCGTGAGTGGAAAGCCATTCCCCCTGGTCCTGTCACTGTCAGATTGTCTAAAAAGTTGGTTCCCCCTCCTGCTTGTAAGCTCAAGTACTGTAAGGTTGCAGTGAGGTCTCCCTGGAGCCTTCTCTTCCCCAAGCTAAACAAGGCCAAATTCCTCAGCCTGTCTTCATAGGAGAGGTGCTCCAGCCCTCCAAGCATCTTTGTGGCCCTCCTCTGGTCCCACTCCAGCATCCCTGCCTCCATCTTGTGCTGGAACTGGGCACTGTGTTCATCAGAAAGCCCAGTGCTCCCATCGCAGGCACATTTCTAGTTGTAAGGAAGATGAATACAGAGCTGGAAATTGCTCGTGCTGAATCATAAAACAGGCCTTGTTTCATGAGCCCATTAGGCACATGCCCCTAATGTTAAGCATATGCTGCACGTTGCCTAATAGAAATAGTTTGCAGTGGCTTGTGCTTAAGGGTATATTTGTAAGTCCTGTGATGGTTTTAAGGTCTTAGAGTTGTGAACTTCTCTGGGACAATGAATAAAATACGTTGATTATATTGTCAAAAGCATTAGGCATTTTCACATTCAGTAATAACAACGTTAGCATCACATGCCACACTACTAGTAACCAGCTGTCATGCAGCAGGATTTAAAATGATGTGAGCAGGAGGCCAAAGGAAGACATTTTGTCTTTCCCGAAGACGACAGCACACAGCCAGTTTAGAGTTTGCTTTCACTGAAGGTGAGCAGTGCTCCTTGGGATGGGCTCCAAAAGCACATCTGCTCAAGAGCACAATATTGCAACCTTATGTTACTAAAATCAGAAGAAACATGTGTACCAGTAAAATCCGGGCTTAAGGAAAAAATCTTGTGTATTCTAAGGGGATAAAAATATTAACTCAAACCAGATGCGTAAGGGCCAGAGCCATCTTTGTTCACTGCAGCAGATCCTTCAAAGTTTCTTTCATCTAAGATATCTGTTTGTACCCATCCAGAACTTGCAAGCGTGAGGAATTCACCAGAATCTCAGAAATTATCCACTCTGCCAGGCAAAGAGGAAACGCACGCAGCCTGAAAGGGAATAATAATTCATTTTGAGATGTAAACCTGTTTTTAAACAAGCAGTTTGTATGTTAACTTCCTCAATCAGAGGCTCAGCCATCTGTTGCAGTTAATTGGTTAGCCTTTGGCTGAAGTTTAATCAGACTAGCAACAAGAGGAAGGGGAATCGGTGGGCCTGGAGTCTTCACAGGGACTGTGCCATGAAATCAAAGCTGCATCAGGCCCCAGTGCTCAGACATGGGAGAATGTGCTTTGTTTTGCAAGGAGTCAGCATGGCAGTAAGGCTGGTGGGAATGTATGGGTGTTATTACACGTACTGCATCGCTCCTTTATGTTATTTCAGCTCTGCTTCCACAGCCAGGCGGCAGCCCTCTCTGAGGACTGCTAGGCTCTCCCTTGGTGCAGCAGTAATGATCTTAATTGTGACATTTAGCCCAATGACTTTGCTAACCTCCTGTGCGTGGCCAAGCTCTGCCGATATCCTGCCTACAGCAAGCTGTTGGCCTGGGGCAAATTGTCACAAAATCCCACCAAGCATTCAGGCTGCTTGGCCAGCCTGTTCTGCTGAGCTTATTTCACATCAATTGCTGCAAATTAAAGGCATGTACAATTTATAATGTGTGGGTGCCTGTGCACAGAAATTCAGTTTCCTCAATATTTACAGAGTATAAAACAGTCCTCCTTGTTTAAGGCTAGGATGAACATTTCTGTCACGTTAGGAAGGAAACTTTATTTCATACTGCAGCTGCTATTTAAACACTATGAAATCTTTTTAATCTTAGTCAAGGTTCAAAATGAGATGTTTCAAACATCTGCTAACTATTACAGGCCATGCCTGCTAGTAGAGGTAATAAATTACAACAAAAAGGGGAATCAAGTGACTTTATTGTGTTGGGTTTTTTTTGTTGTTATTCATTGCTTTAAAGTTTGTCCTCCTTTGGTTTTATCTGTTGCCCTTTCTATCAAGGCCCTCTCTGCTCTGATCTGGGGGAGAGACAACAAACAACTGAACTCGATCACAGTGTTTGGATGCACCCTCTGTGCTACGTGCCAAAACAAAGATGGGTGGTTCTAGCGGAACACAGGAGAGAGGGCATTTCGGTTTCCTCCAAAAGGGGAGATAACAGATCAGCTTTCTGGTTTGCCATGGAAACCTTTTGTCAGCCCAGTAACAATGACGTCAAGGTGGCATTGGCACAGAGACGGGGTTAGTTAGCAGAGCACACACCTGTTGAACTGCCAGAGGGGAAGGTATGTCAGCTTTTATATTTTCCATGCCTGATTCAAAATAACTTTGGGGGTATGCTCAGAAAGTGTAACTGTAGTCCTGGGGTGGTTGTCCTGATCTATGGTAGGTTCATGCAGTAAGCAGGTGCTGCTGGACCTGGTGGTCACAGAGAAACCTGGTTAAGAAGCATTCAGTCAGTGCTGCTCTGTAAATCCTTTGGGTATCTCTTGGGAAGGTGTAGAGATCAGGCTTGTACCCCTAACGTGGAGCACCAACTTCCTTCAGTGTATTTGCTTTGCTTGAGAGTACAGGGTTTGCTAGTGTTTACCCAGGCAGCTTCCTAGAAAGACGTCTATAAAAAGGGAAAGCCAAACTTGCATTTATCATGACACATCTGTGGATGTACAACTATAAGCTGAAACCCATTTTTGGAATGTCTGTTTTCCTGCCAATTTTTTACTGCAATGCTTTTGTGTTTGGTGTTGTTGTCTGACAACATTTTCTTTGTTAAGTGAGATTAAACCCCTTCTTCTCATCATTAAATGCTCTGATGACTACCTTCCCATTTCTAGTAATTAAAAAAATGCTTTAACAGTTTCTTAAAAGCATGATCTTTTCACAAGAAACTTGTTTTAGTGAAGAAAGCAGTTATTTGTGCTGGACTGTTCATATGAGCAATCAAAACCACATACCTGGATAATGTGGCTGCAGTAGACTTTCAGTCATTGAAGTAATTGCTCTGTGTCAGTGCCTGGTGCCATTTTTCTAACAGTGGCTAAAATATGAATTCACAACTGTTGCACATCTTAGCTATTTGGTAACACGTGATAATTACTAAAAATCCTAAACATTAAATTGAAAATTTCATATCATATAGTTTTAAGAGAAGAAAAGCCTATGATGTGAATAATGATTCAAATTACATTGGGTTGCACACTGGAATTAAAGTTGAGAAGAAGCAAGTCATAGAATGACATCAGGTGATCAGAAAAGGAAAATGGAGGCAGGCTATGTAAATGATAGTTACTACTCAAATAGAAACCAAATGTATGTAGCCAGAACTTTGTGGAAATCTTTGCAAGACAGACCAATCCAGGATTGTAAATTTTCCAAATAGCCAAGGAATTAAGGTAAGTGTTCAGTTGGTAACCCATGGCATCCTAATAGGGATGGATGATGGAAAAGAGCTGCCAAGTTCCAAGGAGGTAGAATAAAGCTCAGTGGTAATCTTTATGTTTCTGAAGAAGATCAAATTGCCTTTCCTATGAGCGAAATAAGGTTTATTTAGATTAGTATTATTGTCATTACAGTGAGAATGTGTAAGTACTCCAGAAGTGCCTACAAATAACTGTAAAGCACTTTGGCTTCAGTTTGGAAAATGCTGAATATTCCTCTACGATTTTTTTTCCTACTCTGTTCCAGCTGTTTCAGAGGTAACAGCCAGATAGATATGGTTATTTCTTGTGATCTGAAGTCACCATGGTATCATTTAACATTATTTGAGCACTTTGGCTGGAAGTTGAGAAGAAGGCTTTACAGACATTCTTGACATAAGACTCAGAGGTCTTACTACCACTAATAGGTAACTGAGGCATGGCAAAATGTAGGGTTTCGTTTTGGAGATGCTCTTTTTGCCCTTGTCGTTGTTACCAATGAGATATGAGCAGGTTGTCTAGAATGAAATTGCCATTTGATGAATTAGACTTTTCAGATTCTCTCTTTTTTTTTTTTATTTTTATTTTTTTTATTTTTATTTTTTATTTATTTATTTATTTTTTCTATGAATCTACGTCTTGTGAATATCTTTGATATAAAAAGAGGCATATTCATCTATTGGCATTGGGGATCAATCCAGATGTTAGTTACAGGACAATATGGAGCGATGTGATAAAGAAATACTTTTTTGCTGGAGGGATAGATGAGGAATCAGAAAGGAGAGAAGGAAACAGAGCATACTGTGATAAATTATGTACATGTTCTTAATAGGGTCACTACTCACTAAGGCCTTGTGTGTGAGTTCTGAGAATGAAAGAAGGATGTTTTACATTGTGCTTTCATCATTTTCTTCTGGAAATTTATCATTGAAAGAGCCACCAGTTCATTATTACAGCATTTTAAGTGGTAATGCCACAGCAAAATCATTTTTCTTGCAGGGAAGGCTAAGTTCATTCTCTTAGTTCAAGCATGTTTTCCCTCCATTTAGGACTCATTCTGGCGACCAGAGCATTTCAGCCGTTACTTCTTTAGGTTGGATAGGGGTTAATGAGGTTTGGGCAGACAGTTCTGCTACTGTATTGCCTTGGATTGAGGAAATTGCTTACTTATTATTTATCATTATCATTCTTGTCCAAAATGTGCTCATGTTTTATGAAAGGAAACAGATGCTTATGCCAAGAATCTTACAGCATAGATGAAGAAATAATGAATTAGTGAAACGGAATTTATTAAGAGAACATAATTTTATGACTGGAAGATATTCAGCCAAGGAAGTGTCTTGCTGACTATTCAGTTTAAGTGGTTTCAATTAATATAATGTTAATAGTGTGCACACGTGTATGGAAGACAGACTGTGGATTCACAGAGTAAGAGTATATGGAATTTAAGAAAGGCACAGCAGAAGTTTATTGTTTATTTCTGTGCTTCAGAGTCCTCCAACTCTAAACTTACCTCAAAGTGAATAAGAGTGGAGTATTTGGTCTGATGTGTCTTCACTGAAAGAAACGAAGCAGGAGCTGGGATTGTGCTTATCAGCAGACCTGGTTATTCAGTTAATCCTTTGATAAGTGAAAATATCAAAGTTCTTTTAGGCTCCCCTCAGTCTTTTACTTGTTTGTGCTGGACATCAATCCATATTTAGGCCTGCCTGATAATGTGAGAAGACAGCAAATGTAAATGGCAAGTCAATGAGAATTTCCTTTCAGCTGAAAGAAAGCAAGTCAGATTAACTGTCAAACCCTTTGAATCTATACTCTTGTATGCAGTAGAATTTATTTCCTTGTTAGAAACTAAAACAAAACAAAACAAAAATAGGGTGCGACCACTTTTTGTTATTGTACTTTAAAGGCGAAGAATTTTATGTGAGGAGTGTCCTCTGGGAACACTCCAGTAACTCTATAAAAGAGACTAAAACCGATAGAATTCTAAACCTGCAGCTGCAGTTCCTTTGGGAGCCACGTTGCAGCAGTACATGCAACAGCCTTTCGCTTCAAAAAGGGAAGCGCATGACTGCAGCCAAAGCCCTTTCAATGCAGTTTTAGGTAAGCTGATCTGCATAAAAGCCATTGTAATCTCTTGTGCTGCTCAGGTTTTAGGCAATATTTTCGTTTCATAATACTGTTTCTGTGTCCACTGAAAACATCTGCTTAGACGTGCCAGGCTCGATCATGCACGCTCTTACATCACTTGGCAAATGAGGTCACTTCGAGTAAATAGCAGTATTATGGAGAGCAGAATGAAAGCCCCAAGATTTAACTGCTCAAATTCGAGCTGCAGCCCATCATGATGGCTGAAAATGATGCAGCAATGCTGGAAAGGCTCTGTGGGTGCAGTGGATGAGGTGAGCAGCAGGGAGGACTCGAACACAAGTAATCACATCCTAAGAGATCTTCTTTCCACAGAACCAAGCACTGACTGAGGGCGTGAACATGCAACCCCTTTGCAAACATTCCTGCTCAGAGTGGGTACTGCTTCATATGGCACTCATTCCTGCACTCTGTTTGCAGCAGCAGTTGTGTGTTTTTACTTGGCAATTAATGGCAACACTGAGCTGGAGTGTTTTGTTAGGGCATTAACGTAAGAGACATAAACTGAGAACATTATAAGGAACAGGCTGGGAGGGAGGAAAAGCAGCCTGTGAGGTTGCCTGCCTCTCTCCAGCTGCTGCCAGACAACTGCAACAACCTCACCCATTCAGGGGCCAGGCCTCTCAAAGTATGATTTCAATTGACCAGAAGCTTTATTAATTTTATTATGAAGTCTGCAAGGGGAAGAGGGGCATGAAGATGTATCACGCAGGGCCAGGCCTTCCCAGGGCAGCTCTGAGGGAGACACCACTCACTGCCACCATTTTTCTGGATGAATTCTCTGTAACCTTAGATCTGCTTTTGCCTCTATGGTCTATTTGACAAACCTACTGAAAATTAGTAAGAGCAACTTATCTAAATCCACCTTTGAGTTAATTTGTGGCCTAAGGCTCTGACTTATAGTAATGGGACCTAGGGACCCACAATAAAGATGAAAAATAGCAGCTATTAAATTTGTAAAAAGGAAACGACTCGGAAAAGGCAAGGGATGCCAAGCAGGCTAAGGCAGAGGGGAGTCAGACTTACAGGACCGTATGGCTCAGGCATAGTTTGAATTATCCTTTCAATTAAAGTCACTTTATATAAAACATCTGTTCTCTGAATTTAACCATTTGGACAAAAATCTTTAAATGCTTCATTGTGTTTTTGGTTTCTCTGTTCTGAGCCTTAACCATTTTGTGGAGCTAATGTCCCTGAAGGAGGAGTGTTTGTGGTTTTCTGTGATGCTATCAAGCATCAGTGCAGGCTTGTGCATTTTCCTTTGTTGAGCATGCACGTTTTCACCCACTCTCTAGCTACACAGTGTACTTGCTAGCAGGATCTTAGGAGTCGATTAATTATTTGTTAACTAAAACCTTTGACCTCATGAGTCAAAATAGTCTGCTTTGCTCAGAGTGAGTTGGACATTAAAAAAAAACCTCAGCAACTAGGCATTACTCCCTGATTTCAGACTATTATTGTGTTTTTATTAACCCTAGATGAGTTTAGAACATCTTGTGGCTATAAGAGATGACAGGAGGAGCTTTACCTTGGGGTATTTAGGCTGTCTACCCTCCTAATCCTCTGCAACACTGGTTGCAGATGCGTTTTAGTCATGCTGGCTGTTTGATTGAGGAAACACAAGTGGTATCTGTTCCATTTTGTGCTTCAAATAGGGAAGGGAATAGGATCCAGGTATCAGCTCTCTTAAGCCAAGTGCCATGAGAAAATCTGTGTCTTAAAAGGTCAAACATGGACTAATTCTGTGCTTCAGTTTGTTGGGTGAAATGGAGTCTGGCCTTCTTTATCTTCAAAAGTACTGTTTATGGTGCATGTGCTGTTTAATTTTGGCTTGCTGTAGTCTTTATTTCTGGAAAAAAAAAGGCTCCAGAAATAATGCAGGCAGCTCATTCAAGCTGTTCTGCACATGTCAGTATATGCTGGAGTTCCAAAGTCCAGCACAGCCAGGATACGATTGTCTAGTAGGGATTCCAGCAAGATCTGCTGGACATAAAAGATTTGTGCTGTTTGAAACCATAACACCAGATTTCCTTTCTGTTAGCATATTTATATGTCCCAAGTGCCATCTCTGTCTCTTCTCTCTGCTGTGAAATAACATGCTGTATCTTGATTTATAGAATGCTGAGCATCCAGATGCCTATTGTTATCTCCTTGCTGAGAGGAGTAGAGCTGGTACATTAGGGCTACAGCCTGTCACCATCAGACCTACCATGTGTCTGACTAATGGCTTAAATACAAAGAAACCTCCCCGTGAAGCTCAGGAAGCAATCCTCTTCATCTGTTCAGACAGAACAAAGGGTAGGAAGCACCATCTCCAGCTTAACTGCAGATGGGCACAGGGGCCCGAGGACCAAGAAAGACTAGGAGATGAGCCAAGTATTCTCCACCAAAGTTCTGAAATGAGCTCAATCTGGAGCAATTTTGCCAGTCACTGTGGATTATTCAAGAGCTCACCATTTCCAAAACACATTCTATCCCTGCAGAGACACCTCCATGCCAACGGAATGAAGCACTCACCAGAAGTGCCAGAGCTCTCAGTTCAGCACCCCTTAGAGGTGCAGCACTTTTACAGGTGGTAACATAGCTGTTCACTCCAAATAGACCCTGCTACAGCGAAACTCAAGCAATTCTCTAGTACCAAAATTCGTCAAAGGCTTCTTCTGCATTTGATGTCTCTCTCCCTAACCAGCAAAAAAGAAAATCTCTATGGAATTACAGAAATTTTCACAAAGAATTCTATGAGGGATACATTTTTTAGTGCCTGTCACCCAGCTAGAGTGACAGCTCTGGGTTTATTTCAGTGCAGACAGAATCGGCGCCTAAGTGGTCCTATTCACTTCTTGTAATCTCTTGATAAGGATGCAAATCCCATTCTTTCTCCCGCTGCTGCTCTCACTCTCTTGAAATCGGTTGTTTATGGTGACTAAATGATTCTATCTGAAACTGGCTGTCATCCAAAAGCAGATGGGCAGAAAGCCTACAAGCAACAGCAAACTAGCAATTTATATTAGAGCGCAGAGCAGCACTACACAGAACGCTTTGTTTGAACGAGCAGAGCTCTGTGTTCTATTGAATATATGTAAATAACCAGCGAGTGTGCATTTCTACAATGATGCTGGCATATTTTAAAATACTTAAATATTCTCAGCAGCTCTTCTGACCCTGATAGATTCATTCTCTGTTGTTGCTTCTTTGAATGAAAATCAAATGTTGGCTTGGTATAAATAACTTCATGCCTACCTGAAATGTATTGGTTCTTACCTTCATCTTCAGATGCAGTGCACTGCTGATTCTGTGGTTGTGAGTGGGAAATATATTGAAGATGAAATGGAAGCATTTGAGGAGCAGAAAAAGGAAAAAGAGATCTATATAAAGAAACGATACTATAAAGCAATCTTAAAAACAAAGTACATGAGATGATTTAGTATAGAATGGAGCTAGGCATGGTTCTTTATATTAAAAAGTCTTTTTAAATAGCTTAATATTGCATGAGAGGATAGTTGTGCATTGCATACTGACAGAGCATCTTTAGCAGCTGCAAGCCCTTAGGTGGACAAATGACAGGCAGGTATGAGCAGTGCCTGCCCAGGGCAGTCATGGAGCAGCTGGCAGCACTGAAGCCCTGGCTATGCACAGCTCACAGGGACTTCCATGAGCACCACAGGTAGCCGGGTCCGCTCGGTTATGTGCCCTCACATGTGTGTCACAGTGTGGTTTATGAGCCTGTGTTACAAACTTAATACCTTAATTACAAAAAGACTAAAACTTTAATTATGGCACTGTGTCACAGAAGGGAAGATCACAAACACCAGCGTTCTGTACCCTTGGAGAAACAACCACTGAGATGCTGCTATGTTTGCTGGGGAGGCAGCTATTTATCCATTTATGCTAGCATGAGCACTACAGTATCTATTACTAGTTCTCAGTCTGCCTGAGCTTGGACTTATGCTTCAGAATCAGTGTGAGATCCACTGCAATTCGTTCATTTAAGTAGTGTTCAAAGCATCCTTCTCAAGAGACCATCTTCCAAATCCCTGCTTACCCCACCAGGGAGTTATTAATTCCCCGTTTCTTTTAAATCAAAATGGATTTAGTAGTAGTTAACATCTATTTTAGCAGGAAGGAAGGACAGCCTGTGACCTGGTAGGTCTTTTCCATCTGTACTGTGATGATAAATGTGCCTCTCATGTTCAGCCTTTCCTCCTCTGGCTGCTGCTTGATGGCTAAAAACTGAACAGATGCAGAGGTGGCCATGCACACATGCTGTGACACAGGAAATATCATCACACAGTCATTCTGCACTAACTGGAGTTGCTGATCTCTGGAGCAGCCTGGATGTTCCCCCAGCAGGACATGTCCATGTCTGGGACATTTTGGTGGCTTGCACTTCACGCTCCCAAGGCTGACAAGCATTCAGCTGGGTGCTCCCAAAAGAAAAATGTCTCATGTGGATCAGGCCAAGGTTCCCATCGATGCTAAGAGTTTTGGTAGCAGTGTTGTGCAGCAAATAGGGTAATTTTCAGTTGTTGAGTGGCTGGTTCCCACCTACACTGGTGACATAGAGCAGGACTCTTTCCTAGCACAGTTTGATCTGTTTTAGCACATCCTGATGAAAATATTTATGTGCTTCATGGATAATGATGCTCCCTAGACCAGGCACAAGTGATCACAGAGGATGGGAGATGGTTAGCTGGTGGCAGGCAGCAGCATGAGAACAGGCTGGGGCTTATGCTAGTGGTACACAGGACACACCACACATTCGCTGTGGACTGCTTGGAGCCCTACTGTTTCTTTCATTCAGGTTACGTATTATGAAAAACTTCTCAAAAAGAGTGATCAGGCCTTGGCACAGGCTGCCCAGGGAGGTTGCTGGGGTCACCATCCCTGGAGGTGTTAAAAAACTGTGGAGATGTGACACTGAGAGATGTAGTTAGGGCAGTATTGGTAGTAGGTGGGCAGTTGGATTAGATATCTTAGAGATCTTTTCCTACCTTAATGATTCTATGATTCTATTCAGTGATTCTTTCTAGCATTTCGCTGTTTCATTCTGCATGTCCTTTTCTTACTGATTTTCAAGCCATTGCTTTCTGTGTAATTCATTCCATTTGCACCAGTGTCAGATCTTTCAGTTTTGCCTTATGCTCTGCAAAGACCTGCTGTATCACTGTTTTTATTTTAATGTCTCATGGATTGGCTGTGCAGCACACTGCTGTCTGGGTTTTAAATGTATCCAGCCAATAGTTTTAATGGTCGACTTTATCACAAGAGTGATAATAGTGAACATAATATGTTAAAATATGAAGCCATTTACCTGTGAACTACAACTGTAAGGTCATTCTCTATTTTCTTTCTTTTTCCAAACCAAATGCAATCCATGTGAGAAAGCAGTAGCCCATCTATTGCATGCTCAGAGGAAGAGAGAAAACCGTGATATCCTTCTCTGAGATTGGGAAATTACTTTCCAAAAATAAATTAAGCCATTAATAGTTTGGGGAACACTTCATAGATGAAAGGATTTCTGTCATTGAGAAGCAGGTGTATTTGCATTATTCCTAAATGACTGATAAACTGTGTACATGTTAGTGTAATACAGTCTTCCTAGAGAGATTTCTTTGCTGTGGGTTAATTTGGTCAGCACGTGTTCTGTGGTGTGGTGGTATAGAAGACACAGAATAGGCACAGTGAAGTCATTTGCAAAAGGAAGAAATTTTCCTTCTGTTCTTTGTGGTCTGCACCTAAAAATCATCAGTGGGCCCCTACCTGAGCTAACTATACCTGTAAAGGGTCCCTGCATAATTCTTCATGCCGAAGTTAACGTCTTTTCCTACAAATAAATCATTTTACATACATCATTACTGTTTCAGCAGCGAGCTGGCCACAGGCTGCTAGAGGGGGGCTGATGACTTCCAGTTCTCACCATGTTAAATAGCTATTTTTAATGAGATAGGGAGAACCAGGAGCTCAGGGCTACATGGCACCTGCAGGTCATGGAGCACACCTGCTCCTCTGGGGGTACTGCTTACAGGTGCCACCCTCACTGAGTCATCCACTGTCACAGGTGTTCAGCTATTTGGGGAGGGGCTGGCAAAGGCCCCCAGGTTTGTGGTGGGCTCCAGCTCTCCCTTATGATTTATTTTTCAAAAATCAACCTGACCATCTGAATAAAAGGTTTTGACCGCTTCAGCGCATTCTCTGCCCTTGCGGTTGGAAGCGATGGATGGAGGGCTCCTATCTGAGCCTACTGCTGCTTGCCCAGCCCAGCACACCGCACCTAGCGAGCCCCTGCCTGAAGCCAAGCAGAGTGAATTCCTTGCAGCTAGAGTTTGCGGTGCGATGGCAAACACGGACACCTAGTGGCACTTCAGTGCAGGGCACGGCAGTGCTTTCAGTTTGTCTCTTGGATTTTTCTTGTATCTTAAATATACCATACCAAATCGGGTCCCATATTGAATCAGAAAGAAAAATTGTAATTCTCAAATTATCCCATAGCAAAGAAACCTTAGCAAATATTATAGCAATATCTTATTCTTCCAATAGCTGTGTGTTACAAGGAAAGCATGTCAGAGTGTGCCAAATTGATCTCTTGTATGTTCCATCAGCTCACTGAGCTCTTTCTGCAAGGATTAGTGGTAGCACGCTGTCTGAATGGCCTCCAACAGCTGCCATGATTTGTTTGGTTTGGTTGATTTTTTTCTATCTATTTACAAATAATCTTTCAGAGAATTATTTCCTTCTTCTTCCCCCAATCTAGCATTTCGTCTACGGCAGAGACACAGGACAGGTGAGAACCAGTCCTTGTCCACTGACCCCTTTCTGTAATTGTATATATTGGAACTGTGAACGGGATTTCTTTCATGCCTGCCTCATGAGACACACAAACCACAATGCCATTGAGTGGGAAGAGTGCTGTTACCATGGGAGTGTGCATTTGAGACTGCCTGGCCCGCAGAAAGGGATTTTGAGGTTGCACAGCTCTACAGTGATGTCTGTAGAAATGGGTTTGCACGCCTAAGGGGCTCACCCATTCCAGCTGATGAGTAGATCCCACTTCTCACTGAGTTCACATAGATATTAGGCATTGTACAACATTTCTCTCAGCTCAGTTGGATTTGCAAGTGGTTTATTTAAAAACATTTTATAATGCGCCTATCCTTAGCTTTGTATCCCAGGACAGTGAGGTTCGTGATATTACAGGATTTTGAATCAGCTTGGTTGCTGCTCAATACCTTTCGAATCAGTGAGCTAATTCAATCAAATTTTATACTGGAATAAGGAGCTCAAAGGATCCTGCATGTTCCAGGAAGCAGGCAGCATGTGGAGATGGACCTAGACAAGGGCCCCTAATGATGGGCAGGTAGAAAGCAATCCAGATTTGTGCTCACACCTGTTTAGACACCTGCAAATCCAACCCTGAGATCCAAATCTGTAAGAAAACAAGCTTTGTTAGCTATGCTGCCTGTGCAGTCACTTTTTCTGCTTTGTTCTGCTGTATACACAAACGCTTCTATCCAGTCTTGGGTTATATAGAGATCAAGGTTAAACAGAGACCAGTATTGTTCCTTGCATATCACAGGGTGTGAGACTGAAGGAAAGCAGCAGGTTGCCAGCACTCAGTACGGATGTAAAACGATACATTTATTCTTAGATACAAATCCTGGAAGTCAGCATATAATCAGTCACTCTACGTTTATATATTTACACCTCTGTTTTCTATCAGACAGCGTGGGAGGAGCTATTCTGATCTGCCCCATCAGGATTCCCTAATCTCCCAAAAGGACCTTAGAACAAGTTTGGGAAGAAGAGGGCAATGTTTTTTGTCTTGCAAAATGTAGCAGCTGTATCCTCACTGCGTGGTGGCATGTGGGAATGTATCTATCTGGCTTGTGCTGTAAGAGGGAGCTGGATTTGTTCTGCCATGAGGCATAGTGCCAAAGCTGTTGGCTGGGCTAGTGCCAGACTAGAAAGGAACCCCAGAAACTAAGCAAGGTTTGTGATGGGCACCCCCAGCTAGAAAATTGTGGCATTCAAGAGGCCACGGGGTGGGTAGCTTTGATTTCTTACTCAAGCCCAACAGAATGAGTAAGAAGGAAAGGAAACAAGGGTCACAACTTGTTGAACTTTGGCAAAAGAAATGATTAACTTGGCTTCTGAGGAGCACAAAGCCTGCCTTTGCCAGTGTAAATATGATGCAAAGATGATTGCTTTCATTCTGCCCTAACTCCTATTCCTACTCTTTTTTTTTTTTTTCTTTTCCCTTGAACCTGGGCAGTTGTCTGGAGGGTGTGAACTAACCGTGGTGCTCCAGGACTTCACGGCGGGCCACAGCAGCGAGCTGAGCATTCAGGTGGGGCAGACGGTGGAGCTGCTGGAGAGGCCGAGTGAAAGGCCAGGCTGGTGCTTGGTGCGGACCACAGAGCGGAGCCCACCGCAGGAAGGTCTGGTCCCCAGCAGCGCTCTCTGCATTTCCCATTCCCGTAGCAGCGTGGAGATGGATTGCTTCTTCCCTTCAGGAAAAGGTAGGCAACAGCCTGACAGGTGTTTTCGGATTGTTTTGGATTTCCCCTTTTGTATCATGTAAGCTGCTTGGGCTGCTTTGGCAGTCGATGTGGGCAAAGGACTGTGTAGTCATCAGTGAGTTTTGTTACTGGGTCTCTGTGAGTCAGCACAGCACCAGCCCAGCTCCATCTCATGAATCAATGTTTGTATGTCTGTATCCTTTGCTGTGTGGCAGTTGTTACTGTGTTGAGCTGCAGGATAAAAGTAAGACGCAAGGATTGCTTTCAGTGCCTAAAAGTTGAGATGGAGGGGAAAAAAAAGCCAACAAGGAGGGAAAAGAACGCTGTGTATACACACAGCATGCCCTAAGTTGTGAACATGTTATTTTATGAATTCCACAGTGCATATTAATGCATGGTCTTTTACTATATCCCCACTGTCCACCTATGATTGCAAACAAGCCACCAGGTTGACAGGTGAACTGGAGATGTGAGTGTACTGGTACAAGAGGCAAAGAAGGTGTTGCAATCAGAGTGTGACAAAACATGCATCACCCTGAGAGGCTGGGCCTTGACGTCAGTTTGCATGGAAATGACCTGCACTTTCCTACAAACACCTGCACTGAGTGGTGAAAAATTGTTTGTCTCTGATGATGTCTGTGGCCTATTCAGTTGGTGTCATGGTCTGAGTGTTGTGTGTTTCATGCATCACATCTGTGCAGCCAGATGCAGGATGTGCCCCCTATTGCTGGAGTGGGACCTGCTCCATTCAGGGTGGGCAAAGCATGTCCCTTTAGGGCTGTGTTCCTGTCACAATTAGGGCAAGGGGAATGGCTCCTAACATCCCGCTCCCTGGCTCAAACGTGCAGCCTCATCTGCCTTTATAAAGTTGTTTATTTTTTTCCCTCTGCGTTAGGGGAAGTAGAACTTGATCCTTCTTCGTTTGGATAAGTTAAGCTTGGTGGTTTTGATTGTTTTGAGAAAAAGCATTGAAATCGTGCTCTCAGTTCCCTGCAGGCAGGGAGCAGGGAACAAACAGGGCACTGTAAAGGGCCTAGAGTCATTTTGCCTTAAAAAGCACAGGAGGGAAATGCAGACTGTCCGCACTGCCTGAGGTGCAAACTCCAGCATGTCCATGTCACGCAGACCTGCCACACCTGGAGCCTATCCTGGCCACTGCCTTCTCCAAAGGCCATGCAGAGCTCTGGGAACCGCAGCCACACCTCCCTGTGGATTACAGCCGTGAGTAAACGGGTAAAGCCGAAATTCAGTCTGGCAGAGCAGGCAGAGCCCAGCGTGGCATGACTCACAGGAAGCAGAGGAACATGTCTGCTGGGTGCGGGCCATGGCATTAGGACACTGAAGGACACTGTGAAGGGCCACATGGCACGGTGCACAGGGAAGCTGGCGGTCCCGAAGAGGATGGAGACAGGGTGGTATGGGCATTGGGCTGCCTGAGCACAGCACAGCCAGGCTGCAGGGCACGTCATCTCGCTAGCTTGCCAAGCTGGCCTGCATGCTCTTCCTGGCAGGTGCAGTCAGTCTGGGGCTGGTCCAGCCATGCGTTCATGGCCTTTACTTCCTCCCATCTCCTTGCCCTGAAGCCTCCATTTTCTTCCTGCACATACCAAACCTGGATTGGGGAGCTTCAGCGCTAATGCGATCTCCAGAAGTGCCGCTAGAAATTATAAAAATAACTGTCCAGCTCACAGTTTTGGCTGGAGTACAGCAAATAGGTTCTTCTGGGTCTAATCAGCTGTCCCTCCATAAGGAGAACAGGAAATTGTTTAAACTGAATAAACAGATGCTTGAAATAAAGAAAGGGGAGTAAGTGTAAAGGGGGAAATGCACTAGCCTCTGGAGCCTGCCAGTCTCATGAGGTGCTGCAAGGATTAGCATCATACGTGGCTATTAAGACTTGTGTCCATCTCTGCTTCCAGTATCTTTCAGCATGGTTTGGATTATGAACCCTTCCTTATGAAACCCCCTCTAAATTTCCAAAATGTGTGGCCTCTCTCTACAATGCAGGGCAAAGGCTGACGCATCTTATGTGAACACCAAGATGTCTTCTGACATCTGTTTCAAATACATAAAGATATACAGCTGTGGAATATGTTGGATTTTGCTTGCAGCTACCAAAGCATACAATTCTTTGCTTTAAAAACACTGCAGCTATGAGAGTAGAAAATATCTGTACTTAAAACATAAATGGTAAAATCTGCCAGCTTTGATGTAAGCATACGGAGTTTTGACAAATATTTTAAAATAGTTGCATCTTCTTGGTGCAAAATGATAAACTGCTGTTTTGTCCTAAATAAATTACTGTGAACTATAAACATAAAACAGACTTGTGAACATAGACTAAACGAAGGTACCTACCATCCCTAAAATGAAAGAGAAAAGAAGCACCTGAACCATCAACACCTGAACAGAATGCTATCCATGAAAGCCACTGGAAATACAAAATCAAAGTTCACTTCTGAACGTGTGCTCTGGTTCTCTTCCTATTTATTTATTTTTTTACACTATTTCTTTAAAAATAGTTACATAAAATATTACAAAAGAAAAAAGTTGGTGCAAATGTAAGAGAACAAACCCCAAATAGAACACTTCCTATGTTTCATAATGAAGTATCTTTGCAGATTTCTCATGCAGTTGTTCAGTCGAAGTGCAGAGATGTCAAGGATCAGTCTCCCAGCCTTCTGTCCTACTTCTGTCTGTGTTCCTGTAGAGGATACACACATAGTTTTTTCATGACTTTACAGCTCAGAGCCCCATAGAGCCCTTCCTGTTCTTGCTTTCCAGTGATCTGACAGTGTTTGCAATTACCCTCTGTAAAAGGGCAAACAGGTTTCTGGGATTCACCTTACATAAATATTTTATGGATGACTGAATAAAAAGAACTGTTCTGCGGGCTCTGTTACTGTATTTGAAAATTTATAAGTATTTTTTCATTACTGGCATTCCCTTGTAAGGAAAAAGAAAGACCTGTGGCACTAGGAATGAAGGTCTGTTTGAACAGTCTCATGGGGCTAATTACAGAAAAACTGTGACTTTTATTCCTGTCTCTTTTACTCTATAATTGAGCTCTAAGGTATTAAACTATAAATTTCAAATTAAGAGAGAAATCTGCATGGATGGAAAGCAACCTAATGACCTAGTCAATATTCATTAAGCACACTGGCATGTTCCTGGTATCAACCTACTACCTTCAACTGAGTGATTCCATATTTGTACTTGGCCTATGAAACCTTTAGATGAAACCTTGATCTTAGAGCTCTTGTCCACTCGCTCAGCATTTTTGCTGTAAAATCAAAGTCCCAGTGTAATTCAAAGTCTAGTTCTTACAGAAATTTTAAACAATTCCCATCACCAAAGAAAAAAAGAAGGTATTAAAACAGTAGGGCTTTATGGGACTAGGTTTAGGCTGATGATATTAGAAGGGACCCCACTCAGGGCCCCAAACTAGATCCTGCCTGCGGGATGCTTGTGTCTGGTCCATCTCTCTGGAGGAGGTGAGGAACATATTTTAAGATGCTGCACAGGCAGATGGCCACTTAACAGTGGGGCTTTGGTGGCAGTGGTGAGTCCTTGCAACAGCAAATAGGAACATAGGCCTCACAGGGTGTCCTGTGAGGTGAGCAACTTCCCAGCTAGATCCTGTTGGCCTGAGTGCATCGGCTGTGATACCATTAGACTTTGGGCAGGAGGGACAGTGGCTTGGGTGCTGCTCAGGGGACAGGCTCTACATTTAGAGAGCCCATATGATTCCATGGCCAGAGAGAGCCTGCGGCTGGTGGGGGTGATTGCAGGCTGGTCTGTAAAAGAAAGAAGCAGAGGAAGGATGAATAAAATCCTGTGAGAAGAATAGCATTGATGAAAATGAAGTTAACCTGAAACCTGCATTTTTGTGACCATTCCTTGTGGGAAAGAGCAGATGAATAAATAGATTAGCATGCAGAGCCAGTGAGGCTAATGTGGCTCTTGTTGAGGTTGTAAGTCTCTTTTCTCCAGACCCTGACCTCAGAAAAATAACTACACAGGAAAAAAACATAATCGTTTCTTCCCATGTCTTGGTTTTTAGGAACATCTTGAATTTTAGTGGGGAAAAAGAGCCTGGGCTGAGTTTATTATGTCCCTGTTCCTCTGGAGTATTAAATTGTGATCTGCATTGGCTTGTGCACTTTTTCTCTTGTGTTTTAAACAATCTTTGTTGCAAAACATATTCTATAGTAATGATTCCTGATTTCTTGGGAGCGCTGTGTGAGGACACAGAAGTTTTAGTGCACTACGTTAAACCTTCAGTTGTTGTTGTGGCTGAGAAATTGTTTTTGCTTTTGAAAGCCTTAATTAAGAGCAGTTGATTAAACTGTTTGTAAGGCTTCAAACTAAAGGAAACATTTTATTAGTTAGTAGTTGATTTAACTGGCATGTAAACCAGGGTTTTCATTAAACAAGCAATCTTCAGGTTCCCAGTGTCAATATAAATATGCAATATTTAAATAATATAAAAAAAAACAAAAAAAAACAGATTCTTGCCTCTGTTGCTAGTACTGTTCCACCAGGGATGTTCACGGTCACAATGTCACTGTATAGTCGTTCAGGAGAGGTCACATGAACCTCACCTGTTGGCTTTTGATGCCACGTGGTATTCTTGCTTACAAGTTCAGGACACGGTTTATGTAGAACAATCCCACCAAGAGAGCTCTTACTGCATTCTCACTCCTTTTCAATTATGGTAGAACCACTGGAAATCAGTCAGCTAATCAGCATGGTGTAACACAGCAGCCCTCTATGGGCCAGCACCACATGCTGCCAGGACCCAGCTTCGAACTACTGCTTTACCACAATATACCTGGAAAAAAAAATAATTCTAAGACAGAGATGAGTGTGACTCCGTGCAGTTGTGAAAGGAATGGAAATAGAAGGATGGGAGTACTCCAGACTGCTTTGCTATTTCAATCAGGTTGCCGTTATGTTTTGTTGTTTGTTTTTTTTTTTTCTTTCCTATGTCTTCCACTTGTTTCCAAGAAGAATGGCTGTTTGGCTTCACTTTCATGCGTGTTTACAGCTTCTTCCCCCAAATTTGCTCCTTTCTCCCTTAGTGGGCAATGGCTGCTCAGCTGCTGGAAAGGTTGGTGAAGGCTCACTCCCATATCTACTATTATCTTTTGATCCTTGGATTCCGTACTTTCTCCTACCTCATAGTCATCCCATGGAAGAAGTCAGATGCCTATAAAGTATCCATTCTTAACACTTTCTCCTGGACTCCATTATCCAGCTTGTGAGGGGTCTGGAGCACAAGCCTTATGAGGAGCCGCTGAGGGAACTGGGATTATTTAGTCAGGAGAAGAGAAGGCTCAGGGGACACCTTATAGCTCTCCACAACTGCTTGAATGGAGATTGTGGTGAGGTCGGCTTCTTTTCCCATATAACTAATGATAGGACTGGAGGGAACAGCCTCCAGTTCTACCAGAAAAGATTCAGGTTGGACATTAGGAAAAACTTCTTCAAAAGAGCGATCGGGCACTGGAATGGGCTGCCCAGGGAGGTGGTGGAGTCACCAACCCTGAAGGTGTTCAAGAAATGTTTAGATGTTGTACTGAGGGACGTGGTTTAGTGGGGAAATATTGGTGATAGGTGGAAGGTTGGACTGGATGGTCTTGGAGATTTTTTCCAACCTTGGTGATTCTACGATTCTATAATTCCATTATTCTAGCTCCAAAATAATAAAAAATGAGCAAGTATTTAACTACCACTGCAATGTGGGTGATGAAATGTGGGTTTTGTTGCTTTTAAGAGGTAGACCAAGAGAAGTTTGAGAGAATGAGTGAATAGGAACATTCATATTGCTATGACTGTAGTTCTGCCAGAATTTTTACCTGTATATTAGTACACCATATACAACTCCACAGGGAGTCTCAGCAACTGCAAGCTATGGAGGCAGGTTGTATTCAGGCTGTTGGAGCCATGATCTGATGGTGTGTGAGTGTGTTTGAGTTACATGGTGTCTTCATTTCTTTTCTTTTTTTTTTCTTTTTTTTTAATATGGCATTGCTAGATATTTAAAGCTAAGCTTCAACTATGTTGATTTGTTTAGGGCATATCAGGTACCAGTGAAGTCAATTGCACTTATTGCTTCAGCTGCTCTGTTATCTAATCAAAGCCAAAGTCCTCCAGCACTCTACCTGGAACTCTTTTTTTTTTTTTTTTGGAGAAGTACAATTTAGACAAATGCTATGATAAAACAGGAAAGGCTATTTTGGAGGAAGTTGCTTTGCTTTTTTCCAGAGAATTTTTATTATTTTAAACACAGGAGTGTTTGTTTAAAAGAGAGAAGGCCTGCAAATTTTCTTGTTTACTTTGCCTTTGCTTCCCTTTCTGACAGGGGGTAAAACTTTATCCACCTAATCCCCAGTCAGCTTAACCCCAAGTTTCAGTGTACGGTGGCTGTGATGTATTCTGTACTGAGAAAGGAAAAAATGGAGCTGGGATTTAAAATGCTGCAGTCAGCTGAGCTCATCTGGAACGTCAAAGAATTCAATACTTGGTCTGGCAGAGAAACTGGGGGGAAATTCAGCAGTGATACAGACAGAGCTATAATTCACACCTTCTAAGTCACAAAAATCCTATCAGAAAGGTTAGATGTTTGGACACATCAGTGTGTCTTGGGCCTGATTCTGCTTATGGGATGAGATATTATGAATATGGGACCCATCCATCTGCTTTTCCTGCTCTTTCATCCATCCCTGTCACAGGTCACCCTCACTGTGCGTGTACCACGAGCAGCTCAGGGAGTACAGCAAACAGGCAGAGTGCAACATTAAACTGGACACAATTCAGTAGCTGATATTGCAAAAAGGTCAGGGCACCTGAGCTGGCACTCCTGTCTGGCAGTGATCTGACAGCTTTATTATTGTGCAACTTGTGCTCAGTGCTCTAATGCGTAGCTTACAGCACCTGTGGGACCTGTGCTTAATTTGGCTAGGAGGCTTTCAGAAAATTGGGTTTCCTGGTAGCAGGTAATATATCGATCACTTGTACCTCTTCATTAACATACTGGCACCAACATCCTAGACTCTGAGTATGGGGTAGAATTGCTGCCTATCAGGATAAGAAATCATTCTGCTTTTAGAATCAAATTAGTCAGCCAACTAAAAACCAAAAAAAGCTGGCAGGAAAAGTAGAGAAAGCATCAGCAAAAGTGCAGGAACTGAACTCTATGTGGATCTGTAGGAAGATAGAAAAGCTCCTGTTTCAGAGGGTTAAGCGCTTCTCTCTGCTGGAGGAGGTGGCCATGGTATATCGCTGCCTCGGAGATGGCCATGGTATTGCTGCCATGGAGATGGCCATGGTCTATTGCTGCCATGCAGCTCCTGTCAGCACTGTGCTGAGTGCTGCTGATGAGATGGGTATGTCCAAAAGCAAATATTTTCCTTCTCAGGATGAAGAGCCATTTGTTTCCTGTAGATATGTCTGTTGGCTTTTTGGCAAAGCAGTTTCTGGAAGGGGGTATGGTTACTTATTTCAGCATTTGTGTTATATAGTGGCTTGGCCAGTCTAAGGTGGGATGCTCAGAAAGCTGAGCACCCTGGGCCTTCCCATCATGAGCTGGAGCTGTAGAGAAGGGAGAGAGGGAAAGCAGCTCTTGTGAGTCCCTCCCAGACTCAGCACTGCATTTCCGCAGTCTCTGGGGATGACTGGGGTCAGAAATTCTCCATGGCCTTCTTGCTCTCCTGCCTGGCTTCCCAGCTGCCTTTCCAAGGGCTGGACCATGCACAAAGCTCCTTCCCTGGCTGCATGATCACAAATGTACTGGGTGACCTGGATTCTTAGATGAGGTTTGAAGGTGTGGGGGGGTTGCACAGCCTTCTCCTGGCACACGATCCATCAGAGAGGGAACAACCTGGGAATAGTTCGACAGTGTGTACATGGACAGGTGAGACTGCACTGGTCCCACTTTCCCACCTTGTCTTCAAAGATGTGCTGGAAAGGGAATCTTTAATTTTTGTTATTCATATATTGATGTCCCAGCTGTTGTGACATCACCAAGGGCAAATATAGTTCTACTAAGTAAATACTATACTTTTGGCTCATTAAGCAGGACCACTTCCGGGGAGTAATCTGGGCTGTGCAGCATCCAAATTGCCTGGGGAAAAACGGAGGAATCTCCCATCAGAAGGACCCTAAGCGTGGAAAGGCTTGTCCTGCCCATTCCCCAGTTTTCTGTGTGATCCCAGCGTGTGTCCTTTCATAAAACATCTGTGCTCTGCCTTCTCTTACTAGAGCAGGGTCAGTGCAGAGAGAGGGGCCTTTGAAAGGGACTCCATGAGAAGCTCTGATTGAGCCTGAGCAGTAGTTGTACTGAGAAAGGACCCAGGCTCCTGCTGCGTGCCACTGAGGTTCAGGAAACAAGGTCAGATTGGGTATTATACAGTTAAATACAGAGGAGACACCTATTGAGAGTGGTCTGAAATTGGTGTCTGTTTCTTTTTACGAGCTGCCCAGAGACCTTATAGATGCCTTCTGTTTCTTTGAGCTGCGGTGCTTGAGCTCATTGCAGCCACCCGAGCAAGTGGGTGGAGTAGAGTTCGGTTTGCAACATGAGGTTTCTGTTCGCCTGAAGCCAGCAGCCATAATACCTCCTCGTCGCTGCCCCACTAGTGAAAAACAAGCAGCCCACAGGAAGGGTATAAATATAGGTCCTCAGGCAGAGTCTGTTTCCTCTGCATTTGGTCGTGTGTCTTGAGATCCATGCAGAGCAGTGGGAAGGGGGGAGTTGTTCTGGAGCGCTTGGCCCAGAGAGACAACAGGAAGGTCATCGGCTGCCTCTGCTGCAAGAGCGACGGGAGCATGTGGATGGCTTGTGTCTTGTGTTTCCTCTGGGGCCAGACTAAATTTAGCAGATTCACAGAGGGGCGTTGGACTGTAATCCATCTGAGGCTGCAGGGGAAGAGTGGGATCTGGGTTGTTTGCCTCAACTTTTTGCTGCGTAACCAGCTTCAGTGAGCCACCATTCATTATTATGTCCCTCTTCTGCCTTGCTGAGTGTGCTGTAAACTACTCCCTGATCTCTTGCCCTGAACTGTTTAAAATTTAAGCAGGAGGGAAAAAAAAAAGACTGCTGGTTCTGGGTTCATGCTTACTCAACATCAGAGTGTAGATGTGACTTCTGTAGCATCAACACAGAGGCTGAGCCTATTGAGAATTGCAGTGATGCAGTTACTAAAGATCAGAGCAAATCTCATTTCAGACTTCCCAAAAGTATTGCTTTCTGATTCTTTCAGCTTCCAGACAGTTAAAGGGATTATTCCCCAATGCAGTATTTACACTTGCAAGGCCTGCACACTGCTGGGCTGATCCTTCAGCTGCTAATCTTAAACAAATATTTTACAAGTGTGTTTTGAAATAAACTAGCTCTGCTAAAAATCCCTTTTCCCTTACTAGTCTGAGACAGAGCTAGGCAAACTGAAATCCAAAGCACATGCATATTAAATAATGTTTTTTGAGTAATTGAAATTATGTTTCTGTATATCTGCTTCAGCACAGATTTGATATATTGATACTGACACAAGAAGCTTGACTCTCCTGTCATTTACACAAGCATTTTTGTCAGAGCAGTTATTCCCAGGTCACACATTTTGCAAGAAAATCCCAAACTCATGTCAGATTTGCTTAGTTCAGACTAATCCCAAATTCTAGAAAGTAGAGTTAATATTATTGTCACTGTGATGGATCTAATAGTCAATGCCAGAGGGTTATTTAAGTGCAAGTGTAATTTTTCCATTCATATTAATTGGTCTAGTAAAAGATATTACCTCCTCTTGCAAATTCTGCTTCGCTTTAACTCCAGAATGGCATTTTTCTTTTCTTTAAGGCAGGCAAAGTCCATTTGTGATAATTGCTTGCACACTGCAATAAAGATTGGGATAGCCTCTAGCCCCTCTGAAGGTGTGCAAACAGAAACAGCAGTAACAGTCTATCCAAGACCTGTCCATTAAAAAAAGCAGCCTTGATTCTATCTCTTCAGCAACACGATTTCTAACCAATATTTGCTGTTGACTCTCCTATTCATGAAGTGGGCTTGGTGCTCCACATTTCTCACCAAGAGCATTTAGCTGTCTGATGCTAAATTAAACATTTTTGTTGCCCTTTGCTTTTGCAAGCCAAAGAGATCAAAAGTTAGATAATAGAACCCAATGTTTATATTTCAAAGGCATTATTCTATTTTCTAGATTAGGGAGGAAGACTGAAATCTTTCAACTCAAGTTATTTCTTTCCCATAGATAATTTTAAAAAGTATTTTTAGATATTTTAAGTCTTATACTCCTTCTAGACTGTACCCAGCTCTTTAGTTTTTCTGCAGATGTCACATATCTTCAGATTTTTAAGTTAACAGTTGCATTTTGCCAAGGAATATATACCCAGTTTTCTTGGAAAATTATTGGGAATTGCATTTAGGTATCAGAGAACAGAATCCAGCTTTAAGAGCCAAATGTCATTCTTCAGAAAAGCACTGAAGAATTTATTAACTCTGCAGGACTCTTACTCAGTGAAATAAGAACATTTTTCCTTCCACTGACTGCAAAATACAAATTAAGTTTCATGCAGTGTGAAGGAATCAAAGTGCTCTTGCTGCTGAGGAAGGCCAATCTAACCTGTGAAAAAGCTTAGATGGCAGGGGAAGGGCACTCTTTTCAGCCCAGTGGTCTTCATGGCCATCGCACATCTACTCAGACAAATCTGCTATAGTTGTGCCACGCAGACATGCTGCTGCACCACAGGAGAACTGCTTTGCACGTTGACTTCACCTGGGAGCTACACACTGTTCAATCTGCTATAGCCTTTCCTTATATGCGAAGTGTCTTTCTGCATGCAAAGTTGCAAAAGTGCACGCTCATCAGCCATCATAAAACATGTGAAGGGACATGCAGGCACACCGGAGATGGGCCTGAGATCAGCAGCACTGGGGGCTGGTGCTCCTCCCTGCTGAGTGAAAGTTAACCCTCTGAGCAAAAGCACTTATTTTGTCTCACATAGGGAGACTGAAACTCTTGGAGCATCAGACATGTACACCATTCCTTCCTGAGCAGTCAGCATCTGCTGTGGTGAGTGGGAGCACTGAAACTGAGAGATAGCACAGGTGATGCATCCGTCATGTACCCTGAGGCTCTTGCAGTAAATTCCTCCTCATAACAGCCGGAGAACCAAGGCAGATCAAGAAACTGATCTGGGTTAAAGTTAGCTTTTTTTTTTTCTTTTTTTTCTTTTTTTTAAGCTCCATCTTAGGTTAATTTTAACCTGGATCCTTTTGCAGCTCAGATTCACTGTGAGGCTGCACAAACATTTCTATTGGCACAGGATAAGGCACAGCACCTGGGAGAGACAGAAAAGGCAACAATGGGTTTTGGCAGGGCGACTGGTGCTCAGATTCAGAGTGCTCATGTAATGTGGAGCTGTTACATACCCAGAAGTCAGCTAAATGTAGGAATTAAAAAGTGCTCCAAGACATCATGTACTTGTCCCTCTTGCAGAAAGACAGCAGGTTTCTCCTTCTTGCAGTGAGTGACTGGAAACGCCAATGTGTACAGGTTCACTTTCAGTAATGTCTGATGTTACCAAGAGGAAGGGGGATTTCTAAGTATTTGGTGCTGGACTGACACTCATTGACATCCCCCAGAGCAGCATTTCTGCACAGGACATCAGCAGAAATCCTACCTGCCAGACAGCTAGCATCCTAGAAACACAGCCATTGCTTTTCTGTGGCCAGAGGGTACTCTACACTAATATAAGCAGAAAAGTTGTTTTCTAGCCAGTCAATCCATAAAACCTGATAAAAAATAGCTTTAAACTTGCTTTTTTAATTCTTCTCCCTGCATGCTGCCCGTTAGCTGTATCCTTGTTATTTGTGCCCTCCGTAAGTTCTAATAACAGCTTTATGGATTCTTTTATGCTTGTCTTAGATCTGGTATTGTGAACCAAAAGTCCTGCCATCCTAAACATTGCCTGGTAAGAATTCTTCTACATTCCCTTTCTATCCTAGAGCAGAGGAAAGAAGAAAATACACTTAATGCAATAATTTGGCCCAAGTAAATAAAGGCTTCTACAATATTGACATTGAATTTTATTTTAATTCCAATCCAATTCCTTCAGACTGGCCAAACAGAGAAAGGTTCTTTTCAAACTAGTAAATGGTGTGTGCTAGTTTTTTAATTTTTCTTTTTGTTTGCCTTGAACCATAATTGTGTTGGATACTGGAGGTGATAAACAAAGTTTTTAGCTCACTGCAAAACATCACAGGACAATAGACTGAATAGTCTTCTACCAGAAAAAAAAAAAAAAAAAAAAAAGAAAACAAAAAACATAAACAAACAAACTAAAAGCTTTCTTCAAGGAAGGAGAAATGCCATTTAAAGAGAAAATTAGCTGTGGTTTCCAGCATCTAAACAGAACAACCTCAGGCAAGTTGAAGCAGGCAGATCAGGAATACTGCTGTTACACTAGTAGTCTGTAGTTGCTGAAACAACTCACCTTTGTCATGCTCAAGTGGGTGAGGCTCCTGTTTCTCTTGGAAAGCAGACCACGATGGGCTGAGATAGGCTCATGATTGCCCCACTGGGGCCCAACGCAGTGCAAGAGGAGTCAAAACATGTCCGAGGAGCAGCCTTTCAGTGCTTTGTGTCTTCCATCGCTGGTTATTGCTGTAACTCCCAACAATATATTTCTGCTTTAATGGAGATAAGTGCTTCAGGAAACGGACACAAAGGCTGCTTAAAAATTTTATTTTGTTATTTTTTTGCTTAAGGTCTTGTGTGGTTGTTGTTTGTTTTTTTATTCTCATCAGGAGCTTTTTTGGATGTGTCCACCGTCCACTGTCGTTCTCCAGAAAATGAGTAACTCAGTATGGCAGTAAAGCAGTGCATGGCTCCATTTTCTGGAGCCCATATGTTAAACTGGTTTGTGAGGGGTTGCATTCTGCAACTCCTCTGGTGGTTCTGCTGGCAGGTCAGAGGGTCCTGCCTGCAGGTCTTTGCAGAAGGCCACATGTATCTACATAATTTCTGGGGACAACTCTAAGTTCATAGAATCATAGAATCAGTAAGGTTGGAAAAGACCTCTAAGATCACCAAGTCCAACCATCAACCAATCCCCACCATGCCCACTAACCATGTCCCTCAGTGCCACATCTCCATGGTTCTTGAACATCTCCAGATGTTTCAAGTTCTCTTGAAACAGCCAGAGTTGCATGAAAGTAAGTGTATGTGCCTTATTCTGTAGTCTGCTCTACCACTATCTGCCTGGTGCTGTTTGTTCATTGAGCTTTTTAAGATACTTTGGCGGATAAGACTCCAAGCAGATTGTCTTTATGTCTTAGGCTCTCCCTCCTTTGCAGAAAGAAAAAGAATGAATTGTAAATTAGGATGGAGACTTACGTTGCTGTCAGTGGGGGGAACTTATGATGTTCAGGAGAGGTGGGTTCTGTGTAGTGTACATGTGAGGTTCTTCTCATGTTGGAGCACCTGACAGAGCAGATGGGTCTGCAGGGCTTCCCAGTAGAGTTGGTTGGCCAAGATACTCGGTCACGCAACTCTACTAAGTTGTCATAAACCATTCCCATGCTGTTGTCCACAGAAGAAGCATAAGGAGTGACGTATCCTAACATTTGCTGAACATATGCCTGCACTGCAGTTTAACATGGAATTTGTGCTGGGTTGTCCATATTTCCTTTTAATTTGTTTCTTTTAGCTAGTTGAGAATGTTCTTTTTAGCTAGTTGAGAATGTTCTTTTTTTACCTACCACTGTGCTGCATTGAGGAGCCAAAAACCTCTCCCTGGAGTTGTGCTCCCTTACGCCAGGAGGGAATATGATTCCATTTATTTATTTATTTTTAATTTATTTGATCTGTTTTAATACCCAATAAAGTTGTTGTTTTTTCCAACTGGCACAAGGAGGCCCTGACTATTTTTAAAGAACGTGGTTCATTTGATTTAATCTAATGAATGTTTAGTGCTGTTGAAAATAGCTGGAGCCAGAGCCAAGAATAATGTACTGAAATGTGCTAGTTGAGCAAGGACTGCTTCACTCTGCCAATCTGCCTTCCTTCCAGTTGTTCACATTTACCTGGTTTTGTGAATAGCATTTGCAGACAGAACATATTGATCAAGGTTAATATTAATACCAAATCTAAAAGCCGGTAACGTCAGAGCCATACTCTGACACACTTATTTGAATAAACATCAAACCATAAAAACTGTTCTCGATGCTCACTGTAGGATGCATAACCTCGGTTTCAGACCACTTTAAGGCAACTACGAATTGCCAGTATCTTTTTATTGCATGCAGAGAAAATGAAGACACATTTTTCCCCCAGATCATTCAGAAATTTGGTGGGAGAATCGGTAATGAAAGGAGTCACCCAGTGTCTCCTTAAAGAAGGTACATTTCATGCATGTTCTTGCACTTCTGAGCATGTCTCAGCAGGTTACATCACATATTTAAATAACGTATTTAAAACTCTGTGTATCACTTTCCCTTTTGCCATCTGTGACTTGAATTCATGTTGGATAGTTGTTTCCCTGTTTTTTTCAAAAGAAATGAGTAAATAATACTTAAACTTCATTGGATTAGAAAAATACATCAGCCATAATGCATCCTGCTCCCTAATAGTGATGCCCACTGGGATTGATCTTCTGCAGTGATCACTTTACACCTCCAAGCACAGTGTGGGACTGACTTGAATAAGCAACAGACAGATGCTCCCAATAGCCATTACATTATTCATCTCTCTGTATGATGGGGGGAAAGAAGCAGCACCTGTCACTATGGCAGAAATGTCACTGCTGTTCTGCATTACAGATCTCAAGGGCGATCCAGGCCAGTGTATTTCCCCACATTTCTATTGACCCAGATGGAACCATTACACCATTAGTTATTTTATGCTGTGTTTCCCTCAAATACATCTTTCAGTTTATAACTGAGGGAAATTAAGCCCCCGATAAGATGTGAGAGAGCACAGTATACAGATGAACACATTCTGTCTTTCACCCCAAAATTTCCACGAGAGGACTGGGTAAAAGTATTAGGAGAGCTTACATTGCAAAAGTCACTTCTGTGGACTCTCTGAGATTTCATCCAGAAGCGTCTCAATCCTGGGGAATTTCTGAAGCCGTATTCAGGAGCAGAAAGATCTCACTGCCTCATCATCCCAACTTCCCTTCCATCCTCTGTGCTGCACAGATGCAGTGCTGATGGCCTCAGCTCCATGTGGGGCAAGTCGGGACCCGAACGTCTTCACAGTCACTCCAATGCAGATAACAGCAGCTGTATTAGAAATGTGGTGCCAGGAGGTGTTTCCCCAAAGAATTCCTGAGACTCAGGCTTAGTTTAGAGTGAGAGTGGGAAAGTTTTACTTGACTTGGGGACACAGAAGCCATTCAGCCAGATATTATTGCATCCTGTCCAAAAATAACATTGAAATTACAATGTGAACATAGGAAGTGAGGTTAAGGACCCTTTCTAGTTGCAGGCAAGAGCCTCCTCACTCATCATTTAGGCCAAGTGAACTGTGCAGCATTATTTTTCCCCATGTAATCTGCTGCTTCTCAAACACCAAGCTCCAGGCTCAGCACAGGTCCTACTCACATTGATGGCAGATGTCATAGAATCATAGAATTGCTCACGTTAGGAAGGACCATCAAGATCATCAAGTCCAACTTCAACCTAACCATACAACCTTAACTCTAACAATCCACCACTAAATCATGTCCCTCAGCCATGTCATCCTCAGCCAAGGCTGCAGCTGAGCTGTGGGCGCAGCAGCATGTCTCTTCTGCTTTATAGGAGCTACTCAATATGATGTGATTATTAAAACTATCTTTTAGTTATCTCTTTTTTTTTTTTTTTCATTTATAGCATACATTCATCAGTAAATACACATATGGATATATATTTTGAAAAGAGAAGCTTTTCAGATATAGCCTTCACAGTATTGCCAGTGTTGGGAAAGAAAAAAGAGAGCCTGCTTTTCCCCAAAATAATGAATTCAATTCTGTTGTAATTAAGCAAACCACTTTTTTCAGAGTTGAAATTACATTTTAATTAGGTTTTAGAATTTGGCTGCAATTACAGGACTACAAACTTGGTTGTCAAACTTCACCCATAAGTACTCTTTCACTGAATCTTCACCTCTAAGCTTTGTTTTATTGCTGTGTGCTGTCGGTATCATGTGCACCATATCTTTAAGATGTGCTCTTTTTGGCCTGATGGCTCAAATGTTCCTTGAGTGAAGTCAGAAACTTCTGTCTTCCCAAGCAATGCCGGGATTTGGTTAGGGCTTACCACTAGATGTCCCTGTGAACCCCTCAAACCTCCCACATATGCAGAGTTCGTGGGAGCCAGCTCGGGTTGGTGAAATCTCAATGCTGATGCGGGATGCTGAGCCCTTGTGGGATGCTTCACCCACATGAGATGTTGTGTCCTGGCAGCAGTCAGCTCTGCCAAATGTCTTGAGACAGAAATGCTATTTTTAGGGTGTCTCTAGTTTCTTAAACAAGGAATCTAAAAGGTTTTCCTTGGAAGACTTCTAAAGGCAGCCAGGAGCAGGGTTCTGCTGTGCTTAGTGTTGTGAAGAGCCTCCATGAAGGACAGATCCTGCCTTGTAGACCAGATCTCCATGCAGGAAGACACTGGGCAAGACCAGGAGCACACTGAGATGCCACTAAAGAGCACATTACCCCTTTATTTTGTTTGCTCAAAGCAGGCTGAGTCAAGGTGGGAGGCAGCAGCTCAGAGGGCAGGCTGTGGTGTGAAAGGCAGAATATAAAAGAGAGAGAAATGGTATGAAGCAGAAGGTGGAGAAGTGAAGGTCTTTAGGAAAAGGAGAGGTGCAGAAGGGCAAAGGGGCCCTTGTAGGTTCCCCATCCATATCTTCCTTCTCCACTTGCTGCTGTGGCCACTGTTTCCCATGAGATATTATCTGACTGCTTCAGGCACCAGAGCCCGTGTATCTCCCAGATAGGCAAAGTCCCAAGTCAAAGAAAGACACAACACACAGCAAACGTAGGCAGAGTGAAGGTTCACTTCATTCTCACATGCTGATCAGCAGCCTGGTGCTCAAGGGCAAGGAAACGGTGCATGCTCCAGCCTGGTTCTGAGGTTACCAGTGCTTCCAATGGGGCTGCAGTCAAAGAACAATTCCCACATGTATGCCTGGGAGCGTATTGGTTTTGCTCATTTTTCAGTACAAATGTGTAAAATGCATGATGCTGCCACTTAGGCATCCTGCCCAAGCTGCCCACCGGTTGCCTCCAGCAAGGTTCACTTTTGACACCTCCAGTTTTCTGTGTTTTAGGTGGGAAACCTTAACGTGACAGGCTGGCACTTTCTGAATGGAAAGCTCTGTCAGGTTGGTCCGTGTCTCAGATTCTCATCCTGAGCAGAAGGGCTGCGGTGCTTCAGGCAGCCCTCCTGCAGAAAGTTGATGGGAGAGCTGTTGGGCACGCAGCCTGGTTAATGCTTCCAGCCAGCAGTAAAAGGCTTTCGCCATCTGATGCTTAAGCTGAAGGAATGGCGGGGAGGAAAAAAGATAGTTGTGCACTTGGGGAAAAAAAAAATATAGCAAAATAAGTTTAGCCTTTTAAAACCACGGTAACCTATCAGAGCTGCAGCAAACTTCCTGCGGGGCAGCTCCTCTCTCCATCCCCGCGGTTCGGACGCGGCCGAACCCCTCCCTCCCGCGGCCCCCCTGGTTGCCGGCGCTCCGCCCGCCGCCGCCCCATTGCATAAGGGCAGGGCTGGGGCGGCTCCGCTCCGCCCCCGGAGGTGCGCGCCGGGCTCCGCGGGGACAGCGGTGGCTCCGCGGGCGGCTCGGCCGCTTAGCGTCGTTCCCTTTACAGTATTTTTTGGCTTTGAGGCTTTTTTTTTGTTTTTTTTTTTTTCTTTCTCCAAGCGGGCCGGTGGCTCCTTGCCATGAGCAGCCCGAAGACAGCATGAAAGCGGGCAGGCGCGGCTATCCAGCCCGCTCCGGTGTAGGATGGCTCTTGGCGAAGTGTTGCTGCTGCTCCTGCAAAGGTCGGTGGGGTCGGGGGACGAGGTGGGGAAGAGCGGTTGTTCTCGGGATCGGGGCCGGGAGCTCATTGGGAACCCCGGGCAGTAGCTCCTCCAAGGGAGAGAGTGAAGGAAAAGGGTGGAGGAGCAGCCGGGACCCCCAGTGCCGGGGCAGCCGGACCCCCCCCGGGGCAGTCGGAGCCCCCTCAGCGCGCAGCGGGGCTGGGGCATCTCGAGGGAGAAGGCTAAAGTTGACGGGATCCGTGTTATCGTGGCTGGTAGGAAACACCCAGGGACTGTAAGGTCATCGGGGCAGGCAGAAATATTTGCTTAAATGAGATTTCTTCTCCCTGTTTCCCCTCCCTTCCCCGGTCTTTCTTGGGCTCGGGTAGGGCAGCGTGTTTCGGGGACATCTGTTTCTCACAGTCTACAAATCTGTGAATGATGATTTTGGAAGGGCTGGGAACGCTGGGCTGAGGGCTTCTTGTGGAGATGTGGGAACAACACGGTGGTGAGAGTGCCTTGTGAAAATGGAAGGGAGACTGATTTTTGCTAGGAATTCAGGCTGAGATCAGCTGGGTGAAGGCTTCCCAGCCCACAGCCTTCACACTGATGTGGCTCTGGAATTTGCTCTGCATAGCGCAAGTTTTTTAACGGGAGATCGGTCTGGTATCTCTTAGCTTCAGTGTCCCCAACAGCACTTGCAGCTTTTGTTTGAGGTTGTTGCTTCTCTTAAAGACTAAAGCTATTAAATTCAGGCTTTTCTTCATGATGGAATCCCCAGGTAAAGATGGGGTTGCTAATTTCACAATGCACACGTTTGCACTGCTACCCCAGTTATTGACCCAAAGCTAGCCAGAGCAGAGCTGAAAAATGGGTTTGTGAGATGTTGATCTCTGTAAGCCTGAGGAGAACATCCTGCGTCATGCCAACCAAGCAACATCTGTAAGAAGAGGCACATAACCTGGTAGTCTCTGCGGAGCTGCTAACAGAAAGCTATAGAGCTAAACCACCAGGAAAGCCAGGCCTCGAGGTGGAGGGGGAAGGGAAACAGCTGGCTCTTCTCTCTCCTTTAGAAATGTTAACTGTGTTTGCAGTTCTGGATTAAGGATCAGTAACAAAAAGGGTTTTGTGGCACTGGTCACTTTCTTTCTTTTGTGACCTTGGTGGTCAAATTGGAATGGGCAGAAAGTGTAAGAAGCTACCTGTTACACTGTCATAGAAAACCAAAGGCAGTTCAGTAGTGGAAGAGCTCCCTAAGCACAAGCAGTACCAAACTCTGTACTTGAGGAGGGATTTGGGTGTCCCGGACAATAACATCAGTGTTCTTGTTGGCAGCTTCTGCCATTCAATGGAGGTGCTCTGAAGTGGCAGCCTGGCCTTTGAAGCTTTGTGTATCTGGCGTTGTCAGTGTTTATCTTTGCTTTGGGGGGACATGTCTTCTCTAGGACTTCTCACTGATCTCAGCCTTGTAGTAGAGAGCTCACTTCTGGCTGTGTTAAGATTGGATATACGAAACACTGTGGAGTAATTCTCCCTGCTGTGCCCCATCAATGACTTTCCCTTTGCCTCTCCTTTCTCCTGTGAGAGATGCCTAATGTATCTTGATCTTTGCACCTGCCAAGTAGGTTTTGTTGTGCCAATGAGGGATTGAGCAGCTGAGCCTATGGCTTGCTCTTAAACAGAGGTTGGTGCTTTTTGTGCTGTTGAGTTTGGAAGTGATGTGGGATGCTTCATCTCCTAAATAGCAACAACAGTGCTGAACTAAAAAAAAAAAACCCAAAACACCCAACAACCAACAAAACAGTGGTCCTGAGTGTATTGTGTAACTGGTCATTTCTCTGAAGGATTTTGACAGACAAGCTATCACATAAATCACCTCCTGTCTTTTGCAGCAGCAGTGACCTTGTTCCTGCTTTTGTGCCTGTTTCTCTTGGTGAGTTTCTGATTGTGTCAGCTTTGCTTGTGTACAGAGCTATTGGGATCCATACAGGGAAAGTGAATGACACTTAGTACCAGTTTTCCTCTGACCCAGATAGTCCCCTACATGAACTAAATAAGGACTACTTGTCTGTCCTGCAGTATGGAGAAATACGAATCCTAATATAGGAGTGCTTCGGAGCAAGAGTCTGTCACTTGTTCTCAGCCATAAAAAGGGGGAGCTAAGTGCAGTAGCCTTGCACAGCCTCCAGGCCAATGGCCTCAATCAGCCAGGAGCAGCCAAGCAAGGCCTCTTGCAGTATTTCCTAAATTACACAAACCCAAAGTAATGACCTGGTGTGATGGGACGCCCCTTAGCATTGCAGAATGGGCTCTGAAAGCAGATTGATGAGAGGGTTCACATTCTGATGGTGTTCTGATAACTAGAGACAGTCATTGAGTTTTCCTCTCAAATCAGCCCAGGATCTACGATTTAAAATAATTTTATGTTTCTTTTAACACTATCTCCTCAGTTACCTGCGTGATTCTGGTCTGAGGCTCTGTTGAAACAGTTATGATATGGAAACACGGGGAAAGAGGAGGGATTTTGCTTTGGGAAGTGTCTGTTGTGGACATGCAGTGCTCAGCTGCATGCTCTGACTGTCACAAGGTCAGAGCATGGTTACCTTTAACCATGGAGCTGAGGGCAGAGTTCAGTGCCGTTGCCCCACACTCCCATCAGCACATGGCTCTGCGGCATGGCCATGCAGGACTGGCACCGGGTGGAGTTTGGCTCTTCCTTCTGCATTCTTTGTATTACTGCCCTGTTTCTTTCTTTGCTTTCTTTCCCCCCTCTTGGTTTCTTACTATCCCTCTTATAATACACAGCAAAGGGAGCTGCGCCAGCCGCCTGGAGCATCTCTGCTTGCTGGTCAGAAACAGAGCCTTAACTGGAAGTTGGGCAAACTGGCGTAATTTCAAGGGCTGTCAGCAGCATCTTAATGAAAGTTATTTCTTCATTAGGTAGAAAGTGAGATCTGATGATGCTTTTTATAGAAGGTGCTGACATTGTGTTAGAGCAAGCTGCAAGCTTTGCTAAGGAAACTGGTACCTTAGTGCTGCATGGTAGCAAGGGAGAGATCTGCAGTAGTATGTCCAAGCCTGTAACATTTCCTAATTTGAACATATTTTATTTAGTGTTTCAGCCTGAGCCATGGTTACACTGCATAAAGTGCAGTGGAATGCACAGCCAAAGCAGTTCTGTCAAAAATGAGGCAGAGGAGAAAACAATAGTAAAGCTAAGGGTGTCAACCAAAGCTTGCTTTGTTTCCTGGTCCTTCCTGAATGACAAATATGAGGAAACTGTTACCTTCTCCAAATACACTCTGCGGGTTAAGCCGCTGTATTGCTCATTAGCTGCATCTCAGTAAAGTCAGGAGGATCAAGTGTACCGGCTCTTTGTGGGCGCCGGCCTTGGGCTCGGCTCCTTCTCCTGGCAAGTTCACAAGAAAATGGCTTTGTGAGGTTTGGGAGAGCTGTTGCTCTCTCCTTCCAGCTCTATTAAGAGAAAGCCAGTGAGCCCATGGCAGGAACAGCTCTTCCAAGCCCCACGTTCTCCCACCTCTGCAGGCAGAGTCAGGAGCTGGAGTGGGTTGTGGCAGAAAGAGGTGATAGAGCTGATGGAAGCACTGTTCCTCTGGGCAAGCAGGATGAGCACAGCAAGGTGAATGCTGCTGGAAAAAAAAAAGAAGAAAACTCCAGAACTAGTGTGGAATTGTGCTTTCCACTGCCTACCTTGCACCCTGCTACAGTCCTGAGCTAAGCATGTGTAAAGTGCCCAGCAGTCCCTATGCTGATCTGCTGGAGTAAATGAAGACCCATGGGTCTGAACCTGTGTGTGTCTTCCCCTTGAATGTGGCAATGAGACCTATGAGGATTTGGGCAAAAGCCTTGAGACCAATAAACTGTCTCTGAACGCGAGCAATGGAACAGGAAGCGTGGCTGGCTGCTACAGTTTTCAATCCAGTGCTGGGGAGCAGTAACCCCTTTTTAGGATGATTTAGCTGTAAGTATTGTTAAATCTGTTCATAAGAGGTGTTTTAAGGTCGGGACATTGCTCATGGGTTTCCTCAGGTCTATTTTCTGTGGCTCTGTACTACCATGACACATGAAGCATCAAAGAGCAGGGGAGGTTTGGGATTTTCACAGGGCTGGTTGTGCACAGGGCTCCTCTGCTCACTGCCAGCCACTTTCTGTAAGCGTGGTGTGCCCCACATCAGTGCCAGCATTCAGGATGCTTTACCAAGTGTCAATCAGTTCCCAAGATCCAAGCAATCCAAGTGTTAGTTGTTATTTGTCTTCTTTGCAAATTCCACATGCTCGATGAGTCTAGCTCTGTGGACATGGGGTAGACCCTCATTGTCTGGCTTTGTCTGTCCGTTTTCAGGCTGGTCACGCAGCCTTATCTTTTGAGATGTGGTTGTATGCAGGATGTAACAGAGTCGTACAGAAACTTTGAGATCTTAACTCGTGTAAGTAAAGTAGCAAGATCAGCTTTCAGTTATAGCTCTGGGGCTGGGTACGTGGGGGGATACTTATTGTTGAGATTGCTGCATTGTTTTAAACTTTGATAAATTCGTCCAGCCTTAAGGAAACATGGGGTTTGCTTTTATTTGGGCAGAGCTCCTAAACTTTCCATTCATGCCAAGAAACATACAGAGCTTTATTCATCTTGTCAAAAGCCTGGAGAAGGGAGACTGTATTCCAAAAGAAAACAAGAGCAGATAATTGTGAAAAATATAGCTTGGGTAACTCCCTGCTTAATTCAGAGAACATGGGGTGAGTTAACATGCTGCGTTTCTACAAAGTAAGAGCCAGATAGATGTATTGTTTAGGAATTCAGTGCGCAGATGCTGAGGTGAAATAGAAGGGCAGTAATTTCACATGACCCCAGAAGGATTTTGGTGTGGTTTTTTTTGTTTTTTTTTTTTTTCTTTCCAAACTGCTATGTTTCAGCACACACCTTGTTAAAACTTTTGTATGTGTTAAGAAAACTAATTTGTCATGTTGAAGTTAGAAAACTCAAAACATTTGAGTCTAAAAATATCACTGATACCATACTATTCAAACACAGCAGAGCCCTGCTGCATTTCAGTGTACTTCTCATCTGTTAACAGGCTGTGTGAAAGATGTTTTGGTCTTTGGCAATTGTTGTGGTTTCTTCTCAAAAGAGAAGAACCTGTTGAGTAGTTAGTGAGTACAGTGGGATTCTTCAGGAGTGGTTTTTGGTTGGGTGAAGAGCTCCAGCTCTCCACTGGTTGAGCCACTGCCTATCAGTTGCTATTGCAGAATGGTTCAGTTGCAAATATTGCATCACACAATGCAGTATGGTGTAAAAATACTTCTAAAATAGCTACAGGAGTACATCAGGCTGCTTTCTGGAAAAAGACTGTGAGTAGGATCTGAGAACTTCTAAATAATTATTAGAAAATACTTAAGGTGACATGCCCAAAAATGTCTCCCTTGGCCAGTGTTCTTTGCCGTGGTAGAACCACAAACCAAAACTCGACCTGTTTGCTTTTAGTTCACATTTGATGTGGCTGATTATCCTGAAAGACAACTGGTCCTTGGGATGAAAGGCAATTAGTGCATCCCATCTCCTTTCGGATGCTGTTGCCCTGGCTGTTCCTGTTGGACTGAGAATGTGGAAGCTGCACACGTCGCCTGGGCTCCTTGCAGATAGGATGAAATATGAAAATGTCACTGATGGAGTCCTAATGACACAAGAAATGGAACCTGAAAACTGGATTACAGCTCCTAATAGTAGAACAGCTTCTCTTTGATGGGGAGAGAGCCATTAAATATGCTTCAGTTTGCATGTATGTCATTGGCTTTTTCTCTAATGCGATGTGCATAATATCGCATTGCAGAAAGTCCTGTGCAGCTCTGGTTTCTCACTCCCTTACCTTCCAGCAGTTCCCAGTTCCTACAGAAGCTCTTCCACTGTATGGGAACTCTGATGCCTTGGTACTTTTGGAAAACAGCAAATACATCTCCCATTTTGCATGTTGTCCCATAAGGACTTGGTAGTTACTAGTTGACTGCCCCTGTTGCACCCCAGTGCACTTGATGGCTCACTGTGCTGCAGCCAGCATTGGCCTTGGTGCAGCTCGACACCTCCGAAGTCTTGGAGCCATACAGCATTATATTCCAGGCTGCATTAAGGGCTGAAGCCTGGGAGCCAGGTCTGCAGATGAGCCTGGTACAGAGCCCAACATGTGTCCCTTTGCACTGGGTTCTGCTGCAGCCCCTGCCCACACTGAGCACCCTGCAGACTGTGGCCCTGGCTCCAAGGCAGACTATGGGAGGGGTTGCACAACCCCATATAATTTAACCGCATGCTGAATAAATACACTTTCGAGAACTCTTTTGAAGACGTGTTGCCTAATTAATCCTGCAGGGGGTATAATATGTATATTTTTGAAATCCAGTTTTAGCATCGTGCAATTAGCTTTTATGGCCTAAGGATTCTGATTTAAGACATTCTTTCATTACTAATGGTAATCTGTTTTAATTAGAAATGCAAATGTCTTTTAGATCCAAATGTATCTGAGTGGTACAGTGTAAAAAGATGATTCACAGCTAATACCGTTTAAGTGCCTCCAGACTGCTATTCATTATACTTTCTGTAGTTTGAACCCTGAGGACCAACATGATGCTCAAACATTGCTCTCAGTTGTAGTATGTGAAGGCTGAATAGATTTCTTTAGGAAACAGAATAAGTATTAATCAACAGGGATCCTTAGGAGGGCAGCAGAAGGAAAATCATAGCTGTAGGCAGGAAGGAGGCCAGTACTGCGAGTGTTCCAGCAGTGACTTCAGTTCTGTGACAGCAGAGCACAGCCCTGCCAGGTGCTGAGCAGACAGCAGCATCTTCCCTGTCTGTGTCTCAGTGTCACTGAGCTCACTCAGACTGAGCATCCCAGGCTGCGTGGGGAGGGCTGGAGCTGCTGGCAGCAGTGCTGTAACATCTGAACTGGCAGTGTGTCTCTGAGTAGGGACTTGAGCACAGCAAGCTGCAGGCAGACACCTGAAGACTAATGTTTCCTGAATGTTCACTGTGCTCACTTGTCCTGGAGATAAAGACCTATCAGGTGGGAGGATGCCTGTGGTGGGGCATTGTGCATTGCATTCAATGATTACCCCACTCGACAAAGTGTTTTCAGAGTCAGCCTCTGCTGCTCAACCAGCCTACTCTCACTGTTGTGTTCGAATAAAAGTATTTCTTTTTCCTAGTTGTTTTGAAGGATGTGGCTGTTCTGAAGGAAGTCACTGCTCAGCAACAGTGATGTAGCTTTGAAGAAAGGGTTTGTAATGGTAATCTCTCTTGCTTGATAGAACAGTTTTGCAGCTACTTGTGATTACACACTAATGCAATGGGAAGCCAAATGATGCTGTTGCAGTGCTGCTCTCTGCTGAGCTGGACTTAAGGTTTTTTTTCCCATGCAGAGCTTATTGGTAAGGAACAATGATGCAAGTGCTGGGAAACCATAGGATGTTCCTTTTGGCCCTCCGGAAACCTGAATTACAGAGTTCCTCAGGAGCAGCTGTACTGGGGATGCTGGTAGCTGGGTCAAGGCACAGCCTTGGAGGGCTCAGCAGAGTGCTGCAGAGCCCTCCTGCCCTGAGCAGCAGATGTCTCTGAGAGCTTGATTTCCCATCCCATATCTCCTACAGATGCAGCGTAGCAGTGATTTCAGCACTGGTAGATGATAAATGCACTGACTGGTGCTGTGGGGAAGGTTCCTTCCAGTCCTGCTCCCTGCCCTGCAGGCAACCAGGTCGCAGATCGCATGGGCTGTTATGTGGGGCAGCAAGCGATGTTCTCCATTCCTGCTTAAGCTGAGTGATCCAAAGCTTCCCAAAGTCTGACAGTCTTGAGTGTGCACTTAAAAGTCTCCGAGCTGCTTAGCAGTTTTCCTGTGCTGTGTTCAAAGAGCCAAGCATCGCAAGCACCAGCAATTCTTATCTGTGTGTTTTATTTCCCAACCGCTGTTTGCATTTACTTCATTCATTACTTTTCTCAATCCATCCCAACCAGTACCTTTGCTGTGAGCTTGTTTTTCCCGTTGGTATTTCTGGAGGAAAAGGGTGTGCAGGAAGCTGCTTTGGGCAGCAGCCGTGGAGGCTGAGGCTGCCGTGTGTCTGTTGTCCAGCACCTCAACCTCGTTGTTCTTGGTGGTTTCGTGGTGTCCGCTCTTGCCTGCACCACTCGCGACTTATCCTTGTTCCATTCTTTTCTTTTCAGGGGCTGTCAGAGCCTGAATAATTTAAGAGGGAACAAATGAGAGACGTTCATGGAGGACTCTGTTCTTACCTAGGCACAATTTGACAAGCATGTAGATTGCCTTGGGTTTCCACTGCACCTACCACAACTTTACTAAGAGAAAAGCCCCCTTTCCTAGACATCTGTATCATTCTTGCTTAGTAAAGTTGTTCAAGATCAGCGCCTTTGGAATTGGTTGGTAAATGGACAAAGACTTTCTCTTTGCCCGGAGCTCCTGACAGCCTCCAAGTACCAAAGAGAACTCCACACCACTAGAAAGCAAGAGACAGCTGCTGAATGTTGGAAGCTACTGCATCTGGCAAAAGAAGCTGACGCTAAGATGCACACTGTTGTGTTTGTTTTTTTTCTGCTCATTTTCTGTGCTTTCTGAGCCCTATGTGTGCCTGGAAAGTTTAATGACCAATTCCTTCTTTCTCAACATGCAGTTTTACTTCCTACTCCCAAAAGCTTTGGGTTCTGTTCTTGCTTTTTGTTTTCCAATTCCAATTTATTTTGTCACAGATGCTGTTCAGTTGTTTCCATTAGGAATTGTTTGGGAACATAGCTATGGTTTCCTTTGAGGTAGGGAGATACAAATAAGACATTCAGATGTCCTCCTCTCTCCCACAAAGTTCAGCAGTGGTTCAGCTTGCATAGAGGCTGCTGGCTTCCAGCGTAAAGCGGAGCTATCCTTAGCAGTCACAGAGTCATTAAGGTTGGAAAAGACCTTTAAGATCATCTAGTCCAGTGATGTCATTCGACTGAGAAATGACTTCATTAAATGTGGAAACGTTCTTACAGTAGCTCAATTTGGAAGCTGCTGAATGAAGCTGACCCCTGACGCTTTACAGAAGAATAAGGCTTGTGTTGTATTAACAGCTGCTTGGAAACCACGTGCAATAAATTTTGTTTTTGTGCCCACCACTAGGATAAAAGGCAGCGTTCACCGTCTCTGGTACCCTTAGAACTCTCAGCAGAGCAACATTGCTTAGATCAAAGTTTAGAAGTCTGCTTCTGTGTGGGTGTCAAAGCATCTCACAGTTCCTTATGCTAAAAGTAACAGTGTACTTGCAAAGGCCAGCAAATGCTGTTCTTGTTCAGCTTTAATCATGACATTTTCCCCTTCATCATCCCACACAGGTCTCTTTAAAGGTTCAGGGTTAAAACTTTTTTTATTTTTATTTTTTTAAAACGTGCATAAGTCTCCTGTCAAAATATATCAAGGAGGATTTTGCTTTGTGTTCGGAGTCCTGTTCATTTTGTTGCTAGTGACACTTACTCTGGAAACTTCAGGGTTTGAGATGATGTTATTTTTGTCACAGAACGAGGACAGTGTAAATACAGAATGTAAAGTAGAAGAACTTAGAAGTGCTTCAACAAGCTGTTTGACTAAATTGAAATAAATGTTGGTTTGTTCAAAAAAAAAAAAAAAAAAAAAGGCATGCCCTTTCTGGATCTTGTTACTCTTGACTTTTTATTCCCTTTCTTTACTAAAGTGAGATGCGTGCCTCCATTCACTCACTCAGCTGTGAGGCATTGCCAGAAGACTGTTCCTATGTGTGTTCCCCGCAGATGTGTTGCTGGGCTGGATCAGGATGAGCGCTGGGTTCAAGCCCCAGCCAAGAGAATGGGTGAATGAAATTGAACACGCAGACCTACTGTGTTTGTCCTCAAACTATTGTGTGGAGCAATGGCTCTTTTTCTGAGCTTTTCCACACTCCTTCATTCAGTAAAAGTATATTCTAAAAGAGCTTTGCTATGCCTGGGAAGGTAATGAGAGTCCCTTGAAGGGCTCAAGGTTGGTCAGTAGCGCATCTGTCTGTTGGTATCTGGGGACAGGAGCTGGCTAGGAGCATCTCCCTGATAGATGAGTGGATTCACTCTGTGTGTGATGTCCTCTTGTTATTCTTATCGTGAGCTCAGAGCGGCTTACATGAGGGGTCTTATGGAAAGGCCCATAAATGGAAAGAAACCTCCCATCATGGATGCTCATCACAGCTGTAAGCTGTTATATGGATACATAGTTTGGGTTGGGACACCTGATGAGGAGGACCACAGGCGTGTCTGCCAATTGAGTGCTGCCAGGTCAAGCTGCACACTTTCCTGAGAGCCTCTTCAGAGGTCAAGGACATGTCCTGCACTCACTTGCTGCAGCTCCTGGGTTAAAGGCTCACCCACAGGAAGCAAGATCCTGGCCTGTATCCATCTGAGAACCCCTTTTCCTCTTCTCCCTGTGCCTTCCCTAAAGCTGCCTCTGGCAATAGCTTTAAGCCCATATGAAACCATAACTGTGGCGGGAGTGACTGCTGTGGCTGTTCTTACCAGCACTCTTGGACAGCAAAGAAGTCATGTTTCCACGCGGAGAGCTCTAGCACTGTGCCTTACCCTTGTGCAGCTTCTCTCCCAGCGGCCCGGCTCCCTCATTCTGCACGCTCTCAGGGTTTCAGGAACTTCTCTTGCAAGGTCTCTTGAGACCATGCGCCTCTGTGCTGCTTCTCCAGGCTTTGGGCTTTCTCTCACCCTTTGAAACTTTCCCAGAACTGTGGTGACTTTTCTCTGACCTCCGGGAACCGGCGCTCTTGAGCCCTGACGCTCCGGCTGGCACAACCAAGACCTGGAGACTACTTTGGGATGTCAGCTTTCCCAGCACATGCTGGATGAAAGCCTCATCTGAGCAACACCAGCTAAAAATAAAAACTATTCAACTGGAGCTAATGGCGGCCTGCCATGAGTTATTGCTCATTAAAGGGAATTGTCAGATGCTTAACTTCAGCTAATCATTTCCTGCTGTGAGATCGGCCTGGTATGAAGCATACTCAAATGTGGGAAGGGGATTCACAATAACTAAATTTAGTCAAGGGTGTAATTTACTTGGGCTCCCTCTGTAGTTAATGAGAAGAAAGAGGCTCCTGCAGGGGGGCATCCTGCTCTGCATCGCCCTCGGGCAGGAGCAAGCACGGCTCCTTGATTGCTGGGAGAAACCAGCACCCCAGCTAGGTGAGTGCCTGCTGTCCTCTGCTTCATCTCCTGCCTGGAAGCAACAACTGGGAAGCTTTGTTACTGCGATCCTCCCAGGAACATCCTTTTTTCATCACAGCAAGACTACGGGGAATTCTGCAGAACATCATCTTTGTCAAACGACTCTTCTTGCCCATTTCCAAGAAATATTAGCTATGGAATAAAGAAACAGTTGCGTTCTGAATGTTGTGTGATTAATTTATTTTTTCCAGTTAATTTTGGAAGTTAGTCTCGTTTGCATGTCTGGCAGTGATCCCAAAAGTCAAAATTTGAGTTCTCACATTACAGTGACTGGAAAGTTTGTCAAGTACGTCTGCTTTTAGCAATGTAGGTTTCTTTCTCTGTTGGACTAGAAACATTTGCATGAAATATTTAACTCCGTATCTCTCTTTAAATTTGGACTGAAGTTGTTTTATCCACATAAATGGAATTGTGAGAGTCCTGCCAGATTGATTTGTGCTTTTGGGCATTACTTCCAAAGTGAAGCTTCAAGTGATGTTCTGAGATACAAACAGAAGACTTTGCCGAAGCTTCCCAGTCTGCTCATTTCCAGGCGGTTATAAAGACAGGGAGAACATTTGAACTAGGAGTGAAATTTGCATTAAGATTTTGATAGCAGCATTTCAAGGTATCTTTGCCCTATGGGTGAAGCAGGGTCCTATGCTGCATCCCCTTGTTTCTTCCTTGCTGGCATCTCAGATGCAAGCAGGACAGGGCACAGGTGGGAGCCAAGGAGGACTTCAGGAGAGTTTTGCAATTTCATTGCACAAGTTAAATGCACTTCTAATCTGAAGGGCTTTCCATGCCAGTTATCCTTTATCTGTGTCCAATGCGGGCACTGAAAATTTCCTCATGTTCACTTGGGACCTGGTACAGACGCGGTGCCTGAGAAGGCAGTTTATCTGCTGACATTAAAACTTGTCAGGTTCATTATTTACATTTGTCATGAAGCAGTGTTTAGCATTTTCACTTGAGGAATAGCTGCAAAGTGACTTTGAATTATCCAGATATTGCAACCTCCCTATGTTTTAGCAAATCCATGCCAGATTTTACATGCAGAATAGGCTCTAATGCTAAAACTGGGATCTGTCCTGTCATCTGCCTAAGCCACAAGGTTTTGTAACCCTGACTTGTGCCAATAAAAATGTTTCTCTGAGCATGTTTTGGACATTGAATACAAAAGCACAGAAGAGACCAAAGAAACTGCTTATTGCTCCTTCGGCCATCTTTGCTGAGTAGAGCTTTACCCCTTTAGTGCTGGAGCAAACAGGAGGTGGTAGAGCCCCAGGGAGCTCATAAAGCTTCGTGGGGCCTTGAGATGTGACCTGGAGCCTACAGCCTTTTGGATGCAAGAGCTGCTCTTGGACAGGGCTAGGGGGGAGGGGGAGGGGTGAATTTTGGTGTCTTGGATGATCCTTGTTTGTTTAGTGCGTAATACTAACATAGGGGATGTACTTGTGCACAGGGGGAGTCTGGGTACCTCCCTCTTTCCAGGATTTTCTGCTTCAGAGATTCCTGTCCTTCAGGAAGCTGTAGCTTGAGAAAGGACCGAGTCAGTCTTTCATCGACATCTGATTCAATTCTGTCTTTGTCATAAATGTTATTTTACAGCAATCACTGAATATGGGAAATGGGCTCTGCTGAGCAGAGCAGTGTTAATTTATGTGCTCATTGGTCAGATTGTCATTATTGGCTTTCATTCATGAGTGGAATTATTTTTGTGGAAAAAAAAAAAAAAAATTGATTTACATGCACATGCTAACAGAATTACCGAGGTCCCACTCTGGCTTGTCTTCTCTGGCTTCTGTGAAAAAATCCTTTTCTCTCAGGCTGTTTTTCAGGGGTGAGAATTGGAGCTGTGCCTACACCCTCTGGTTCCATGTAATGATTCACCTCTTCTTAGCTCAAGCAGGAGTGTGTCCTGGCATAGTTATGCATCTTCATAGCCCTGTTCTGTATTAACGTCTGGTTATCAAAGCATACTTCCCTCCTATCATAAATAGTCTACGGTTAGTATGGATCAAAAAGAGAAGCCTTTCCCACTTCCTGTTACAGACTCGGGTTCTGCAGATGGATCCGATGCTGTATTATCCTGGTCAGACCTCTGCTCCCCTGTGTGCTGTGGGGAATGGGGAGGTAAAAATAAAACGTCTTGGTGTTCAGTTCCAACAGCAATTCCTACTGGCTCAAGTGGGAATACAGCCATACCGCTAGAAGACATCTGTGTGGTTTTTGTTTTTCCTTTCACCCAGCATTGCACAGAGCTGGAACCTTCCATTTTCCAAGTAAAAGAGCTGTGCTTTTGTAGCCGTCTGTTCACTGCAGCAACAACAGCAAGCATTTCATGACTCTGGCGGTGTGAAAGCTCTGAATGTTAAAACTCTTTGCACTGGCTGTGTATCTGCCACAGTCATACTGCCAGAAGTTTCTTGGAGATTCGCTTAGGGGTGTTTTGGAAACTGTCATTTCTCCTCACTGAATGACTGGGTTGGCCAGGAAGTCCATCTAGCCACACTCATCTGCTGACCTCCACGCACCCGTCCCGCTTCACCAGAGATCTTTTTTTAGACAGGCCTACAGTGACACGATGACCACACAGTGCAGCTCACTGCCAGCCCCGCAGTGCCTGCAGAGCTGCTGCGGTGTGCCTTCAGCCACTTGTTTCTGTGGGTGCCTGAATTACTGCACCATGAGCCGCTGTGTCGCATTCAAAGTGCTCACTGGCTCTTCTTGAGCACAGTCTGCTTCCAGACAGCTCTCACAGTACACTTTGCAGAGCGCATATGTGCTAGTGCTTTGCAAGAAGAACACAGTAATGTGTTCTGCTTGATCCACTCCGTGTTTGGATCTCCACCTCCTACCACGTGCCATGATAAATGTGTTTGTAGCGGTACGTGTCACAGAAGCAGTGCAGCTCACACAAGCAGGGTTTTGGAGGTCATCCCAAAAGTCTTTCCTGGCAGATTTCATGTGTTTCATTTCTCTGTCTGTCGTTAAGCGAGCTCTGCTCTTTCTTCAACTCTTGCCTTTGTGACTGTGTCAGGTTGACCTGTATTATGTGTAAAAAAGTCATTCTCAGCAGGGATGGCAAATAGCAAGTGTGACTCATTTAAGAATATGTCCGTATTGGCAATTCCTTTGGGGGGGCGGGGGGAGGGAAAAGATTATGAATATTGTGTATGGATTGTAGGTGTGTGTTTTTGGACAGCACATGTTTGTTCATGGTAGGGAATAAGACAGTGAGGTGGGAGTGCTTTGTACAAGTGTTGGGTACTGAGCAGAGCCACCCAACGCTAGAGGTTCTCATGGTGTCTGGGTAGCAGACATATGTCCTTTCCATTCTGTTTCCCTGCCTGTCCTCCAGCTAGAGAGCACACTCATGTCCAGAAAGAAGACAAGGCTAGGGCAGTCTCCATGTCCAGCCTTGAACTGCTGCATGGCCAACCAAGCCCAGGTCTCCCTCCCTGATCCAAAACAGTGGTGAGCTGGGACATGCAGCAGGCAGGGAGAGTGAAGGAGACTTGATATCTGCTAGGGTCATGTGCCTAGTCCTAGGGGTATGGAAAATAGGCCATTCCTGGTAAATAGCCTTTTCCATTACCATTGCCATGACCTTGAGCAGGAAAGTCACAAGCTACTTCAAGTAGGATTGTTGCACTGTGTAACACTCCTCACTACCCAAAGCTTCTTGAAACTTTTGGGCTGGCAGTATTCTTCACTTGCTGGTCTGGAAGCCTGGCGATCAGTTTGGAGATCATTATTGGCTGTAGGTTAAACTTCAGACAAAATTCCTACAATTGGTGATGGTAGTCTGTTGGCCAGCTGTGGGACTTGGAGTGTTTCTGCCTCACTACTGCCTTTTCTCGGGTGGCAGTAGAGAGTTCCTGACAGTCCTTGGGCTGGTGGGGTTGGATCAGACTCCATTTCACCTCCTATCAGCTCCCTTCCATTACTAATAGGTAAATTGACAAGCTGCCTTTGGATCAAAGTTGTAGTTTGGGCTATGCTGCTTCCAGGATGTAGTAAAAGCCTCTCTGTACATTAATTAACAAAGACATGGAAGATAGTTTGTCCACGTTTTCACTCCACCTCTTGCCTAAGCCCTCTCCCCCACAAAGTCTGTGTTACACGTGCCTTCCCCAGATTACATGCCTGAAAGTGACAGCATGCAGAGAGGTGAACAAAAGGATCAGAAAATCATTGTGCTTGGAACAGACCTCTAAGGCCATCTAGTTCAACCATCAACCCATCCCCACCCTGCCCACTAACTGTGTCCCTCAGTGCCAGATCTCAACATTTCTTGAACACCTCCAGGGACAGTGACTCCACCTCCTACCTGAACTCTTTCAGCACTTCTCCTCCCGTGCCTGCAGCACAGCTCCCATTGCTGTAGGACTTTCTGGTTGGGGGCATGGAGAGCAGGGTGAAGGTGCACACACTCTATGAGCTGCCCAAGCGCTCAAAATCACTGTCTTGAGAGCCTGAATTGTGCTGATGCAAGGTGTGCTGGAAAACTGCCTGAGCATCACGTGGAGCCCACCTCAGGAGGCTATCTGAAGCCCATTGAATGGAAGATAAGCTGCCCACAGACAAATATTATCTCGCGCTCGTTCATTTAACGCTATTACACATTCACAGAATATCAGCAGGAGCTGGCTGAAAGCAGGCCTTTCTGAGATAAGATTCCTGCTTTACCCTGATGGAGGAATGTCTGAAAGCAGTGGACCAGAAAGATCTGAGCAGCTCTTCCTGGGATCTGCCATCTTCCCAGGCACACTCACTCCAGCTCCTCCCGTTGTCAGAAAACAGACGAGTATTTTCTGCTCTCAGGGAAATGGACTTTGACTTATTCTACTTGGTTACAGTTATTTCCATATGTTCTAAGTACATGATTTTTTATGCCAGATAAGTAATAAATCATTGGTTTGACCTCTGACTGAGGCTGTCTAGTTGTGATGTCTCAGAACTGCACTTTACAAGGTAGGCTGCAATCTCTGCTGGCTTCTAAATCAGAATAGGCAACTGTTCTCTGGGAGGGCAGCTCTCCCTCAGCATGTGCATTACCGTATATCCACAGTGGTGTTTGTTGTTGGACTGAAAGTGACTGCATGCACCAGGCTGCATTCGTGTGCTGTAACTCATGTTTTTGTTTTCTGCTGGGTTGGTTAGGAGACTCAGAGATAAGCATCTAAAAATGTGCAGTAATGTTAGATGACTGCTTTCTGATGTACAATATGAGACATACTTTATGGGAGTGTGACAATTTCTGAATTCTGTAAAAATAAATAAATAGTGATTTCTTCTTGAGCTGAATGAAATAAAACGTCATGGTCCCCGGTTGCTCCTGGGGAGGGAGTTGCTTTTGCCACAGTTTCAGGAAGGTGAGAGCAGGACACTTGTTCTTAAAGGGCAATTGAGAAATGTTCCAGCAACTTGTTTGCTTTGTTTCTAAAGACTTATTGATATTGGCACATTTTTGGTCTTTGCTTCGGGGGGGGAGGGAGGTTGTCCCATTTCCAAGGTGTGGACTTGAACACGTGTATTGATAATCACAGTTGGATATGGTTCAGAAGAGTCTCCTGCATAGGACATAATGAAAATCTCTGGTTTAAAGCCTGCCTTGTATCAACTTGGGTGTTTCCTTTGGTTCCTTTGAACAATTTGTCATCTTCTGTAATTGTTCATTTCAATTTCATAGTTCTAGAGTAGGTTTGAAGTCTTCTAACAAATTACTTTCAGGGACAAAGCAGATAATTTCAAGGTGCTTCAAATAACCTTCAAAAGTTAATATGCGGTCAAACCAACAGTAATGTTATTGGGTCTGGCTAGGACTGAGAAACATTTATGTCGTCATGACCTGACAAAGTATTGGTGGCTCTCAGGTCTCTTGTAGTAATCTGCTCTTCATGCCTAGCTTCTTCCTGGCAATTCACAATGAAATCTGTGAGAAGAAGCTGAGAAATTCAGCACTGAACATGAAATTCAGGCTCTCATCAAAAACTGGGTAACTGTGCTGCCTGTGACCTTTCGTAAGGACAGATGTGTGGTAAAGTGTGTAAGATTGTAAAAGATGCATGTTGCATGGCATACTCCTCTCTGGCATGCAACGAAGATTACACAATGTTCAGAGGTCACAAAATTTTCCATTGAAGCATCTTGTGTTTTCATGTTGAGGAATGCCAAGTGTTTGATTTGAGCTAAGAAACAGGAGAGGGGCTGTTTTAAACCGTCACGTGCACTGTTTTCTTGCAGAGGCATATTCGGTCTCTTCCAATGAAAACGGGGGCAAGTCCGATTCAGTGGCCAACTTACAGCCCCAGCCATCCCTCAACTCCATCCAGAGCTCTCCCGGCCCCAAGCGCTCGACCAACACACTGAAGAAATGGCTGACGAGCCCTGTGCGCCGGTTGAACAGTGGGAAGGCCGAGAGCAACATCAAGAAGCAAAAGAAGGTGCGAGATGGCAGGAAGAGTTTTGACCTCGGCTCACCAAAGACTGGAGATGAAACCACTCCTCAAGGAGACAGCGCAGATGAGGTGGGTGTTGGTGTCTGTTGCAGGAAAGAATCTCTGATGGTGGTGGGTGATTCATGCTTAAGCGAATGTAGCTCGCTTAGGGTCTACAAGGAGCAGCGAATTGTATGAAAAATTAAATGGATTAAAGCTGTGCTGCATACAGCACTGTCTTCCAAAGAACAATGTAATACACAGGGAACATTTCAGAGTCTGCGTTTATTGTTATCATTTAACAAGATTTTTTTTAATAGCCTGCTGGAAATCTGCCAAAGACAGAAATGAAGCTATTTCTGAGCAGCTGTTATCACTCCTTGCTGAGGTTCATATCACCTTTCTCCTGCTATGACAGTGTAATTCCTTACTGAAAGAGAACACTCAGAGAAATAGCCACATTTCTGTTAAACCAGCTGCGTATTTGTAGCTGCAGTTTCTCTGCAGGCATGTTCTTTGCTAGAATGGCTCTTTCCCGATAAAGTGAATGTGGAATCACAGGCAGAAAATGGAGAGGTTACAAACTGAAAGCAAATAGAGAAACACATTTTGAAAACTGTACATCGAGTTCTCATTTAAATTAGAAAATGTTTTTCTGTCAGCATGCAGACAGATGTAACTGCCTTAGCTCTTATCTCACACAGTACCTATATTTTCTGAAAAAAGCAGTGCACCAGGATTAACAGGCAAGACCATACATCTTTATTGCTTCTTTTTTATGATACTTGGTATTACCTACAACTCTCTTCACCGCCATACTGAGGTAGTTTTAGTATTACTAGTGGACTCAAAGCCTGGTGGTAGGGATCAAATATCTAAAAAGATAAAAAGAAGCCCCTACTTGCCTCTAATTTTATTTCATTTTTCTTAGAAGAGCAAGAAAGGTTGGGGAGAAGATGAGCCAGACGAAGAATCTCACACACCTCTTCCTCCTCCTATGAAGATTTTTGACAATGATCCAACCCAAGATGAGATGGTAAGACCTCCCTTACTGTATTAATTTGCTGTTCTTAAACATTTTCTTAAAGCATTTTTTCATGTAGCTGTCTCATAGTCATTTCACGGAGGTCTTCCAGTGTCTGGGCTTAGGTGTGTGCTTACAACAGACATCTGTGTGTGAATCATAACCTGATACCTGTCTGTATTTACAAATAGTGCCTGATGAGCAGTTTAGCCTTGCTATCTCATTTTATGACAGGTGTTGTGTGTTTGTGTTGTGTGGGGTCAGAAATTCCTCTCAGGCTGATTGTGCATGTTCTCCACATAGGTTTCAAAAGTGTCATAGAATCACAGAATCATAGAATCCTGTTGCCAGTGGCTGGAAGTCATGGTAGCAGTGGTATTTCATGGCAGCCTGGGCCTGAGGAAAAGGACAGGTGATGGATGGAGTCTGCCTGAATCCAAAATACCACCCTTACCAAGAGCTAGATAACTTGTGCTCTGCACAACCCTGACCCTAACCTTTCTGTGTGATTGTCTCACCATACAACCTCAGCTCTCAATTGCTTTAAACTTTCAGGTGGGAAATCCCACCCTGTCATATCATTCAGCATTTCTGGGTTATATGTGTATCAGCTCCACTTAGTGTAGAAGCTCCCAAGGGACCTGAAGTTTCTCTCAAGAGTGCAGAGGGCCTTGGTCTTTGAGTGCCATGTTGCCCGTCATAGTTCTCAGCTGTTAGTTTGGGTCTGTAGAGCATTACATCAGGAATTTGTTGCCATAGATGGTGTAGTTGTTCACAGAGTCCTTCAATTACTGTTTTGTACTTGAGCTGAGAATCTGTGAATTTGGTTATGAAAGTGTTTCTCAGATAGCACAGGTCCTGTCTGTGCGTGTGCTCTTTACCCATTCCCAGTGCTGGCATCTCCCTTGCAGAAATCCATCCCCCCATCTAGCTGCTTCCTGCTTTCCTGCTGGCATCTGTTTTTAGCACTGACACTTCTGTATCTCTATCCTCTGATTGTAATTACTGCATGCCAAGAAGCAAGGATAGGGGAGATTAATAAAATGTTAAGAAAAGAAAAAAAACACAAAAAAACCCAACCCAAACACAACAACCCAGAATGTTCTTGGGTACGGTTCAGGCAGGAGTTTGGAGCAAACAACTGTGGGACTCACATAGCAGAGTGGTGGAGGAAAGGGCTCAGGGCTCACTGCTAATCTGTCAGGAAATGTTACAACATGATGGTGGCAGCGAGGCCAGAAGGAAGCAGCTGGAGGCGCAGACTGCTGCCCTCTGAGCACTGCGAGTGCTGCTCTGGTGGATCCGTGCCCAGCACAAGAGCTCCTGGCTTGCTCTTTGGGGCTTTTAGCTACATGTTTGGGGGGTTGTTATTTAAAGAAAGCCAGACAAGACAGAACAGCAAAACCCTGCTCTTGTTGTGGTCATTACTTTTGTTTTTTAACATGCTGCGTCATTTCACTATTCTGTAAAAACGTTTCTGACAGCACCAATCTTGTGGAACTAAACTGTTTTCCTCTCCAGATGTCAGAGCTTTATAGAGCATTTTGGCATCCTATTTCTTCACTCAGTCCTAAAAGAGAGGATGAAATAGAACAAGATGCATCTGAGACCTTTTTTTGTTCTCTTTTTCTTCCCCTATTCGCTTTATGTCCCTAACTCCCTGGCACCAAAGCCCCGCGTGAGCGATGTCTGAGCCAGTCTGGAGCCAAAAGCTCTTTAACTGTGTTACTTGGTCCTAGATATTGGGCATGTCCTGTTACTGCTTGTTTGTACAGCCTGTGGGTTGGGGAAGAAGCAGTAGCAGGAGGGGACATCCACGGTGCCCATGTGCAAGACAGCAGTGATCACAGATCACAGAGATCACAGAATCATTAACGTTGGAAAAGACCTCTAAGATCATCTAGTCCAACCATCAACCAATTCCCACCATGTCCACTAAGCCATGTCCCTCAGTGTCACGTCTACTCTTTTCTTGAACAGTGATAATGCCTTGCTGCTCTTGGAGGCGCATAACCAAAAATTATCATAGATCTTCATATTACAAATTTGTATTACTCAATAGGGAAATGAAATGCCACTTTTCAATGTGCCCTACACAAACCAGGCTCTTTCGTTCATCACAGAAGTGTTTTGCTTCACCCTGAAAGATTTTTAGGCAGCAAACGCACCTGTGCTCCCTTTAAAATCCTGCCATTCTATACTTTTCAGAGATACTGAGCAATTTCAGTTTAAATAAGTGAGAGCAACAGCTGCTCAGTGCCCCCAAAAGTTGGACTCCTCCAGCAAGAAGGGTTATGTTAGGCAGTACAGTCAACGTGTTTGTCCAGTATCTCTGCTCTCAGCCTTTTTGATCCTAGACGTGTCCGTTGCATTGAAGGTGAAACCTGCTGTCTGAGCTTTTCTATTTGTATGAGTTTCCTGCATTACCAGCCTAATTCCTCAATTACCAGCCTGATTACCTGTAATTTTTGTTGTTGTTGTAATTAGAACTGTTGATTAGATGTATTATTTGAGTGAAAGATGAGACTACAAGGGGCAGGCTGTTCTCTTTCCTGTTCTGTCATGAAGCTTCTGGTTAAAATTAGCCTCCTTTGCCTTTTCTGTGTCCTGAGGCTGTGTCACTCACCAAAGGGCTGCTGGAAGAGATGGCCCACTGCCTAATTCCTGCCATCACCTTTCCACTTACTCCCCAGCACTATTTGATCTCTTGTTCATTGGCACCTGCCTGACGACTTTGGTGAAATAGGTGCTCTGCAGAAGACCTTTATCAAGCGGCTGAGAGATGAATCAGCTTTTTCATAATTCTAGTGCAGATTTTTTAAAGAATTAGCCATGGTTAGTCTGTGTCTGCCTGCCAAAAGCTGATTGCTGAAAGGTTTAGAGTTTTAGTCAGTGCTAGTAGTTTGGAATAAACACTCATACAGGTGGGATAACAAATACCAATAAATACCAATTCCTGCAGCTGTCATCTGAGTACTGTTTTTTAGACTGAGGTTTCTTAGGACAAAGACCTACATAGGCTAAGAGGACACCCCATGTAGAGCACAATCCTGAAGCTGAAGCTGAGTAGTATGCAAGGATGCCATGCTTCACTGGGCATGAGAAGGTTTTTGGCATCACTGTAATAATGTCTTGGCATGTCAGGGGGTTTGTACAATTGGCAGCTATCAGTCTGAATGTGAAGATGTCCAAAAATGTTGCATGAGATCAGATACCTGAAATTGAATACCTGTGACCAACAAGCAGAAATACAGCAGTGAAATTGATGTCACTAGGATAAGTCAGCATCTCCAAAGAGTGCACTGAGTACTTAGGATGGATGAAGTACACAAGGGCATTTTCTCTACACTGATTGCAGAGAGGGAAGAGAAAAGATACAGATTTTTGGATGGCTGAAGTTGCAGTGCAGGGTGTCATCTGAGGAGTTCATGTGGAGTTGCAGTTAGTCTTTGGGGAAGGAACTGGGGAAGAATGATTTTATCCCCTGTAATTCCATGCGTACTTTCACTTATTGCATTTATTCAATATGGGGGAGGGGGTAATTTCTTACATCTGCAGTAAGAAGATCAATTTTCTGGAGACTGTAAGACCATAGATGTTCATGGAAGGAGGAGCCAACAGACATTCAGTGTATTGTAAGCTGGTTGCAAATGAACTTCAGTTCTTTGATGCCATTCCCTGGTTCCTGGCCTTGGAAATGCTGCAAAGGGATGTGCAGCCAGACTTGGCAATTCTATGCTTGTTGATACAGCAAAACTCTCTCATTTGATTGTGCATGTGACTCTCTAGCCCTCCTGCTCCCCTTCTGCATTCATTTTTCTCCCATCTCAGAAGCTGCTTCACTGACCACTGGTTTCCCGTTCCCTTCTCATCCTGCTAACTTTTCCTTTGCACCCTGGTGTCTTGCAGTCCTCTTCTTTGCTAGCTGCTCGGCAGAGCTCCTCTGATGTCCCAACTGCTGCGGATCTTGTCAGTGCAATAGAACAGTTGGTCAAAAGTAAGCTGGTAAGTTTAGCACTGTGAAAGCAACATGGCTCTAAGGAAGGGCTTTACAGTCTCCCTCTGTTTCTGGTTTCCTTGCTTTCCACCTTCATCTGCTATGCTTTTATTAACCCTGTTTCAGTATTGCACACTCTACATGTGTGGTCCCATGTCTATTGGAGGAGGAATAATATCCTGTTTCATATATTAGCTTCTCCTAAGTTTTCCCCCAGACGATTCAGAATGTTAATGTAAAGGCTATTCCTTTTTCTACATGTCTCAGGACCTCTAAAATTAGCTAAATGCTTGATTTTAGGGTGTTTCACTTGATTAATCAGGATTAAAGCAGATTTGTGATGCACGTACAAGGTTTATTTCCTTCCATGTATTGGAAGGATGGAGAGGGCCAAAGCAACACAAAGAAAAGAAACCAATGATCATTGAAATACAGTAACTGTGCAAGCCACTTTATCTAGTGACTCATTTCTGAGGGTTTTGGCATCCTCTTTGATTGAGATGTTCGTACGTGATGGTAGTCTGTGTTCAGAGGGTGCAGTATTAGAGTAAGTGGCAAAAGATCTTTTTGGTGCATGGGAAACTGAGAAGGACATTCCCAGAAAATTTACTCAGAATAGTTTTAGTCCATCGAGAGACTAAAAAAATTAAAAGTATTACATTAACCCAGTTATATGTATTTTCAGCGGGTTTTTTTTTTTCCTCTCCCTCCCATATGTGCTGTTGGGTCAACTGCAATTACTTTCCAGGGATTTGGGGGAAACTTTAATCATCGTGGAATGTTACTATGTACCCAAGTGTTTGTTTCACTTTGTGTCTTACTTTGCTGCTAGGAATTCTTATTCAGTCTTTGGCAGAGAAAGACTGACCACATGTAGCCTAACCTTGGGTCTGGTTGTGATACTGGGATGTTTTCAGGTTGTTTTGAATTTGGAAGAGATTTCTCATCTTGGGGCTACTGGAACATCTTTTTATGCCTTCTAGCAAAAGGACATCTTTTCTGGTTTAACGCTATGTTTGGGGGAGGAGGGATTGTATCAGAACCTGTCTCACTACGTCCTATGGGAAATTATGGCTCCTCTGGGTTTTAAACTGCACTGTTGATTGCAGAGTTGACTTGAAACAGGAGGTAACACTGATGCTGGAGTTCAAGGATAATATTTTTTTTCTATCGTTTTTTTGGGGCTTTTTTAGACCCTTGAAGGAGGATCTTACCGAGGAAGCTTAAAAGATGCCACAGGCTGCTTGAATGAAGGAATGACGCCTTCAACTCCCCCAAGAAACCTTGAAGAGGAACAAAAAGCCAAAGCAATGAGAGGCAGGATGTAAGTTCCCCTGTTGGTTCTTATTTCTGAAATATGCACCCAAGGAGGACACGTGGCTGCATGGAAAGAATACTTTGTAGTCAGCGAGCGAGAAGGAACTGGGAGTAAAACTGTGTTTTGCTGCTTCTGTTTCTTCTTAACCTGCAAAAATACTTCAGAAAAGCATTTTGCACCCAGGAAGCTCATTTGCCTTCTTTAAGATTTACAGCTTTTTCCCCAGATAGCAAATACATGTTACTGTAGGAGCCTCTGGGCAGTTACACGTGGAATTACTGAGGTGTTTGACTTAATTACAGAGGTGCCAGACGTAAAACCATTACATGAAGGGGCATATATTGTTGACCCTCAAGGAAGAGTGCTGAGAGCCCATGAGGACTTTTTGAATGAGATAACGTTCTTTTGCATTAGTGAAGGAAGGGGCATTATTCAGAGGCATTTGTGGTGGGAAAATGCTTTTGAAGACTAAGTTTCACATGGAAAATGAAACTTCTGTGTTCCTAATGATGGAAGAGGAAAGAAAGGGTGACAGCTTAAAAAGATTGGTTTTTTTTAACATATTTATACACTTCCATAAATACAACAAAAATAATACTTGTGCCTTCAGTGTTTATCATCATTATGGCATACCTTCATGTGCAGGCTGACAGATGCTGTTTCAAGTCCTTGCTTTTTTCTGGTAGGCCTTCATTCACGAGATAACTGACAGCTAACTGCAGGTTGTGTTGTAGAGCAGAGACCTTGCCACTGTAAGTGCACTGTAAGCACGGGGACATTTCTGACTCGAAGTGCTTCTGGCAGAGGGACCGGCAGCATGTTTCGTGTAATTAGCGGCTGCCTCCATCCAGATTTCCGAAATGCCAGGATGTTTGGGAGCACCTGCTAGTGGCTTTCAGCACAAGGCATCTGTCTTCTCTCCAGCTCCCCACTGTCTGTGCTCTGTCTCTCACTGTTTAATTCCATAACCATGTTAGGCAGCTTCAAACTCAAGCTTTGACCCCCATTTCCCACAAAACAGCAATTGAATCCTTGCACAGGCATGGGCAGTAATTTCCTGCCTCTGGCAGCATGTGTCGGCGGTTAGCCTCAGTGTTAGGTAGCCATCAGCCCTGATTGCTTCATTTCTGTGAGCAGCAAGACAGTGGTCCTAATAAAATCATAGAATCATTAAGATTGGAAAAGACCTCTAAGGTCATTGAGTCCAGCCATCCATCATCTACTGTCCACTACTCATGCAGATTTAATGTGGGGTTACCAACATATCCAGATGCTGGAACTTATTCAGAAGTGAGAGGGCTAGACTCTTGCTGTATTTAATGCCATTTTAACTACTGTTGTGCAGTCAACACACAACTGCCTGCCTGGCCTTGCTCTCTGTTATCAAATCAATTGAGGGAACTCAATGTTTTAGCAGCATACGTCTTAGAAACCTGAAATCTGGGACTGCCTTCAGAGTCCAATGCCAGAGAGACTTTGGAGAACCAGCTGAGGTTTAGTGTGTTCACCTGGCAGACGTGTGGTTGACACAGCAATCTTTGATTCACACCTGCCCACCTATCATTGCAGCACTGGGTGCTACCCCTGCCTTCATTCTTAGAGCAGGCTTTGGCCAGCTGTACTCCTACAGCCAGAGGAATGGGCCGTGCTCATCCAGGATGCATGCTGCTGCCTTGCCAAAGAGCAGCCTTTTGCCCTGCTTGTGTTTACTATCCAGGCACGCAGCTTGGCAGGACACTGAAGACAGCACAAGCATCTGGCATCACCGCTGCCAGCCCTGGCCTCTGCCCAGGGGGCTGGATTTCACTCCTACATGAAGGAGAAGCTGCTTGACCTCTCCCTGCTGCACGTCCAAGCATCTCCTCTGCTCCATCCAAGCAGGGGACACCTTAGCTGCTGTTGCACTGGAGCCAAAAGCAAGCCTGTGTTTTTTTTTTCCTTTTATCTTAGCACTGTTCACCCTTAGCCCTATCTCTTCAAGTGGGCTGACCTGCTGATTGATGTGAGGGGAGAGATATTAGACATGAAAGCACTCCTCTATCTTGTTAGCCTTGTTGCTGCCGGAGCGAGTTCAAGCACAGATGGAGTTTATTTGTCATGTGCCAAATCCATGTATTGGCGTAATGAGAGGAAAACTGTCTGCAGCAAGCTGTAACTTTTGAAATTGTCCTTAAAGGAACATGATGTGATTAGGCAGTTTGACATAAAAAAGAGGGTTTTTTTTTTTTTTAGTTTAGTGCTGTTTGTGTGCATCAGACCTTCATTAGCTAACTTGCCTACCCATGATTATCAGATAAATGTAAATCACCAGACACCCACACACATTACTGAGTCTGACAGATTAAGCTCTGTGTTAAGGCAGGGTGGGGGATTTGTTTTCCAAGTGTTTAAAACTTCTAAATGAAAACTGAACTGGGGCAAGAAATCCTTTCTTCCTTGCTTCGAAATGGGTTGGGAAGTGTCCCCACTGCCAACAGAAGGGCTGCACAGAGGACAGGAGGGCAGGGAGAGGTAATTCAAAACACAGGCACCTTGTTGTGCCTGGGGACCTAGTATGTAAGAGGGGACAAAGGAGATATGCTCTAGATAAGAGTGCTGGAACTACTCTGTCCTGAATTGTGACATTTTTTGTTGTTTTCATTCCACTGAGCTAAGAGTGAGTTGGGTTGCATTTCCTGGGATGCTGGTGGGATATTTGCTGGGAGGTGATACGTGGTAAGTAGCAAACTATAACATCCAGGAGCATGGTCAAATAGATTTATGTTCTATTTTAATTTAGGTTTGTCTTAAATGAACTGGTCCAGACTGAAAAAGATTACGTCAAAGACTTGGGAACTGTTGTGGAGGTGAGCTGAAGCAACCCCTGCTGTGCAGAATGTTTTCCCTCTAACAAACAGCATGCTGAAAAGTGGCAAAAACAAAAAATACAGCATGAGAAACAAACTGCCTTATTTTGCTTCCATGGTCCCCTTCTCATGTTGACAGAAACAAGAAGAAATGCCTTTGGAAACTATTTTTGTTTCCATCTAACAAATGTTATATTTTAGGTTTCAACTCAAGTGTGCAAAGGTTTTTCTTGGCCCACCCTGCTTGTGACAAACAGCTTCCTGCTCTAGAGCAGCCCTGAGAGCAGTGGTGGAGAATAATTTATGCCCTTTTCTTTTACTTTGTTCCATTCTTGCTGTCATGCAGTGAGCTTCACTTCAAATTAATATTTCATAATGGTAACACATACTTTACTTGAGTTTCCACCTGGACTACGGTCCTGTGTTTGAGTGCCTTCCCAACGGTTGGGTTTGGATCTGCTCTGAGATGTGTGTGTGGCCAATGGATTATTGTTAGAGAGTTTGGGTTGTTGTTTTTTGCCATTTTTTTGACAAACAGTCACGGTTTTGTGAGCTTCAACTTGCAAACAGCTGGCTGATCCCTAGGGATCACCTGCCAGAGACAACCCACACGCATGGTCTGGTTTGATTCCTAGCAAGTACTTAGCACTGGAGGCACTTGATTGAAGTAGGCTTTGGGGAATGCTTCTGGCATTCACTATTCCAAGGAGGATTATCAGCCCATCTAACAGCAGCTTTCGAGAGCTTCCAAACTTGAAGGACTTTGTGTTATCTTCTGTTTACATCATGCTCCACTGGCAGAGCTGACAGGGCTACAGTGCTCCAAAGACTTATAAAGAAACTCTCAGGAGGTGTGAGAAATCCTATTCATGTGACTCTTTAAACTCTCTGCATGGCTTTGTGCTCCCACAAAATACTCATGGTGATGAATAGAAGAGTTTTGTCTCTGCAGAATCTGGCTTCTGCCTCTTACCAGCAAAGCCAAGAGCATGATCAACTACTTTTGTTTAATTTTTATCTTCTAATTGCACTTGTCACTTCAGTGACATCTAATAAAGGTTTGTAAAACTGTTGCAGATATTCAGAATAAAGAGATATTCAAAGAAAAAAAGACATAAAAATTTTACTTCCTTGAACAAAATGAGTGTAATTATGTTCCCCCTTCATATAAACCCTTTACTAATCACTGATTGTTAATCCTAAAGGGCTTCATGAAGAGAATAGAGGAAAAGGGAGTTTCTGAAGATATGAAAGGGAAAGACAAGATAGTGTTTGGCAATATTCACCAGATCTATGACTGGCACAAAGAGTAAGTTGTTGGTTTGGTTCATTTTTAAGCTCCTTTCTAACCATTTGTTCATGAAGGATTGGGGTATGCAGTATCCTTACATCTGAGTTGACTTTAAGTGAACATTAGCAGGTAATTTAGGACACTACTTCCTAAGGACATTGCCTCACTGTCTTTCTTCTGCTCTGGATGTATCCCTCACCAAGGAATCACTGTGTCCTTGCCATCACCCATCCCTTGGGTGCCTCTCACATGGTCTGCTTCTCACAACAGCTCTTGCAAGCATAAACCAAAAAATGTCAGAAAAACATTCACAAAATAATAAGTTTATGTCAGCAACAGAATATTTTTACCAGTGTCATTCATTGTTTAAGTGTGATGATATGAGTTTTCTGTAACACATAGAGTCCCTATTTTTGGTTCTGTGTATCTAGGTCGAGAAGTCTGCTTAAAATGCAGATGAATTTGACTTTCATACAAGACTGAGTTATGAAAGTAGCTGTAGCTGATGGCAGCCATAGAGACATTTTGCTGGGACAGATATTCAGTGTGCATCTTTTTTGAGATTCTGGGATTTCTTGGGACCAAACTGTTGCTGGTATATGCTCTGCATTTGACTACTGTGGGAAATATATGGAGGCATCTGGGAGAGAAATCCTGCAGTGAAAAGGGAATATCGTGGAAATGGAGATGTCAGAGTTTACCTACCAGTTAGAGTAACAACAGTGTTTCTGAAATTTAGTTGAACTGCGTTTATGTCACTTTTAAGCACTCAAACAGGCACCTACCAAAGGTGCAGGTCAAGATAGAGGCTGTGCTTATAAATATAACTAACAGTAGCATACTGAGAAATAAGTGTAAAACAGAGCATGCCTGTATTGATTTGTTTATTCAGGTGGAAACTTTTGTGTCTCTTTCATGCTGACCAGTGCTCCCTATCTGCTCATGTAACTGAGAACTCCTTGTAAAGTGTCAGTTGGGTTTTCATAAATGTTTAGATACACAGAAGAGTTCTATTTTATAAGTTCCCAGGGGAGAACGCAGTTAGGTAATCATTGGCAGTTTAAAAACATTGGAACTTCTGTAAGTGTAACAGTAAAGAAGAGGGGATAGTTTTCAAGAAAATACCTCCATATTTCAGAGCTCTGGTTCACTGTTCTAGAAATGCCTCCACCGAGGGCTGAAGCCAAGCTTCTCTTTTCATTTATTATTGAATGCCACAGCTAAAACTGCGTTGATGTATTACTGACGAATGACTGGTTTGCTGCTGGGACGACCTAAAAAAGTCTTCTGAAATGTTGGAAATGTTGATATCCTTTCTTTCAGCTTTTTCCTGGCTGAACTGGAAAAATGTCTTCAGGAGCATGACCGTTTAGCACAGCTTTTTATTAAACATGTAAGTTTTATTTGGTTACCTATCTTTTAGTCTGCTCACCCTTTAGGGTGTGATGACTCCCTTCCAAAAACATGTGCTTGTGTCAACTGGATACTTTAGCATTTGAAACTTGATATAAAGTAACCTATAGTTATGCATCTTCAGTGAGCAGCTGGATTTCCCCCAGACATTATCATCAGCTTCTGATGGACTTCTTATTTTGGGGGGGAAATTAATTTCTTAATTTAGTGGTTGCCACCAAGGCAACCTTTGCCTTGCTGAAAGGGTAGAGTTGTAGAACAGAACCAGTTGCTGATTTACATTCCCATATCAGCACATTTTTGATTAAACCAAAAATGAAGATGACCAAGCAGAACATCTAGGCAATTTTATGCCAGCTTTTCTTAGCAGAACAGAATAGCAGCCGATATCTCACCAGGCTGCTGTGCATCTTGCTTTCACAGGAGCGGCGATTACACATGTATGTGGTGTACTGCCAAAACAAGCCACGATCTGAATATATAGTAGCTGAGTACGAGGCATATTTTGAGGTAAGCATGGCTCATTATACCATGGTTATTGCTGTCTACAGCTGTGAGTCTTAGTAGACTATGCCGTAACCTGTGAGGCTTGTCTAAAACAAACTCCAGATGATGTCGGTATTGTGAGTGCTGCTGAAGTCTGCACTGTGGGGAAAAATGTTCTTCCATTTGTCTCAAATTCTCATGTTGTTAATTTCTAATAACTACTTCATCCAGCACTCACTGTCATCCTCAGAGTGCCACAAATACATTTAATTCTGTCCAAAATAAATAAAACAGACATTTTGATCTGTAATCTACAGACAAGGAGGTAAAAGTCGTTGGAGCTGGGTGGTGCCTCTCATAAACTTCCAGTAACTTTGTCTGATTCGAGAAGTCTTTGGGACTAGACACATATAATATCTCAACCTTAGATAGTAATGTGAAGGAAGCTTGTTTAAATAGAGAAAGCTGTTTTGTTTCACCCAAGGGCACGAGGCGTGTTCTGTAGGACTTGTTTGTGAGCAAATCCCTGCTGCAGTGGGGAGAGCTGTCTCCAGGCCTTGCAGCACTGTCAGCTCCAAGGGGGGAAGGAGTCTTGTGCTTTCAAATATCTTCCAGCTCGGTCATGACTTTTACCCAGTCCCTGCCTAGATAGGAGATGCCAGACTTTTAAATCCTCTGAAATTCGCTCTTGCAAACAAAAGATTAAGAACAGATCAGCCTTCTGTAGAAATAAGTCTCCACGGAGACATATTATCGTGTTCTCTGCTTTACTCTGTGCTTGTTTGCAATTGTTTTTTAATCCTCACTTTTTAGGAGGTTCAACAGGAAATAAACCAACGGCTGACCATCAGTGACTTTCTGATCAAACCAATTCAGAGAATAACTAAATATCAGCTCCTTCTCAAGGTGAGTGGAAAGACGAGGTTTGGACTACACTGTATCTTGGACACTGTTATTTTCAATCAGCCTTAGTTTTAATTCAAGAGTAACTTCATCATGTTAGGAAGAAAGAGTGTTTATATGTAAGCATGCATTGGTTGAGCCCTGTGAAAGATAGCCAGAGAGCAGGAGGGTCTCTTCTGTGAGAGCTGTTTGTAACCAGGGATAATCAGAAGACATTCCTTATTTTCTGTTAGAATATTTCTGTAAACTTCAAATAGGACTTCTCAGCCTCTGAAATTTCACAGCAAACTCACAATCAAATTTTTGAGATTGCAACATATGCAGGAAAGAGTGCTGATAAAGCCATTCTTTGCTGCTGAATGATACTCTTCTAATAAACACTGCAGCTTTCATTTCTGAATATCTCTCTTCTGAATATTTACACAATATTCTGGTCTGAAAATTGGGGGAATCCATGGTAATTTTTTCCCCAAGTCTGACTGCTATGGCTTCTGCCGACTTTATCCACAATGCCATTACTCAGCATTTCTGAATATCCATCCCTAGGTGTCTCAAGGTGATAGCCAAAATTAGGCATGTCTGAACCACACTCTGTCATCCCCAGCAAGTTCCTTCACAGAAAAATCACTCAGTGACTGTGCTGCTTCTTTTTTAAAACTGGCATCTTCTCTTTTCTCTTTCTGAAGTGCCTTAATGCAAACGTTTCTGCTTTCTCCAGGACTTCCTGAGGTACAGTGAAAAAGCTGGTCTGGAGTGCTCTGAAATACAGGTACGTTTTCATGGTTTGGATAGTGGGGCTGCAATATCTAAGTGCTCTTTATATGGAGAAATGCAAACCACAGTATTTGACAATTGTTGAAGGTCCTGCTGATATTCCAAATGTGGTATTTCTCTTTAGATCAAGACAGAAGTATAAGATGAAGGCACAGTTCTCTTTTAGACATTACCGTTGATGTCAAGTACACGAGGACCTTGCCATGAATACCTTCTAGCAGTGATCACACTATTGAAGTTCATTATTTGACACTTTCCTTTTAGGGACCCTTTTTACCAATGCAACCTTTGTTCTTCTTAACAGAAAGCAGTTGAGTTAATGTGCCTTGTACCAAAACGTTGCAATGATATGATGAACCTGGGTCGCCTCCAAGGCTTTGAGGTATGTTTTACTTTAATAACAGCCAGGGTAGGAAAGGTGCTTTGTCTTTCTGTGATTGTCTCCACAATCAGCCCCACCTCAAGCTATTTACCTAGCAATTGTCCTTCTACGGTGGTGAGCTGCATACTTTGGTGAGGTTTCAAAGGTGGAGGTAGGTGATATGCCTGTCATCCTAAACTTGCAACAATAAAGGTGTTGTTTCTTCAAAATGCAAGATCTGTAAAAGCTTCTGCAAGCCTGAATCTTATCTGTGCTGTCAAAGCAAAATAAACATTGAACCAGACTGTTCTGTTTGTTATAAGGTCACCAAGCACTAACAGCTTATCAGCTTTCTCCAAGCCTAGAACATCCAGGAGGGGACTTGTGGGTTATAACCCCACAGGTTACAACTCTAGGGTTGTAAGTGAATGTCAGCAATGTTGTCTTTGGCAGACCTGGTACGAGAGGACTGCAGAGTGTAGAAGATCATTTCATGGGACCACATGGGGTCAGAATTTCTAACATTGGTGCTTTGATTGCTCTTCAGGGTAAGCTGACAGCCCAGGGCAAGCTGCTGCAGCAGGACACCTTCTACGTGACAGAGCAGGACTCCGGAGTTCAGTCTCGACCAAAGGAACGCAGGGTGTTTCTCTTTGAGCAAATTGTTATCTTCAGTGAGCTGCTTAGGAAAGGATCTTTAACACCAGGGTACATGTTCAAGAAAAGCATAAAGGTAAGAAATAGAGTGAGAGGTGCATATTCTGCTTGACTGTCACACAGAGATGTCTTAACCAATTTTCTGTACTGTGAGACTGGTCTGTCCTGTCATAGGTAGACAGCATTTTGTGGAAAACATTGGCATTTAGTTTACAGTAGATCAGAAGCCGTTAAAGACCAATGTCTTGAAGTAAACCACTGAGTGCCTATATTTACTGGGCAGGTCTTCTTTCACACATAGGTCTGAGTTAGCAAATATTGCTACAAAGCCTGCATTAGGAAAAGTAAATGTGTAGTAGTTGTTTTTAAGCATGATCGTAAAAGGTGGGGGAAACAAAACCCTCTTCTTAAGCCTAACTGTAAGTCACTGGATGTGACATTACTGGAAATACCCTTCCTGATGGGGTGGGACTCTTGGTACAAATGTGGATGTTGCACGTGATAGAACTATTTCAAAACCAAACAAAAATACCCAAGAAGTAAATGTAGATAAGGAATTACAAAGCTAGATAAACTATTAAGAAAGCTTTAAGAAATTGATTTAATTTTCCAATAATCTTTCCAGAGTTTTGGGCTGGGATTAGAAGTAAAAACTGAAAGTAATCAGGGAAAACATGTTTATTGTTTTTCCAAGGGTTTCTGTGTTTGTTTGAGAAAGACAGAATTCACCTCTGGAATGTAGCTGAGGTTGAATGCTCCACTTCTTTCAATAAGGCAGCCTTTGCTGTAGCTGGAAAAGAGCGAAGTCACTGGTTTGTCTGAATGTTGTCACCATTCAAAGTTAAGAAACCAGTCTGGAACTGATTTCCTTCTCAAAGTGCATTTAAAACAAAATGTGGGAGAATGCATTGTGTTTGCTTTAAATTTTAAATGATTCATTAGTATGAAACAGAAGAGAACAATGTCAGATAAAATAATGCATATTAACCATATAACCTGTTATAATAGATAATAGGCATCTTCTTGGCAGACAGAAACTGCAGCATTTGCTGAAAAGCATATTCATTTGCAAGTCAGAGTTCTGTAGAGTTTTCAGCCAAGTAATAAGCTAGAAAGGAAGAACCTGAAGTTTGCAAATAAATAATAATCTTGATTTAGATGAGCAGCTTTGATTTTATCCTGCTGCTGAATTAAATCATGATTCAATTTGGAGATAGAAATAACATGAATCATTTTTACTTCAGTTTATTGTGCGTATAACAACGAGGCTTTTATCTGCAGGAAACAATTCCTGAATTGTATATTGTAGATAAAGAGAGAAAAATAAATCTCTTCTAATGTCAATAAAATTAGCTTGCCTCGAGGGTATGGGTTGCTTTTCTAGTTAAACAGCTTATTAGAGTAATGCTGTTCTCACTGCCTGAGTTGCTCATATCTCTGTGTGATAATTTTCTAGTCCCTCTTTTCTTCCATTTGGCAAACAGCTCATTCTCCTGTTGAGTAACTACAGCAAATGTGGGATCCCCCGTGGCTCCACATGCATCTCCCCCACTGCAGCTGAAAGTCTGCATTCCTGCAGCACTCCCAGCCTGCTCCCAGCCCTTGATTCAGCTTCTGGTTGCTTTTGCAGTGCTACTGTACTTTCCATTGTTGCGCTTTAAAGCCATCTTCCATTATGGTTGTCCAGCTCTCTGGGAGACACTTCTTGAGAAATGTAGGCTGTTTCCCTGCTGGACACATCCTCCCACCCAGCAGGAGGACCAAGCCAGCACCAGAGGTCCCATTTCTTTCTTCTGTCCAAGGTCTGTCACACTTGGATAGTGACAGAAGCTTCTTCATGATGTCCTACATTAGAGAAGAATCTTTCTTTATGCAGTGAGGTGTAGTTGGCTTTCAGAAATAGCACATCCCTTCTTGGACACTGCTCAGTCGGATGCTGGTCAAGCTCTCAAAATACTTAAATGGGCAGCCTTGGCAAATGCATCTGCCTGAGACACCAACAGTAGTCTTAGGACTTTGACCTGTGAGTTCTTTTCTTGGAGTCGTATAGGATTGACTTGCTTTGGTTATCAGCCAGAGGAGCAGCAGCTCAGAACAAGAAGGAGAACACTTTCCAAGCTCCTGGTCCACCCCTTCCCTTGTCTCCCTGTCAAAACAGTTCCTGCCTGCTCATAAACTCCACAGGGAACCACAGAAGGGAGGGAAGAGGCTCCTTCCATCTCACAGATTAAATGCTGGACAGCATTCAGATGTGGAGTAGACCTCTCTATACCTTGACAGATACAGCAACAGGAGATGGACCTCTTCTAGAGGGATGTTCTGACCACAGCCTTCAGAGCCACCTATCTTTGACAAAACTTTTTTTTTCTTTTTTACAACATCTTGTAAACTAACATCCTTGTCAAGCTTCTTACGTCAATCCTGAATTGTCCACTTGAGCAGAAAAGCTATGCCAGCCTGTTCTTGTTTACTGTTGCAGACATGAGTTATCCAGGAGAAGTCAAAGTTATGGGTGCACTTGCACAAAAGGACATGTTATCCTACAGATGAAATTCCCATCCATGAGATTTCTAGGAAGAGAATCTGTGACTGTGGTCAAGTCAAACAAACACGTGCGGATGACAGTGCCTTCCACTAGAAATAAGATCTATTGCAGCTTCAGTGTTCTTTTTTTTAATTTAGAATCATAGAATCACCAAGGTTGGAAAAGACCTAAAAGATCATCCAGTCCAACCGTTCACCTATTCCCAATAGCTCCCACTAAACCATGTCCCTCAACACAACATCCAGCCTTTCCTTGAACACCCCCGGGGTCGGTGACTCCACCACCTCCCTGGGCAGTCCATTCCAGTGCCTGACCACCCTTTCTGAAAAGTAATACTTCCTCATGTCCAGCCTGAATCTCCCCTGCCATATCTTGAAACCATTCCCTCTGGTTTAATCTGATTTAATATCCTTGTATAGTGTCCATTCCATTTAAGATGTTAATTTTCTGTCACTAGACAGGTAATTTCTTTCCATGAAGGATAAAGAATGTAAACACTCACTTAAATTGAAGGAATGATAGACCTTATTAACATCTTAATAAGAATAGTTTAACTCTATTTATGGGTTATAGTAAATTTTTAGCTCATCAATCAAGTCTATGTTACCTTAAAATAGAAATTGTAATTCAGAGCAAGGCAGATGGATGTCTGGTATATCTGTCAAAGCTTTATTAACTTTACCTCCCTAAATCTAGATGAGGCAAGTTCTTCTGATTATGCTCTGACAGTCTGTTATTGGACTCAGTTATTTTCAGGAACTTTTCACACAAATAATTCTGTTCTGATTCTTGAGTAATGCTAAGTCATGCTCCGTGTAACACATGCTTCCTTTGGCTTGTTTCAGATGAACTACCTTGTCATTGAAGAAAATGTGGACAATGATCCCTGCAGGTTTGCTCTAATGAGCCGGGAAACATCTGAGAGAGTCATTTTACAGGCAGCTAATCCAGAAATTCAACAGGCTTGGGTACAGGACATCAACCAGGTCCTGGACACACAAAGGGATTTCCTAAATGGTATGTATATGGGCTTTGCACTTTTTCCCTAACAGTGACACTAAGTGGGAATCAATATCTTTGCATCTTTGGTCACTCTGGGCAAAAAACATTCAGCAACTTCTTGTTTACATGGAAAATCCCATGGAGAAAAGGAGAGCCCAGCCTGCCTGTCATTAAGAGCTGGGTCAAGTGCTATCCACAGAGTACATGTGAAAGAGGCCTCATAAGGCATCAGCTGGTCTTTGAAAAGGGATCAGCTCAGTGACACTGTGCAGAGGTCTCCTGGTAACCCCAGGAACTGTGCATCAGCAAGGGCCTGTTGAATATGTCAGCTTTGCTTTAGGAAGATGTTTGGGGTGGTTTGAAATTGCGTTTCAAATTTAATCTGTTTTTATTAAAAACAAAAACAAACGGCACACACACGATCAGCAAAAATGATCAGAGGAATCAAATTCAATTAATAAGGAACCAGGACTGGAGGGAAAAAATAAAAATGGTATCTCTTTTTGTCTGTTGTTGGAAGCAACAAAGCAGGAGCATTTCTTTGGAAGCCTCCAAAATTATTTTGTACTATTCATGTCACAACGTGTTGTTTTTTTTTTAATTGAGCTTACATTAAAAAAGCATTTTATATTTAAAAAACTTTAATAAATAATTGCTATAGTGAAACTTGCTAGCTTGAATCAAAATGTTTTGGCTTGGCACAGTGTGTTCACGTTTTTGATTTGGGGTGTTCTATTTTGTGGGTTTTTTTGTTGCAAAATCTGAAGAATTTCTTTCAATTCACATCCAAACAAAGCTTCTCTTTTCTTCAGTGTGGAGTTCTTATAGCTTTTGGTTTTGGTTTTCTAATTTCAATTTAACACAGTTTTACTTCTCGAAAGTTTTTCTACTGTAGTATCTTTGCAGCCCCTGTGTAGCCTGTCTTCCAGCATGGTATTTGATGGGTTAGGAAGGTAATCTTCAGTATCTCTAAAGCTAGAAGTAAAAGTAGATTTATATTAAAACACAAGCTGAAGGATTTGCTTTAAACCTATAAATAAGATCCAAGAAAATGGTATTGTATCCAGTCAAGCTTGTCCAGTCTAGAACAATTTAAGTGGCTTTTAGGATGTAATCTCTGTGAAGCTGACTAATCTTTAAATACGTTCTTTAGCTTTCCATTTCATTAAAGTGGATGTTTTCTGTCTTCAAAATCATACTAAACTAACACTGAGCCGATGCTGCATAAACTAAATAACAATATATTCCCTGTGTGTTCTTGATCAAGCTGTACCTGATTTTTCTGATTTGTGTAGGAAAGCCCTAACAAATAAGGAACTATGTGCAAAGCACTGTATCTGCTTACTCAGTTCATACATGTGAAATGTGGTGCAATTACACTGTAATATTCAAGCTTCCCATATTTTTCTTTAGGATAAGAAAAGCTGCTAAGCTTAAGAAACAGACTGCACAAAATGATTGGCTATAGTGAATGTTCTCTCCTCTAGCGTTTAAGAAGCAAGCTGTAAAGAAAGTATGTCACCGATGGATGTACTTCATATAAAAAATGCCATTGATCTGTGACTTTTTTTTATCATGCTTTATGAGTTTTTCCTGTGAGAGCAAGTATATGGACATTGGTTTTTGCCAGGAGCCTGTGAGAGTACTAGCATGTTGAACAGGAGGTGGGAATCCAGGCACCCCTCTCTTAGCTAACGAATTAGTAGCCGCAAGTGGACACTCAACCAAGTGTCCTTTTAAAGCAATGGATAGCATCAGTTGTTTCAAGATAGAGACATTCTCCTTCAGGTCTTATTGCTAAAGACCTTGCAGTCTAATCTGCTGCATATTCTAGTGAAATGTCATTGTTGAAATCACTGCCAAACATCTCCCTAACCTTCCTCCTCCTTGGTGGCTGGTCTGCAGCAGGACCAAAGCATTTTCTGTGGCAGCTGAGGTAAGCAAGTGAAATGGGTTATATCTGTGGCATAAACTTGAGTCACTGCTTGGGCTTTTGAGCCAGCAGTCCTTCAGATTGCCACAGGTCTCTGTTAAAACGTCTGTCCTTTTGAGGAAAAAAGCAATCTGTCCTCCTTGACTTGTTTTAGTCTCTTGTTCTCTAGTATTAAGTGGTTTCTTGTTGGACGAGCCCTGCCTTTCTCTGGAAGGGGAGCATATTGTGTGGTGCTGAGCCTTTCTGTTTGTCTTTCCTTTTCCTCTTGTTGGGAAAGACATTCTTTCTGTTGTGGTTCCCTGGCTGGGCTGATGCTGTGACACTGTGTCCTCCTGTCTGCCTTTGCTAGACGAGTTTCTCTGCATTCCAGTAGGTTTAGTCTGGTGCATGTACACAGACAGTATTAACTGCCTATAAATCAGCCACTGAAGCCACATGACTTGTAGAAAGCAAACCCATAGGTCTGGGGATGGGAGTCTGAGCCTAGTAAATCTGTCTCTTTCCCATTCCACATAAGTCCTAGCCTTGCCCCTTCTCCTCCAAACTTATCACATTCTTTATTTTTTCACCATCTGGCATTTTTATCCTTCTTTTCCCAGTGTGAACGCTATCTCAGACTACAAAAGATACTCTCACAAGCAGAGTCTTTTGTAAGGCTTGTGAAGCTGTTTGATGTTGCTTTGGGCTTCTGGGATTAATATCATTGTACCATCTATATTTCCTCACTTGTTGATCAGTTAATATAGAAAATCCATAGGGAGACAAGTTCCAGCGCATCGTATTTGAAGAGAATTTAGTAGTCAAGCTCTCATGGGAATATGCAGATGAGACTTATGGGTCTTGATCCGTATTTCCTGATGATAAACAAAATCACTGTAAATAAGCTGTGAGTCTCCTATTCAGACTTCCATTTTTATTACAGGATTATTTTTATGGTGTTTCGTTTGTGCGGTTTCAAAGACAATGAACGCAGCTATGTATGCTGTAAATGGCAACTATTTTAGTGCACTCTTCAGTTCACGCACAGTACAGCGCAACACGCTTGCATCCTGTCTGGCCATGAATACGGCCTGTGCTTCCATGGGTGGCATTTTATGTGCCTGTTTGTTTTGCAACTACTGTGTCTGTTCTGATTGAGTCACCCCATGTGCTCTCTATATCCCTTTGCAATGTCACTGGAAATGTATAGCAATTCTTGTCTCTTTTGCAGCACTGCAGTCTCCCATAGAGTACCAACGCAAAGAAAGTAGCACAGCAGTGCTGAGGCCCCAGGCCGGTAGGGTCGCTCAGCCCAACAGCAGACCCTATTCTTCTGTTCCAGTAGGGTCTGAGAAGCCTTTGAAGGCTACAAGCCGTAACCCATCTCTCCCACCCCTGAAGATATCTACCTCCAATGGCAGTACAGGGTATGAACAGCCCGGAGACAAGTATGAACAAAGCAAGGTACTGAACTCATCTGATAAAACATGATCTCATCGCCCGCTTCTCATACCATAGGCTATCTGTGAAGTTAGCTCTACTTGTCAGCCAAGCAGGTCAACAGCAATCAACAGACTGAAGCAATGATATGAAATGTGGTTTGAAATTGAATGCGGACTGTGGAAGTTCTGGTGTTCAGGCAGTTGGCTCTTCAGCTGGAAAGCTGAGACAGGGCCTGTCCCTGGAGAGCCAAACCCAAGAGTTTTTCACAGCACTGTATTTGCAGACCTGCGAAACTGAATTTCCATTTGCAATACTGGCAACAGTAATATCCAGGCTTCCCTAATATCCATTAACCACCCATTCCTGAAGAGGTCTACTCTGATGGTTTAAATAGTTCAGATCACAGAGTGCCAGATAAAGGTTGTGATTCAGATGTGTGTGTCCTACTCTGGACACAATTGACGGAAGCCACCTAAGAGTCAGTCCAGCAGTGTTTAGACACAGCTGTTGGCTGATATTGACCAAAGCCACCTTCCAGTAAAAATTATATTCAAGAATATGAAGTGTGTATTATTTTGGCTTCATGGGTTTTTCCCCCCACATTTGGTTCTGTGCAGGTAGTTCGCCCATGATACCAGAACACAGCTTGGTACTGTACTGCTAGAATAGCTACGAAATCTAATAGGAAGCAGGAAGCTGGTTTCTGTCAGATTCATGCTGATCCTTAAAATCTTTCTCTATCCATACAAATTACTGTAGAATCATAGAATCACTAAGTTTGAAAAGACCACTAAAGTCACCAAATCCAACCGTCAACCCATCCCAACCATGCCCACTAACCATGTTCTTCACTGCCTCATCTCCATGGTTCTTGAACACCTCCAGGGATGGTGACTCACCACCTCCCTGGGCAGCCTGTGCCACTGCATCACCACTCCTTCTCAGAAGAATTTTCCTTAATATCTAACCTGAACACTATCAGATGATTTGTATCTTCTTCCCTGGTGCAGTTAGGCTCGGAATGAAGCGCCGTGATTACTGCCAGAAAAGGCAGGTTCCTCTCTGCCACCTTCTCACCACGTTTCTGTTGTATCCATTTTCACAGACGGATTTGGGAGGGTGCAATGGGACCTCTTCCATGGTGGTGATTAAAGATTACTATGCACTGAAGGAGGACGAGATCTGTGTGAATCAAGGAGAGGTGGTTCAGATCCTTGCTATCAACCAGCAGAACATGTTCCTGGTGTACCAGCCTGCAAACGACCACTCTCCAGCTGCTGAAGGATGGATCCCTGGCAATATCTTGGCTCCCCTCACTAAATCCACTGCAGATAATAACGACGGAAGCATCAAGTAAGTGCCATGTTGACTTCGCTGGGAGCACTGTGTGGATGTTTTTGAGGAAAAAAATAAAAATAAAAATAAATCCGAATGGTAGGGAGTTCCTGCTGATTTTTATCTACAGTGCCATTGGAGCAAGCTGAGTGGTCAATCTGCAGCGTCGGGCAGCCATGGTGGATAGCTTGGGTTCTGCTTATTTACATTATGTGGGGTTTTGTTTATCCTTTGGAGAGAAATAAAACCACAATTGGTTAAAGACGTATTTTGTGTTACACCATTTTACACCAACATGGACCTGCTTGGACTGGACTTATATTTATGTTGTATTAAGTTACTAATCTATATATGGGTTATAACAGTATCTGGCAAAAAATAATCAGGCCCTGTGTTGGACTGAGATTCGCTTCTCTAAGAGGAGAAATTTTGTTGTCTATGGCAATTTTCTTGTACAGCTTGTATCTTTTTTTTTGTTTGTTTGTTTGGTTGGTTTGTTCTTTTTTTTCTGTTCGCAGTTTCTTTTGTAAAATATTTTTTGGTTTGCAAGACCCCCATACAAATACATTCCTGTATAAAGTATTTTGCACTATTTAAAAAAAAAAAAAGAAGAAAGAAACAAACTCATACTGATGAAGTCAGGTTGTGCAATATAATGGATAGTCGCAATGTTCATCATTGTACCTGTCATGTAACTAATTTTAAATGTACTATTTTAAATATGTAAAATAAATCTTCACCATGAGCATGTTTTAATGAGGTAAAAGAACTAGTTTGACCCTTTTTTGTTTTGGTTTTATTTGATTTTTTGTTGTTGTTATTTGGTTTTGTTTATTACTTTTTGTTGCTTATTTAACAAATGTGTGGATATATATTTTTCTTTCTTGATTTTTAGAAATTTGTCAGCTGAAATGCAAGAAAGTGGTTTTTTGGTATTAAATACTGAAGGTACAACCCTCTTTTCAAGTAATACCGACTGATTTCTTTTAACAACTAGAACAACTACATGGTAATGCATGATGTGTGCTGCAAATTCTGTTGTCTTCCATGAGTGCCTTGAAGCACAGAATTGAATATGAAGAAAGATTTAGTGGCAGTTTCATTAAAAATAATAATTTGGAATCTGCTGATATTTTGGCCAAGAAAAAACAGTGACTCGACCCATGAGTCAGTGATCTCAGGCATACAACTGAATGCTACTATGAATGGCACACTAAGCCAGAGGAATTGCTTAGCACGTCTCTTGCATGTGTGCCACAGCTATTCCTGAGTTCCTCCTACAACCAAGCTCTGCAAACATGTGCCTTTACATTCATCCCCAGCACCAGGTTCCTGGTGAAGACTTTTTTTCCAGCTGTACTGTCAAATTCTGTATTGGGGCCAGGAAGGCTTGCCAGAATTGAAAGGCACATGCATTGCACTTCTCTCTTTCTCACTGCAGTGACATTTAAAGACACTTAAAATCATGTTTGCGGATTCAAAGAACTAAAACAACCCTGAAACAAAAAGATGCTTGACTGACTTTCTACTATAAGCCATATGGGTAAAAAATTACCTGGAGCAGGTGTTATCTTCAGCCCCAGCTAGTCTGCCACATTACGTGGACTTATTAGTATAAGTAATAAAACTGTTTCTTCTGTTGACAGATACTGTACACAAAATATGTGGTAGATGCAGTAGTGCTGACATCATGACAGGTGAAGGTCAGGAAGTCCATCAGCCAGGACTTTGATCACTCTTGACTCAACTGTATCCTAAAGGACAATATAATAGTCTCAAAGTGTTGGATAACTTCCCCTGATCTGTGCACCTAATTTGGACCTCCTCCAGAAATGCCCAAATACCAGGCAGCCCCTACTGGCTGGGATGTGCAGGACATGTTGGTGCTTCTTGTGCCAAAACACAACTGCCTATGTCAGCTGTTAACAACACACAAACACAGTACGAACCATTTTAGTCTTGTGTCAGTGCAGCCAGTTGTTGGGAGAACATTAATTTTACTTTCTTAAAAATGAGCTATTGCACAGTGTCAACCAGGTGCTGGAAAACAACAAAAATAAGCTTATGAAATGGCCACAGAGTTCTTGGGGGTACATCAGCTGTGTGGGGCATCCTTTGAGTCCTACCTTGCTAACATACTGCATTTTATTGGCATCGCAGGTGGTCGTTGGATTACATGCAACTTGCTTTGTAAAATGTATCAAGGTACTGTAGACATGACATGTGCCAAACATTGGGCTTAAAACATGCAAATCAAATTTGCATGACTTAAAGGTGGGCAGATGCTTTGAACCTGGATCCCAGCTCATCACACTGCTGTTTTGAGAGCTTTCTGCTTTGGACAACATAACCCTTCCCAAATCCTCCCCAACCTGCTCACTATTTAAACCAAATGGAATTCATATTGAGAAGTGTTTTGGGTTTTTTTTTTCCTTTTTTTTTTTTTTGTGTCTGCTTTGACATGCAATTTCTGTCGTCAACACAGCATTGCTCTTACAAAGGGTGACATGGTCTTTTTTCTTTTTTTCCAAGAGTAAGGTTGTAGGTGCAGTAATGAGGGATGAAACATGTACTGCAAATCATACCTGCTGTGGTGCTTGTCAAAAAGCATGGACTGATTGACATCCTCCCTCTCCAAACTGGCAAAATCAATTATTATACTAATGGGAAATTCTTGGTCTTGAGAGACATAGCAGAGCTTGTCATTCTAGGGAATGACTTATCTCTTGGAAAGTTAATGATGTAGCTCCTATCTTTTGGGCTGTTCATGTTCTGAGAAACATGTAGAGAAAGATACCTTGAATTTCTTAAAAGTTTTAATTTGCTCTACTATGTGATCTATTAAAACAGTTCTCATTTATTTGCATTCATTTGACAGCTTTAACCAACAAGACTGAGGTCTAAATTGACCTTTAACCTGTAGCAAAAATAAAAAAATTCTGTTTGTGGCAATGCAAGACAAAATCTTGAAACCACATGACCAAATTCTAGTTGCCTGCTTCCATCATGGTATTTTTTTTTCCTGGCCCATGCATCTAAACAGCAAGTGTGGCACAACATCTGCTTTGCAGAACTGTTTGGTTTGTTTTTTAACTTCAACTCTCATTGCTAAAGTAGAGATAGGCATATTGCTGGTGGCTTTCACCTTCTAGGGAATTGCAGTAATCGCAAACATGGATGCTGGTTTCCCTTTCCAAATCCTTCCTTCCTACAATGAATTGCCATTTGATTGCTGCGTTTTTTGGTACAACAGGAAGTCATGTTCATGGCATACCCTGCGCATGAGAAAGCGGGCGGAAAAGGAGAGCAGTGGCAAAAATGAAGCCAATGGGCCACGTAAATCCAAGGATATTCTGGGGAACAAAGTCTCTGTTAAAGTGAGTAAGGCCATCTGAAAGCTGTGTGCCGCTCTCCTGCTTCCCATCATTTTCACCCCCTATAGCATCCTCTCCTGAGAGAGGGAGGGAGCGGCAACTTGGGGTTTGTTTTTTTTTCCCCACTTCAGTTATCTTTTTTTCCTTTTGGTTTTGGTTGTTTTTTTTTGTTGTTGTTGTTTTGGTTTTTTTTTTGTTTTGTTTTGTTTTTTAGTATTTGTTTTAGCAGGATTTTTGCATGCAAGATAAAATGCAACCTTTGTTTTTCATTTTCTTTTTCTTGGCATCCCTCATGCAAGTAAGTAATCTTCATTAAACAAATAAACAAAAAGCCATTTATGAAGTTAAATAACTGCTCTTAACATTGGGAAAACAGTGTCTGATCTACCTCTGATCTGTCCCAATCTGCAGGTGCATCAAAGCAACTGCAGCAGTTAGAAAGCCACCGGCTGAAACGATGGCCTTATTGACACTGACAAGTTTTCCTTAGGCTAAAATTTCCCCGCAGGTTGCAATAAGGGATTCTCAACCTTGAGATGCTTAAGATGTTTGCTCAGGGGAGATGGTCTCAGTGACCTTTTTACTTCCATATCATCAGACAGGAAAGAGATGCTGACTCGGTCTTTCCAGGAGAGGGTTTTGTCTGTGTGTGCGTGTGTGTCCGTGTCTGTCTCTCTCTCTCTCTCTGAGATCTCCCAGTAGGGAAAAGGTTGAGAACGGTGGGGTTAAGCTCCATCTTCTGCTCTGGGTACCTGACTACTGTGCTTCAACTCAGAGGATCCGTCCCAACAGAGGCAAGCAAACGCTTGTGGTTCTGACACAACCAAAGATTCTGGAAAGCACTTGAGCATGTACTATGAATCCACCCCCTTCCAGGAGAGCCCACGATTAAGTGTTTTCCTTTCTGGAGGCTTTCCATCACGTCTGCCTAGTAAAACAGAGATAGCATGTGCAAAGGCCACTACAGGCCACCTGCCCCTTGCACCCAGGGCCGGCCTCAGGGCAGCAGTAGCTGCTGCATGGTGGTCACAGTGCTTCTGCTGCTGCTTCCCTGCTACTGTGCTGCCAGAACAACCTGCAGCATCACTGCCTCTTCTTTGCCAAAGCACGTCTTTGCCTTTTCTTCCCTTGTTTTGTTGGTTTGGTTTGGAGTTGGGTTTTTTCTTTGGAATGTTTTCTTTCCTGTTACCCATTTCCATGCTCACAGCTCCTGTGCTGCTTGCCCTGTCTAACCAATCTCTCCACTAATCTCTTGTTCTTTTTCTTCCTCTTCATGCTGCCAAACAAGGAGACAAACAGCTCAGAGGAATCAGAGTGTGATGACCTTGACCCCAATACTAGCATGGAGGTAGAGACAATCATCCTTGTCATTATTATTTCCATTGACATGTGCCTGTTTTGAAATACCTTTGCTGAAAGGGGAGCTGGTGGGTCTGCGTCTCTCACGATCATACCTGCCAATTAAATATGAGTCACACAGAGCACCAGTTCTGGTTTTACCAGGTGGTGAGCTGGAGTTTGGGCTGCCTTTGTGATAGCAGCAATGGAGGAAGTTGAGGAACAAGTTCTTGCTGAGTCACCTCTTCCCATCTAAGATCTTGTCCAATGCAATGATGGTGCTTGCACATCGACTACCAAGAAATGTAGTAGCTTTCTGTATTAAAAACACTTGCTGTCTTGACAGCACGTGCTGAGCTGCTAGTCAGACCCACATTGTGAATTACTGGAGCACATGTTGCACCACAGCAGGTGCTTTAAATCATCTAGATCAGAAGTGACTAAGTTTTTTTTTTTTTCTCCTAGTAGATGATGTCAATAAATAATGGGAAACTGCATTTCTTTAAAGATACTGAAAGGGTTTGGTAAAATTAGTTGCTTTAATATGCTTGTATTATAGACAAGATTAATGCAGCTATGGTGACCCAGTTTGTAGTGCATTACACTATTTTTTCCAGCATGAAGCCATTGATTCTACTGGAGTGACTGAAACACACCTTATTGAGAGCCAGAAGGAGCTTTAAGTCATGAGAACTGATTCTTCTCAATCAGAATATTGCAGAGCCCATTTTTCTTTATACAGTGACCACACTAAGCACTTGTGTACATTGTACCAAGGCTTAAAGGCGAGGAGAAGGTTCCATGAGACCTTTGTGATTTTGTAGAAATAGTAGGGCAAGTCATTGGCAAACAGGGATATCACATCTGCAGGATGCTCTTAGCCATATTGTACAACAAACATCCCTCAGAAGAAAGCTGATCTTCTTCCTGGAGGAGGAATAGAAAAGTGTTTTGGGATGCACCACTTAAACTTTTAACCTGAAGTCTCTCTTCTATTTTAATTGTGTTTTTGTCAATAAATACATCTTTGCAAAGGGGATGTTTACTAACAGAAAGCCTTTGACCCAGCTAACATGCTTGAGGCTGAATGGTGCTTACCACTAATGCTGCATTATTCTCAGGAGTATCTTTGTGCTTTCAAATAGCGTTTCGCCAACCACAGGTAACAACTGGAAGCATACGTTATTTGTTACGAGGCAGAGTACATTTACTGTGCATGAACCTGTGTAAGCTTTAGGTTGTTGGAAATTGCTCTGTGGAGCAAAAAAAAATCAGCTAAGATAGGTAGAGAGGTGATATACAGAGCTGGGTGAGGATCACTGTTCCTTTTGCAAAGGGTTTCTGTGTTTTGACTTTGCTGAATAGGAGGAAAAGCTCAGATGTGTTAAAATTATCAGTAGAGGGTACCTGTGGCCTCAAGCAGTTTGCATACAGTCAGCTCTCCATACTCCACACCTGGCTTGCCTTGTGACACTTCTATGGGCTGTGGGAATGCTGATGCAGAGCTCTGTCCTGGCCCAACTGCCGCCGTTCAGAGGTGCACGCAGCCCTGCCCAGGTCATGAAGGTGTTGGTCACTATTACTTCAGCTTTGGGTGGGTCACCTGGCCTCCTTTATAGCCTATCACCCATGACATGCTGATGTCTTCCTGTCATACATGAAAACACGCACCTGATGCTAGAATAAAGAGACTTACCTCTGAATACAAAGCAGCCATATTAATTACTTAGAAATATCAGTACATTTTACCTCCAGCCTATTCCCTGTGTGAGAAGCAAGAAAGCTAGTCATATCTATGAAGTCCCTTTTACTTCCACCTTTGCTTGCTCTTTGTAAAACATATCTGTTCAGTAGATTCCAGGTTATTGAAGCACTTGTTTTGTTTGACGGGGAAATACAGAAAGAAATGTGGAGAACACACACGGTGAGAGCAGGAAGCTGGAACTGAGTGGCTGTTTTCAAAGCCCTAAAATGCTGTTGCTGTATTTTTGCCTACATGGGGACATGCTGGCCCTGGAGAACTTTCCATTCATTGTAATTTGGAATAGGAACTGTATCTCTTGTTGGCTGCTTCTGTTCTCCGAGTTTATCAATATGCAATGAAAACAAATATGAGTGGAAATGAAATATAGTTCCTATTGTTTCAGAAAACAGAAGGTGCAAGCGGGCCTGTTGGGCACGTGGGGTGTAGGAGCAGACATTCACAGAGTAGCTGTAGCCATGTGAGGGATAGGAGTAACCTATATTTAAAGCAGATCAGACAGTTCCTTTGCGTGTCTATAAGCTAATTGTCCAGGAACAGGCAGTTCCTCTTGTGAAAGAAGGTGCGTGCCCCTGTGAATCAGCCTACAGCTCCACACCCATGGCTGGGGTCCTGGACACTGACGTGAATGTCGCACAGCTCTGTGTCGTAACGCCCTGTGGGGTTTCGATATTGGTGGGGGAGGTCACAAGCCACCTGTGCAGGTCCCATAAAGCTCTCTCTTTTTGCTCAAAGCAGCCGTGCTACTGTCCTGCTGCCCTTACAGGGCAGGGATGCTGAAACAGAGGGCAGGTGGCTCATTAGGGGCAAGTCTGCTGGCAGCACTGCTACTGCAGTTCAGCTTTTGAAAGAGGAAGTACTGATTTGAAGTGCTTCATCTGCAGGTAGATGGTAGAGTGCTGCATAACTTAGTGCCTGGGACACACAGTAGCCTTCTAAACCAGAGACACCCCACAGCTAGCAGCTCCACAACAGGAGCCTGTCATGGGGAAGAAGATGGATGCATGTTCCACTCTCAACGATATTTGAAAAGACATGGCATTCAGGTGGAGTCCTTGGTGGCCAGTAAAAAGGCAATGCCACACTCATTTTTAAGAGAGGTGGAAAGGCTGACCCGGGAAACTACCAGCCTGTTAGCTTCTGTGCCAAGGAAGACCATGGAGCAGGTCCTCCTGGAAGCTATGCTAAGGCACATGAAAGAGAGGGAGGTGATACAGGATAACCGACATGAGCTTCACCATGGGCAAATGCTGCCTGACCAATCTAGCAGCTTTCTATGATGGCGTAACTGCATCAGTGGACAAGGAAAGAGTCACTTGATGTCATCTGTCTGGGCTTCAGTAAGACCTTTGACGCAGTTCTGTTCATTGCAGGGAGCTGCAGCAGATGATCTTCAAAGATCCTTTCCAACTCAAACCTATGATTCTGTGTTACATGGTCAACATCTCTCATGTCAGTCTCAAAGTCAGCTGAGCCCATCTGTGCTGATGGATGGCTCCCCTCCAAAGGGGCTGAAAGGCCAGATGCCATTCATTTCTTAAACCACTTCATCAGATATCATTCTCATTTTAACTTACTTTTCCCTTTGGTGGCTCCTACCCACATGTGGGATGATCCTTATTTGCTCTCCTTGTCAAGAAATTTCTCTTGTGAATTTTTTTTTATGGAGAGGAAGCTTGTGTTCCTTCAGAATCCCCACAGTAAAAGTTGACCAAGTCAGGGAGAGACTTTCGTACAAATTGCAGTTGGTTTAATTCTTCTATAGCTCATGCCACTATTATTTTTTCTGAGAGTCCTTAATTTGTTAGTTTTGTGTTGTTTTTTATTTTAAGAGAAGGAGAGTGGTGTATGCTGCTGACTGCTAAAAGCACGGGTAAATGAGTCAATATTTTATTTTAACTCAGCAAGCAAGAAGTGCCATGGAGTGTTTACAAAATGCTGAGCTGCTTGCCTTGGAGTAAACATGCCCTCTGCTGTTTAGCTGAAGCATGGATCTTGTTATGAAGGGTTCGGTTGGCAGCCCAGCCTTACAGATCAGGAAAAGTGGGGAAAAAATAAGTGATGCATTCGATCATTTTGGAGGCATTTGGCATCCTCTTGCCTAAAGGCTTTAATTTTATCTAAGCTTACAGGAGGTGAAAGCTGAGATATAGCTGAGGGGTGTTGTTAGGCAGCATTTTATCAATTAACAGCTGAAGTTTTATCAAAGGAAATCTAAATATTACTCCAAGACTCTTCCAGTGTCGTCTAAGAGTAGTAATTTTTCTTCGATGATATTCCATTGTTAAGGCAATAGGAAAAAAAAAAAAACACATTGGTAAGTCATTATAAACAATTGTGCCTTGAAAATTATTTAAAATGTAGCATTATTTATTTATAGATATGTCTAATTTATATATCACTGTAGCTGTATCTTCTAATGGTTACTTTAGAGCTATGAAATCAATGCAAAGTTTTAAGAGTGTTTATTTCTCCCAGTCTGTAATCCTGCCAGGACAGAATTCAGTGAATAATAAGGGAATTTAATGCATGCTGCAGGCGAGGCGGGAGAGAGCTGCAGGATATGTATGTGTACTCCAGAAATGAAGATTTATGTGCAAATGAGCTGATGCTTCAGGCTACTAATCTGATAAATTGATGGTCTCATTTAGGGACAAGTGGCAAGTGATGGTTTTTAGATGGATATCTCCATCCAGAGCAAATGCTTTTTCTTCCTTTGTAGTGCCATGTGAATGCTGTAACTTAATCAGGAGTGCTGTCTCCTCTTTCCCTCCCCACAGGTGGAAAGATATTTTTCTTCATCCAGTGCCATCTTACACTATGTTTACTTCTTGCCCATGGGATCCTGGTCCCCACTGAGCAACAGTTGCAGGAGAAGGACTCACAGCAGGAGTGATAGGTGGCACACAGGAGGCCATCAGTGTGCTGGTTGTATGGGAACTATAGAAATAGTTCTCAAAGTCCTCTCTAGGGATGCAAAAGGTGGGGGGGGGTGCCTTCCACGATGCTGGGAGTGAATGTTTGAAATCACAATGCTCAATGGAAAGTATGTTTCCATGGAAAATAATGCCCCTGTGTGAGCAGTGAGTCCATGTTGTGCCCTACTACTCTGATATTGATGGAGTAAATGGAGCTTGAGGTCTCTGTGCTGGTACCAGAGGTTACCCTAGAGCTATGAAGAAGGGCTGTGATGCTGAAACAGATCTGAATGTGCTCCAGTACCTCCTTGATGTCACTCCAAGCCACTCACCTTGGAAAATTATTTTTAACTCCCCAAAATAAACATGCATCTTGAAACTGCATCTGCATGTTTGAAGGCTTGCTGCTTCTGCTTTGTGGCCTCTTTTCTGGCCCACTGCAATAACTCCCATCAGCTTTAGCAAACCATGAATTAGGTCACTGCTTTATTGACAACTTCCAAACCTGCTCCGAAATAGATAGGAACAAAGAAATTTGAGGCGAGATAAACCACAGTGGTGTTTATGCTGCTTGATATTTATACCTGCTAATGAGGCTAGAACTAAGCTAAAACTTAAACTGTGGTACACCATTATATGGTTAGATTTGAGAGTAGAGAGTAGAGTTGCATGTGAGAACTTAATGCTGTTGTCTTTGTTATCCCCACCTTTTCTTCCAGGATTGGCATGATGTAATTGATGTATATAGTCCATGGTGAGATGCTGGCTTTTCAATTATTTGCTAATTTGATCAATTAACTAGTTAGACAAAATAACTCTGAGTCATCCAATCCTAAATACCAATTAAAAAGTTTCCATCAGCCCTTTGACGCAAGTGATGTTTAACTCACGATAAGCCGTGGGATGTTACAGAACTGATATGAAAAGAGGCTTGTATTTTTGTTTTAGCCCTTTACCTTTTTTTTTCCCCCTGAAGCTGAGCAGGAGCTCCCCAGAGCTGGTTAGTGGCCAACACACAGGTGAGGTGCCCAGGTGCATGGTGCTGCAGTTGGGTCTGGAGCTGGGCACACGGGGCACAAACCACATCCAGGTAGATAACAGTCAATGGCTTGAGCATCACCTAAGCAAAGAGAAAGCACGATCCACCTCCCTACTGCTGTGCCTGCTACCTGTGATGCAGCTGACACAAAGTATGCATTACAGTCTTACAAAAACTGTGGCTTTTGTTTTCTTATCCAACCATGCACTGGCTTGCTCAGTTGTCACCAGAGCTTGCTGTGTTTGCCAGTTGTTAGAGACTGTTCATACCCACGGGTCAGTGTGTCTGCAGTTCTGGTCAGCCTCACCATGTTTCCTAATGAAACAAAGTGTCTCTTTGTAATGGTCCAGAAAAACAATAATTTCTTTATATGTACTATTTCTTTGTATTTTTCAGATAATCAACCCCAATTTCATTCAAGAAGGTGAGTTAAAGACAGCTGTGCACTGACTTGCCTGGAGGGTTGAGCCAGCAGCTGGGATCTATTACCAGGGAGCCTCATGCTTCCCCCACATCAGCAGTCACAGCAAAGACAGCTCTCCATCAGTGGGCAGGGGAAGTGGTCCCTGCTTGCTGATGGGCTCAGAGAGTCTGAAATGATGCACTGTCCCAAACCTGCCCCTCCAATACACACACTTGCACCCATCTTTGTGGTCTTTTCAGAACTTAGAGCCAGCACAGCCTGTCCCTGTTGCCTCCCTCCCTGAAGGTAGAGTTTTGGTAACAATTCCAGGATGCTCAGACCTACAACACTTAACCCTTACCTATCACTCTCCTACCAAAAGCTCCCATAGTTGGTCCTATAATGCATTTTTCACAGTTATGTGGAGAACATCCTCTCCTGTACGTTAAAAGGTGTACCCCCGTGTTCTTCTTCAGTGGCTCCAGAGTTCCTTGTGCCGTTGGTGGATATCACCTGCCTGCTTGGTGACACTGTGATGCTGCAGTGCAAAGTCTGCGGCCGGCCCAAACCAACGATAACCTGGAAAGGACCAGATCAAAACATTCTTGACGATGATAACAGCACAGCCACATACACGGTGTCATCCTGGTAAGGTCCTGCCTCTGGATTCCATCAAATGATGGTCATGCTGCCCTCAAATATGTCACTAGCCAGGAGACATAGCTTATTAGAGATGCAATTAATTGAGGCTGACATGGTGTGTTGCCACATCACTGAGTTACACATCAGCTAGAAAGGGTCAAATGTGAGTTCAGGTAGCTCTGTAGTTTTCCAAGCTGATGCAGGGCATCTCCACCAAGTGCAGTGTTGGCAGAGCTGAGCTTTCTGTTATGCTGTGTCCCAGGAGGCCAAGACCTCTGAGCCTGTTGCAAGTCAGAAGCAATTAATATTTTCAGTATATTGGCTAACATTGCCTCTGCTTTTCTGATGGTTGAATTTGATGCCATGCTCACTTTTGACAGGAACAGGAATGGAGCAGAGAAAGCTCTCAACATTCTTCATTGATATGTACCCACATGGCTGGGAGTTTTCTCATCTCAGAGGCTGAGGTAGTAATTAATGCAGTGTTCCTGAGCTCTTCCTAAGCTGTTCCTCAAAGAGCCTCCATATGCTTCTGGAAAGGCCACATCTGGCCATGCTTGGACAGAAGGATGCTTGTCTGGATGTTCCTGGCCCAGCTTTACAGCAGACAGGGGGACGAACTGAAAAGTTCTTGAGTTGAATTCAGGTCAGGTAACAGCCTGCTGCTGGATGATTCTCTGCAGCTTATGTAAGCTATTTGGGCCAAATGGAAAGGGAAGTCTCCAGGAGGCAATCTTTCATGTGAGGTTTTCAGCACCGCTGGCTCAGGCTGAGATGAACCCATGGAGCACAAAGTCCATGAAAGTGAAAAATGAATGCTAAGAGAGATTTTTTTACATTAAAAAAAAAAAAGAAGAAGAAGAATATAAAAGGAAAAAAGGATGTCTAATCAAGAGCTTCCTTCATTGAGCCTCATGAAGCACCCCAGGACACTTAAAATTGTCTTTTTAGCCATCACTCAGTAGATCACTAGTGCCTTATCTTCAGGCCTCTGGCTGGGGTTGGGATGTAGGATATTTCTGTGTGAGGTTCTGTTTTACATCAGTCTCTTGCCTATGCAGTCCCTCGCTGTGCACTATCAGCACTGGCTTTCTCTCTCCTCTTGCTTGTTTTTCCATGCAGCCGCTGCCTGCCAAAGAGAGGCCTTGCAGCTTGGCGTCTGCCTTACAAATCTTGCTGGCATCTGTGTCCGGATTGCGGGGGAAGATGATGTTTTTCTTCTGTCCCTTAAACCAGCACGCTCAGGCCAGCCAAGGCCACGGTGTCCATGCAGTTACACCGGCAGCCATTTCCTTTTGCAGTTTCCAATGGCTTACGCAGTCAAGAACCAGTCTAGTTTTGCCATTAAGAGAATTTATTACTGGCTCTAAGCTGAGTCTCCAGCACAGCTAGAGTAGTTACTCAAGCAAAATCTTTTAAGTCAGGCCAACTCCCTTAAAGTGAGTGTTGAAGAACTGACTGTCTGCAGACCTGCTACAAGCTCACCAGATTGTGTAGATCTGTTTATTTGCTCAGATCGGCCCAGAGGCTGATCATTTCCCAAGAAATTATGTCCCACTGACATTTATTTTCCCCAGCTGCTGTGAGATGTCCACTCTTCTGGACATGGCTTGCTTCAGGGTCTGAAGCTTCACAGAAATATTGGGCATCCTGTTTCACAGGGCTGCCTTGTACACCTGCATGACACTTGTCCAGTTTGTGTTGGGCATACTACAGAGGCACCACACAGCTCCTCCCAAAGTCAAAAAGCTGTGCGTATGAAAATCTTTCTGTAGATGTGGGGTTTCAGGCTCTGGAAAGCTAGAAAATTTAGCTCTTACACTTTGCTTGCTTCCCCATTTCCACTGAGATCACAACAGATAGATTTGCCCTTCTGGCCCCAGTGGGACCATTCTGCTCAAAGATTTCATTAGTGACATAATCCTGAGGAATGCAGGTGTTGCATTTGGTACCACATGGCTGGGGGGTGTTCCTTCAAATGAGTTAACAAGAGCTGCGTGCACGTGTCCTTGTAATGAGGCAGAAGAGAAACGGGGATAAAAAGCATTAGGAAGCATAGCAGCAATTTGTAACGTGGGTTTCTTGCATATGCAGTGACTCTGGGGAGCTCATGCTGAAGATTTGCAATGTGATGCCTCAGGACAGTGGCATTTACACCTGCGTGGCAACTAACGAGCATGGAACGGCATCAACCTCAGCCACAATAAAAGTGCAAGGTAGTTACCTGGCCTTCGCAGACAGTGTTTACCTGATTTTCAGGATAAAGCACTAGGGCTGGTTGACATGATGCTGGACTCTCTGCTTGTTTTCTCCCCCCAAGGTGTTCCGGCTGCCCCAAATCGCCCCATTGCTCAGGAGAGAAGCTGCACCTCTGTGATCCTTCGCTGGTTGCCTCCATCCAGTACAGGCAATTGCACCATTTCTGGCTACACAGTGGAGTACAGAGAAGAAGGTAAGAGCCTTGAGGTGTGCTCACTGGCTGAGAAAATGAAAACAAAGTAATTCTGCTTCGTAGGACAATAGGTTCCAACAGCATCATTGCCAGCACTGGGGTATGATTATCTGTTACTCATAGATCCCAAAGCAGAAGTCCAAAACAAGCTCTTCTATCATTGATCCCAGTTTCTCATACATGTCTTTTCTGTTTCCTCTGTGCTATTAAGGCAAGTGAAGTGTGTTAAGCTAAACTATATCCCACCACTAAATATACTTTCATCATTTACATTCTGCCACCATGGTATCTATCAAGCCCTTTTGATAAATGTTTCCTGGCAGTGAAAAGACAAAGCACACTCATTAACTTTTTGTATATTTTGTATATTACTTTTTTGTAATATTAGTATTAATTTCCAGCAGCTCCAGGTTTCATATCCACAGGTCTCCTGCAAGCACTTTGCATGGATCCCCTTCCTTAGCTTCTCCTGGGATTTGCTTTCCACCTCCTCCATATCTTTTTTGCGTTATTTCTCTCTTAGCAGAGCTGTCAGCAGGTCATTCTGCTATTCCTGCATTATCTCGCTGCCCTAAGACATCACTGGTAGCACACAGCTTTGGACAGACTTGTGGATAGATCATCTTTCCCCTCGCCTGCAGTTTTTCCATTGCTATCAGTCGAGTGAGGGTCATCTCCTTCCTCCCTCTTTTCACCAGATGGTTGTGATAACAAGCAGCTTCCCGTGTCCCCAGAAGGTTTAACAGAATTAAATCTGCCTCCACTTTGCCTTTTAAAAACCCCATGGATTTTAACCTCCCAGGGCACCACATCAGAAAAGAGTCTGTGTGTGCTCTGTCTCCATCATTTTTCCTTTCCTCCCTCTGCACAATGCAGGCTCGCAGGTCTGGCAGCAGTCAGTGGCCTCCACACTGGACACTTACCTTGTCATTGAAGACCTGTCCCCAGGCTGTCAGTATCAGTTCCGTGTGAGCGCCAGCAACCCCTGGGGGATCAGCTTGCCCAGTGACCCATCTGAATTCGTGAGGCTTCCAGAGTATGGTGAGTGGGCTCCCATTTGCACACAGATGTGCCCTGAGACTGTCCCTGTGTCCCTTTTCAGCTCCCAAAACTTTCAAGGGCAAATTTAAAGTCAACTTAGCCACAGCTTCTCCTGGGTAGTTCTGGCTTTTGGGGTCAAACACAAGAGTTGTGGTGGAGCACTGTGAAATTGGACACTCAGTGGTAATTTTTTCTGTTTTTTAATCAATATCATAAAATTATCGTCATAGAATCACAGAATGGTTGGGTTGGAGGGGACCTTAAAGACCACCAGTCCCCAGCTCCTTGCCACCCACCAGCTCAGGCTGCCCTGGGCCCCCATCCCACCTGGCCTTGAGCACCTCCAGGGCTCTCTGGGCAACCCATTAACATATCCTCACATAACTTTTAAATATGCAGTTTGTAGTACACAGCAGTCTGCCTTGTCTTTACACTTTCTTCAATGTGCTTTCTTCTCCCAAAGACTCTGCTGCTGATGGTGCCACTATTTCATGGAAGGAAAACTTTGATCTCGCTTATGCAGAGCTGCATGAGATTGGGAGGTAATATTAACCCTGCTTATCACTGCAGCAAAATACCTAAACAATGGCTTGAGACTTGTTCTTTAACGGGGAATTTAGGTCAGTTTTTGTAGTAAGCTTGAAAATTGCTGTTCCTTTTAGAAAGAACACACTAAGCACTGATTGAAATACAGACTGGCTAAAATGCTGGCTACATCCTGTCTCCCAAGACTAGTTGTGATTTGAGCGTTAGATCTGGAACATAGATGACTGAATGCCAACCTCAGAATGATGGGGCAGCCAGATCCAGCAGCGCCTGCTGGTGTCTGCTCTGACACCCCTGGCTCAATGTGAGCTTTTGAAGTAAGGATGGCTTGCTGGTTCTGGATATGCTTAACCTTGGAGGCTGTTTGCAGAAGTACTTAGGCATGTGACAGACTGAAAGCACATTCCAATGGGCTGTTCTGAGTGGGGTGGTCAGTGAGCAAGAGCAGCATGATGCTGATAAGGAGCACGCAAACAGCAACAGCGCAAACAGTGCAGGTGTAGGCAGCCAGGTCTTCACCCAGAGATCAGGGATAAGTGCTTCTGGGGCTGCAAAGGTAGGAAAGAATAGTGATATCTTAAAAACAGGCCAAGTGCAGCACATGGCTTTGTTAAGTACTCTTGCTTCCAGGAATGGTACCAAGCACCAGTCTGGATGAGATTCCTAAGTGCCTTCATGCCAGCTGTTTGCTCTTCATTTTTTACTGTATTCCTGAATCAGCAAGACAAAGTGATTGCTTAGTCATTGCTTAACGAGGCTTTTCTCTTACTTGTTTTAAGTCTGGGTTCATTATTCAAGCAGCTGGAGAGAGAAGATCCATGCTTAGAAACAAAAGACAAAACCTGTAAAAACGGCAGCAAATTGAACCCAAGGGATGTTGTTAGAGGACATCAGCACAGCTGCACAAAGTGCTCTGTTTGCTCTCCATTTCCTAATCCCCAAAGAATCCAAACACCCAGGGTGAGAGACAGCAGTTCTGTGTTGGAAAAGGTTATGAGCAACGAGATAAGTCTGATTCCCTGTGAAATGTTAATGCACTGAATCAAATAACACTTTGAAAATCAGTCTGTTATCACACTGAAAAACGAGCATGATTAATTCATGGATCCCATTCATTATTCTGCTTTTCTTTTTTTCCAGGGGACGATTCTCCATCGTAAAGAAATGCGTTCACAAAGCTACCCGGAAAGACGTTGCTGTAAAATTCATCAGTAAAAAAATGAAGAAGAAGGAGCAAGCAGCCCATGAGGCAGCTCTGTTACAGCACTTGCAGCATCCTCAGTACATCACTATCCATGATACCTATGAGTCTCCTACTTCTTACATCCTCGTTCTGGAGCTGTAAGTACATGGAGCTACAATTCAAGCATCTGGGTATGAATCACAGCGCTATTAAAACCAATGAAATTCACCTGTGCTTCAGCAGGGCAAAGGCTTTGTCATCTGTTTCTTACTGACTGTGACGTCAAATGAAATAGCCGTTTTCTGCTGACTTTCCACTGCCTTTTGTTTACAGTAAATAAGATTCAGAGGTAGAAATAAAACTTTCTATTCTGGAAGCTCAGTATTTGTATCAGCAGTTAGTTTGTCACATAGCATCAGATTTATTTGGGCAGTTTAGTCTGCTCTCTATATCTGAGCAAGTGCACTTCAGGTAGATTGGAGCCTACATTGTTCTAATAGTTCTTGATGAAAAAAACTGCATTGGGACTATGTTTGTCCCTAGGAGAAATAGCAACCAAAATCCAAACTGCTTCTTTGTTACAGTATATCCAATTCAAGCATATTTGGACTCTTTGCTTGTTTATTTCTACAGATAAATAAAACTAGGTGGAAAGCTTTTATTGAGTTAGCTTTCCCACAGAACACACCACTAGCTGAAATATCAGTGATTTTTTTTTCTGCATTATGCAACCATCTCTATAAAAGAATAGATGAATCCAAGTAATTAAGTGTATCTGTTTTCAAAGGAATCTCCTCTGTCTGTTGAATCCGTCCTTAAGCAACTTAGTGTACTTTGAGATTGTCACTAAATTTATTAAGGGCCAGGAATGACAACTGAGGACTAATCAAAGATTAATCATTATACCACTTCCATGCCCTGCAGTACCTCGTGATATCGTTGAACCCTAATCAAATCTCTCATTTTTATTTCCTCTATTCTTAGATCCCAAAGTTTCCATTGCATTTTTGTTGTCAAATACTAGCTATTCCTGCAGATGTCATATGATCTTTCAGTTGTGGTGTTTGATTTTTTTGTAGGATGGATGATGGTCGTCTCCTAGATTATCTAATGAACCATGATGAACTTATGGAGGAAAAAGTAGCTTTCTACATAAGAGACACAATGGAAGCCTTGCAGTATCTTCATAATTGCCGAGTGGCTCATTTAGATATAAAGGTAAGAAGAGAAGAGAATGATGCTATTACTCAGTGTCCTGCTGCAGAGAGTTCCCAGCTGCACACACAGCAAGGAGGTGCAGCGTGTGCCCCAAGAAGTGATGCTGAATGGACAAGCACTACCCTCCAGATGTGCTGACCAGAGAAAGGACTCAGTAACCTCCAAGGTCTATTTCTTCCTTCAGAGATGCACTATTTCTTTAATTTACTGTTTTGTTCTCAAGGGCTTTCTGGAAGAGGGATTTAATGAGGGAGAAGGGCAAGAGTCGGTAGCTTCTGAGTGAAGGGGAGTTATAAGATACATCCCCAGGGCATAGCTTGGACTCAGTACATGGTAAGCAAGAGCAGAGGAGGGTGCAGGAGAGCAGGAGGTAGGAAGAGCTGAAAGGGGAAAGCAGCAAGCTGATTGTGCTACAGAGCCTGAGAGAGGTGGAAAGTGCACCCAGGGAGAGGTTCAGAAAAATGTCTGAGGTCTGCAATGTCATGCTCAGTGAGATTAGCACAGCTTGTACCTCCTTTTGTTAAGATGTGTGGCAGCAGGTACTGCACTGTCCTGGATTTGGAGTTGTGTTGCCATACCCACCAACACTCCATTGATCTGGAAAGACAGAGAACTAGTGTTTGAAGTTACGATCAAGTGCTCCAACCTTTGCAGTCTGCAGCTCTGAATCAGATTGCCAGGAGTACCAGCTAATCTATAATTTATTTGAAGACTTGAGCAGCATTCAAAAATGGAAAAAGAGAGCTGGATTTAACTGTCATGTAGAGTGGACAATCCAGCTCCACAGAAGTCTTGTCTCAGCCCTATAGCTCCCAGGCATGTCAGATGAAGTAGTGTTTTCAGTCTTCTGCTGCTGACTGCTACTAATAAAAAAAATGAAAAGATCCCTTTTGTACAGTATCTTATGTGAGCACTAGTCCCAAAATGCTATATTATTCTGGTTTCTTTTGGGAAGGCTGTTTGTATTTTCTGCTATATTTATAGGACCTGTCAAAAAATAGACATCACTCCTAGGTAAAGAAACTGCATTGAATTCTTTATTTGATCATAAGATACTTCCCAAAAACAAAGTGGGAAGCCAATTTTCTGTGACCTATTTACAGTTCTCCTGAGTGAAGCATGCTAAATAAAGCACCTTCTGTTGCTGAGCAGGAAGCAGAAGATGCACTATTAGTGCATCTAGCCATGCCTTGTCCTGAGACCTAAGATGTTGCTCCAGAATGAATTAATTTTGTCAGTGCAGAACACACACAAAACAAGAGCAAGTGGAGAGGTTTGAACAGTAGTGCATTGTATACACAGGATATGCGTGAGGATGAGGAGCTAAAGGATAGATCCATGGAAATGTGAATTTAGAGAGGCAGTAGGCAAAATGTTTAACATTTGCTTTACAAAGAACCCTTCTGCTACAAATTACACACACGTCATCCAGGTGTCACAAAAACAAATGGAATCTAAATGATTCTATCAGAGATACGCAAGTCCTTTCTCAAAATTATAATATCTGAAAGTATTGTTAATCTGTAGAGATTGCTTTGAGGAAAAATAAGTATAATAAGCATAATTACATTTTCACTGTTCCCTTTTCAACAGCCAGAGAATCTGCTCATCGATTTAAGGATCCCAGTTCCTCGTGTCAAGATCATTGATTTGGAAGATGCAGTTCAAATCACAGGCCATTACCACGTCCACCATCTCCTTGGAAACCCAGAGTTTGCAGCCCCTGAAGTTATCCAGGGCCTCCCTGTATCCCTGAGCACAGACATCTGGAGCATCGGGGTCCTCACCTACGTCATGTTGAGTGGTGTCTCACCCTTCCTAGATGAAAGCAAAGAGGAGACTTGTATCAATGTGTGCAGAGTCGATTTCAGCTTCCCACCTGAGTACTTCTCTGATGTGAGCCACGCCGCCAGGGATTTCATTAACGTCATCCTCCAGGAAGACTTCAGGAGGAGGCCGACAGCAGCCACTTGTTTACAGCACCCATGGCTGCAGCCACACAATGGCAGCTACTCCAAAATCCCACTGGATACCTCTCGCTTGGCATCCTTCATTGAACGCCGCAGGCACCAGTATGACGTGCACCCTGTCCCCGGTGTCAAGAGTTTCCTGATGAGCAGGCTTAACCCTGGGACGTAATGCCCACCTCCCCGGACACTACACTGCTGGTTCTGAGGCAGGGCACAGGGAGTGAGCAGGCCCAAAGCAGAGCTTCTGTACATACTTCTGTATTCAGTGTTGGCATTTGAAGGTACAAATCTGTCCAGAGGTCCCGGTACCTCCTCAGTTACTCAGGATCAAAGCAAGCAGGGTAACAGTGACAGGTACTTAGGTGTCCTCTTCAATGAGCACCTCCTGGAAGCATCTCCACAATACACAGCAGCAAACACCAACTGGAGACAAGAACCAAAACTGCAGTTGCCTTAATCTTTGGGAGGCAGCCTTACCAGAAATCCTCTTGATCTTGCTGAACTGATTTCTGAGTGTACGAGAGATTAGGTGTAGGATAGTGTGTGGAGGAGTAAATCTAGGCTGACCTTTGTGTGTATTGCAGGACTTGGCTGAATGCAGCTCTCACTGAAGTCACTGCATGCCTGCTCTGGGTGAACAGATGGATTTTTTGTGCTCTGTATGCCCAGGTCTCCCATGATTTCTGTGAGGATTTCACCTGCAAGATCAGGCCTGTTGGATCAGCTTCTGTGGTGGCTTGGCTTAGATACACCCTCATTACATGGTAGTGCTCAGAATAAAATCCCATGTTAATCCTTGGGCTTTCTACTGCATCAAGTCAACGTGCAGTACCTTTTGGAGCTATGATTGAGGCAATGAATTCATTGGAGCATACAGCTGTTTCTGACTAAGCACAATGGGACTGTGATGGTGGTTTGTTTTTTTGGTTTTTTTTTTTGTTTTTTTTTTTTTAATGCATTTTATATACACTGTACAGAAACCTTTTGCAAAACCTGTGCATTGAGAAAAGGCTGAGTCCAATTTTTGCAGTATCTGTAAACTAAGTGATGATTGACGAAGACAATTTTTTCTATCACAGGTTTTCAGTATACATATATTGTATCATATATATATATAAATATATATATATAAAGGATCCTGTTCCATTTCTAGCTTCAGAATTGCTTGGCCCAAAGTCCATCTAAAGCCTTTCAAAGTGCAGTTGGTAAGTGGTGAGTCCATCCTTGTGCTTACAGCTTGAAAATTGTTTTCAGTGTTAAAAGTATGTCATTTGGTTCATTTCCAGTCTTGTAAATATCTCTCAGCTGCCATTAGCACCTCATCGCCAAAGCATTTGTGAGGATATTTTTCTGTCCAAAGCCTAATTTGTAATAAAATAATAATAATAAAAAAAAAAATCCACAATTAAAACATTTCTCTCTTGCAAGCCAAGTTGGAACATCATCACAGTGATGTTACGGTGACGGAGCCAGCCTTAAGTATGAGCAATGCAGGGAGCCTGCAGTGACAGATCAGCAGTCTGTGGGCTGGCAAAGTCTTCTCTGTAGCAGCAGGAAGGGAAAACACCTCCCTGGTTGCTGCACCATAAAACCCTGCAGCCTTCCTGGCTGATGATCAGACTTTTTTCCCCTTGGCATATCAGTGAGTTGTCTCAGTGCTGAGTGCTGCTGCTGTGCCTGCAATAGGAAATGTCAGTTGTTACCAAAGCTTTTCCTAAGGAAAAGGGCTTATTCTGGCCATGTGTACTCAGCAGAGGCTCTCTTGAGATATCTCATCAGAGCAAGAGCCAAATTCAATTCACCATCCAACTAACTGCACTGTGAGTTTGTGATATATCGTCAGGATCAAAAGCTGGTTCTACCAGCAGGTGACAGAGACACTCTGCAAGTATTGCAAATTCCCAGGTCTCTGCTAGCCCTTCTGATCCACCTCTGAGCTCAGTTTCATGGCATTTGGAGACCTGGCCCTTCTCTTTGTGCTTGCTCTACCAGGATGCTAGAACAGTCAGGCACAGCAAGTTACAACGTTCAGTGCTGCAAACCTTAAGATCTGGGAGCCACAGGCAGATGGGTAAGCCCACACAGAGTCAGAGACAGCATACAAGACTGAGTGTGTGATCTGATCCCAGGGGAAGTTGAGGGAAGGCTTGAGTGTTCATGGAGGGCTAAAACTTTTGAACCGATTTCAGTTTCCCTCTGTAGTGCAGCAACTAGTTTTCCAAGCAATTCAGTAGCACCTCAAAGACAAAGACCAGACTCTCCTCCTGAGTGGGAGTGTGAGGTGTACAATTTCTTAGCAACTGAAACATCTCCATGCAGTCATCAAGGGGTGTCTTTAATTAGCTCCAGCCTCAGGTACTTCCTCACTGCAGGACTGTTTGTGCTTCTTCCCATTTGTCAAAGCTGGCTCTCTGTGCTGTGATTGTGCTGCCTTTCAGAAAATGTTTATGGAAGTGTGGTTTATAAAACCTACAGCTTTTATGGGGCCCATGGGTACACTTTGAACAACACTCTTTCTACTTGGCACCAGTACAAACAGATTCTCACGTATCACAGGAAATCTCAAGCTATTTATCATTTTCTTTTGCTATGTCCTGCATTCACATTTCAAACTGTGAAAACAGGCACTGTGGGCCTATGGAGGGAAAAGATCAGATTGATTAAGGGAATATTTAAGCCTTTCTATGTCTTTTCTCTCTTCTGTTCTCATTTGATAGAAACTGGAGGGTTAAATACTGTTTTAACAATTCTTTAAAGCAGTCCAATTGCCTTTTTATTTTAAACAGCTTTATTTTCATTAACACCTTTAAAATAATTTTACTTTTAACCTAAGGTAAAGCTGAGACAAAGCCTGTGCCCTCAGTGGGCCTTGTTACAAATGCCACAAAGGCTGAATGCAGAACTGCGTGGTGCAGTGTGACTATATATAACTGTATTTTAATGCCCTTGCAATGAGAGGGCTGCATCAGGTGACCTGGGCCGTGTAAACTCCCAGAGACAAACATCCAGCATAGGGCCTGGGTTTGTTTTGTGGCTCATTGGCAGCGTTCTATCCCAACACGGTGCTTCCCAAAGATGCAAGGCCAGGCCAGGTGCTGCCAAGCTGGGTCTGGCACTGTGCTGTGTCAGCACCACGTGTTGGCTGTGGAAGAGTGGTGGGACAGGTGAGCGTGGCTCTGCACAGACTGTGGCCACCTCAACCTTGTTCACTAAGAGCAAAGCTCTGTGCTCGTCAGCTTTCCAGCAGCCAGCTGAAGGAGGAAGGGGGAAGGCCCAGCTGATGGCACGGTGTTGTCAAGGTGCAAAGTGACGCCACAGCCTTAATGATGCCAGCGCACAGTGCAGCCTGAAGCACACTGCTACGCCAGGCGTGATCCAACGCTACGGACATGGCTTCGAACTGCGCCCCCTCCCTATGAACAGACTGTGCTAACGATGCAGTTTCTGGGCTTTATTTTCTTTATTTATTTTGGATTAAACTCAGTTGTTCAGAGAACAGCGGCTCAGTCTCTTTTCCCAACGCGGGTTGTTGGTGATGGGAGGGGGAACGAACTGCACCCGGAACGCGTGAACGCGGCCTGGGAGAGGGGGGGGACGACACAAATAGCCATCGCACCTCCGCGCATGCGCATTTCCTCACGGTGTCGCCGCTTCCGTCATCTCCCGGCGCCGGGCAGCGGGCGGGCAGATGGCGGCGGGCGGCGCGGAGCGCGTGGCTGCGGCGCTGCTGGAGGCGGGCGCTGTGCGCTTCGGAGACTTCGTGCTGCGGAGCGGCATCGCCTCACCCGTCTACGTGGACCTGCGCGGCCTGGCCTCCCGGCCCCCCCTGCTCCGCCTGGTGCTGTGGGGAGGGAGGGGCTGGACGAGTGGCTTCAGGGGTCTGAGGGGGGGTTCTAGGGTCGCGGTGCCGGGCTTTGGTCGGGGAGGTGGGTTGGGCTGTTTGCTACAAGACGGGAATCGAGGATGTGGGGCGTGTCCAAGGAATGGTATTGTTCGGGCTGGGGAAGGGGGAGCTTAGGGGTGACTGCACGGCTCTCTGCTGCTCCCTGTGAGGAGGTTATGGCGAGGTGAGGGTCGGCCTGTGCTATGGTAACAGCCGTAGGGTGAGAGGTGATGGCCTCAAGTTGTGCCTGGGGGTTCAGATTGGATGTTAGGAAACGTTTCTTCTCTGAAAGAGGGGTGATGCAGTGGCACGGCTGCCCAGGAGGTGGTGGAATCACCATATCTGAAGGTCTTTAGTCATCGTGGAGATACTGTTTAGCAGTGCTCACTTTGGTCTGATTCCTGAAATATACATATTTTTTAGGTTGCTGATCTTCTGTTCCAAGCAGCAAAAGACGCTGCTCTCCAGTATGACTGTGTGTGTGGTGTTCCATACACGGCTTTGCCGTTGGCCACAATTATCAGCTCTGAAAATCAGATTCCAATGCTTATACGGAGGAAAGAAGCAAAAGATTATGGTAAAACTGTCAAATGATGAATTTGTCGTTACTTCTTGTCTTGTCACGTGCATCTCTGTTTTAGTTTAAGATTATCACTCCAACTCAAATAGCAATCCCATTTCCCCTAAGCATACCTCTTATAATATCCCAACCCAACCATGCTCTCCCAGCTGCAGCTGGGCTTCTGCTGTAGTAGGGGTGAAAGGTCTCAGGCTTCCTCTTTGTTCCCACGGTGTCTTTTTTCCTTTCACACCATTGCTGTAGTTTACTGCCCTCTTCTAGAAGCAGATTTGTAATGCAGTTTTTGATAATGCTGAGGCCGGTGCTATGTTTGACCTCCAAACAACTTTTTGCATATCAACTCCAAAAAGAATCTTTATTCTTCTGTTGTCTCTCATTCACTTGCACTTTCATATCCTATAATCAGCAGGCAAAGTGGGCCAGGTGAGAAGCAGTCAGTTCTGTACATAGCAATCAATTTTACTTGATTTTGGTTGAAGCAGGGGCGAGGTGCTTGTAGAGGGGAAGAGTACAGTATTATCCAGCCCTGGCAACTGGATTTCCATCTGTGATAAGCTCTCTCCCAACATCATTAAGACAGGATGTTTGTAAAACCTAAATGGTACTCCTTTGTTAGTCAGTGTGCTAGGCATGAGAACTTTTGCTGTTCATTCTTGTGAAGGACAAGTTGATTGTGACAGCAATTAACTGCCTGGCACGAGGTTTCCGGTGTCACACAGATTGCAAAGCTGTACTGACACTTGTGAGGCAGCCATGGTCTGAGCACTGCAGTGGCTGCATAATGTTCACCCGCTGCTCCCTGCTTCCTCAGAAAGCCAGGCTTCCTTTGTTGCTGCCCCCTGGGAGGCCTTTCATGGACTTGTGCCTATTGTTGGTTATGGTAAAGGCATCTGGGGGCTTTACTCCTCCAGATTGTTCTAACAACCAACATGCATATTAAGCATAGAATAATGCCTGTGGAAAACAGAAAATATGTTGAAGAGTTTCAATAACTTTGCTAGTTTAAAGACGTTTTCAGTAACAGGAAAAATGTTTTTGACGTTTTGAAGGTTCAGTTCATAGCGATAATAAACTTCTAGTGAGCTTCATTAAAGACTGTTAAAAGATGTGCTGTCAGTAAGATGTTGGTTTTGGTAGTGGATCGTGTGAAATGTGTTTTGTCCCCTTGGAGAAGTAACACACTATGAACTGAGTTATGAGGCAGTGCCTGAGATGTGATATCTGGAATCAGTAATAACGACATAACTACTCTGCGTTCTGACAGTGAGTATGAAATTCTTATAAACCTGAAGCCCAATTCCATTTTTACTGCAGCATATGCTTGTATGCAAAACAAATACGGTCTTTACGTTAACATCTCAGGTTAAAATCTGGACACATTGGGTACATTCTGAGGTCTTTTGTACTTTATTTAGTGGAGCATTTCCCTTCTCTTTTAAAGGTACCAAACGGCTGGTAGAAGGCACCATTAATCCAGGAGAAACATGTTTGATTATTGAAGATGTGGTAACAAGTGGATCTAGCGTACTGGAAACTGCTGAAGTTCTTCGGAAGGAAGGATTAAAAATCACAGATGCTGTAGTGCTGCTGGACAGGGAGCAGGGGGGGAAGGCCAGGTTAGAAGAACATGGAATTCGCCTACACTCAGTGTGTACGTTGTCCGAGATGTTAGATATTCTCCAGCAGCAGGGAGAAGTGGATGTGGAGATGGTTGAGAAGGTGAAGAATTTCATTCAGGGAAACGTGTTTGAGCCAGGTGCTCAGAATGGTCCAACTCCAGTGAAAAGAGTCTGTAAAGAGCTGAGCTTCAGGGCTCGTGCTGAGCTGCCTGGGGTGCATCCTGTCGCAGCCAGGCTTTTCACACTCATGGAAAAGAAGCAGACAAACTTGTGCCTTTCTGCAGACGTCACAGGATCCAAAGAACTGCTGCAGTTAGCTGCCAGCCTGGGCCCCAGCATTTGTATCCTAAAGACTCATATAGATATCCTGAATGATTTCACCCAAGAGGTAGTAAAGGAGCTGAGAGCACTCGCAGATCAACACGAGTTCTTGATTTTTGAAGACAGGAAATTTGCAGACATTGGAAACACAGTGAAACATCAGTATGAAGGTGATTATCATCAGCCTTGATGTGCCATAATTTTGCTGCCAGTCTGTGTAACTGCAGCACTGGAACAAGTTGTCAGGAGAGACTGTGGGACGTCTGACCTTGGAGAAAACTTGAGGGGCAAGGCCCTGAGCAACCTGATCTAGTTAGCCCTGCTGGGGGGCATGACCTCCAGAGGTCCTTTCCAAAGCCTAAATCTTTTAATGAATCTATGCTTGTGCTCAGTAAGTACTTCTGAATGGTTGTTTGCGTGGAGAAGGGTGTGTGTGGTTTCTAATGCAAGCTTGCTATTGTATGTTGCATGCTTCTTGTGGCTTTCTTTGTTACTGCATTTGCAACTGCCCAATGCTTTTTGCTCCTTTCTGATACTGTTCTCCTTAAGATCTTGTATACTGTTGCACCTGTGACACAATTTTTAGCTTATGGTAGCTTTGTGACTATGTAGCCATCAGGTTTGTCTGATAAAACTCGGCTGTTAAGCTTCAGTAGTAAAAAGCCTTTTGAAATTGGAATGGTTTATTGCACTGCTTGTTTTGTTTAATTCACGCTTCTTGTTTAATGCATTTCTGACAACTAATTTCACTTTGCCTGGGTCTTTGTATCTATGTTCTTAGGTGGTGTGTTCAAAATAGCATCCTGGTCGGATGTGGTTAATGCACATGTGGTTCCTGGCTCTGGAGTTGTGAAAGGACTGAAGGAAGTGGGCCTTCCCCTGCAGCGCGGCTGCCTTCTGATTGCTGAGATGAGTTCCCAGGGGTCACTTGCAACTGGTGAATACACAAAAGCTGCAGTAAGTCGGCGCTGTTTAAGGTTAACAGCTTGTAAAGTGCTCTAATGGGAGGTTTTGTGTGCTGCTAATATCTACACTCCCAGAAGTCTCTCCAGCTATGTGATAAGTTTTCTTTCTGTGGAAATTCAGGAGAGAGAGTGGCATTTGAAGGTTGCATCTGTAGGCTAGTGATGTTGGAGTTCATGCTGTGAGTTCTAGTGAACACACCAGGTTTGCCATTGGCCATGTTTTTTTCATTAGCAATGAATATGTAATAAGTAATACACTGAATGAACGTTCAGTTATAACTTAGATGTATCTTTTGCAGTCCTATCTGCAAGCTCGGCAATATCAGTGAGGAATGAGTCAGTGCTGGATGACTTTAGATTGGTATTCCATACTCCTGCCCTGCACAGCTTAATTAGAAACAGAATGGTGGGCAAGCTTAATTTTAGATAAATCACTTGATGCAGTTTATTGGTCCTTTTTAGGTACAGATGGCTGAAGACAACTCTGATTTTGTTTTTGGATTCATATCTGGATCTAGAGTTAGTAAGAAACCAGAATTTCTTCACTTAACTCCAGGAGTACAGCTGCAATCTGGAGGTAACTTTCCCTGAAATATTTATAGTCTGTTTGTAAACACAGTGAGTGATTTGGGCTTCAGTGGAAAAAGTGACTTCTGAAGGGGATTGGATTATTCGCATCTGGAGAAAGGAGTCTGTGTTTGCCATTTCCCTAATATGGGCTGCCTTGTGTATTTCTGGATGTAGTGATCTCTTTCCTGGGAGTTCTGAATGGCAACCAGCACGCCACGCAGCTTCTCTGTTAGATCTTCTTGTACTGAGGTCTGTGTATACCATGAAGTATAGTCCTTAAGCATGTGAAATGTCTGCAGATGGGCATTAGACTAGTCAGTAGGTAGAAAACATTCAGTTAAGTCTAACTGTAATGTAACTGATACTGATATAGATGTAGTATCAATGAATTGAAGTCACAACTTACTAGACAGTCTGTCCAGTAGTTATCCAGCTAGGGAAGATGTGTTTCTCTGCAATACTTCGTTCTTACAAAATCTGAAGTAAAATCACAGCTTCTGTGATTGATCTGTGTAATAGGTAGAGGTTCATTAGTTGGAGGCACAGTTTCTAGTCAGTACTGTGGACTCGTAGGGTGAGAACTGCAGTAACATAAACGTTCCAGCACCTTTGAAAGTTTTTAGTAGATACGGTTTTGCACAAACTTAAACATACATTTTATCTGTTTCAGGTGATAATCTTGGGCAGAAGTACCTAAGTCCCAAGGAAGTGATTAATGAAAAAGGTTCAGACATTATTATCGTGGGACGTGGCATCTTGTCAGCTTCAGACCGTCTTCAGGAAGCAGAGAAGTACAGGAAGGCAGCTTGGGAGAGCTACATTAGCAGGCTCGGTGTTCATGCGTAAGATTGTATGTAGGTCACCTTCCTAGTAAGTAAGCAATGCTGATGCAGTAGTTAAAATGGAGCTGCATTCATTGTGAGACTTCCACTTACGTATACAGACACTTCAGTCAGCAGAATATTATGCCCTTTTGGAAAAAATCTGTTACTGGCTAAATTATTTTTAATTCCACACAGTTGTACACACCATAATTGTTTCTAAGTGTTTTTTAGCATTTGCATGTGTGAGACCAAAGTCTTATGTCCAATTGTTAGTCTGAATAGTTTTTCTCTACTGAAAAATGATGAATGAAAACACTCCTAAGATACGTGCTTGGCTGTTGTTGCTACTTTCTCCTCCCAGCCCTTAAATTCCTCTGACTGTGGAAACAATGCTTTATTGTTCTTCATTAACTTCACCTGTGACGCTGACCTTGCGTCCCACTCACAGTATTGCTCAGGTCTGCCAGTTCCATGGAGACAGTTATCAGTCTAGATCCCATGCAGTGAAAAGGAATTATATGTTACTTAATGAATTGATTTTGCTTCCCATTTCCTTTAATTGTACCTGTCTTTTTTGTGGCAGTGTGAAATACTGTTTTATTTTCAGAACCAGGGCGCTATAAAAATAAATCAAGTCTGCTCTGTTTGCGTCTGTAAACGTTGCTCTGGATTCTGTCTGTAGTCTGCTCTGACAAAAGTCTTTGTGCTGTTGAGTGCAAGTGGTGACTGATCTAATGAAAAACAAAGGCGTACTTTTGGTTGCTTGACTTTTTCTGAAAATATTTATGGATTACTTCTGGGAATTATTTTCCACACCTCGGGATTATGAAGAAGTGTTACTTTGAAATACCATGTATGAAAGGTTTTGATTAGAAAGGGTAGGATTGCCTCAAATACACCCACTATAGATACGGTGGAAATTGGCTTGAATTTTCATTGCTTACAGGAAAGTGTGAAGAAGGCAGATGAATGGTGGTACAGTTGTAGACCATTGCTGTTCCTGTGCTGATGGTAAAACACAGAGAAAACTGGGTCCCTTTTTGAAAAGCCCATAGAATAGGAACAATTATATCCAGTGAGAATTCTTTTGCTTTAATAGTAACCAACTCTTTTCCCAGCCTTTCAAATGAGGAGAACAGGGTTATCCTGAAGTTCAAATGGAGGTTTTTTGCTTCTTGTTTAAGAACAGAAACGGGCTTGGATTTGAGAGCTCTATGGTATGCTTCTTGTATTTGTGACCCTGTGCTCTGCTGGGAGTCAGACTTCAGAAATGTGTGGCTGAAAAGCTTCCTAGCTGTCTGGGTATGCTGAGGTTAATGACCTTATCCTTTTGCATCTCATGTTCCTTGGAAGTGTTTCCCCAGTGCCTCTTACGGAGCTTATAAATGCGTTACTTAGGAGAAAATATTAGAATTTACTCTGCATATGTTCTGTTTTTCCTTGGTTGGTTCAGGATTCTTCTTAGGTACCACATTAACATGGAGAAGTCCATCCAGGAAAGATGAAGGCTATCCTGGCTACCTTTCACCACTGAACTCAGTGAGTGTGTTGGCTCTTATGAGCTGCCTGCAGTAGTCTGATATTTTGCATCAACTTCCAAGAAGTTTCAGACCTTTAAAATGGACAGAGGTTTTGGGATTTGTTTACTGCTTTTCATTAACAACCTGATGGCCTCGAGGTAGCAGAAGCCGGGTTTCCTCACTTTAACTGCTTTGTAGAAAACTACTTTGTCCACCAGATGGAGCTGAGACCCTATTTTTCAGTGGAGTCAATGCCCACCCTTTCCATAACTAATAGTTTCTGCTGACGATACCATCTCTAGATATACTTAGCTCTAGATATACTTAAGCTTTTCAACAGGTTACTCCCTCACCTGAAGCCACAACTTGACACTGTAGGGTTCAGTAGGCAGAACTGCTTGGGGTGGAGTGGTCACTGCTGGAGCACCAGCAGGGTTCTGTGAGTCTGGTGTTTCCCACTAACAGTGCTGAATTGCACCAAGTAAGTGTCTGATATTTGCACAGCTAAAACCTTGAAAAGACCCAAGAGCTACTTTATCAGGAGAAAGAAACAGCAACTAAACTGAGAGATTGCCATTGTCTAATAGCTAGTCACCATCTAAGATATTGGAGTAAAGGTTCTGAGCATCAGATTGGAAAGCTTCAGTTCACCATTCTCCACCGTGTGCTCAGTCACAGCAAGTAGTATTCTGGTGCTTCATTTGACACCAGTCAAACATTTCAATTAGCAAAACAAAGTAACATTTGCCTACCTCCTACAAGCTTTCTTGTGTCAGAGTGAATATAGCAAACAAGCCTGTGGGCCTCTTTTTTGTGGCACCTGAACATGCTTAAAAATCCATTTCAAATTAAGAACGAACATTAATTTGCTTGCTTCCCCCCCCGCTTCATTCACAGCATAGTTCCTGCTGTTGGTCCCAACTGCTTCTAACATGGGAACTAGGTCACAATTTACAAAACTCATTTGCATTATAATATATGATTCTGGAAGTCTTGCAGTTCATTCTCTGGTCTGATCAAATGTCACAGTTTCAATGTTGTTTTATCAGCCAGTAGTTGACAGCTCATATTTTTGTTTCCATAAACAATTTCATGAACGGTTATTCAAGACCTAATTCCAGAAAAAATAAATTAATCACTTCCCCTTAAAAGGATGTGGAAGGCTGTTCAGTAGGCACTAGGCTTTCAGCAGGCGCCACGAGCATTGCTTTTAGGAAACAGTAAGGACCAAAGGAATGTGCAGTAACCCAGAGGAAGTTTGTTTCCATTTCTGAGTTCCGTAGTCACCAATTTGGGGAAATGTTCTGTTTTGGAAGATTTGTAGTTGAACAGACAGACAGGGCTGGGCGTTCTGTTTGTTTCTAATAGCTGTTAGGTCATGGTTGGGCTGTGCCACAGTGACGAGTACAGCTCCATGATCTAACTGCAACAAATTACAGCCCAGTTTGGTGCCTGCTCAAGCTTCAGCTTTCTCTCAGCCCCTTAGGGCAGATTCTTGAAGGCTAATAGCAGTAATCCTGTCTGTGGGTTTGGGCTGACTTACTCCTCATTTGTGATGCTCTGGACCTGTGTCCTGCTCTGACCTTTTTCTCATAAGCTTGTCCGTGGTCAGGCTGTGAAAAATGCAGCGTGATGTGAGGAGTTGGCCAGTGCAGAAAGGAGAAGGAAGCCTGATCATTTCTGCTGTGCTGACAGGTATTGTTTTAGATCCAAAGTGAGACGTTTCTGTTGTGCAGAGGGCACCACCGCTAATGGAGTGTGCAGTGGAGGTTGTGATTGGCCTTTCCCAACACACAGTCCCAGAAATACCTGCAGTATAAGGAAATACACTGATGAGAGAGCAGGTGAGCCCCCAGGCCAGGGCTGCACAGCAGCCTCCAGCTCTGGCTGCAGGAACATGAGGACCTGATGTTGCAATGGCATCCGGACTCCAATTTGGCCAGACAAATGCTGATGTTTTCCATCACATGTGATCTGCTGCTGCCTTCTGCTTTAGCTTTCATTCAGGAATGCTAGCTGTGGTCAGGCTGTGTATTTAGGGACACAAATAAACTGCTGCTGACTGAAATACACCATTCCCATGACTGAGCTTGGCACTAACTGCTCCAAGGGTAAAGGCAGATGTGCTTATACAGTAAAGTAAAACCTTTTTTAATGTGCAATCTTATGGAGAAGTCAAACCTGGAAGGAGAGCTGATAAAAACTAGAAAGAAGCAATTAACTAGTTGTATAAAGGTTCTGATATTAGAAGAAATACAAAGCAAACTTGATCTAGAAGCCCAACCCTTGCTCTACCCAAACAACTCCTTCATGGTGAGCCTAGCTTCTCTTCCTAGAGCTGCTACTATTGCCTGTGCTCTCAATACCAAGCTGATGTTCTGGGAAATGCCACAGCTTGAAGATAATCTGAAAAAGAAAGACTGGAAAAGGGGGCATGGGCTGGCCTTTCCTTTTTTGATGCAACTGTAGCAGAGCCGCATTCACAGCATTGGCTGGTCCAGGTGGCAAAGCAAGGTCAGAAAGTTGCTGCCCTTCCTTTCTTTCCCACCACTTTCCTTCCTGCTGCCCTTTCCTTGCCTGGGTCACTTTATGCTTTGTGTGTGGCAATGAAATGAACCAAGCTAAAGCTGATTCATAAGAGACAACCTGTGCCCTATGTAAGATGAGTCTTCTTGGATGTAGAGCTTGGCCTTGTACTTAAGCACCAGGTAGGAAATGCACAGTTAGTACTAGCTTCCCCTGAAGAGCTGCTGTGCTCCTATGAGATTACTGGCTCCTGTAGCCAGCTGGCCACCATCGCAGCTGCTGCTGCCCTTGGCTGTGCTCAGACCTTTCCTATTTCTTGTGAAATTGCAGGGACAGGCACATGCAGAACAGTGGTGCACAGCCATGGTGTGCCTTCGGCAGCTCTGCTCTTCCTGCTCCCATGCCAACCTCAGCATCATTCTGTACCCCGGAGCATTCGTGCGACTTCAAGCAGCCTTTGCTTGGTCTGATTTGGAGATCATCCAAAGGATTTGCTGGATTCTGAATTAAAAAATCAAGCATAAAGACAGCACTGTTTTGGTTTTTGTTCTGTTCGTTTTTAAGAACACCTGATCCCATGCCGACGGTGTGCAACTTGCTGCACTCTTACCAATTCCCATTCTGAGCTATTTTTAGTGGGGTTTGTTGTGTTCCTGCAGTGCTACTGGCAGGAGGAGGGGGCCCATAATCTTCTCGAAGGAGAGCTGTTTGTACGGAGCAAGTAGGAGCTCCTGTTTATAGAGGCAAAAACAAATACATAAAAAAAAAAATCCGGAAGGATGGGTTCATGGCTGTTTTCCAGTGAGAAAAGCAAGTCAAAACAACGAGCACCATTTGTTTTTGCTTTTCCCTGGCAAGCTTCCTTCAGCTGACTATTGCATGGTCTGTTCAGGGTAAAGAGACAAGGAAAAAAAAAAAAAAGCAAAGCAGTAGCTCTGGCTTCTCTCTGGCCTTCTGCTGCAGTCCCAAGGCAGAGCTTGGAGGGGTTTAATGCTGCAGCTGTCATCTGGGGTAACTTAAACCTCAGCTCCAGAGGAAAACATGGGGTGGGGGAACATTTCGGGGGGGGAAAACAACACTAGATTCAACCAGCAACCTATCTGGACCTTCCAGCTCTATTCTGTGTTAAAACCTCAGCTGTGCAGCCCTCAAAGGCTGTTGTGAGGCTGGCACGCTGTGCTGGCAGCTGCCAGCCTACAGGCTGCATGCCTGCTTGTGAAGCCCCAGGAGTGGTGCTTGCTGTTTAACATTTCCTCTGACCAAACTCCCATGTCCCTGGGGCTTCCCCCAGCCTCCCTGCTGTTTAAACAACACCACACGAAACATGAACTGCTTCTGGCAGTCACCGCCCTCAGTCAACACTACAGCATTAAGTCAACATACCTTGTGCAGCGTCACCACGGCTCCTGGCTGCAGTGCTTGGGTTGATAAGACACTGCTGATAAAGAAAGAAGGCAGCACATGGTGTGCTGGCAGCAGAATGCGTCTCAGGTCAGTCAATCTGTTGATGTGGGGCTCATTAAGCTCAACAAACTCCACTTGCAGCATCATATATGCACAATAGTTTTATTTTGTTTTTATATAAAAAAAAAAATTCTAAAGACTGCAGAACTCATGTATCCTAATTTCTTACACAAATGCTTCCAACACCCTCCTCTTTTTAAGCTAATTCCCCCCTCCCAACCTGCAATGCCGTGACTTCCCCTGATTTTGGCCTACTCACCCTTTATAGTGGGATGGGATATGTCTAAAGCTGCAATGTGGCACTTGGTTCTCTTCGTTGGCAGGTTTCATAGATCCAGAAACCTGGGCTGTGGAGTCACAGGGCTCAGAATCCACAAGCACAACTGGTGAGCCTGCCATGGCATCGGCATGTCCCAGATCAGACAGCACACGCTGCTTTTCTCCTTACTGTGCAAATAACAGGCTCGTGTCATCGACCAGTCCTGTTGTAAAGTATTTTCTTCCCTGAAGAGGATCCCATCTTCAAGTTGAGAAGCAGCAAATACAGTCAAGCAATTGTCCACAGCGGTCCCTCGTGCTGAGACCTGATCAGTCAACTGTACCATTGTAAGATTTGTTGAGCTTGTTGAATGTGAACTCTACATTATGCGTAGAAATGGGCTTTCGGTAGAGAGGATTGGATGCCTTTGGGAAAATGGATAAAGAAGAAAAGTAAGGAACAAAATCTGTGTCATGGCAAAGCTATGTGTAATCTCACAGAGTCATAGAATGGTTGGTTGTGAAGGGATCTCAATGCCTATCTGGTTCCATGGCTAGGATCACCTCCCAGTAGACCAATTTGCTGCAAGCCTCATCCAACCCAGAGCACCTCTGGGTGTGGGACATGCACAGCTCTCTGGACAGCCTCTTCCATCCTCCCCTTTCTGCTCTACATGTAACTATGGATTTGGCTTTGATAGGCCCTACCCAACGTCCCATCTGATGCCCTGAAATGCTGCGCAACCCTATGGCCAGGAAGCCTCCCCAGAATGCTTCCTCATAGACCTGTCCACCTGATGTTCCCAAAAGCACAGCACACACCTTCACCTCTCTGTTTTCCATTACTGCAGTTGTTTGCTGCATTGCCAAGGGCCCACCCAGCAGCCCCCCAGTGCTCACCATTTCATATCTCGCCCGGGTGCGTTCGCTCTGGAATCGGTCAAACTCCCTCCTGTCATGAATGGTGACGAGCAGCTTCCAGAGACCCAGCAGGATGGTGCCAATCAGCACCACACTGCCAATGACAGCCAGCACGATGGTCACAGCACTGGGGGCTGAGCTGCATGCTGGAAAGGAGGGGGAGAAGGAAATCAGCTCTGGCACAGGTGCATCCCAGATCAGGGTAACAAGAGTGCAGCTGAGCAAGTGGCTTTGGGGGCAGCACTGGCAGCAAGGACTGAATTAAAAAAAAAACAACAGTAGTCCTCTCCATAAAGGAAGGGATCTTAACTGCCTTAACTTAATCAACTGGTCTTTCAATTAAGTGCAAGCTGCAGCCTCAATGAAATAAAATGTGCCTCCCTTGGGACTTCCCATTCTGGCCTGTGTCCTCAAGAGGACCCAAGCAGAGCATGACAAACTCTCACTGGGTGTTTGCCAGCTCTTCCTGCAATGCCACATGGGGTTTCCTCTGAGAAACATGCTCTGCATGGGATGAAAGCAATACGCAGGGGACAGATGTTCCGGGGGGGCTGGGACACAGGGACTGCACTGCTGGGAACAGAGCTGATTAATGGAAAAGCAGAAATCCACAGGACTTGTGGGGGTATGCCTAGCAGCCTCACTTTAGAGCAGTAGCAGTGGTTTTCCCACCTCATGTTTCTCCTCCCAGTGGCTCTGTCTCCAAACCAGGGCATGGCATACTTGCTGCTTCCTGAGCAGGCTGTATTTAATTTCAGCAACCTGATCTGGCAGAAAGCTCTTGGGCCACCTGCAGTAACGCTGGCAGCTCAGGTGCACGCCACACTCTTAGAAGCCTTTCATTAACCACACTGGAAGCACCTGGCTCTGTGTTTCAGCCCTGTTCAATCAGCTCAGTTCTTTTGCACCTGTGTGCAGCCTTGTCACCTCTCATGCTGTCAGCAAGGAAAATGAAGGAGGCACAAACCTGGCTCCTTGAGGACGGTGAGGTTGGACTTCCCATTGGCAAGCTCCGAGTAGGTGAACTTCATGACACAGTTGTTCACCGGGTAGGCACACAGGATTGCGTTGGGGTCATCCGTTTCTGAAATAATAAGGGCAACTTGGTGACTTGCACAGCACACCCAATATGTCAAAGCACCTTCATACTCAGCCAGGTGCTTCGGAGAGGCTCGTTTCCAGCCAGAGGCCCAGCATCAGAGCCAGCCCCAGCTATTCAGGAGCCCTGTCATGCTGGGGACTGTGCATTCCTTCCCATACAAGGGGCTTCCTGTCCTACATATGGTGCACATTATGGCCCAGCCCCAGCAGCAGGGAGAGCTGAAACAGCATCATGTGGGGGAAGGGAGAATGCAAAGCATTAGGAAAAGCCTAAAAGCCTCCACCATGGTACCTTTGATTTGCAGCTGCCCCTGGTCCTGCTGCAAGGCACTCTGAGAGTGGCTGATGGAACAAGGAAATGGTCTGAGCAAAATGGGGAATTAGCAAGGTGAGCACCCTAGGAATGGAGGAACACAGAGAACAAAAACTGCCCCTGGAAATCATCAGCACAGTTTGATTTTGCTTCATGTGAAAGTGGAAATGGGGTGGCTGCAAGAAAGGAGATAAATTAATTCCCAGAGATGTGTGCCTTCAGCCCTTCCTGCACTGCCCCGCTCCTGGAAACATCCCCTGCAGGGCAGCACCTCCAGCCATGCCAGGGAGCCCTGCAGAGCACCTCTTGCCTTTATGGGATAGCATTTCCAAGAAAGGCATCTGGGCCACTTTGTCCTATTGGTCTTCAAGACACAGCTGAGGTTCTAGCACCTGGAAAATACCCTGCCTGTCACTAGCATCTGTGTCTGACTGTCACACTGAGAAATGATGGCATTAATGACCACCGCTATCCCAGCCCTTCCTCCCTTCTATTTATCTTTCCTATCTTTCTCCCTTCTGTTTGTCTTTCCTTTCAATGCCTTTGACCTGCCTTCAGCAGGGAGATTAATACCCTCCATTTCAACAGCTTGGAGCCCAGTGGACTCACTGCTGCAGACAGCCTTCAGCTGCTCCTGCCTCAGGACATAAACATCCACTCTACCTGCACCTGTGGCACCAAAGGCAGGGCTGGAGATTAATTACGTCAGTTAGGTTGATACAGATAACACTTGTGAGTTTCTTGACTAATGCCCCTATATGCTATCGAGCAGATAACTTGGCTCCTTCAGGCCCCACTGCGTCCAGCCCCAGCCTTGCACCAATATTCTGCTAAAAGATAGAGCAATTAAAGTTTCAATAGTAACGACTCTTGCTGGCCTTTACTAGGTGTCAGAGTGTTGGAACAGGCTGCTCGGGGAAGTGGTAGAGTTGTCATCCCTGGTGATATTTAAGAGCAGTGTGGATGTGGTGCTTAGGGACATGGTTTAGTCATGGGTAGTAGTTGGACTTGCTGCTCTTAAGGGTCTTCTGACTAAATGGTTCCATGGTTCTGTGGCTCAAGCCTACAGCCAGAAGGCACCTAGGACATCCCAGCAGTGCTCATTGCTCCACTGCTGTGACAGTGCAAATCTGTGTCTTCTTTCTGCCGGTGATGAATACCAGCATTCAGCCTTTCAGCGGGAATTTCTAACACATGCTGCATCACAGAAACACTTGAGGATGAGGATTTGGCTGGGTCTGCCTGTGAGTCCCTGTGCTCTTTCTCTAGGAATATTTTGCAGCCCAGATTTCCAAGTTCCGAGCTCTCAAATCTCAGCACCACCCAGGATCAGACTGTGGCAGCACAACAGAAGAATAAGTATAATTCCCCAACACATCTTAAAACAGAGATTTGGCTGTTTTCCTCTGAAAGCAGTGGGGGATTGGCCAACCACAGCCCAGTCTCACCTCCCAGGACGCAGCCAGCATGAAGGCTAGCTCTGGAGTTGTGCAATAGGCAGGCAGAGGAGTTAAGATTTAATCCCCTGTATGTGCTGGCTTCTTAGAAACGTGGGGCAGCCGGGCATCAGAAAGGAGCTTCATGTGGGTCGGAAGCATTTAAGATGGCCTTGTAACCTTTCACAGTGCGCTGGGACAGGTTCACTCTCCAGCAAGCTGCAGTGAGGATGGGGAGAGCAAGAGCAAGCCGCACAAAGGAGAAGGTAGGAAACCATACTGGTTGTTAATTGAGAGAAAGAATGAGCAAGGTAGAGCACTTGTATACCCTATGAACTATGGAAGAGAAGTAAGAAATGTCAGACATGGATGGCCATCCCTGCTTGATCCAGAAGCACTGGCCTCTCTGCCCCAACTCCAAGGGCTGTTGACAAGGTCAAGGTCAGGACTGAGACTGAAGCTTTCACTGTTTCGGTCTCCTTCATCCTGTAAAAGAGTAACTAGGGACTGCCAGAGTGAAGCTTGAAAAGAAGGGGGAAAAGGTATCTGTTGAGGGACGTGGTATGGAATGACCTTCAGAAGAGGACACAACGAGCAGGACAGGGGATACTTCTTCCCAGATGAATTCTCGGGGAGATTAGAGAATGCCTTTTTTGGGAGACATTTTGTCCCTTTACACTCTCTCACAGCTCATCTAATCTCTCCTGTCTCCTGATCTTATCCTGCTCTCTTGCAATGACCACAGCGGGCCTTACACACACCAGCCCTGGACCTGCTCAGGTGTGGTGAAGAAACAAATTTTTTGGACAGGCCTGGGCAGACTTCATGTAGCTGTGAGCTCAGAAAGGCAGTCACAGCTGCACATAGCAAATGCATACCCAGAGGGATGTACTAATGGCTAACCTTACAGCAATTAGCATCTCACGTCTACAACAATCCATATGTCCAATTCATAAAACTCATTATTTCTTTCAAATTTTTTCTAAATGACTTCATTAAATGAAATTAACATGCTTCCTTCCAAAAGGCAATGAGGAAACATTATGTACGGCTGCTTGAATCCAGATTTTAAGATGCTATTTAAATTCAAGGATGTTTTACTTAGCATTGAGACTATAGCTAATCCAGAAATACAAACACAACACCAATTGAGTTGCTAACAAACGCTCAAAGCAATACAAATTACAGCCTACATAAAGGGTCATACATTATGCTTTCTAAATACTATTTAGAAACCTGAGGCTTTCCTTACAGATATGCCTTGGTCTTGCTGAGAGCAGTTGGTTACTGGGTATTGCTTGCTGGGCCTGGAGCATTAGTCTTAAGGGGAGTGGGTGAGGGAATGGGATTGTTCAGGTTGAAGAAGAGGAGGCTCTCTACAACTCTCAGAAAGCAGGCTATGCCATGGTGGGGCATACCTCTTCTCCCAGGTAACAGTGATAGGATGAGAGGTAATTGCCTAATATTGCACCAAGGGAGGTTTGGGTTGGAAATTATGAAAAATTTCTTCTCCAAAAGAGTGCTGATGCAGTGGCACAGTCTGCTCAGGAAGATGATGGAGGTGTCCCTGAAGGTGTTCAAGAACCACGGAGATGTGGCACCTGGGTTAATGTGCATGGTAAGGATGATTTGACAGTTGTGATAGTTGAACTAGATCACCTTTGCCTTTTTTTTCCAACCTTAATGATTCTATGATTCTATGATTCAGCTGTGTACTTACTGAGAACATCCACAGTGGTGATGAGCTCATCCTTGCAGTGCTTTTGGCAGGTTTGGTTATCCAGTCTTCCTGAGTTAAACAGCTTGCATTCAATGCAGTCCCTTCAAAAAGACACACAGAGAGAAAGACTGAGTACAGAAAGAGGGTGGGAAAGAGAAGCTTCAGGGTCAACCATTTTCATTACAAGGATGGATTTGTTTCAAAGGTGGATTCAGTGAAGAATAGCCTCCAGCTGTAGGTCTGGAGACTGTTTGCCCTTTGGATGTAGGAAGCTGCATATCAGTTACTGCAAAATCCCTCCAGATGCTGGTGTCCAGGACACGTCCTCTGCAAAGTGTCAGCCAGCCCTTTCTTTACATCTCACAGCTACTTGAGCCCAGAAATGTTCAGCTCAGCAAATCTGGGCTGCCAGCCTACAGAGCAGAGCAGCACTAAAATGAAAGGGGCCATGAACCTCCATGAGAACGTGGACAGCAACACTTGTTGCTCTATGCATATACTCAGTGCCTGCAACACTGTCAGAGGAGAGGTGACAGTACAAACCCAGCTGGCCAGGATGCTAGGGACCTTGTCTACCTGGGTGGGCAGGAATCTCCCAGGAACCAAAGAATCCCTCTCCCCTCATTGAGAAGTCCCTCCAGAAGCCCCACGCGTACCTTTTGGTGCTGCAGACCCCTGGGCAGGTGGGACACTTCTCACAGGTCTCCCCGAACGCCCCAGGCTCGGTGCACTGGCACTTCCCACAGATGCAGTTGCCGCGGCCGCTGCACATCTGCCCATCGCTGGAGACGCAGCCGGCGGTCTCGGTGGAACAGTTGCAGTTGTCCCCGATGTAGCCCGTGTGGCACTTGCACTCCCCACAGTGACACTCCCCATGGCCTAGGGAACAGAGCAGCGAGAAGGTCATCATCAGCAACCAGAGCAGTGCTGTGTGACACTGGTGTCTCTGTGAGGGTCCTCCCCTGCCAGAGTATCCCCTTGCAGAGCTGGCATTAAGGGCCAGCCTGAGAAAATCAACAGGCTTAAAGGCTTTCAATTACAGTAAGTGCCATGGCTGGCTGCCCAGCAGCTGGTTTTGGAACAGCATCCATCAACTCACTGGAAATACTGCTTGAATTCCTCTGTGGTTGATCCTGAGCAGCAAGGATGCTTTTGAAGGCGTGATTTCTCCACAAGGCTCATCAGCAACCTAATTACAGCTCAGCTTTCCCGCTGGAAACAGCCTCAAGTAGCTGAGAGAAGATAAACTATATACATGCTCTTCTCATCAGCACTAAACCACTGATAGCTCTGCCTCTCCCATCATCCTGAGAACACCAGAGGGACCATGAAGCATCAAGCTGTGCCCCTTGCCAGAAGTCCTGGGAGCACCTTCTGCTCTGTGGGTTTCTTGTTCATCCCAGCAGCCTCTTCTGTGCTCCTACCGTTTGCTTTGGAGCCAACCTTTATGCTTAGACATTACTAGAGGGAGGAGGCTGTGTTTATAAGACCTCTGAAGGTTACTTTCTCTGCCTCAATCTGATGCGTTCACACCACCCAAGGTCCTGTCTGGAGTGCTAGGAAAAGCAGCCCTGCATCATTAACTTCAGCTCAATCCCTTGGATACCACAGAGCCCAGCACAAGATGCAAATCTGCAAGAAATCCACCTCTAGAAGTCTTGCTGCTCATGAAATGGCTCAGTATTTGCAAGCAGTTGGTGCCAGGTCAGTCCAGGAGGGCAGAGATCCTATGCATCCCTTCCAGCACTGGGGTGCTGAAATGGAGCCCGACAGACTGAGACGGGGAAGGGAAACAACTGCTTCCAAATTTGTATCCTATTCTAGCACTGCAACCAGAAAAGTGAAGAAACAGCCTCTTGGAGAAAATGGCTTTGGTTGCTGCAGTAGAGCAGCCTTTCTATATGAAGGTGACTAAGCTTGGGTTGTGAGACTGAAATTCAAAAATATGTTGACATGTGTTTTCTGCCTGGCCACACTGGTTAAAAAGTGCAAGAAGCTCGCCATGGGGAACAAGCCAAGAGTGGGAATTTCCATGTTGACCTTTAGCAGCAAAGACATTACCATCTGCCTGCGCCAGCCTGAAAGAGCAGCCACTTTTGCAAGCACTGAGAGCTCCATTTGTGGTGCTCCGAATCTCCCATCCAGCATGGCCTGAAGGCTAGGTGGGACACATTTATGCCTCATGGGGGCATAGCAGGAGCAGATCTGCTTCTCAAAGTACACCCAGAGACCCGGAGATGGGAATTCACTCCCAAGACGAACCCTGCTTCCCAGATTCATTTTTGAGAAGAAAACACAGCCAGACTACTGAGGAGGGTGTGCTCCAGCCCCCCCCCTGCTCCTGCAGCACACATTGTGCAGGACATCAGCACAGCCTTTAACCATTTGGATTTGCATGGTCTCTATTAGAGCGGTTTTGCGAAGCCAAAATACATTCACGATGTGCTCCAAACATAACAAGATGTTTTCTTCTGTTCCCATCCTTGAAATGAGAGGATGTGAGACATTTAAAAGATCCCCATCCAGCTGGGAAATGACAAGCTCCCTCTGACTTTGGTAATGTACTTACCAGTAAACCTTTAATTGTTAGGGGTAACACCTCCCAAATTCTGTGCACCTGCTGTTGTCATTTTTGACCTTATACCTGCATGACTGCTCTAAAAAGAAAAGAACAACCAACAATACCACAACAAAACAAGAGGAGAGCTGGGGCAGGACCCAGTTAAAATGAGCAAGCATGTCCAAGCAATGCAGCCTCACCAGCGCAATCCCTTACACAGAGTGCTGAGCCCTGACCGCTGCTCCTGCTGCTCTATGTGTTGTTTGCATTCCCCAGAGTTGAAGGCACCAAAAATATCTGCCTACAGCAGAGGGAGCAGCCAAAGCCCAGACATGAGGCACTGATGGACCGGCCCTGTTGTGCAAGTGCAGGATTGGAGCTTCTGGTCCTGCACAGTTTGCATGGGTGGGAGAAGGACAGCAGAAGAGGCTGGGAGAGTCTGGAAACTTTCCGTTTGGGAAAGGGTTCTGGTACGATGCAGTGCCTGCTTAAGCAAATAAATCATCTGGATTGCCACTAATCTCTTTCCATGACTCAAAGGAGCCGTAGGCTGATGAGCACTGCGCTGCCAGATGCTTGGCACTGGCGGGCAGGGAGGACTCAGGAAAGTTAATGAAGTGGGGATGGGAAGTGTTCCCTTGTCCTGCAGGAGCACCCCAGCCCAGTGTCCTTGCTGCAAAAGGGCATTGAAGTCTCTGTGTAAACTGCAGTGTGTCCACCGACTGCCTCCACTCGTGCCAGAAGAGCACTCGCCCATGCTCATCTACCCACAGCACAGCACTGAAACAACAAACCAAGCACTAAATGGCAGATAACAGGGAAAAAGAGCTTTTCTGTATGCTAATTACACAAGACACCACAGACTTGTGCATCCTGCCGCTGCATTAATGTGAGCAGATATTTATATCTCAAAGCATAGGGGTTTTGGCCACGAATCAAAGAGGCTTTAAATAATGCTTTACTCAACCCTAGCACTGGCAGAGCTCACAGTTCCACCACTGAAAATAGCATCAGCAACGCAGACCAATAAAAGCAAAACTGGAAGAAGAAATCCATGCCTGAGCTGTGACTTCAGCCCTGGGCAACACGAGCTGCAACACCAACTCCATGTTACCATCAACATCCCAATGACAAAAGTCCTCACCCCCCTCATCCTTCCCATTTCTCCCTCACTTGGGAGCTTTTGGGTTAAACAGGAACTGGGCAGGGAGCTCAGGGCTCTGGGAACTGCATGCTCACTTTGGTGAGCTGGGGCAGAGCGGATTTCCTGCAGAGCCCTGCCAGCCTTCCCTCATCTTCCTCCTCTCCCTTGCAGAAGTGCAACTGAAATGTAGTCACAAGATGAGTCCTTGCTGCCCATTTTGGCTTTTTGACGTATCATTTCTGCATTTCTTAAAATAAAGCCTTTTTTTTTTTTTTTTTTTTTTTTTTTTTCTGGTTAAGAAATCTCAGCGTTCCACAGATTTCCTGACTTTTGCTTACATGAGCTCCTCAGCCCCATGTGGCTTTCTGGAGGGGGACCCACAGCTGGGAATTGGGAGCTTTCAGGTTCCACTGCCAACCCTGCTACAGCTGCCAGGAGTGATGTGGGGCTCCCAGACCTGAGGGGATGAAACTGGGATGGGTGTAGTGGTTCCAGTACTGCTCTGGGTTGAAGTAACCCAGCCAAACTGAGTACATGCTTATCCATGGCTTCATCACCTCTTAGGAGCTTGGCATGGGAGGCATTGAAAAAACAATTCCTGATAATTCCTATTACCAAAGCTTCCTTGCTGCAAGTGATGATCCATGGACCCACAACCAGGAGCTTCTCCCCCACTTATAGAATCCTTTGAGTTGAAAGGGACCCTTAAAGGCCATCTGGTCCAACCCCCCAGCAATGAGGAGGGACACCTACAGCTCAACCAGGTGCTCAGAGCCCCATCCAGCCTGACATTGAGTGTCATTGGGGACAGGGCATCCATCACCCCCACTTCCATACTCCTTGATCCATCTCTGCAGGAGCAGCATGGCAGGTCAGCAGGGATGGATTTCAGAAAGCACACGTAAAAAAACACCTAGTTCCCTTAGATTTATTCTTAAAATAAAGCCTGGCTCCAAAACAAAGCTGCAGGATCCCAAATGCCTGAACTCTAGGGTCAAATTCTATGGTTCAAGCCCATCCTTAAAATGAAAAGCAGGCTAACTCCCAGCCTACCGAGGAACAAATGTGCTGAATGTCCTTTCAGCTGGACCTCATTACAAGGAGTGGTCCCCAGAGCAAAGAGACATTCTTTCACTGCAGAATCCAGTGCTGCGGGAGCCTTGCCCAGTTCCGCATTTGGATTCAAACACATAATCTGGTGCAAGTTCACCAAAGGTCCATGGTTTGGGGATGGATTTCTCCCTTCCCAAAGAAGCTGAAAGAAGTCAGAATTTCATTCAAAATAAGATATAGGAAAAGAGAAAGAATCCACAGCTGCGCAGCACTCTTAGGTCTCATGTTTGGTATTCTAAAGTGAGCAAAATTCAGGGGCTGTCTGTGCATGCCAATAAGAAACACAATTTCATTCACCTGCTTGCTTTAGACTGTTAGCTTCTCAACCCAAAACACAGCATTCATTTCCAACCACTTCTTTCTGTTAATTAGTGTAATCAGAAAGCTCAAATCCAGGCACCAAAGGAACCAGCCATAAAGGCAAAGCATTCAGGCAAGACCACCCCACACCATCATCTCCCTTTGAGGAGCACATGCTCAGCATAGTTTGCTTTCCAAGTCTGTATCATTCATATTTTGGGGGCTTTCTGGAGTCTATAGTCTCTGGAGCAGCTGCACCTGCACACGGGGTCAGGCTGTGCCATCAGATGACACTTCTTGCTGCTGCTTTAAGAGAGACCCCAGGCAGAGCTCTGGCTCCCACAAAGATGTAGTAAGCGTCACTGCCGTATTCTTTTAATTCTGCCATGGCATTTAATGCCTCATTAGCATGCACTAATGGTTGCAAAAGGCCTGTTCGAGGTCAAGGAGAAACACCAAGTGAAAAGCGGTTGGAACAGCAGCACTCTGTGCAGTCAGGTCCTTGAAGGGATCCCTGCCAGGGTTGGGGAGGGCTGCAACAGCAATGAGGGCCTGGGCGGGGGGAAAGGAGAGGTAAGAAAAGCTGGCATTTTGCTCCTGTGCATGGAATGGGACTTTTGGAGAAACAGAGCTCAATCCACCAAGGACAAAACCCCAAATCCGTCAGTTTCTGATGGCTTCTCCCAAGCTGTGACTGTTTGGGGCTGACACAACTGGCCCAAGCCCTTCTGCAAGCATCAGAACAGATGGGGTTGGAAACAGAAAAACCCCTAAGCGAGTGCCCAGCACACATATAGGTGACACATATGAGTGTTCCCCAAGCACGTATGGTCCTTGGGGAATCCCCCCGCACTGCTGGAGCACAGCCTTGGGGAGATCCTTAAGGATCCAGCCCAGACATGGCACCTAAGAGAGAAGTCCAGGGTGAGAGGAGGAGGTACCATTTGGTTTGTGCAAAAGGGAAAAGAGCTCCTAAGAGGGGAAGGCAGGAGCTGAGTGCAAGTTTCTTATGCTATTTTAGGTCTTCAGCTCTCTACCTTTGGCATGGAGCAGGATGGGAAAGGCATACACTCGAAGGAACACAGCACACATCTCAGCAGTGCATTGCAGAGAGTGGAACAGAAACCAGGTTTAAAAAGAAATAAATACAGAGAGGAAGCAGAAGAGAAAGGCTGGGGAAGGGTGGAGAAAGAGTGAGATTTCAGGAGACTCATGGGGATGCTCCCTCTCACCTGCAAGGGCCGCCACAAATTTGCATGCCCTTCCAGTCCTTCCCAATTGCCCAGCAGCACGGGGAGGAGCAGAAGGAATCCTCTTAATCCCTCCAGCCCCAAGCCCTGCTGCCGTGGACCTTACATCTCTCCAGGCTGCCCCACATGATGGAAGCAAAGAGAGCTGACCTGATGACCCCTAATTTCTTCATGCTAAGCCATGCGATGAGAGCAAATGGAACATGACCAGCTTAGCGGCTTAACCCAGAGAAAGGAGGAGAGCAGAGGAGGCCCCCCAGTTGGGTTTGGCTTATTACAAAATGTCTGCAGTGTCTGTATAATTTCTCATCAAAGCCAAAGCATTTCATGGGCAGAGAGCTTCCACCTGGTGATGCGTATGGGCTAGGACTGGAAAGGTACACCACAAACTAGAGGTTTCCTTTTTCCTTACTCAGGCAGAGGATCTTGAGATGCCTGAACCACATTTGCTGGTTGCTGAGAAGTAGTAATGGGCACACAGTACGTACTTCTGTCCAAGATGGGGAGGATGCAAAGAGGGAAAGAAAAGAGACACAGCTCTGTAACACTAACAACAAAAGAAATCTTTCTGCATTTCCAGGCAGTGATGTACACCTGTACTTATTGCCCAAATAAAAAAGAAACAAAAAAAAAACAAAGATAGCAAAACTTGACACGACAGAAAAGAAAAACACAGCAGATGTGGTTTAAGCTCTGTTCCCTCTTTCTTTCACAGAGCATCCTTTTCCCTTCGGGGCTACCCACCACCTGCTGTGCATGGCAGGGCAGCCAAGCAGCCAAAGCTGCAGGCACAGGGAAGTTCCCCTCCCCCTCCCCAACCACACTCAGCTACCACCTCCACGTCTGGAGCCACCCAGCACTGCCCACTTCTTTCTTAATAAAACACAGCAGATTCTGGTAAAAGCTGGTGTGGTAGGAATGAAGATTGCAGAGATGAAAAAAGAAATAGTTACAACTGGGTTCCTTCTGTTCCTGCATCTGAGACCTTCCCTGGCACACTAGCACTGGTGCAAGCAGACAGATGATGACTTCAGAAGTAAGTGGGGAAAAAGGTCTGCTTTCAGGCCAAGTGTGTCAGCCTGTAGGAATTAGTACAGTAAGAGGCTACATCACAAGGCAGAAATCACAAGGCAGAGATGCCACTGGTGCAAGTAGACGAGCACTGCCCTCAAAGCACAGGACTAGCATGTTCTGTGTCTCTTGCACAACCAGAAACTGCAGCACCGGCACTGAGCAGCATCTTCCCATGAGAGCCAGCACAAGGATGGAGCTGCTGAACCCAGATGCGGCGCCTGCAACCAGGAAATCCTAGAACAAATTGCAGAAGCAGGAGTGTGATTTCTAATGTGAGGCTGTAGCAAAACAAACAAAAGCCTTATGTCACTGTGTGCCAGCACCGGCCAAAAACCCAGAGTTCTTCCCCATTTAGCAGACCAAGGAAAGGGAAGCAGTCAGATATAACTATGGAGGCCATGAAAGATTTGCACACCCTCAGCAGTTTTTGAAGCTTTTCAGTTTCCGCAGGGCACTTGGAGGTCTATGTAGATAGAGTCTCTGTGCAACAAACCACGGGTTTTTGGTTGAGTTGCCATTTCCTAAATCCCTTTTCAGAAGTGGTTTTGGGTGGCAAATCTGACACCCTATTGCTGATGTTAGCTTTTTGCGTCAGCAGTGGTGAAGACAAGGAAATTTCTGTAGACACACTGAAATAAAGGAGATGCTGTACTACTTACACCCCCTACAAATACGGGTCTGAGCAGTGCAGCTAACAAAGCGTAGCCTCCAGAGAACCAGTCCTGCTTCATTAGTGGCCAATGCATGATGCTCTTACCAAGGCCTCTCCTCCCTCTTACTAACTCATTTTATAGGACCTTTAGGAATGCAATTAGCACTGAGATGTTTCCTCTTTTGTCAGATCTGCTGGAAGGCAGCCAAGAGGTCCAAAAGCCACGGAGATGCACAGTGATCTGCAAATTCCTGAGCTGGGCTCCAGGCAGGGAGGCAGGCAGTGAGCAGAGGGCTCTGTCTCTCCATGGCAGCCATCCAAACTGTCTAGGAAAGGCCAGACCCTGTGCTGAAGCTCCCAACATGATGAACAGCTGTATGTAGTCTTCAGAAACTCTTCTGTCCTCTCTTTCTTCAGAAAAGCTGACTCCACCATGGCTACTTCTTCCAGAGACCTGCTGCTCTTTAGGGGCAGTTTGGGGCACACCCCACACCAACTGCTGTGCAAGCTCAGGCACTTTTGGTGGGCTGGAGAAGTCCTAAGCCCCTTGGGCTGAGAAATCTTACTCAATAGGTTGGAATTCAGAAGAAAAAAAGGCTACAAAACAATAAAATACCAGGAGGCATGGTGAGAACTACCCCACCAGTCTATCCCTGGAGCTGCTTGGCCTCAGCCTCCTCTTTGTTTTCTTTCACAGCTATAAAAAAAACCCCACACTTTTCAATGACTCTAAAACTGGCACATCCCAAACCAGCTCTGCCCTTCTTCCCACCACCAGCAGCCCTCGGCTAGGTGCAACAGAAGACACATGACTTGCCACGGTGCTGTTTCCAGTTGCTGCCAAAAGCCAGAGGATTGCCATTCCCATATGCAGACAGTGCCCCAACAGCCCCAACTTGCCTACCAACACAACAGTCTCCAATGGCCCAGGGAGAGCCAGTCACTGTCTTTGGAGATGTTCAAGAACCATGGAGATGTGGCACATGATAGACACGGTTAGCAGGCAAGGTGGGGATGGGCTGGAGTTGGACTTGGTGATCTTAGTGATCTTCTCCAAATTTAGTATTCCTATGATTCTATAAATGCACTACCCAGGGGTAGCTCATCACTTACTCAGAAGCCTGCAGGGTTAGGCACAGTGGGGAAAAATCCCTCCACTTCTCCAAAGAACAGTGAAAAACAGCTGCTTTTCTGAACTTACTCTACCAACAAGAGAGCTAATGCAAACCTGCACAGCATTTTGGAAATTTGGTCTGAGATTTTCACTTGAGGAAATATTTCACTTGGAAAACAAAGAAGTTTTGAAGAATAACATTTTACCCAGCTTCAGGTGGGTAAAGAGTTATGTCCTAGGGTTGATCCAGGCAACGTGTGCAAGATAAATTACATGACCTCAGGCTGAAAAGGAATTAAAGGAATTGCTATTTTAGCAAACACTGCTAAATTGTTCCTCCACCTTTGATAAAGCAAAACACACTGGCTAAATCTTGACCAGTGGATGATTTGTTTTCCCAGCAGGTAGAAAAATCTGCATTAAAGTCTCTTTAGGAATCTCCAGCACAGATTTTCTCTAATGAGTAACAAACCAAAACTCAACCTTTCCTTTCCCCTGCCATGTACCAGGGGATTGCTTCAAATGTGTTACCTTTAAAAAAAAGATGGTTTCTATGTGGGCACATGGCATAAGTGGAGAAAATCAATTTAAGAAGGCAAGAAAAAGCTTGGGAGAATCCAAGCCTGTGGTTGTTGTAATAGAATCACAGATTGGTTGTGTTGGAGGGGACCTTAAAACCCACCAGTCCCAGCCCCCTGCCATGGGCTGGTTGCCACTCTCCATCTCAGGCTGCACACCTGGCCTTGAGCACCTCCAGGGACCCACAGCGTTCTGGGCAGCTTGTGCCTATGCCTCACCTCTGAGTAAAAAGTATCTTCCTCACATCTAACCTAAATCTCACTTCTTTTAGCTTAAGGTCATTCCCCCTTGTCCTGTCACACTATCGGACCATGTAAAAAGTCACCTTCCCTTTAGTTTATAAGGTCCTCTAAGTACAGGAAAGTCACAATGAGGTCTCCTCTGAGCCTTTTCTTCTCCAGGCGGAACAAACCCAGTTCTCCCCATCTTTCTCAGTAGGAGAACTACTCCAACTCTCAGAGCATCCTCATGGCCTCCTCTGGACCTGCTCCAACAACCCTGCATCTTTCTTGCGCTGGACACAGTACTCCAGATGAGGCCTCATGAGGACTACACTAAGGCTGCACATCAGCAAATACGCTCCCAAACAATCAACACCAAACCTGCGACTTTGCAGCCCGGGCAAAACAGAGAGTGAGGGGTGGGATGGCACCTACCTGAGCAGAGGACTCCCTTGTATCGGGCGCAGGAGAAGTCGTCACACTCACAGAAGGGCCCGTAGATGTTCCCGAACTCGCTCTCATAGCACACACACTGGTTGCAGCTGCACTCCCCCCGCCCACTGCAGACGGGCTTTCCCTCCACCTCACGGCACAGCCCAGGCTGGGTCTCCCCGCCGGCCCCCTCCTCACACTCGCAGCGGGCCCCCAGGTAGCCGGCATCGCACTCGCACAGCCCGCAGGCATAGGTCCCATTGCTGCTGCACTTGCTGCTGGATGGCTCCGCATGGCTGGTGCAGCCGCAGAGGCAGTTGTAGGTGACGTTCACTTCCAGTGTATCACGGAAGCCAGCTGGCTTGATGGTGAAGACATGGGAGGTGTCCTCAGCAGGGCAGCCACGGGCCTCCACCGACACCTCAAAGGAAACCTGGAGAGAGAGGGCAAGGGGGGAGTCAGTGTGCAGCCCAAAATGGCCTCCCAGGTACAGACGAACTGCCCTAACTCCACCTCATGTGGGCACCTCAGCGCCCTGATAGTCCATCAAGGTTTTGACCTCCTTTCTGCCCCTCACCGCCACTCTGGTTCCCCATATGGGCCACGTGTGACCCAAGTGGGACAGAGGCACAAAACTGACGTTCAATCCCTGCAAGCCACACACCAAGGGGAGAACCACCAAGAGGGAAGTGTTGGAGCTGTGCTAGGGGAGCCCCAAACAACTGTGCAGCCACTCTCCTCACCACCTTCATGCCCCCACATAGCCCATGCAGCTTCTGCCTGCTGAACCCACATCTCAGCCCTCACCAAAGTGTTCATTATTCCGTGGGTAGCTCATTTCAAAACACACCACAGGCATTCGAGTGAAGTTTCAAGGCTTATTGCCATCACCCACAAGAGTTAATGTTCTTCATCACAGACCTCTGGTTTCTGTGAAGCAGGAGGCAGCCTGCCTGAAATAACTGGGGTAAAAGTCTAGCAAACAGACAGGTTTTCATAACAGCAAAAATATGACATTTGCTTGAAAGCAAGTACCAGCACAAATCTAGCCATTGCAGCACAAGGACCAAAGATGTCTACAAGGTGAAGGATTTAGCACCTTCTGTGAGAATCCCAACCTGCATCACTCATAAAGCCCTAATTATGGAACAAACGTAAACTGCAGAGAAGGACATAGAATCATAGAACCATTAAGGTTGGAAAAGATCACAAAGATCACCAAGTCCAACTCTAGCCCATCTCACCATGCCCACTACCCACATCCCTCAGTGCCACATCTCCATGGCTCTTGAGCACCTCCAGGGATGGTGACTCCAGCTCTTCCCTGGGCAGCCTGTGAAGTGCCTCATTACTCATTCTGAGAGGTTTTTCCCAGTATACAATTTGAACCTTCTCTGGTACAACTTAAGGCCATTACATCAGAAAGCAAGCTCAGGGCATCACTCTGCTCCCTTCCACATGCCACCAGTACAAGACCCTCAGCATTTCAGGACCCGGTGTCGATGTCAACCCCTTTGGGGAAGCTCTCTCAGCTGTTCACAGGAGCTAGACTCTGATGCTCATAGAAGCTGTTGAGCAAGAGGGGATGCAAGGACAAACCTCAATAGCTGCATGAGCTCTGTCTTCATGCCAAAGGCCAGAGCCCAGGCTCAGCCATCAGATTAATGCTCCTGCTCCAAGGGGGCCCTGGCTTTGCTGAGGACATCAGGAGGGCACGTGCCTATGGTTGGCACAGCTCCAGGGACTGATTCTACCCGCTGAGCTGAAATCCAGTAATGTCAGCTAAAATGCTGAGGCCACCTCCCCTTTTAACACTTCACATAGCCCTTATTTGGAGGGGTAAAGGTTCAGCTACTGTTTATTCTTCCTAACTATTTTTATATGCCCAAGTGCTTAGCGCTCTGGTATGTTTTTAAAGCTGTTCTTCTCAAATAAGGAAATCATCCTGCTAATGAGTCCTTGCAAACAGCAAAGGCCTGGAGAAGGGCTCAGGATTCCCAGACAGGCTGAGCCTGCTGGCCCTGCAATGCAGTGCTGATGCCAGGTGACAGCATGCTCTCCTGGTCATGCTCAACATGTTCAGGTGCATCTGACTTCACAGAATAACAGAAACACAGTATCATTTGAGCTGGAAGGGATCTTTAAAGGCCATCTAGTCCACCTACCCTGCCATGAAGAGAGAAGAGCTCTTCAGCTGGCAGAGCTGCTCTCAGTGGGCTTTTACATTACCATAGCACAGTTTTGAGGCTAGCAGAGGAAGATGGGCAGCCGGGATGTGCAGAGAGACAGACTCACCGTATCTCCTATCTTGAGATCCCCACATTTTCTGAGCCCAGGGTAGGACAATCCATCCTGGCAGGTGGCAGTGAAGGTCAAGCCAATGTCCTCAGGGCTGTCCCAGACAGTGAGTTCTACTTTGGACCGAATGCTCTGGAAATACAATGAGAAAGAAAGTTGTCAGGTTAATACAGGCAGGCAGGTTTCTCTTGCAAAGAATTCCGCTTTGGTATCTTCTGTTGTATTCAGAAGACAGCCAGGTACAAAAAACACCGGTACAAAAAACAATACCTGGAATTGGACTGGAGCACCTGGGGATTTTGCACTCAGTTTATGTACAGTTAGTACAGTTTATGCACTCTACAAGGGTCATACTGACCACTGAAGCCTGTACTGGAAAGATGCATACACAACAAAATAAAAAAGGAAACATTCTCAACCACAAATGGACCATTTGCTTCATCACCAAGCTGTAGGTCAGAGTCTTGTGTGCACATCTACACCTCCCCCATAGCAAAGTCTGTTGTAAGAGTGCAGAGCCTGATGCTCCACTGGCATCCATCCCATGATGCCTTTTGTACTGCACAAAGGAGACATAAAAACACACTTGAAACTGAATCAGCAACTCTGTCCTGCTTTCTTGATTCAGCACAAACTGGTCAGAAAAAACTTTCCTCTGAAGAGAAAGTGACAGACGTTTTTGGATAAGTCAACAGCAAATACTAGGTTTTCTATGGCAAAAAAAAGGTAAAATCTCTTTCTTTGTGAAACATTTTAAAGTGAAAGACTTTCTGGATCTGTGATGTTTTGGTACACTCCTATTCCCTTTCTTCTTCTTCTTCTTCTCATTTCTCCACCCTGATGCACAACCCAGACTTTTTAAGCCAAAACAAAATAAAGGGAAAACTCTGTTTATAAGTACTAATGTGAAACGAGGTTGTTTTGTTTAGTTCTTCTGATGGCTGGAAGTGACGCATGGTGAGTGGTATCCAAAAAAGACAAAGGCTACAGAACACAGGACAGCAGGTCAGAAGGACCACGGTATGACCCCACCTGGGTCATTCTTACGTTCTGATGCAAACACTAAGATTTCTTATCAGCCTTATTGGGTAATGCTATTAGCCTAATTTAAATCCAATTATTATTAGCCACTTGGCACTGCAAAGCAGCATACCTCCATGGCACTGCAGCCACTACTGGAGGGGTTTTGCTGCTGTGCTGTTTGGTGGCCCCAGGCCTGCAATACCTTCAGAAATGAGCAGAAGACTCCAGAGAGATTCAGAGAAAGGACCTTGCCCATGGAGCAACTTCTGATTGAAACAAAGCTGTAACGGCATGGGGTACACCCTAAGGAGGAGCATTTCAGTGTGAACACAAGGGAATTCTGAACCTGCAGCGGCTCCAAGGATGGCTGACATAAAGGCCACCTGCCATGGGAAACCCATTAGTGATGTAGAGAGGAACATTATGAGATCTGCTGGGAATGGGTTCAGGAAATCAGTGTACTGTTTGCCCCCCTGGCTGCAAAGATCAGCTCAGACACTGCATGTATGAAGAACCCTACCTGAGGGCTGACCCAGAACAGCACAGTATTTCAGTTTAGCCAAAAAGAACACGGGTGGAACAATGTATTTCCACAACAGACTTTCATACATGGTCACACTGAGTTACACATCTCACACACCCAGCATCCTCCCAGAAGCACAGAGCTGAACCATAAGGATCCAGCAGAAATCCAACAAATTCAGACAGCTATCCCACTAGCTCTCTATGTAGCTGCTTCTGGTCACTCTGCTCCCCCCTTATCTCCATAGAGTTGCATTGTAATCAACCCAAGGATGCCGCCTAAGCTGCGTCACGTCCCTGACAGGTCACTGAGCATCAAACAGCAAATAAATGATCTATTTTCTCTAACAGTATGGTGATCTGTGACAGCTATTAAATCCAGGTTACATTTATGGTGCAATTCCACTCATGCTTTGCTTTTCTTGCCAGCCCAGCAAGGGACCAAGCAGATGACATCAGCCCAACCATCAGCATCATCCTAAAGAGGACAAGCAGCTCTTTTCCCTCCCCAGGGTGGATGCAAGCACGTCAGCAGTGACCCACTGCAGAGAGGACCAGAGAGATGCAGCCAAGCCTGGGTGGAGCACACGAGGCAGGGCTGAGCGAGCTCAGCTCTTGGCGCTCCCACCACAGCAGCTGTGGTGTTAAAACACACTTACGTTGTAGGCCTTGACAATCAGCTCGATGATATTCTTGGAGTCCTTGTGCAAAATCTCCACCGTGGTCCCAGGAATCAAGGCAGTGAAGTTCTTGAAAAGACAACAAGTGGAAAACGCGCTGCAATGCAATGCGATGTGGCAGTCGAGCTTCCCTGAGAGCGGGTGTGGAGCATGAGCTCAGCCCCCAGCCCCATGGGGACTTCCAGCACCTCACTGCTTGCCTGGCTCAGTGCAGAGAATGCACTTCCCAAAATCCCAATCTGCATCCCCACATCCCTCCACCCACTTCTGCCATGAGACAGCCCCAGGGAAGAGCCTCCTGCCGCGGGGATGGCAAAGGAGCTCAGGTTGGGGCTAGGGAGATGGAAAAACACAGCTGGGCAGCAGCACCGTACTGGATTAGGTAATGGGACTGAGTCACAGCGGAAAGGGCTGAACAGGTTTCTGCTCTCCCGTCTGCTGCACAGCAGCAAGATTAGGATAGGGTCTATTTTAGGTACGCACACGCTCACTAACACAGAGATCTGCTTGCAGTAAGCAGCTTTAGTGCTTTCCACTGAATGACCATGCTCTGGGTGCTAGCAGGGAGAGGTGACAGCTGTGCCAAGCTGGTGTGACCTAAGGGCATCATGGCCAAGACGCTCTCAAGAGGCACCCTAAGCCCTGCCCATGAACTTCTCAGCAGCACTTACCTTGTACAGGACATAATGGCTTTTTGTAACAGCAAAAATCAGGTGGATGTTGTTTTCAGCCAGTTTCTCCCCAAGGAGTGCCAGGGAAGGATAATCCTAGGGGAAAAACAACACAGAAAGACTGATGGGTAGAACAAAGACTAATTTCATTACTCTTCTCCCAACAGCAAAACCTGTGGCATTTCACTGCAGTGTGAAGTGAACCACTACATCTGCAACTGAAATAGTAGAAACATTCTGGTAATTCTGTCACTCCCTGAATACTTCTGCTGCACCTATCATTAGAATGCATAAAATGACAACACCATGAGCCACAGTAACACTTGAAACAATTTTTTTTTCCCTCCTCTTTCAACTTTGCTATCAGCCAATGTGCACGTGTAACCCACCTGCCAACCCCAGGGATGCAAGACATGACCATGATCTAGAACTGCACTAAGCAGAGATGCATGATTTTTCTCTGAAAGCTGAGATTGCCTGTTCTTGCTGCATAGTAGAACCATGAAGAAATGATGATAAACTTCAATTCTGCAGAACTCAGAGAAAGGTTAGCAGGAAGGTACTGTTCTAGCAATTCATAAGCAACAAAATAACAAAACTGTATTCATTTCAAGAGCTTCAGGCCCCAAGCTTCTTCTGAAATGTGGCTCTCAGAAAATTCACCCCACTCACTTGCAAGCTGAAAGGCTAATTTAGAGCTTCCAGGACTCAAATAAACACTGAGACAGCATCCCCATGCCAGCTCCCCAGCACAGCTCCAGTACAGCAGCTGTACTCTGGAATGCAAACACTTGCAAGATTGCATGGGCTGTGGACAGGGGGTTCTCTAAGGAGCCATAGGCAACCATCCAGAAACACCTCTTGTCACAGAGTGGTGTATGCAGGAACAAAAATCATAATTAGTGCTTGTGACTTGCTGGATAAAGCACCATTCTGCAGGAGGATGTGATAATTAGGCAGCAGACAAATGCTCATTCACCACAGAAGTTTCCTCCACTGAGTTTAAATAAAGGGAGAAAAAAAAGGGGCTGGTCTGTTTATTTAGTACTAAGATCTACGTTAGGGTTGTGCTCAAAGGCTGTGAATAGGATCAGCACCACGTTGTGCTCTGTGCTCGTGGCAGCAGCCACATCAAGGTAGGCTCAGCCTCCCTGCTGACAGCCTGACAATCCCTGGGCACTTCGCAGTTGATGATGCACTTCAGCTTGCCAAGTTACATTTCCCTCCCTGTCAGTGAATCCTGACAAAATCTGCTAGGCTCCAAACCTATCTTCAAGCATCACAAGTGCATTCACTGAGTGGAGATGTCTGAGAGAAAGAGTGAAACCACACTCATCAGGAGCAAACAGAGCCTAGAGCAGCACAGGGCCCACTGACATCCCCAAGGTCCCTGTGCCCACTCACCAGCTGGCTGGATGCGCTGTACTCATTGGCCTCATTCAGGTGGCACTGGCCATCGTGGGGCTGCACCAGCCCCCCCAGCTTCCCATCCAGAGCTATGTGGGGCACATCATCCGTGGTGAAGACCAGCAAGTGGGATGCTTCCTTCCGCCAGCCGATCTTCTCCTGAGGCAGAACAAAAGGCCTCATTAACACTAATTAGTAGAAAGCCGTACATCTGTCCACCCATATCTGGTGAGAAAAGATCATGTTGGGGCCCTTCTAGCATTTCTCAGCACCTCCCTGCAATGCAGTTACTTAAAAAAGCATGAGTTGGTACGTGGACTGTCCACCAGACCTTCTCTACCTTGATCCAAGAATAAGAATTTCAGCTGCTTTTATAGCCAGAGGAGACATGCCAAATTCCTCTGCACGCGTTTCATCTGACCTCGTTTCCTCAGCTCGGTGAAATGGCTGCGCTGCTGCACACAGCATGAGAGCTGCACCAGCCCTACTCAGCATTTTTCTTGCAACCCACTTGGAAAAGCAGCTTCAGGACTGCAGCACAGAAAGCAAGGGCCTTATGTGCAGGCCATCTGTGCAAGAAATAGGTGTTGTGATTGTCTGTGCATGGACAGATCTGCAGGGATAGGGTTTTTGCATGGAAAGGCACTAGAGTTGGATGCTAATTGCTTCCCTCCCACAGAGCTCCCTCAGCTCCGCACCAGCCCAAGAAGCAGATCCGTGCCTAAGAAAGCACACTGAAGCTGCTCGTTGCAATGGAGGTGGAGAGAAACAGAGGTGCCAGAAGGAAAATTTGGATGCCATCAGGTAGCAGCTCTCTCCACCTACGCATGTGGATGGCTCTGGCCTCCAGCCCCCCCAATGCACAGATTATGGAGCCAGGAGCACCCAGATGCAAACCACATCTGAAAAGACCCAACTCCTCTGGATTTCACTGCTCAGCTTACTCAGTAACATCTGAAACCTACCTCATCCTACATTCAAACACCAGCTGACAAACTTATGCAGCTTGGCTGCAGGCATTTCCTATGGAAACCACTGGTGGAGTGACAGTGAGCTGGCAGTGCACACAGAAGTATAACCATGATTGCCACCACAATTTTCAGCTGCAGATGTGAGTCACAGCCCACAGACTGCTGACCTTTCTGGTAAATACAGCTTCAGGAGAACTACTCCAGACTCTACTTCCTTTTCTTCCCGAATGCAAGAAGTATTTTTTCTTTAAGGGCATTTTCGAGAGCCATGTAACGCAGGTACGACCAGAGGAAGCCCTCATTGGCAGGACAGGTGTGTCATGTAGCAGCACACTGCCATCTAGGTCAGAAAGCAATAAGGGCTTTTTTGGTCTGGGAAGTGGGAGACATTCCACTGAAGCAACCCCGCCAGACAAAAGGCAGAAACCCCAAAAGTGATTATGGCTCTGACAACGCAAGCAGCTTCTTGCACCACTCAGCCAGTGGACAGACACCCACCCAACAGCCCATCAGCTCACTTTCCTTCAGTACCCGAAGCTGACTTCTTTAAGGACTGAGAGAAAAACCACAGATTAGAAGCTTAGAAGTGTGCTGTGCACAAAGCAAATGAACTTCATTCAGACAACAGTTATGCAGCCTCTCCAGGCATGATTCCTCTGTTTTCCTGCCTTCTGTGGCACCACCTTCTCACCAAGGGCTATGTACCTCTTCATACACAGACTCACCCCTATTCTCACACTTAAGCCAAGCACATAGAAATGCTGAAAAATCTGGGCAGCATATCTCAGCTGAGACACCCACCCTGATGCTGAAGCTGCACGGTGCTTCGAGCCAATGCAGCAAACACCACAACGTTACAAAATGTGCATGGCTGCTGGAGACGGGTGGAAAAACCAAGAGGTTGGCAGTGAGCAGCTGCAGCATCTCTCACTGCCTCCTCCTGCAGCTGCAAAGCGCTGGGAAATGCCGCTCTGTACGAGACATACAGTGCTCTGCTCTGCTAAAAACAAACAACCAAAGAGGCTTGCATTTATTTTTACTGGCCCGTGATTTTTGAACAGTGATCTGCATTGACGCCGGTGCTGGTTTAATCCCCGTGGGATATGAAGGTTTGAAAGGCAGGGTGGGACCTGACCTGAGGCAGCATGGAGGGTAAGGACATGTCTCTGCAGGGCCACGCAGGAATAAATCCTGCCCTGCTCCCACAGTTGCTGCTGTCAGAACCACCACAGCTGCCTCAGCACACCTCAGCCTTCCAAACCCCATTGAAAAGGCGGCCAGATTGTTATCAGTGTTTCCAACTCTGAAGTAAGCATCTAAATTTATGCTAAACATTGTGCCTAATGAGCGCTGACCAAAAGCAGTTCAAAAGACACTTGATTTTACAACTAAGCATCACTTCCTTGCTGCAGCTCCGTGTATATGATCTGCAACTTACATGTGCCACCAAGCTCTATGATGTCTACACTTCAAGATGGCAGAAAACCAAAGTACTGCAAATGGAAAATGTAATTACAGAAAGTTGATTAATATTCCTGGCTAACCGTTCTAGCATCAGCATAAAGGCTTATTGTCTCTGGCTCTTTCATTGCCTCCAGAATAACATTTACCATCTCTCCATCTTTCAGAGAGGAGCCAAACACAGACCAGTTATTAGTCTGTATTAACTGTGCAAGCTCTTCTCACTCCTCAGTTTAAAACCTCAGCCAAAAAATGACAGAGCTCTCATAACAGCTCATGCAAAAGAAACACTCGATATGAATTACAGCATGAAAACACCTCACCAACAAATGAGGGACTGTTTCTCCTACCTCTGTGCTTGCAGGGGAGAACATGGTGCTCAGACACTGGGGCTGCCGAGGGCCGTCCCTTGGGATGCTACAAATGGCTTCTTTAAGTGCCCAGGGGGTCTGAAATTCCCTAAAGGGTGTAAGCTGGAAGAGCAGGAGCGCACCAGGAGAGGCAACGGGGTACTGCAGACAGGTGGCAATGGGGAAACCCACCCCAGGACCACAGACAGCCCCCAAATCACCACTTGCAAAGGGAACAAAGTTCCTTTAGGGGTTATGGGGCTTAAGAAGCACAGCCCAAATGATGCCTCTGTGCAATATTTCTGCACTATAAGGAAATCCTGTCCCATTGCTGCGGTAAGGAAAATGTGACAGAGAAACCGCAAAGAGCCAGATGAAGGGTGGCACAACTGAGTCACTGCCCTGAAACATCCCTGCTCTAGTGCCACCTCTCAGCCACACGATGAACTTTGTACCTACAGAGAGCTGGGAGCAGTGCTGTTCCAGTGCCAGCAGCACCTGTGCCAGGCTGGGAGAGGAGAGACAGCTGCTCTGAGGCATTGGAGCCAGCAGGGCAGGCTCGGTCCTGTCGAGCACCCAGTGTGAACAAAGGGCGATACACATTCCCACTCAATCCTGTTGCACAAGCTTGCATCCCACTGCTCCTGTGGATGATGCTTATCCCAAAATCCACACCCACAAGAAAATAGAACCTACCAAAAGAACTGTGCAAGGCTGAGCTGGACAAAAGCCAAATTGTGTGTGTTTTATGTTGAGGGAGAGAAGATTTAGGTTGGATGTCAGGGGGAAGTTCTTTACAGAGAGAATGGTGAGGTGCTGGAACAGGATGCCCAGAGAGGTTGTGGATGCCCCATCCCTAGAGTTGTTCAAGGCCGGATTGGTTGGGGACCTGGGCAGCCTGGGCTAGTATTAAATGGGGAGGCTGGTGGTCCTGCATGTAGCAGGGGGTTGGAGATTCATGATCCTTGAGGTCCCTACCAACCCTGGCCATTCTGTGATACTGTGATTCTGTGTGTCAGAGGGAAAAAGGCAGCTGGGGCTGTCTGTGGAGAGCAGGGCAGCCCAACTGCACTGCCCAGGGGAGAGGACATTTGAAAGAACCATTGGTTTTCATCCACAACTCACAAAGGGATATGGAGCAACCCAACCGCTTGCTCCAGGAGGATTTTGAGCAAGAATCTTGCAGTGAGAACAGCATGCAAACCTAGCTCTGCACTGCAGGGAGAGGGCTTGTCCTGTGTGGAATGGTGACAGCAAGGAAGATGCATTTCTGCTATGCCTCTTCATGCATAAAAGCAGATAAAAACCTCTACTTCTCAATGCAATTTTCATGGTTTCTACAATAAAAATTTACGCATTGAAGCTGGATCCAAGAACACAGCTAAAGAAACTTCCTCTCTTTTACTTTGCTTTAAAAACCCAGAAGGCAGTGGGACTCACCTTGCACACAGCAGCCTGCAAAATTGCATCGAAACCACCCTCTGGGGCATCCCGGTTCCGGGACACCTTCTGCTTCTGCACTTCTTCATTGAAACGGTCGACTTTGTCCGTCAGGGACAAGAGATGGCGGAAACCAAATGAAGGGACACAGCTTGGGAACAGCTTATACCTGCAAGAGGAGCAGAAGAGGAAGGGTTAGTTGGCATCAACCTCACCAAGAGCCACAAGCTGCAGGAGCTCTGAGCTCTACTACACAGGCCTCCAAATCTCTGAGCCTTCCACAAGACTTCATGCTTTGGATGCTCTGATTTCTGGCTAGTTATCCACAAACACACAGTAGAGCCCATCTCTGCACTGGCTTTGAGCAGCTGAAGCTTGCAGAGTTCTCATCCAGACTGAATGTCTCCATACAACATTCAAGTGGAGACAACAAACACTGGGGCCATATGGCTGTGGGGTTTCAGTGCCCATAAGTCACAGCAGTTTCCCACTAGAGCCCACAGCACAGCAATGCAGTGGGCATGCATCTACTTAATCACTCATGCATCCTCCCACTCTCCCCACAAGGCAGATGAGCAAACACTGTCACTCCTGCTTAGCTTGGAGCAGCAAGGAAGGAGCAGCACCCTAAGGTGGAGAAATGATGCAGTAGGCTGCCAGGAAACCTTGCAAAGCTGCCAGGAGGCAAGAAACCTCAAGGGTTTGGTGTTCTTAGGATTGGTGCTCATGGTGTGCTTGGGAGCCCTGAGCTGAGCAAGTCCTGCAGTCTGGGCAGGAGGTGAGCATGGGCAGGGGAGAGGGAGGAGAAAAGTTAAGAATAAAATGTGTTTACAAAGGAGTTGCACTTGCAGTAGGTCATTCTTATCTTCAGAGATAGAAAGAAAAAATGACTCACTGTGGGTAGGGTCTAAGATGCTTTCTAACAAAGGAACAGTTAAAGTTTACCACTGCTGGTGGCTCTAATCCCTCCCATGCCAAAAGCTGTGTGCCACATGCATGTTCCCATTGTGCAAACCCACACACATCACCACACAAGGACCTAGCAGATCCAGCCTCCTGAGCACGGCAGCTGAGCTTTGATGCAGCAGCAAATAAGGACTAAAGAGATGACTGCGTGCATCCCTGAGGCCATGCCAAATCTCAGGGGCAGGGAAAGATCTGTGTAGAGCAGAGGACACAGTGCTATGGTGTCAGTGAACAGCTCGTGTAGAGCCACTTGTCCATGCCCAGCCAGGTTTGTCAGCCAGGTTGTTTCCATTACAGCAGCGTCCCAAAGCTAGGCATGCAAGGGATGCAGAATGGAAAATACTGCATAACCTGAATGCTCTGAACAAGAGGAAGTGTTCGAAGAAAAAGTGACAGATGAAAGTACTCCTTCACTAGCCAGGGCTTTCATCTGGGTGCTGCAGAACTCTATATGCTCCAAAACAAGCTTTGTACTTTCCTCTGACTTACCTACTTTCATCCCACTATAAACACGTGCAAGGGCACCAAAGTCAAGGAGTTCCAGATTTGTGGCTATGCTTCACAGCCAAAGCATGAGTTTTTAGTATTAAAATCACCATCCAATTGACTTTCCTCTCTGGATAGGACTGATGAAAAAAGTGCGTGGATAATTTTGTCTGCTGAACAGGTGATGAGATGTCAAATATTCAGTCAATGCCAAAAGATGGCAAGAGACTTACAGCTGATGAAAACTCTCTCTAATCTGCCTCTCATACAGAAAGCTTAGAGCAAGCACACTCATAAAGCTTGGCGTCTGTGATGTGATCTCACAGCCTAAGTATCTCTGCATGCTTCACAAAAAAGGGCTAATTCTACTGCCCTTTCAGCAATAAAGAGCACCCCAAAAAGGGATGAGGAGAAGAAGGGGCAGGACAAGGAGCATGAAGAGAAGTGTCAAAGGCAACATTCTCCAAGGAGGCAACTTCAGGTTGGATATTAGGAAAAATCACTCCTCATAAAGAGTAGTGATGCACTGGCACAGGGAGGTGGTAGAGCCATCATCCCCAGAGATGTTCAGAAGAAGAGCAGATGGGCACTGGGTTAGTGGTTAGTGGGCATGGTATGGATGGGTTGGAGTTGGACTTGGTGATCTTTGTGATCTTTTCCAACCTTAATGATTCTATGACTCATTGTTGCACCCTCACATGCCAACATCCAAATCCACCTGAGCCTGTACGCCCTCCATGTCAGCCTATTTCACTCTGGCATAATCCTTGATTGAACAGACTAGATCCTCTGGCTGTTACAAGTCAAACAAAAAGACACTAAGAAAGCTACTAACAAGGAAAAAAAAGGCTCTGATAACACTGCAAAGCAAACTGCATTATTTGTGTCTGTTGCAATTGCCAGTTCGCTTTCATTCCCTGGCAATAAAGATGAAGGAAACTGCCTGACATCTTCAGAATGCCTTACAAATACTCATTAATCAGTCTCACAGGCCCTTCCAAATCTCACTTCCCCCAAACACTTCTGTTGGGAAAGAATTGCACTGCTTTGGTCTCCTTATCTGTAAAGCAGAGAAGAAGAGCTTAATTGACCTACTCAAGGCCAAACTATGACTCAGAGACAGGATCAGAAATCAGGAATTTCTGGCTCTTGCTCCCTTTTCTCAAAGTCTCTGAAAAAAAAAAAAATAAAGCCCGCAATGTCTGCATCCTCTTCAGGTATTTAAAAATAGCTTTAGATTCCTGGCACAAGAGGAACATCTAGGTACATCTTTAGATCAGAGTAACCCCAAAAGCTGTTGCAAAATTGGGAATTGCTTGGTTTTGAATGGCTCTGGAGCATTACCACACAGTCCCAAAAGTGTGGTTCGGTGCCTAAAGCCAGAACTGCAAGGAAAGACTCTCCAGACACTGTTAGTATCTGCACTGGGCTTCTCCTTTTGGGGAGCACCTACTTACCCAATGCAGGGATTGTTTTGGTATCTCGGTGCTGTGTAGGAGAAAGGAGAAATGTTTTTGTCCACAAAAGAACCAAAGCCCAGCCGGAAATTGCTAGTGAGCTTCCGCATCTCTTCAGCCAGCTTTGTCCCCAGATTGCGAATATTGTCCAGGTCGTCATTCATGGACAGGGAGAGATCCATCAGGTAGTACAGGTCCACAGGATAGTCCTCCACTTGCCGGACCTGAACTCGGAAGGAGGTCCTGTCACCTGCACACACACAATAGTTGAGAGCAGTGAAAAGCACTGCAAGAAAACACCTAGCACATCATCAAATCTAGACTGCATGCTATTTTTGCTTTCACTGTGCAGAGCAGGCTCTCTTGCAAACTAAGAGGGTTAAGGGGAACAAGTTTCTTCAAGTTTACTCTTCAGGAGACTAACAGGTAAGCAAGGAAGCCCTATACAAGAAGGAAAGGAGGTGGAGCAGAAGAAGGAAGAGGGTCAGGACGAAACATGAGTTGAAGGCAAGATGTCCTCTGGACTGTGCCTGGATGGCAGGTTGAGGCAAATAAAGAAAGAACATCTTTTAGAAAGACCTCTCCACAGGAAAAGAGTCATGTCACCATCACTCTGGAGAAAGCAGGGCAAAAAGGGAAGTGAAACAGGAAAAGAGGGATGTTGCAGTCAAATGGGGAAGTATCAAAGTGGAGATAAAGCTTTCATCCAAAGTGATGAACACAAGGGAGGAAACTGACAGGACTGAGTCAGGCTGAGAAGACATGAAAAAGAGCTGAAGTAAGCCTCTCCCCTGACCTGCCCTTCTGCAAAGCTCTTCTGGTCAAGACAGTGTCCAGAATAGGAGTCCACGTGCTGAAAAAGGTGAGCTGGCATAAATATGAGCTCAACTTGAAGCCAGAAGGGACAAGGCCAATGTCTGCCTTACATTTTGCCAATAACAGAGTGAGGGGACAAACTGAAATCCCCAGTACTCTCCAGCTAAAAATCCCGTATCTCCTGCTGGCTCTGCAGCCCCTTTTCCAGCTTGCTGAGTCCTCAGGGGTTAAAGTCATCTCAAGCCCAAAGCACCCCTTCCGTTCTACCTCTCACTTCACAGCCCAGGCTGAACTTTCAGGCACCAGCAGGTTTTGCAGCACTCTTTGCTTCCTCCCACTTCAGAAATGAAAAGCACATTTTTTATTATCATGAAAACATTTCCCTAAAAGTTTTATTGTTTTCCTCATTGTTTGCAGCAGCACAGCTGCTCCCACTTACTTCCAGCCCACGAGCAGGCAACAGCAGCATCCCCAGTGCTCTGCAGCATCCCCAGCGCTCTACTGCCCCACATGGTGCCAGATCCTGCTCCCCTGAGCCCCGTGCAACTCCCACCCCAAGATGCATTTTTCCCCACTTAACCCATTGAGAAAAAAGGAAATGTGCCTTTGGCATACAGTGCCCCAGACACGGCAGTTTCAAAAATACTGTTCTTCCAGAGTAGGTCCTAAGATGGGAATTGCCATGCTGGAAAGAGTTCTTGGGATGCTCCACTGAACCCTCCTTGATGGTAATGAATGTATTAGTCCACAAAAAAACCAGCAATAATATCAGGATCCCAGGGCTGCTTCTTCTTTCATTCCTAACTACACAAATTAATTAGCTCACAGAAAATACTGCTAATGTATGGCGATGTCAGTACAAAAGAATTTATTTTTCGCTGTGTACAGTACTTGTCTGACTCTTCAGGGATAACCCAGCCTCTTCCTTCCCCCCCCCTACCACCGCCACCATCCTCTCCTTAGGGCTTTTATTGAGAAGCATTAAAGTTAAAACTGCATTCAGAAATGTTTCCTGGATACTGTCACACAGAGGCAGCACAAAAACTGGAAAAGCTGCTTTTGGCCAATTTAAGAATGCAAATTCGTCAACCGCGATTATCCACAAAACCCTCTTCTGCTTGCTGATTTAATGGACAACACAACATGAATCTATTCATTGCTTTAAGTTCCTTTTACAATATTCGTACTTTTCATACCAGAACACTGTCTTATAGCTGAACCCAGAGTTAACAAGCAACATCATAAAAATTAAATGCTTGATCTGAAAGTTGCCCTGAGAAGACATCACTGTAAGGCCTTCAGGAATCAACTCAGAGCACAGAGATTTGGGGATGTGGTTTATGCCACGGGATGCTCAGATCTCACAGCCTGGGTGGGACCAGCAAACAATTGACAATTTGCCCCGTTCTGCTTCTGCTTAGCAGTCTGAGAATAGAAGAGCACAATCACCACGCCTGCTGTGTCAATTGGTCTTTGAAATCCTACACTCTGGGCACAAAAAGAAATAACTCCCATTGGAGCACAAAATTGGTATTATGCACAATATGCACAAAATTAAATCAATATTGTCTCCTTTTTGTCTTGGGTGCAGCCCTCAGAATTCACTCTCAAGCTCAAGTACAAATGGATGATTTAAACTGGGGGTGCAAAGCCCAGCGTTTGGGAAGTCATCAGCCCTGAGTAAGAGTGTGCTGCTTTGCAACAAAAACGAAAAAGAAAAGCAGTACAAATGGGAGATAATATGAAAAACGTAGATATATTTCTCCTCCTGTAGTGACCTGGAGGATTTGAGGGCAAGTCCTGCAGCCACAGGAGCAGTTGCAAAGGCGAGACAGCAGAAAGCTGCTGGCAAGACTCCTCCCTGGCTCCTGCATTTGTTGGTATTCAGAAGCAGCAGTACAGCCTCACCTTCACTCCCTATTTCTGCAGGCCTTTGCTGTTTGCCCATAGGAGTTATGGATACCCCATCCCTGTTCATCCCTGTACACCTGGAGGCGCTCAAGGCCAGGTGGGATATGCCCTGGGCAGACTGATCTGGAGGTTGGCAGCCCTGTGCAAGGCATGGGGTTGAGAATGGATGATCTTTAAGGTCACTTCCAACCTAAGTCTCTCTATGACTCTATGATTTGTCCAGCAGACCACAAGCTATGGTAACCCACAGCATACAGGTGAAGCAAGAGCAGTGCAACATCCTAGAGGGGTTATCAGCCCCACTTTCCATCTTCCTGCCATATAGGAACTTCGCAGTGCAGCCTGGCTCCCTGCAAGGCCCAGCAGGAACAGCAGCTCCAGCATCCAGCAACACAGCCCCAGGAAAACCACACAGAGATGGACCCCACATCCCACCTCACTGCTGGAGCCATGGGCATCCCAACAGCTGGGGGTGGGGAAAGGAAAGTGCTGAGCACCAAGAATCATGCCTGCAAGACGGCAATGCTGAGCCTGCCCTTTCCCACAGCGACTGCCTTGAGGAACAGAGTAATAACAGTAACAACTCCCTTTGGACGGGAGCAAACCTGTTGCGTTAGCAGCATCAAATTGCAGAAGCAGAGCCACACCGGAGCCACCGTCAGCCCTGGTAGCTCCTGAAAGAACTCTAGTGTGGTGAGCACCAACTCACACTGCTGTTTTTCTTGGGCAAAAACATCCTATCTCATTTTTCTGTATGCTCATGAGAGCTGTCACAGAAACATAAGCCCTAGAAACCCACACCAATTGCTTATAATGAATCATGCTTTTATACTTGCTTCTTAACTTTGCCATAAAGAGCTTTTTCTCCCCCCTTCAGAAACACTGGCTGCCAAATGTTTGTTAGAATTCTGAACCCACATTAAAGCCTTCCCCCACCATGCAAAAACTTTTGATAACAAGCACGCTCGCGTGGCTCCATCTAGCCTTTCACTCTTAATTTTCATTTAAAATGAAAAGACTTAAGGAAAGTGATGGCTCAGGGGAATGAAACAAGGATGTGGATATGGTCCAAGCTCTGAGTCACAAGTTCAAATCTTCATCTCAGGCCTTGATCCCATGGCTCTTTTGCATACCAACAGAAAACAGATATGCTTTTTAAAAAAAATTTACATAAGGAGCTGTCTCAGTTTAGAGTCAAGCACTGTCAGGCTTCAGGATCCAAAGTTTCTTTAACTCCTTCCATCCAAAGGGTGCATTTTTAAGCTGAGCGTGCTCCTTTTAAATGCACACAAGGGTTAAGTGACAGCTTTATGTGGGATCTGATTGACCTCTCACTGTCCTCCCATAGAAAACCTCAGCCCCAGTTCTGTTTGGAGCATATCACTGAAGCTGATGGGCTCTGATGGCCAGCAGCCAGCACCTTCAGTGAGCACGAGGACATGGGTACAGCCATCCCGCTGCATGCTCAGGCTGGACCAGGCTCTGAGCACCCAGATCTAGCAGCAGGTGTCCTTTCTTGTGGCAGAGCAGGTGGACTAGATGACCTTTAAGGCCTCTTCCAATTCAAATGACTCTATGATCCTACATCCCAGTTCCACTTCTCGCCCACCCACATGCAACCATGGAGCTGGGAGCTGCTGGGACTCACCAGGACGAAGACTCAGGGCGACCTTCTGCGGAGTGATCTGTGTGACATCCAGGTGGCTCTGCCCAGAGCCCTTGCTGCTTAAGGGGATGTTCTTCATCACGCTGCTGCTGCTGCGTGGGTTCTCGATGGCGCCGGCACAACCGTTGGCAATGAGGTTCTGCAGGAAGTCACACCGCGATGGGACGGACTTCGTGCTGCCAAACTCCTGGGGGGGGGAAGAACAGACAGATTGGAAAGGGAAAGAAGAAGACTAGAAGGTGAATTTTTCCATGTGTGCCTGAGCCTGGTGGAGCTTGACAAAAGAGAGGAACGCAGAATTGTTGCCAAGAGAAGACAGAGGGCCATATGCAAGCTGGAGAACAAGGCTGGGGGCTCCAGGGACATACGTCCCCTCTTGCCTGGGTAAGACCACACATCCCAGCACCAGCACCATGGTACCCCTACCTCAAACCATTGCAAAGAGGACCCTGGATTATCGCACAGGAAAAATGCCACTGCAGCAAGAGTTCTGTAGGCTGGAGCACAGCTGGGATGGAGACAGCTCTGACATGGGCAGGCTGTCTAGGGAAGCTCTGCTAGAGAATAAGAGACTTGGATGAGGGCTGATGGGAGGTGTTAGACCAAATCAGCTGCAGGCTGGACAAGAAACCAGCAGGAGCAGACTGGAGAGGCAGCTAACACAGAGCTCCCCATAGCACACAGTATTATGGAAGGGACCCTTAAAGGTCATGTGGTCCAACCTCCACTGCAATGAACAGGGACATCTTCCCCCATGCCTCCCCCAGCCCTCCTGCAGCCCCTGGCCGGCCCCCACCATGGCACACAACGGGACATTGTGTGTGGCAGGCACTCAGGAACAGCCTGGCCTCACAATGCAGCCTTTGGCAGCCAGCACGTCCTATTTGTTAGCGTGCTGGTTTTAGTTTTATTTTTGAAAAGGCTAAAAGGAGCAAGTTGCCCAAAGCTTACTGAATTTTCAACATGAGATTTCTGCTTATTTTTGTACTATAACAATAGACACAACCATCTTCTGCTTGGGAGCTAAGCAGATACTAAAATCACACAAAATAATGGAAAGAAGATGCTCACAGCCCCTCCTTCAGTTACACAGCCAAAAAAGCAGAGCAGGGTTGGATAAATCCCACTTTCTGTCAATGCTGGAGAGCAGCAAGTGACAGGGGAAACATCAAGGAGGCAGAGGTTGTCTGACTGATGTCAAACACAGCTCGGGAGTGTTCCCAAGGACAACTTCAGGTCCTGGGACACATACAGAGTATTTCCTCTGCGTTTCCTCACTACAAGGGCTGAACACTATTTGAAAAATGCAAAGTTTGCATTCCAGCATGGAGCAGCAATGCCAAGCCTAGGCGACAGCACATCAGATGGATGTGAACATGAATTTCTTGGAATGCACCGTGTAAACAGATGGACTGAGAGAGAGGAGGACTGGGACTGCATAAATCATCTCCAACATGACAAAATAGAGAGCAGAGTCCCTCCCAGCCAAGAACAACGCCCAGCAAAGCAGTAGGTTCAGGGCAGCTGTGGGGAAGAGCTTATCTCAGACATGATTAGTCCTTAAAGGAGTTGGACTCTATGACACTTACAGGTCCCTTGCAACTTGGGATATTCTATGATTAAATCAGCGAGAAGCCAGTCTTTGTCAAGCACTTCCAGTCACCCCTGTGGCCTGCTCCAAAACCTTTTGATGTTTATGGGATGTCTTGACTTCAAAGGGCAGTGAACTGGGACCTGATTTTCTGGCTGGCATGGGGTAGCACAATGCAGCCTTGGAGGAGGATGCTTCCTCACCATCTATCAGCCCTTGGTAGCACACCCTGCAGCACCAGGAAAAAGGCTCTGGGTATGTGTTTACAGCAATTCTCAGCTCCCAGCTCTGACTGTCCCACCAAGCCAAGCCACCAGCAACACAAGGGACATAGCTCTCATGGGCTTCCACCTCCACAAGGCTACTTCAGCCACCTCAGTCCACATTTTGGGCAGGAGACACTCCTCTTCAGGAGAAATTTGAGAGGAATAACTCTGCTCTCGAGGGGATGCAGAACACCATTTGACAGTAACTGCAAAAGCTCTCACTTGAGCAGCACCTCTGCAATTCTGCAGCTCCCTATCTCTGCTGCTCCTGACCCATTTTCTGCTTAGATTTCTTCTGAAACTAGCCCCAGGGAATTGCCACAGGATGACAATTGCTGAGTTGCACTGGCTCGTGCTGCAGAATGGCATCTTCTCAGAGATCACACCCTGCAGCTCTTGGTATTGGCTCACACTGCTTGCTGGGCCTGTGCACCAATAAGCAAGCAAAAGGCAATGCATGCAAGCAGATACGAGTTAATGGAGATTAGGCCAACAACGCGACAATTACATGCTCATCAGCTTGGACGTTTTAAGACAAATTGCTTGGCTCATGCAAGAACAGCACTGGCTATACATAACTCTGACTTCACATGTCCCAAGCTATTCCCTACAGTTTTTGCTTTAATCAGTTCAATCCTGCATTAATTCAGCAGAAATTATGCTTTCTTCCTTCACTTAGAAAGCTGACATGTTCCCTCCAGGAGATCCCTTGATTTTCCTTCCTCATCCTTCAGGCACAAACTCCTGCCATCACAAAGCGCAGGGTGCATGCACGTCACTAGAAAACATGGGAGAATTCAATTCACCAAAGAAAAAATTTCAGTTTAATCAATAGGATTTATTAGCATCCCTGGCTTGAGTGCACACACACAAATATACCTGCACACATAACCCACAGGTGGATGTACATCCACACAATGTACACTCACGCCAGGTATTTTCCCCTGCCAGCCCTGTCGCAAGGCACACCCAGGAGACAGCCAGCTACTTTTTACATCTCCTCTTTCAAGTGTCATTTAAATAGATGATCCTATTTCAGCTCTGCCTTTCGTAGGCATTGCATTATAAACTAATGCAGAGTTAGAACAAGAGCTCTCTAAGTTCCAGCTCACAGCCTGTAACAGGGACAGCAGCTTTTTAACACGTGGCTCTTGGCCAGAAATACCTGGAAGTGCATTTTTAAATAGCTGCTCCAGGCTAAAGGTCAGGAAGGATTACGGAACTTCCTTGTAAACACTTCTCTTCCCTCCCCCAGCCCCTCCACTCCATTTGGAAACTATTTTGTTTGGGAACTCTTCCGTTTTCAAGATAAAGAGTCAAGCTGCCAATGCCACAGGCTGACGTACTATTAGTGGTACTATTAGTGGTCGTAGTGACCACCAGATCAACATTTTCGCTGGCAGCATTTGTAAAACTTGTCTTTTGATGCCAAGAATTTGATATATTTAAAGGCAAACTATTGGGTACCCATAAGTGATAGCCAGCGCTCCTGGATGCAATATCACACTGCAGATTAGCTGCCTGGAACAGGAACTTCTACAGCTGTTTACAAGATGTCTCAAAAGCAAGATCTACTGCTTTACCCTTTCCCTTTGCCTTCTATGCATCACTCATCCTCCTGGGAAGGAAAAAAAAAAAGCACAGGAGCTATTCTTCTGTCAGGTAATGTAATACTACAGCAGCACGAAGATGCTTTCCTTGGAAAGCTGCAGCTGTGCAGCAGTCAGGCAGTTGGACGCAATGATCTTTGTAGGCCTCTTCCAATTGAACCACTCTATTTAACAAGGGGAGATGATTTCAGACTACAAGATATCCAAAACATAAGGATGCATTTTTGCTGCAAAGCATGCTGGCAAACTGCACAGCTCATTGCCATCAGTGCAGACACTAGAAGCACTGGCAGTCTCCTGAAACAACACAGCAGACTCACAGAGGGGATTTACCTCTGTTGCAGGCCATGCAGCACGTACTGGGATGGCAGCCAGGGCAGAGTGCTTTCCAGCAAAGCTCCCTGCAACTGAGCCCATGCAGTGACAGTGCCCCATGCAGAGTGGGAGACAGCTGAAGGAGCAGAAGAAGGAACATACCTCTTTGGAGCACCAAGCACACTTGGGATGGATGAGGAGACACTCTTCGCAGGATGAGGCGCTTCCACTCGTGCACAGGTTGAGACCTTCAACAAGAAAGGACAGAGAATGGGGTGGGCTGAGCTAAATACACTGCAAGTTTGGTGTCATGAGCAAAGAACCTCCCACACTAAAAGGCTGGGACTCCTATTCAGTATGCAGGTCTTGGTTTCTTTTCCTTCCCCAAGAAATATTTAAAAAGGACAGAAATTGGTTTTGGGGCAGCTGAGAACCACTGAAATACGATTCTAGAGATTACTCTTCCCTCTTTTTCAATGATGTCTGGTTAATCAAAGAAGGAAATAACATGCTGACAATGCAGTAGCTGTGCCATTGGCCCAAAGGTGGCTGTCCCTAAACCCCTAAGATGCTGACTTTAAAGTCACACTAGGCACACCCAGCTCCCTGCCAGCATTTCCATCTTAATGCAGCCCTAGAAGATATCCACTTCCCCATTGATGATTCCCACAGCTGAATGCAGTCACAACAAATTGCTTTAATTTATGACAGGATTCACTTCCCCGAGATACCCGGCTGGCCTGTCCAATGGACACACCATCAGCGGGGCTCTGTGCTGCCAACCAGAGACACTGCTTTCTGCTCTGGGTACACAGCTATTCCCATCTACAAACATCCAGCATCTGGGCTGGGAGAGGATTTCAAAATAAAGCAGAATGGTGCAAGTTAAACTAAAACGTCAATGGCACAGGGCTCTGAATACAGCAGTTTGTTTAACCAAGCCTGGGGCCAGGAATGTGCCCTTCAATGGCACTGATGCCCCAGCCGCCCGGTTTCCCCGCTTAACATCCACTGTCAATACATAATTAAACTGATTTTCAGCCCAGGGGCTGCAGACTCTCAACAAAATGCCTTGGGCGTGAACAGGGAGCCTGCTATTCTTTTCCCTCCCGGATGTCAATAAGAGCACTGTCCAGCCTCTATTTTCGGAGGGCTACAAGTACTGCAGGATGCCATGTGCAGACAGTGCAGACTCACTGATGGCTGCAGAACCATGCAGGTTTTTGTCCTGGGGCAAAGACCTGCCCAAGCATGCAGCAGAATGACAAGCATTGCTGTCCCTGCTCCAAAGCCAGCCCTATGGCATGACCCAGCCCTGCACTGAGGCTGGCTATGTCCTGCCAGGTGGTTTAGCCCAGCGCGGGCTGCGGAGCTGTGCTGGCTGTATGGCTTTCATTCAGGCAGGCTGCTGGCTTTCCTGTGGGCTGAACAAGGGGCTTATTAATTTTTTTCTTGCTGACCGTTAGCACATACCCATGCGTCTCATTCCTTGTTCACATAGAGTTGTGTTTCAGCTCCTGGGCACTGTGAGGGTTCTAAGTATAAAGATGTAACAGAAAGCAAAACGTAGCTTATTCAGCAGCTGTAGCACGCAGGGAGATTAACACTCACACTCCCGAGCCCTACAGCTGCAATGGCTTCCAGCACAGACCAAAGCCTTTCCAAATCCCCTCTCTGAAGGAAATCGTTGCACTCCAGCTACCCAGCAGGTTTCCCTGCCCATTCACCTGGAAATAGGACAGCATTTACCTCTGTTCCTGACTGCTGGATTTCAGAATGTTTGGCCACATGGCCACTTGGCCACAGTGGAGTCTGAATGAAAACCCAGGTCTTCTCTGGTCCATTGGGTGCCACAACCAAAGGCTGACAGTGGCACAGCTCTCCATGGGACATTCCTCCCAGGGACATTTATTGGGGTTCTTTTCCCCACTTCAGAGCAAAACCAAAACATCTCCAGCACTGTTATGAAAATTCAGCTTTATTAAGCTGCTGTACTGGGAGTGCAAGCTGAGCTTTCTGAGCTGGAGCTTTCCCAGTGATGATCTTTGCTGCGCTCAGTTCAGAGCAGTGCCCAGTTTGGTGCAGATTTTCATGCTGGATCACATGCTGGAACCAGGCAAAGGAAGGAGCTGAGGATGCCTGTGCTCATCCACTGGGCAAGGAGAAGAAACTCAGCCCCCTCCACCCAATTAACAAAACCACTCCTTTCCACTAAACTTGACGTAGTGCAAAAAATTCCACCCAGGATTTAACTGGGATTACTCTGGAGGATGATAATCCACCCCTATACTGCCAAGCTGCACTCCGTGTACACATTTGCCCTGATGCCACAGCTCCTAAACACCAACTGCATTGTGAGAAGGACCCAGCAGGTTCAGACAGCACCTCTGGGCCCATCCTGCCCTCGGACAGAGCCACAGGGGCCCCAGTGAGCAGGGGAAGGCAGCACATCTCAGAGGGCTGCCGAAATTTTAATAATGACACCAATGATGCAGAGCAAGATGGGAATCCCTCACGAAAGGTACACCGGTTTTACTCATGAAGATGCTCCGGGCAATCAGACCGCATTTTAAACCTGTTTTGCAAGAAAACCCCGTCCGGGCAGCTCCTCAAACTGCGGGATGAATGCAGTGGCTTGCTGTGGAGGAGAAAAGCGATACGCTCTATGCTTCACCCAGCTATGTACGAGAAAAGAATCGTTTTAGTTATGCTGAGGATGCCCCATCCCTGGAAGTGCCCAGGGCCAGGTTGGACGGGATCAGGTTCAACACAATCCGTTCTGCGGTGCCCCGATGAGATTCCAGCGGCACAACGGGACTCGAGGAGCTCGGGACCCCGCGGAGGACCGGCGCCAGCAGAAGCACCGGGAGGGGCTCTCACGGAGATCGCCGCACAGGGACGCGGGCACAGCCCCGCCTCAGTGGCACGCACCGGGCAGACATGGAAGCGGGGTTGATGAAGCCGGCCAGAGGAGGGGAACGCAGAGCAGAGCAGAGCAAAAGAAAGTTAACTCCGAGTCGCAACGCGCGGCGGCGGCTCGGGGGCCCTTACCTCTGCCGGGCTGCAGCGGGGCGGCCAGGAGGAGGAGGCGGAGGAGGAGGCGGAGGAGCGGGGGGGGCCGGCGGGCGGCGGCTGGGGCCGGCAGCCCCCCTCGGCGGGGCATGGTGCGGGCGGCCGAGGCTGCCCTTCCCGCCGGGCCTCCCTCCCTCCCCGCCGCCTTTTGTGCGGCCGCAGCAGCGGCGGCGGCGGCGGTGGAGGAGGAGGAGGAGGAGGAGGCGGCGGGGGCGGCGCTGGGGCTGCCCGGGGCGGGTAACGGGGAGCGGCCGGGGTCCGCCCGCCGCTGGTGCCGCCGCTCGGCCGCGCTCGGGCCGGGGTACGGAGCGGGGAGGCGGAGCCCGGAGCCGGGGAGTGGAGCGGGGCGGCGGGGGATCGCACGGGCTCGTGTGCGTGGTTGTGCAAGGGGCCGCGCTGGTGTAAATGTGTACGTGCGTGCTCGCATGTGCGTGCACACGTGCGCGTGTCGCGCATGCACGTGCAGGCATCCACGTGCAAATGTATACATGCGTGCATGTACCCTCGGGTTGATGCACGCACACCTCCGTGTGGAGCTCGCAGAAACGCATGCACACACGCAGAGGCACAGGCATGTAGTGGATGGCGGCTCTGTGCACAGCTGGAACCAGATGGTCTTTAAGGTCCCTGCTAACTCAAGTCGTTCTGTGATGCACACTGTCACACCCGGACACAGCCACGTGCACACACATATATGCACACATGCATCTGCAGCACGGGCACACCGATCTCTGCGCCTGCTTGCTGCCGGGCTGACACGCATTCCCTCCAGTTCACTGCCCCCTGTTACGTGGCATTTTCCTGCTTCAGCCACTTTTGCCACACAAACAGCGTCCATCTTGCAAAGGGCTGTGAGCCGGGCTGTGCCCGCCCTCCAGCTCTGCGTCTGTCCCCAGCTCGATGGGACATGGACACTTCAGATCTAAGGGGAACGGAGGATTTATGGCAGTGTTTGGACTGCTGGCAGGCTCTGCTCCTGCTTTTAAAACAAATCATAAATCAGCTGTCAAGACGATGGCTGATTCCAAAGGTAGTTAATAGCAACAGCTACTACCAGTGGCCTGCAGACCTTCATGCCAATTGAACAGCATATCTACTGGATCTTACCTTTAGGTTTGATTGACACACATCCTCAGTCCCCATGACTTCATATGCACTGCTGGTTTCTTCAGCATCTCCAGACCGCTGTGCCACACCAGGTTTGGATTTCACCAAAGCCGTCCTGGGGCAGTAACAACCTGGCATGGCTGCAGCATTCTTCTGATGTACACAGAACAGCATTTCCCACAGCATATCCTCCATCCCTGGATAGAAGACAACCTTTCTGTAACCACACACAAGTGCACATGGTTGCAAACATATATGGACAGTATGAGAGAGCTGCACTCATCTCATTCTGAAGAGTGAGGGTCCCTCATCCCTTGCCTACCTTGATACCCTTCTCCAAAGCCAGCACTGCACTTCCACCCTCATGTGCAGAGCAAGAAGTGTTGTAGCTGCTCTGAAGGGCTTCTGGGAGCAAAACCATGTGAGGCCTTCATCTTCCTGTTGGGTTTCCAAGAAAACAGACTTGGTATATTAACAAGGTTATCAACAACAAAGGCATCATACAAAGAAGGCCAGGTTGGATGGGGCCCTGGGCAACCTGATCTAGTGCCTTCTCTGGTGGTTGGCAACCTTGTCCTGCAGCAGGGGGTTAGAACTAAATGGTCTTTGATGTCCCTTCCAACCCACATCATTCTGAAATTCTACAATTTTGGGGTGGGAGCCTGAAGAAGGGCTTCATCAGCTTTGATCTTCAGACACAGCCCATATCTTTTCTCCCCTGCTTACAACGTGCCAATTCAATTGAGGGATTACTCAATCCAGGGGACTGAGACCTCTCTACTTCCTTCAAGAATTTAGGGGCCATGGAGTCCCATGAGCTTGGTTTGTATCATCACCCAGTTCTGCTGGATGGGAGACAGGAAACAGCTGGTTAGAAAGCCCTGATCTTTGTGCTTGCTTTCTTATCACTTGCATTTTAAAGTGTGGTGCAAGTAGGATGCAATCCAGTATATCTTACAAGTGAGGTAATCACAAGTCAATTCTTTGGTTATCAGGCAAAACAAATAAAGTGGTTTATCGATGATACTTTGGGTGTATTAAAGATATGTTTTCATTGTCATATGTCCCTTATGTGGCAGGAAGGGTGGATAGAAGCATCTGATTCATGTCTAGATAACCCCATATCATTGAAGACATTGTAGGTTTCCCAAAGCTGACCCCTCTTTTTTCACCTCTCCAAATAGAATGGTGGTCCCCATAGGTAGGACCTGATCATGCTATGGAGGTGGGAGTGCAGACAAACACAGTGGGCTTTGCCTTCCCAACAGGGCTTCCCTACAGCGACGTAATGGTTTGTCTCCTGCTTTTTGCATGGAATCTACAACAAATTCCAATTCATACAACATCCATGTCAGATGGCAGCAATAGGCAAAAATCACGTGCAAAAAAACAAAAACAGCAACAAAAAAAACCATCATGAATTTTGTTCTTTCTTAAACAGCGTGTTCTACAGCTAATGATGCTGCTCATGCTGCTACTTCCTTTAAATATATATGCATTTACCATCTGAGGAACAGCGTCAGTGTTTTGCTACTGAAGAGCAACACCAGCACTCCCTGCTGCTGAGAGGAAACATTGCAGAAATGCAGGGCAGCAGAGGAGTGCACCTGAAAACTCCTTTTCGAGTTTTGTCCCTCTCTTGCATATAAATTAAACAAACAAACAAAAAAACAAACAAACAAACAAAAAAGGGTTCAGAATAAATCTCTGTGCCTCAAACCATCCCTCGGTGGGTATCCCACGAAGTGCGCACCATGCGATTACATGGCAACAAGTGAGGGCTGCCAGCTGGTGCTTGAGCTGCAATCACTTCAATGCCTGTTTTCCTCCTCTTAACTCCTTATCTAAACCATATTTTGGCATCCTTGGTATATCTGGGGCAGCCAAAAAGCAAGCCCCTCCTTTTGCTGCTGGGTGATCAACTGAGTGCTTTACCTCCCACCTGTCAGACTTCTGCCACCTAGGAGCACAATAAATTCTGGACACAGGTGTCCCTTCCTCATGGGATAGCTCAACTGGGGAACCTTGTATCTTCACATTCTTACTTTCCATGGGCAAGCCTGGAGCTGATGGGCTGGGAAATGAGGGAGGTATATGGAGGAGATCATTCTCACACCCTTAAAAGAGCAAGATGCCCCCAGAAGAGCCAAGTGCATCAACGTCAGTCCTTCAAACAGTGCCAGTGGATCCAACTTTTGATGTAACACTGCACATTTAGGTGCAGTGTGGGGAAGATGGGCAGGCTGAGGGGCATCTGGCTGCCTGAATAGCTTTTTATGGAGGGGTTACTGAAGTACTGATCTGACAGGTGATAAAGGTCTCTGTGGCCGCCCTGAGAAATATGTCTCCATCCCTGAGGTTAAGGAGCTCATTAATGGAATAGGCATCGGGGTCCCCAAGGCTGGGGTGCAGGAGAGGGTTAAAATCAGCAGCATGCTGTGCCTGCTAATGGTTAGCCCCAGCTGACACAGCTGATTAAAAGGTTTTGCATTTCTGTGGCCTTTCTTGTAACTGTGAAGAGTCAGCACCATTTTGTGGCAAGGACTCCACCAAGCTGCAGAGTGAGTAAAGCAACAGCCTGGAGGCTTGTTCATCCCTGCTGCCCTGCCTGCCTGTTAAAGTATATCCCTAGTTTGGTTAATCAGGCCTGAAAAAGGGCCTCTGTAGACTGCAGATTTTGGAGGAAGTCTTTATTCCAAAGTCTTGCTTATGCAGCAGACTTTTTTTCTCCCACCTACACCTCGTTATGCATGACTAAAGCATAGGCTGAAGTTCGCTAATGTTTAACCAGGTGGTGTCAGAGGGCACAAGGCAGGTGGCAGTGACACCCAGCAAGAGCCTGGGGGATAGGGAGGCAGAGCACCTTTCTCAAGCAATGGCCAGATTGAGAAACCTGCTGAGATAAATGTCCTTCCAGGTGTCAACAGATATTAAAGTTTCAGATCATAAAAGCATAGGATCATTAAGGTTGAAAAGACCAATTTGATCATCCAGTCCAACCATCAGCTCATGTCTGCTCCTACTCAGACCACATCCCTCAGTGCCACATCTACATGGCTCTTGAACACCTTCAGGAAAGGTTCCTACCCCACCCCCCCAGGGCACCTTTACCACTGCATCACCATTCTTTCTGAGAAGAAGTTTTTCCTAATATGCAACCTGAACCTCCCCTGGCACAACTGAAGGCCATCACCTCTTGTCCTATTGGACAGAGAGTGGAGAAAAGTCTCTTTTTTTCCTGGCAAATCCCTGCAGCATTGGGTGGGTGCCATGGAGACAGTGCCCAGGGCCTGGGGACTTGCTCCATTTTTTGTTGTTTTTTTTTTCTGCCTACTTTGCTCAGATCTCTTGTAACTTTGAGCACTTCTGGAAGCTGTTTGGCCGCTGTCCATGTCAGTGCTGTCAGAACCTGTCACCGATGGCTCAGTATCGGGTGCAATATCCCCATGCTGCTGGCCGCACCCTTCCTTTGCATCCCTTGAGACCATGACACTGGGTATGGGTCATTTATTAACAACCACAATGTCTGTTTGATCTTATTTCTCTCGTTACTTATTTACTCCAGTGACTTTCCTTTACTCCTACTGTCTCTTCCCTTCATTCCCTATTTACTTCCTGCTGAGCTGGCTCATCCAGCAAACCCACTGCAAAGACTATGGGGGATGTGGGAAGCTCCCAGCATCTCTAGCAGCAAAAACAGAACCATGGAATATCCCAAGTTGGAAGGGACCTATAAAGAATATCAAGCCCAACTCCTGGCTCCATGCAGGACCACCCAAAATTCAAATCCTGTGTCTGAGAGTGGCGTCCAGATGCTCTTTGAACACCAGCAGTTTGGGCCGTACCCACTGCTCTGGGGAGCTGTTCCATGCCCACCTCTCCCTGATGCAAAACCTTTCTCCAGAGCAGTATTTTACCAGCAGTTGGAGCATCCTTCACAAGGCGCTTAATGAATTCTTTTTTCAGCCTTGTGTCCAGTGTTTGCAAATGGAGCAGCTTTGACCAGGGGCCCAAGAGAAATTAATTGACTTAATCCAGGATTGGGGAGCAAAAGCTGAACATACGGACTTGTGCAGAAATTAGTTAAAAAAAAAAAAAAAATCAACAACAACCTAAACCAGGCCCTAAAAGCAGTAGTCTAAGAACAAGGAAGGCCACAAGGCACATAGGTCACAAATAACGGGAAATAAAGGCTGAAAAAATGTCTGTTGTTCCTTCAGGTGGAAAGAGTGCTAGAGTTCATCCACAAAACAACGAGCAGCTGAGGTCAAAGAAAGTAGAGGAGTGAAAATCAAGGCTCTGGGGAACCGCCTTATCTTTATTGCTCACCCTAACCAGCTAGTGACAGCAGCCTGGGTCATCACATGCAGTATCGATGTAAAACCAGCCTCATAAAGTAAACAAGGTGCTTTTTCACCAGCAGAAAGTTAGAAAAATGCAAAGTGCTTCCTGCTCCCAGGCCTGAAAGGAACTACTTTTCACATACAACCATCCCCATCCACATCCCTGAGTGCCACTTCTCCACAGATCTTGAACACCTCCAGGGATGGTGACTTCACCCTCTCCCTGTGCAGCCTGTGCCAGTGCCTCACAACTCTTTCTGAAAAGAACTCTTTCCTAAAATCCAAACGGGACCTCCCCTACTGCAACATAAGGCCATCATCTTTTGTACTAAAGTGAAAGTCAGGGTGCTAGGAAGTGCTTGGACACAGGTTCTTACGGCTCATTTTCAAGGCTGGTTGCAGCCTCAAGCAGTTCAACCCATCACTACCCCCATCCTATCACATCCCATCCTCCTGTAAGGCAGCTGTTCAGGTCCAGGCTCTCAGACCACAGCCATCCACAACACGGCGCCTCTATCTGACTATCCTGCATCCCCTAACTGTACCCAAGTGTCTCCAAATAGAGTCAGCATAACACATGACCTAAGAGACCCAATACATCCATACAAGCCTACAGTCCCTGACTCCTCTATTTAGCATTCCCTGTGCAGATATGCCAATAAATTTCTCCAGTGTCACTCTCAGTCTAGGACAAAAGCAGGTGGCAGACTAGGGGACACAACAGGATACCCCATGTCGCAGAAGAGCAGGAGGGTGGGAAAGGCCAGGACCTCCCTGGAGACTTTGCTCTGCTTGCAGCACAACTCCTCTCAAGCTGTAGGGTGAGGGTTTCTCCAGTACCCATCTGGATTTGGAGGACATGCAGACGGAAAAATGCATGCAACAGGTAGGAGTCCCAAAACACCTCTAAGGGCCATTTTCCATGTTCATATTTCACAGCAGAATTACACAATTCAAAGAGAAGAAGTGAAGTATCTGAGAGTTTGCAGTTTCAGTACAGAATTTTAGTGCTGACAAAGTAGCTCTCTCAGCCTTTGAAATGTTAAAGAGCAATAACGTCCATTCCAGTATCTGAGGCCCCTCCCTAGCACAAGCTATTGGAACTGGCCGAGCTGCAGAAACTAGCTTTGAACAGGAGCAATGATAACTCCTCAGCAGTTAAGTGACGCAAACACCTGACTATTTTGCCACTTCTACTATCAGTGGCACTGAATTTCTACATATCTTACCCTCATTAAAGTTTTACAGCATTGGGTTGTGGTTATTGTTGAGTTTTGCCTCCCAACAGGGTAAGAGAGAACACTAAAACCTCCTCATGTAGAGCAGCAGGCTCCTGTCACAGGTGTTTTAAGGGATCCTCTAAGCACTAAGCTGTGGAAATGGGAATTTTGTCCCAGTGATAGGCCAAGGTACATGAACTGTTACTTCTGATGCAAATAAATCTGTTTGTTAAATCACCAAGGACAAGGAGGAGACGTCCAAGCAAAAGAAATTGGCTGAACAAAGCGAAGCCTATGCTGACCTTAATGATTGCTTGCCATTTGCTGTCTCTGCATCACATCTGTTCATCAGTACCTCACCCCCTTGAAGCCCCCACGAAAAATCAGGAAAAAAGCATACTCAGAAGAAAAGTTGAAAAAATAAGATCAAATTTCTACCGTCCTTTGAATAACATGTCAAAAATAGCTAAATCCTGTGAGCTCTGCTTGCACAGAGGAAAAGCCACGTTGTGCACACTGAGATGCGCACAGCCAGTGCAGAGAGGCCCAGGCCACCAGAACCTGTTTCCTGCAGGCAAAGATGGCAACATCTAGAAGAGAGCAGCTCTGCCAGTTTACTGTGAAAACCCAGAAAAGCAACACAGAGAAACCTGCCCCTTTCTCACCAGGCTACTTGTAAAGTTGTAACTTGCACAGCTTTCAGCCTAAAATAGTCTTTGAACTTGCAAATAACACTGCTGGGCAGCAATGTAAGAAAGCCTTCATACTGAAGAACGATAATATTTAATAGGAAATATTAACCGGCATATATGAAAAAAACAACAAAAAAACAACAACAACCATAAAACATGAGATTAAATGATGCTTTAAATGAATATAATCTATAAATATATGTACATTTTTGGACATTATATTCTATATATATATATATATATATATATATGTATAAAGAAGTGCCAACGCCAGTCAAAAGATGATGCACATGTATTCTCCATGAAATGTTTTTTAGGTCTCCATGATTTTTAAACAGAATTATGAAGTAATGAAAAAGAAAGGTTTAAGACGATTCCATTTAATTTTACAGATTAAAAGAGAAAAAAAAAGTGCCAGTTCTTTCCACAGTAGCTGAGAATGTAAAATCAACGTATTTGCATGAGATGGAGAACAACAGTGCTGGTTTGAAGATAATAGTTTCTGGAGTTGTATTGGGAAGGAAGGCCACCCAAGAGGTCAGACAGGGTTGTCTCTCACAACAGTTGCCAGCAGAGATCTGAACTGAATGCTTTCAGATAGAAAATAATGGGGGGGCTGAGGAAGGGAGAAAGACTGATATAGTAAAGAGAACAACGCTAGGTTCTCACAAAAGTTTCGATACTGTTTGATACGCCTCTGCCTGAAGCAAGTGAGCACAAATGTAGGCAAAGCTCTGGCAGCTGGCATTTCCAGCATCACACACATTGCACGGACCATCTTTCAGAAGAACTGAAACACAGCTGGGTTAAAATCCTGGTATCTTGTCTACATTCACTTATTTGCCAATGCTCTGGTCCATTGAAAGTTCATAGGAATGGCCACAGGACCATTTTAGCTTTTTGGAAGTCTCCTTCTCCCTACACTCTGCTTTATTTTTATTGTCCCTTATTTCAAAGAGTTACTGCCCTTCTCTTCAAGTAGGAATCTTCTTTTAGAAAATCTTCAGAATCCTGTACTATGGACTCCATTGTCTCTGCTGATGAAATAACTGTGCTGGTAAGAGGCTGTGAAGCTCTTTGGTCTGACCCAGTGCTGTGGTTGTCATCCATCCCTCTACTACTGGCCACTCAGTTATCTGCGCTGCATCTGAAAGTCCTCAGGCCGCCGCGATATTTCATACTTGAGAAAAAAAAAGAGGTTGTTGGTCAGAAAGCTCCTTTCTCATATTAGTTCAGGAAGTATCACACAGCATATGGTGACCCTCTCTCTAAGCCCTCGTGGAAAACCAAATGTATTTTACAGACAGACTTTCATCAGTGAAAATTTGATATCTTTGGGAAGCTGGAAAAGCCCAAATTGATGTGAATCTGATCAATTAAATAACTGTATAGGTGCTAATTTTTTTTTTTTTTTTTTTCCCATTGGTTGCTTTTTAAAAGCTCTCTTTTAAATATTTAAACTCTTTTAACTTCTTTACAGAGAGAGTGGTGAGGTGCTGGAACAGGCTGACCAGAGAGGTTGTGGATGCCCCATCCTTAGAGGTGTTAAGGCCAGATAGGATGGGGCCCTGGGCAGCCTGGTCTGGTATCAAATGGAGAGGTTGATGGCCCTGCATGTGGCAGGGGGTGGAAATTCATGATCATGAGGTCCCTACCAACCCTGGCCATTCTGTGATTCTGTAAATATCAGGCTTCTGTGTTGCTTCTATTGTGGTCCTATGACACAGCAAATCTGTGAGCAGCCAGACTGTTTTAACTTTTGCTTTCACACGTGCCTCCCATGATTCAAGAATGACCTCTAGGATTTTAAAAAAGTATTAATGAGATGTGTGCTATCTTTATAATAGGATGGACAAGAGTGGAGCTTTAGTTTTGGCAACATCAGTAGCCCACAGCATTACAGTCCAGGAACACAGTTCCTGTACGCCTGTGTGAAACACTTACCAAGTCATCGTAATTTTTCTCCACAAAGACACCTCTGTTTGAGGAATCCACCTCGTAAGGGTTGTTTGGCTGATATCCTGGATTCACATGGCCAGAAGTGGTCTGGACCCTGGGGAAGATCCTGGTCTCCTCAGAGATATTTGAGTTGGAATTTCTTGGCTTTATCAACCTCTTTTTCTCCGGATCATGACTGTGCTTGGCTCTTCAAGAGGAAATAGAAGAAGAAAGGAATCTTTACCTATTCAGTTGCCCTCTCCATCTTGTTTTGAATGCCCAGTCCTGTTCTCAAACATGCCCTGGATTTTTCTATCATACATATTGTAAAACACCTAGTTGTCAGTGACAGAGTGCAAAGTTTAGCATCTCTTATCACAGATGGGGATAAGCTGCAAAAAGAGACAGAGAACATTGATCTCTTCCGTCTGATTGATGGAGGCTCCTTGATCACCACTAGCCCTAACTGACTGTTGAGAGGAGGAAATAAGACATCCTTTATATCTAGTTTAGAAAAGCTGCCTTCCTGCCTGCAGCTGAAGCTTCAAGCTCAAATTATGAATTTGAATTGCCTGTAATCACAAGCCCATACCTCACACATGAGCTCAGCACCAGCTTGTGCACTTGCTGGTGACCTATGCCTCCTGTGAGTGACCTATGCCACAAGGCTATGAGGCCTTCTGGGAATCCTTACCTGGAAAGCAATGAGAAGAAAGGCAGGAAAGGTGCTGAAGCTTGCGTGGTTTCATTCACAGAAAAATAACAAATAATTCTGGGGAGTGTACATGGATGAAAGCATATCCTATTGGCTGCATGACTTAGATGAACTAGTCTGCCCAGCTAGGCATGCAACCACATTTGCGACCCTGACTCTTTCTAATTTTCTCCTTTGTTCTCTAGGAACATGCAGCAATGGAGCTTTCATTCAGTTGTCAGAAATAGTCTTACCTTACTGAAAGAATTGAGACTGCTGCCACTAAACACAAGATAATGACTCCAAACACTGTGCCCACTATTATAAGGATGAGTTCTTTATCTGAAAAAAAAACAAAGAAAAAACAATTGAGAACTCGTGGCAAATACTGAAGACCAAATCCTGTTTCTCTCCCTTTGCAATTAAAGAATGAAAAAAAAGATGCAATTCATTCCAAGATTCCTGATGCTGCCTTAGTACAGCTGTTGATGTGGACAAAGAATGCACGTGTGCAGCAGATGTACAACATTAAACCAACAACTGTGCCATGACCAGCAGAGCAATTTGGCACATTCAATCACAGTGGGGGCATACAAGAAGACAAGAGGGAGCATGGTTTCTCCAAAGAATGTTGTGCCAGACACAGGTGTAACGTATCCTTGATTAATGCTCAGCAAACATTAGTGCACACCAAGTGCCACATGAGGAAGTCTGGGTTATTCATGGAATTTATTACTAAAGGGTCTTAAATCTGTGTTTGAATTCCCAATGTGTGTGCTGATTTTCTACATATTTAGTATTTTAATCTGTTTTACAAAAAAGGCATGAAGATTTCCAAAGCTTTGTCAGAAAACACGTTCCATGGCATTACAATATCCTTCCTGTCAAGCGTTTACACCTGGTGAGTTACTCTGTGCAGTACTATTACCATTAGCCAGTTTACAACATTTTTAGGCATAAAACAAAGGCTTGAAGATCTTGTACCTGCAAATACAAGGATGTTAAACATTTACAAGTTTAAGGATTCAGCAGTGTAAGAATCTGCCAAGAGGCAGCACAAGGATATACTTTCTGCTTAAACAACACCAAGTCATTGTGGAAGCAAAGAACCACAAATACTTGTTTTTCCATCTGCATTTGACTGTGATAGATGCTCTGAGATTAGGCACCTGTAATCACTAGCTGGGATGAAAGATGTCTCGATTTATACAACAGAGAGTCTCTGGAAGGTGCAGCGAACAGCTGTAAAACAGACTCAGTAAATGGAAAAAGCTTTGGAAGTCCAGTCTGGTTTGCTTGTCCCATTTCTGATGACACATATGGGGCCATCTTACCAGCATAGGATACTAGATACTACGCAGTGCTTGCAAGCTAAAGCACAAACAAAAACCAGCTTTGCTAATATCCCGTGTTTTACTGAAAGCTATTGGGCTTAATGCAGATCTCATTAGAGAAAATGCTACTGTTTGTCTGAACATGAAATTCAAGGAATTATCCTTCCAAGCACAGTGGAATTTTACTAATCCTTTTCAAGGCTGCTACTTGTCATTTTTGTTATCTCGGGCAGGTTAAACATTACTTGTTATTTTTCCATGCTGTACTTACTATTCTGACAGTCTTTTCCAGAGTAGCCCACTGGACACCTATGTGAGAGGTAAAAAAAAAAAACCAACATAATGTCGTTCAGCAGAGGATCACAAAAGAATAGTGTATTTTCACACGTTATCAGAAATTTCAGCAAGGTGCAGCCATCACAGGTTTCTTCTTTGATTCTGTCTCAATATTAAATTGTTTTGTTTTTAGAGGAAAACAATCTGAGATTTTTCTGAATGATTAGTGAGCTGCACACTCAAAGTTTCAGGTTCTCAGCCTGGGAAAGTGTTAAGAGGGACTAATTTCTCCAAGGAACAAAGCCCTGCATTTCTATGCCACTTGGAACTGCAACACGCAGTGAAAAGTACAGGACTGGCAGCTGGACTTCAGCAAAAAGGGCCGAATTAACAGACCTGGGGAATGAGGTGCCACTGCCTATCCATGGGAGCAGAGCCCACCTGGTGACCTAGACCTACTCAGCTTCACCAGCAAACAACACTGCTCTGTTCTGATCCTGAGCTGCCAGCAATACCCACAGGAAGAAAAACAAGACAAAATCACATAGGCCTGAAACTTAGCAGGGAGCAGAATCCCCACTGGTACCAGAGGAAATTTTCCAGGGATTTAAGGCATTTCTTGCACTATTGCTTGTTGCTTTCAGTATGCTTCAGAGTAGCAGTTCCTGTGGCTCAGTTACGTCAGAAGGAATAGTGTATATTTATGGGGTATCCCTCAAAATGGGAGGTCCTCCTTGACTTTGCTCTACGGTATTAAATGTGCATGCCAACTAATCACCATAACCTGTGATACTGTGGGGATCTGCCCACCTGTTAGTCGCCTCAGCTGCAGGTTGATCTTCTAGATTGAGGGTAACCCTGTTTTAGCTGTTCTTCTCTATCTTTACCAAGAACACAGGAACATGAGGGAAAAACTGAATACTTACCTTACACATTTTTCACCCTCTTTTTTAAAGTTATCCATGCATTTGCAGTCTGGAACGCCATTTTGTCTGTCACAGAACATGTTTTCTTCTTCTGTACAGTTCACGCAACCTGTATTATCAGAAGGAAAAACACAGAGTGAATTGAATATAGCCCTGCAAAAATCAACCTTGAGCACATCTTGGAAGTGTTTCTATTTTCTCCTCATAGATAAAATCTGGGGTGAGTTCCAGACACACCCCTCTCCTCTTTTTCCCTTCTCTTTTTCCTCAAGGTAAATGCACGCACAACTTTGTTGTGCATCAATGCACCAGCACAGCGTTTTTAGGGTTATACGTATGTAGAGCAGAATCTGAAATATTAAAGCACAAAATTAGAAGTAAATAGCCCTTGCTCAAAACATCCAGGTTGATAGTTCAGAACTGGAATCTCACTGGGTTGCATCTCATACTGGCAATCCAATAATCCTGCAGGCTGACATCACAGTGCATGATCTATACAGCAAATGATCTAAATGGATCACACGTAGACAAGTTAGGAGCCAAAGACCCACACCACACAGCATTCCTCTGGTCTTTATTGTAGCCAGATTTTATTATTTTATCCTGAGTGTTTGCAACAGGTTTTTTTTCTTAAAACATCATACCTGAAATGTGAATAGTTTTATTTTTTGTAACAAGAAAATAAGAGCACATCTCAATGTGTAGAGGATTGCCAAAATATAAACATAGTACTCTTTAAAAATTCAAAACCAGCAATCAAATAAAAACTCAACAATTTGCAGTTTGTAAAATAATCATTCTGCAAAAATCTGCCTAAGCAAAGGTAAGGCACTCCTAGAACCAATGAGGGACAGAACAGTAACAGATCACTACAGTGAAGCATTAGATTTCCACTTCTGTCAGCATCCTCAGGTAGCTTTTTTTCCAAAGTATATCCTACTAGAGAAGGCTGAGAACATAAGCTTCAGTTTATTCTACTCTTTCTTCATTTAGATGTAAATTCTTATCATTAACGATGAATATATATAGTTATCCACTCACTAATTCCAGTGATAATTTTCTTAAGCTTTAGTGATTTGCTCTGTTGGAAAAGAATTATGGATGTGTTCCAAATGAAATGTGGGCATGTGTTTTTAAAGTTTGCTTAATAAGACACACATCCCCTGATTTTTAGAGCTCAGTGCATTTGAGAGTTCAGAAAGACAAAGACAGAAGATGACCAGGTCAGATTTTCATGGATAGATAAAGTAACGCAGCATTTACCTGAACAAGAATATGTGTCCCACGCTGTCTTTGTGAAATTTGGTTTACAAACACATGCTGGATATTCACCATCCTCACATGTTGTGGTTGTGTTATCACACGGATAAACAGCACACGCGGTTGCAGCTTTAAAAGAGAAGCAGTCAGGAAGCAACCTGGGCACTTTCATAAAAAGCAGTGAACTCGCTCAGCAAATCATCAGCCAATTTTTTAGCAGTTCTGAAGAAAAAAATTTCCAAATCCCTTTCTGGGACAATACTGCAGTCGCCTGGAACAATCCTTTCCTTTCCCTTGCTCTTCGGTGAAGATCACATCTTCATACACAGTGTTTGTCAGCCTGCTACAACTTCCTGCCCTATCCTCCAGGAAAAGAAATTCTACCCACAAGCTCACATTTGGAGCAATATTTTTCTGACTTGCCTTTAAAATATATATATATATATATATATATATATATATATATATATATATATATGTGTGTGTGTGTGTGTGCGTGTGTGTATTAAAAATCAGTGGGCATACAGTGTACAGTGAAAGGATGTGCTTGTGCTGGTAGCTTGTGAGTTGTCAGGTGCTCCTCATTCTCCCCCATGCTTGGGATACATGAAATGTCATGGCTCAGGTGAATACAGTCACCTTGGAGTCCAAACTCTGGCTAGAAGCCATGAACTGGACTCATTTAATTATTAGCTATGCCTTTTGTGAAGGCAACTTTAAAATAGGAGCATGTTAGACAAAGGAAGATGAGAAAAACTGTGCATTTACAAAAATGTTCTCCAAGTACTACACTTCTTTGTAGTGAAAGATATTGTTTTAACATCACCTAGTTGAGTAGCTAATCAGTAAAGGCTCAATTCAATTAATAAAGCCAATTACAGAAGAATGTCTAAGGAAATTTTCATCCTGTTCCAACAACAAAACATTGGCTTATTCTAAGGAGTAAAATCTATGTCTGTGAATATTTTGTCCAGTTTTTATTTTCCAGAAACTTAATGCTCAGCAAACTACAGTCAACATGAAATTGCTTATTTAGGAATAACTAATTTTCTCCACATGCCCACAGAGGGGGTAGAAAGCTTTGGTAAGACTAAAAAGCCCATCACTGGATGTTTGAGTCTACAGTATCACTTAAGTTTGGACACTGAGCTCCTTAAAATCAAGAAACTTACGCTCTGATGGGCTTTGCTGCATACAGAAGTGTTGTTACCAATTTTTAAGATAGGAACCTCTGTGTCTACCTTACATCCACAATAAGGAATTACGTACTTGAGTACCCATTCACGTAGCTCAAATTTCCTGCTGCTGCCATTACTGCCTTCTCAACATCAGCATCGGTCTCAGTTGTGCCTTCTCTGAAGATGTTCATCACTGTTACATTCACTGGATTTTTAGCACTTCTGGTGTTTGCATCTTCTATGTAACTGAGAAGTACAGAAAGCATTATTTTAAAGTCTCAGACAGCATGTATGGATAGCAAGTTACACCTAAAGACAACAGCAGATTTCTTTCTCTCATCCCATAATGCGGGTAGCTGCTAAGACACCAGAAAAATGAGTTCAATCCTTGCTCATGAATCCATTACTGGCCATCCTCCTTTACCTCCAAATGTAAAAGAGACTCATGTAAGTAAAAGCTGTTGAATTTAATGCTAACGACATAGCTCGTTTGTGTGCCATTGGGCTGAAACTAATGTTTTTATACTGGGTTAGCCTCAAAGCATGTGCAGTGTGGAGGACTTCATCCACTAGATCCTCAGTTCTGCATGGTCTTATCAGCCTGTGGTGTCATCCAGGATAGACTTGGAGAATCCATCCTGAAACACGGGGAGGATAAATCATGGTATGTCTGCAATGAATTCTGAATGGCCAGATAACACAGGGACAAACTGTGCAGTTATTGGCACAGTGCTGTATTCTATGTAGTGTTAAAAGTGGAAGATCCTCTATGGAACTGTCTCAGCCAGCCCACTACACACACCTATTGGAAATCTATAGGGTAAAAAGTGGGGTAGGAATTTTAAAAATACCAAATGAATGACCTCATTTAATGGCAGTCAGACAGCACTCAGTCCAACCCATATCTTTTCTTTGACAAAGTAATCCGCTGGCAGCTAAATAAATGGAAGCACACAAAGCAAACTTCACATACTGTGGAAAAAACACTTCATAAGTGATAGACTTACTTAAATTTCACAATGATGGTCTGCCTGTAGTCTGTCATATTTTCAAAAGCGATTTGAAACTATAAAAGATAAATGAATATCATCAGCTCCCTGGCAGAGGTGCGCACTACTTCTTTCTTAATTTGAAAAAACGACCTCATATCAACAGAGCAGTATGAGTTAAACAGTTCATCCTACTTCTCCGGGAAAACCCTTAAAATAACTTACCTATAATCAGAGAATGCTCAGCAAGTGTCATATCCATTTCATTAATGTAATTCAAATGTTAATACTGTCTTTCTTACAGAAAGGATTATTACTTAGGTATTTAACAGCAGATAACAGAAACTAAACAGTTCAGAAAACTTCACCCAGTGGTTTCTGGAGAGGGAATTGCTAAAGATACAGAACAATTTATGAGGGCTTCCCAAAAGAGAAGTGGCAATGAAAACACAGGTATTGTTTGACCTCAGGTACATCCCTTCACTTCAACAAGAACCATACCTGGAGTTGTATGAGGGCAAAATTCAACTCCTTCATGAATAAGCCTAAGCCAGTGTGAAATATTCTTTGAAAGAAGTAGATTTATCAAGTACCTTAGGCTCCACATTAAAGGCTGCTTGTATCCCCTCTGTCTGTACCATATTCAGAAAAACATTAAATACACAGAAAAGTTTAAAAAATAAAGTCACTTACAAATTGTATTATGTTTTGGACCATATTTTGATACTCCATTGAATTTACATCATGAATATCATTACCGAATACTTGTGTCAGTGTAACGGTACCTGGGAATACCTTCCCTGCAAATAATAAATAAATAAATAAATAAATAGGATATCAATTTATTAGCAAACATTCAATAATTTGGATTTCACCTTAGGATTTTACCATCTCTCTGGGCAACCCATTCCAAACTGGCAGGACTTTGAAATTGAATAGTATTAAACTATAAGCATGCCCCAAAGCTAACAAAACACTCTGAGGTGTTATGGCATTTAGCAAGTCAGATACGCACATTAAAGACTTGAAATCTGCAGCCACAACCACTAAGCAGCTAACATGGTTCACCACATTCAAAAAAGCAATTCAGTATCTATCTCCTTCTTTAGGCTCATGAGTAAATTTGGAAATCCTGCCCACTGGCATTTACATAAGAAGCTTCATTTGCTCATGTGCTTGCACTTCAACAGCATCTCAGTTGCGTTTCAACAGGACTCTGATGAATGTTTAGAAAGAGGAAAAATCAAGCCAGCTATTTGGAAGTCTGCAGAAGCTTGGGCTTTTATAAATCTAGGCCATAAATACTGATATCAGGACTGCATTTTAATTTCTTTCCCACTTTTCATATATTTCGATATCCAGAATGCCTGACACTCAGAAACTCAGCTTCTTTTCCTTGCACATTAACCTCTTTGATTGTTACTTGTTTGTGAGATAACAATCTAGGTCATTGTAGCAGTGTCTGTCTGCAAAGTGAGGCATTATTCAGCAGTTACTTTCCCAGACTGATTATGTTTTCAGTTATGAGAAAAAGTCACACAGAAAGAAAATTTCACCAAAGCAGTTACCTGTGAAATACCTAAAAATACTGATTACCATCCTGCAACTCACCTAGATAACAATCATTGCTGTAGTAGTAGAATCCATACGAGCACTGGCATATATACGTGTTATTCAGGGGGACACATGTAGACAATTTTCCTCCACAAGGACTGGATCCGCATAACTCCCCTGAAACAAAGATCAAAGATCTTGATGTCAGAATTTGTACAAAACTGGAATTGTCAGCAGACACAGTCCATTAAACAGTACCGGTCTGATCATAAAGGAAACTACAAGGATGCTTTGAAGACAGTGAATGCAACAGCACTACTCACTGCTCAAATGCAGTCACTATCAACATCACGCCAAAGCAGAAAAGGAGGACAAAAGTATGCGGCAGCCATTCTTTCCCCTGAAAGGAGTCCTGGAACACTTCTCAGAGATCCTTGATCTCAGGCAGCATCCCCAAAAAGACACAGCATTTCGTTCTGCACAGCTGCACTCACTTCTCCCCCTTCAATGACCATCATGTCCTGTATGGCCTGCACCAGCTACCAGAGCAGGCAAGGACACACAGTTCACTGTGATGGCCTGCTCCACAGTACTCTACAGAAGCAGGCCAGCACCATCTACATATGTAACTGCATGTACATACAAAAAAGACAGCACCTTGCACTGAAAAACACAAAAAAGTCCTCATCAAGTTCTCCTGAAGGGACTGTCCATCCTTACCTGTTGCCGATGTTTCAGACGCAGTAGAAGTTTGCTCAGTTGTCGTGGATGAGCTTTCTGATGAAGGGAAAAGAAGAGACATAGTATCACTAATTAGGATTGCATGGAACACAGGCCTTGGGGAAGCACAGGGTACGCAAGCAGGCAATGGGCTGCAACAGAGTGGCCGTGCCTGTCATTGTATGGCAGTCTGCCTACAGGTTGTCCATAGCGCTGATATCTCTTGAGACTTACTCGCCCATTCTCACTTCCCTCCAACGTCCAGTCATGAGCATGATCCCCAGAAGTCCATGGCACTTCCTCAAGCTCAGCTGCACTCACTGGCCATAGCTGGCCCTGTCACCAGCACATGCATAACTACCCAAAGCAAAGACTCTCCTCCTTCAAACTGCATCATGTTCTGCATGGCCAGCACCAGCTGCCAGAGGACAAGGACACCCAGCAGCCTGTGACTGTGCTCCCCACCATGGCCTGCTCTGCACTACTCGGTAGTAGCAGCACGGCAGCATCTGTGTCTGTATCTGCACATATGTACAAAACAGACGGCTTGGGGTCTGACCAGGAATGACAAGTCCCTACCTCCTTCCCTGACCATGCTCCAAACATCCACAACAACTCCCTGCTATTCCTGACGAGGGCGCGCGCTCTGGGCAGGGGGACACAGTGCTGCCTGTGGCCTCTGCAGCTCCTGGAACTGAGTGAAAAAAGCCCTCTCCTAATGGGCTGATGAAGGGACTTTTCATAATTGGCTGGTGGTGCAGATGAAGAATTGGTGGCAGCAGTGTTGTTAGTGGTTGTAGATGTGATTCGTGAAGAAGGAAAGAGACATGGCAGCAATACTTCCTGGTGTAAGGGGAAATGACTTGAGGAACCACTTTGTATTCAGGACAATCTCAGATTAGATATGGAGTGGAGCTGTGCGTGGACCTGCCCTGGGCAGCCCGGCAGTGCCTTGCTCCAAGGAGCCACAGCAATGACCCCGCGCAATTCTTCAGCAAGCTGTGACCACAACTTCTCTCTGCAATGCCGGGAACCAAGTAACACCCTCCTAAGGGTGTGCCAGTGGGCTTTCCCATCCTTACCTCCTGTTGCTACTACTGTAGCGTTGGTAGTACTGCTCTCAGTTGTCGTAGGTGTGGTACCTGAGGAAGGGAAAAGAAGAGACATGGTAGCCATACTTAGTGTTGCGCGGAAGGAAACCCTTGGGGCACCACTGTGTGTTCAGGAGCACCTCGGATTCAGTAAGGAGGAGATTGGTGTGGGGTTGAGTGGGCCAGGTAAGGGAAGCCTTGCACGGCCTATGGGCGGTCCATGGCCCAGCTGAATCTGTACTGCAATGGGACTGGGTTCCCTTCAACAGATCCCTGAGCCCGGGCACCTTCTCCACAAAGGCACTGCTCCCCATCCTGCTCAGCTGCACTCACTGGCCACATCAGCCCCACGCAATGGCACACGTGTCTCCCTGCAGAACAGCTCCCCACGTTTAACCTGGCAGCCCCCGAGCAGTCAGCGCTGCCTGACAGAGCAGGATGAGGGCACCCACCACTGGTGCATTCCCTTGCACGTGCTCTACCCCTGAGAGAGCACAACTTCCTCCCGGGATTACTGATGGGAGTCTCTGCAACAAGCACAGTCCTTTGAGGGACTGGGCAGCTGATGGGATAACTACCATCCGGTGGGATGGATGAGCATGACCCCTTCCCCATGGAGGTGCAGAAATGGCATCTCCACCCAGGCAGGGGAACACACAGTGAGTGTGGGTGTGCCTCTATGTGTGTTGGAGCTCCTTGCTCTGAAAAACACACAGAAGTCCTCATCAAGTTCTCCTGAAGGGACTGTCCATCCTTACCTGTTGCCGATGTTTCAGACGCAGTAGAAGTTTGCTCAGTTGTCGCGGATGAGCTTTCTGATGAAGGGAAAGGAAGAGACATAGTATCACTAATTAGGATTGCATGGAACACAGGCCTTGGGGAAGCACAGGGTACGCAAGCAGGCAATGGGCTGCAACAGAGTGGCCGTGCCTGTCATTGTATGGCAGTCTGCCTACAGGTTGTCCATAGCGCCGATATCTCTTGAGACTTACTCGCCCATTCTCACTTCCCTCCAATGTCCAGTCTTGAGCATGTTCCCCAGAAGTCCATGGCACTTCCTCAAGCTCAGCTGCACTCACTGGCCATAGCTGGCCCTGTCACCAGCACATGCATAACTACCCAAAGCAAAGACTCTCCTCCTTCAAACTGCATCATGTTCTGCATGGCCAGCACCAGCTGCCAGAGGACAAGGACACCCAGCAGCCTGTGACTGTGCTCCCCACCATGGCCTGCTCTGCACTACTCGGTAGTAGCAGCACGGCAGCATCTGTGTCTGTATCTGCACATACGTACAAAACAGACGGCTTGGGGTCTGACCAGGAATGACAAGTCCCTACCTCCTTCCCTGACCATGCTCCAAACATCCACAACAACTCCCTGCTATTCCTGACGAGGGCGCGCGCTCTGGGCAGGGGGACACAGTGCTGCCTGTGGCCTCTGCAGCTCCTGGAACTGAGTGAAAAAAGCCCTCTCCTAATGGGCTGATGAAGGGACTTTTCATAATTGGCTGGTGGTGCAGATGAAGAATTGGTGGCAGCAGTGTTGTTAGTGGTTGTAGATGTGATTCGTGAAGAAGGAAAGAGACATGGCAGCAATACTTCCTGGTGTAAGGGGAAATGACTTGAGGAACCACTTTGTATTCAGGACAATCTCAGATTAGATATGGAGTGGAGCTGTGCGTGGACCTGCCCTGGGCAGCCCGGCAGTGCCTTGCTCCAAGGAGCCACAGCAATGACCCCGCGCAATTCTTCAGCAAGCTGTGACCACAACTTCTCTCTGCAATGCCGGGAACCAAGTAACACCCTCCTAAGGGTGTGCCAGTGGGCTTTCCCATCCTTACCTCCTGTTGCTACTACTGTAGCGTTGGTAGTACTGCTCTCAGTTGTCGTAGGTGTGGTACCTGAGGAAGGGAAAAGAAGAGACATGGTAGCCATACTTAGTGTTGCGCGGAAGGAAACCCTTGGGGCACCACTGTGTGTTCAGGAGCACCTCGGATTCAGTAAGGAGGAGATTGGTGTGGGGTTGAGTGGGCCAGGTAAGGGAAGCCTTGCACGGCCTATGGGCGGTCCATGGCCCAGCTGAATCTGTACTGCAATGGGACTGGGTTCCCTTCAACAGATCCCTGAGCCCGGGCACCTTCTCCACAAAGGCACTGCTCCCCATCCTGCTCAGCTGCACTCACTGGCCACATCAGCCCCACGCAATGGCACACGTGTCTCCCTGCAGAACAGCTCCCCACGTTTAACCTGGCAGCCCCCGAGCAGTCAGCGCTGCCTGACAGAGCAGGATGAGGGCACCCACCACTGGTGCATTCCCTTGCACGTGCTCTACCCCTGAGAGAGCACAACTTCCTCCCGGGATTACTGATGGGAGTCTCTGCAACAAGCACAGTCCTTTGAGGGACTGGGCAGCTGATGGGATAACTACCATCCGGTGGGATGGATGAGCATGACCCCTTCCCCATGGAGGTGCAGAAATGGCATCTCCACCCAGGCAGGGGAACACACAGTGAGTGTGGGTGTGCCTCTATGTGTGTTGGAGCTCCTTGCTCTGAAAAACACACAGAAGTCCTCATCAAGTTCTCCTGAAGGGACTGTCCATCCTTACCTGTTGCCGATGTTTCAGACGCAGTAGAAGTTTGCTCAGTTGTCGCGGATGAGCTTTCTGATGAAGGGAAAGGAAGAGACATAGTATCACTAATTAGGATTGCATGGAACACAGGCCTTGGGGAAGCACAGGGTACGCAAGCAGGCAATGGGCTGCAACAGAGTGGCCGTGCCTGTCATTGTATGGCAGTCTGCCTACAGGTTGTCCATAGCGCCGATATCTCTTGAGACTTACTCGCCCATTCTCACTTCCCTCCAATGTCCAGTCTTGAGCATGTTCCCCAGAAGTCCATGGCACTTCCTCAAGCTCAGCTGCACTCACTGGCCATAGCTGGCCCTGTCACCAGCACATGCATAACTACCCAAAGCAAAGACTCTCCTCCTTCAAACTGCATCATGTTCTGCATGGCCAGCACCAGCTGCCAGAGGACAAGGACACCCAGCAGCCTGTGACTGTGCTCCCCACCATGGCCTGCTCTGCACTACTCGGTAGTAGCAGCACGGCAGCATCTGTGTCTGTATCTGCACATACGTACAAAACAGACGGCTTGGGGTCTGACCAGGAATGACAAGTCCCTACCTCCTTCCCTGACCATGCTCCAAACATCCACAACAACTCCCTGCTATTCCTGACGAGGGCGCGCGCTCTGGGCAGGGGGACACAGTGCTGCCTGTGGCCTCTGCAGCTCCTGGAACTGAGTGAAAAAAGCCCTCTCCTAATGGGCTGATGAAGGGACTTTTCATAATTGGCTGGTGGTGCAGATGAAGAATTGGTGGCAGCAGTGTTGTTAGTGGTTGTAGATGTGATTCGTGAAGAAGGAAAGAGACATGGCAGCAATACTTCCTGGTGTAAGGGGAAATGACTTGAGGAACCACTTTGTATTCAGGACAATCTCAGATTAGATATGGAGTGGAGCTGTGCGTGGACCTGCCCTGGGCAGCCCGGCAGTGCCTTGCTCCAAGGAGCCACAGCAATGACCCCGCGCAATTCTTCAGCAAGCTGTGACCACAACTTCTCTCTGCAATGCCGGGAACCAAGTAACACCCTCCTAAGGGTGTGCCAGTGGGCTTTCCCATCCTTACCTCCTGTTGCTACTACTGTAGCGTTGGTAGTACTGCTCTCAGTTGTCGTAGGTGTGGTACCTGAGGAAGGGAAAAGAAGAGACATGGTAGCCATACTTAGTGTTGCGCGGAAGGAAACCCTTGGGGCACCACTGTGTGTTCAGGAGCACCTCGGATTCAGTAAGGAGGAGATTGGTGTGGGGTTGAGTGGGCCAGGTAAGGGAAGCCTTGCACGGCCTATGGGCGGTCCATGGCCCAGCTGAATCTGTACTGCAATGGGACTGGGTTCCCTTCAACAGATCCCTGAGCCCGGGCACCTTCTCCACAAAGGCACTGCTCCCCATCCTGCTCAGCTGCACTCACTGGCCACATCAGCCCCACGCAATGGCACACGTGTCTCCCTGCAGAACAGCTCCCCACGTTTAACCTGGCAGCCCCCGAGCAGTCAGCGCTGCCTGACAGAGCAGGATGAGGGCACCCACCACTGGTGCATTCCCTTGCACGTGCTCTACCCCTGAGAGAGCACAACTTCCTCCCGGGATTACTGATGGGAGTCTCTGCAACAAGCACAGTCCTTTGAGGGACTGGGCAGCTGATGGGATAACTACCATCCGGTGGGATGGATGAGCATGACCCCTTCCCCATGGAGGTGCAGAAATGGCATCTCCACCCAGGCAGGGGAACACACAGTGAGTGTGGGTGTGCCTCTATGTGTGTTGGAGCTCCTTGCTCTGAAAAACACACAGAAGTCCTCATCAAGTTCTCCTGAAGGGACTGTCCATCCTTACCTGTTGCCGATGTTTCAGACGCAGTAGAAGTTTGCTCAGTTGTCGCGGATGAGCTTTCTGATGAAGGGAAAGGAAGAGACATAGTATCACTAATTAGGATTGCATGGAACACAGGCCTTGGGGAAGCACAGGGTACGCAAGCAGGCAATGGGCTGCAACAGAGTGGCCGTGCCTGTCATTGTATGGCAGTCTGCCTACAGGTTGTCCATAGCGCCGATATCTCTTGAGACTTACTCGCCCATTCTCACTTCCCTCCAATGTCCAGTCTTGAGCATGTTCCCCAGAAGTCCATGGCACTTCCTCAAGCTCAGCTGCACTCACTGGCCATAGCTGGCCCTGTCACCAGCACATGCATAACTACCCAAAGCAAAGACTCTCCTCCTTCAAACTGCATCATGTTCTGCATGGCCAGCACCAGCTGCCAGAGGACAAGGACACCCAGCAGCCTGTGACTGTGCTCCCCACCATGGCCTGCTCTGCACTACTCGGTAGTAGCAGCACGGCAGCATCTGTGTCTGTATCTGCACATACGTACAAAACAGACGGCTTGGGGTCTGACCAGGAATGACAAGTCCCTACCTCCTTCCCTGACCATGCTCCAAACATCCACAACAACTCCCTGCTATTCCTGACGAGGGCGCGCGCTCTGGGCAGGGGGACACAGTGCTGCCTGTGGCCTCTGCAGCTCCTGGAACTGAGTGAAAAAAGCCCTCTCCTAATGGGCTGATGAAGGGACTTTTCATAATTGGCTGGTGGTGCAGATGAAGAATTGGTGGCAGCAGTGTTGTTAGTGGTTGTAGATGTGATTCGTGAAGAAGGAAAGAGACATGGCAGCAATACTTCCTGGTGTAAGGGGAAATGACTTGAGGAACCACTTTGTATTCAGGACAATCTCAGATTAGATATGGAGTGGAGCTGTGCGTGGACCTGCCCTGGGCAGCCCGGCAGTGCCTTGCTCCAAGGAGCCACAGCAATGACCCCGCGCAATTCTTCAGCAAGCTGTGACCACAACTTCTCTCTGCAATGCCGGGAACCAAGTAACACCCTCCTAAGGGTGTGCCAGTGGGCTTTCCCATCCTTACCTCCTGTTGCTACTACTGTAGCGTTGGTAGTACTGCTCTCAGTTGTCGTAGGTGTGGTACCTGAGGAAGGGAAAAGAAGAGACATGGTAGCCATACTTAGTGTTGCGCGGAAGGAAACCCTTGGGGCACCACTGTGTGTTCAGGAGCACCTCGGATTCAGTAAGGAGGAGATTGGTGTGGGGTTGAGTGGGCCAGGTAAGGGAAGCCTTGCACGGCCTATGGGCGGTCCATGGCCCAGCTGAATCTGTACTGCAATGGGACTGGGTTCCCTTCAACAGATCCCTGAGCCCGGGCACCTTCTCCACAAAGGCACTGCTCCCCATCCTGCTCAGCTGCACTCACTGGCCACATCAGCCCCACGCAATGGCACACGTGTCTCCCTGCAGAACAGCTCCCCACGTTTAACCTGGCAGCCCCCGAGCAGTCAGCGCTGCCTGACAGAGCAGGATGAGGGCACCCACCACTGGTGCATTCCCTTGCACGCGCTCTACCCCTGAGAGAGCACAACTTCCTCCCGGGATTACCGATGGGAGTCTCTGCAACAAGCACAGTCCTTTGAGGGACTGGGCAGCTGATGGGATAACTACCATCCGGTGGGATGGATGAGCATGACCCCTTCCCCATGGAGGTGCAGAAATGGCATCTCCACCCAGGCAGGGGAACACACAGTGAGTGTGGGTGTGCCTCTGTGCGTGTTGGAGCTCCTTGCTCTGGAAAACACACAGAAGTCCTCATCAAGTTCTCCTGAAGGGACTGTCCATCCTTACCTGTTGGCGATGTTTCAGACGCAGTAGAAGTTTGCTCAGTTGTCGCGGATGAGCTTCCTGATGAAGGGAAAGGAAGAGACGTAGTATCACTAATTAGGATTGCATGGAACACAGGCCTTGGGGAAGCACAGGGTACGCAAGCAGGCAATGGGCTGCAACGGAGTGGCCGTGCCTGTCATTGCATGGCAGTCTGCCTACAGGTTGTCCATAGCGCTGATATCTCTTGAGACTTACTCGCCCATTCTCACTTCCCTCCAATGTCCAGTCTTGAGCACATGTTCCCCAGAAGTCCATGGCACTTCCTCAAGCTCAGCTGCACTCACTGGCCCTGTCACCAGCTGGCCCTGTCACCAGCACATGCATATCTACCCAAAGCAAAGACTCTCCTCCTTCAAACTGCATCATGTTCTGCATGGCCAGCACCAGCTGCCAGAGGACAAGGACACCCAGCAGCCTGTGATTGTGCTCCCCACCATGGCCTGCTCTGCACTACTCGGTAGTAGCAGCACGGCAGCATCTGTGTCTGTATCTGCACATACGTACAAAACAGACGGCTTGGGGTCTGACCAGGAATGACAAGTCCCTACCTCCTTCCCTGACCATGCTCCAAACATCCACAACAACTCCCTGCTATTCCTGACGAGGGCGCGCACTCTGGGCAGGGGGACACAGTGCTGCCTGTGGCCTCTGCAGCTCCTGGAACTGAGTGAAAAAAGCCCTCTCCTAATGGGCTGATGAAGGGGCTTTTCATAATTAGCTGGTGGTGCTGATGAAGAATTGGCGGCAGCAGTGTTGTTAGTGGTTGTAGATGTGATTCCTGAAGAAGGAAAGAGACATGGCAGCAATACTTCCTGGTGTAAGGGGAAATGACTTGAGGAACCACTTTGTATTCAGGACAATCTCAGATTAGATATGGAGTGGAGCTGTGCGTGGACCTGCCCTGGGCAGCCCGGCAGTGCCTTGCTCCAAGAAGCCACAGCAATGACCCCGTGCAATTCTTCAGCAAGCTGTGACCACAACTTCTCTCTGTGCAATGCCGGGAACCAAGTAACACCCTCCTAAGGGTGTGCCAGTGGGCTTTCCCATCCTTACCTTCTGTTGCTAGTACTGTAGTGGTGGTAGTACTGCTCCCAGTTGTCGTAGGTGTGGTACCTGAGGAAGGGAAAAGAAGAGACATGGTAGCCATACTTAGTGTTGCGTGGAAGGAAACCCTTGGGGCACCACTGTGTGTTCAGGAGCACCTCGGATTCAATAAGGAGGAGACTGGTGTGGGGTTGAGTGGGCCAGGTAAGGGAAGCCTTGCACGGCCTATGGGCGGTCCATGGCCCAGCTGAATCTGTACTGCAATGGGACTGGGTTCCCTTCAACAGATCCCTGAGCCCGGGCACCTTCTCCACAAAGGCACTGCTCCCCATCCAGCTCAGCTGCACTCACTGGCCACATCAGCCCCACGCAATGGCACACGTGTCTCCCTGCAGAACAGCTCCCCACGTTTAACCTGGCAGCCCCCGAGCAGTCAGCGCTGTCTGACAGAGCAGGATGAGGGCACCCACCACTGGTGCATTCCCTTGCACGCGCTCTACCCCTGAGAGAGCACAACTTCCTCCCGGGATTACCGATGGGAGTCTCTGCAACAAGCACAGTCCTTTGAGGGACTGGGCAGCTGATGGGATAACTACCATCCGGTGGGATGGATGAGCATGACCCCTTCCCCATGGAGGTGCAGAAATGGCATCTCCACCCAGGCAGGGGAACACACAGTGAGTGTGGGTGTGCCTCTGTGCGTGTTGGAGCTCCTTGCTCTGGAAAACACACAGAAGTCCTCATCAAGTTCTCCTGAAGGGACTGTCCATCCTTACCTGTTGGCGATGTTTCAGACGCAGTAGAAGTTTGCTCAGTTGTCGCGGATGAGCTTCCTGATGAAGGGAAAGGAAGAGACGTAGTATCACTAATTAGGATTGCATGGAACACAGGCCTTGGGGAACCACAGGGTACGCAAGCAGGCAATGGGCTGCAACGGAGTGGCCGTGCCTGTCATTGCATGGCAGTCTGCCTACAGGTTGTCCATAGCGCTGATATCTCTTGAGACTTACTCGCCCATTCTCACTTCCCTCCAATGTCCAGTCTTGAGCACATGTTCCCCAGAAGTCCATGGCACTTCCTCAAGCTCAGCTGCACTCACTGGCCCTGTCACCAGCTGGCCCTGTCACCAGCACATGCATATCTACCCAAAGCAAAGACTCTCCTCCTTCAAACTGCATCATGTTCTGCATGGCCAGCACCAGCTGCCAGAGGACAAGGACACCCAGCAGCCTGTGACTGTGCTCCCCACCATGGCCTGCTCTGCACTACTCGGTAGTAGCAGCACGGCAGCATCTGTGTCTGTATCTGCACATACGTACAAAACAGACGGCTTGGGGTCTGACCAGGAATGACAAGTCCCTACCTCCTTCCCTGACCATGCTCCAAACATCCACAACAACTCCCTGCTATTCCTGACGAGGGCGCGCACTCTGGGCAGGGGGACACAGTGCTGCCTGTGGCCTCTGCAGCTCCTGGAACTGAGTGAAAAAAGCCCTCTCCTAATGGGCTGATGAAGGGGCTTTTCATAATTAGCTGGTGGTGCTGATGAAGAATTGGCGGCAGCAGTGTTGTTAGTGGTTGTAGATGTGATTCCTGAAGAAGGAAAGAGACATGGCAGCAATACTTCCTGGTGTAAGGGGAAATGACTTGAGGAACCACTTTGTATTCAGGACAATCTCAGATTAGATATGGAGTGGAGCTGTGCGTGGACCTGCCCTGGGCAGCCCGGCAGTGCCTTGCTCCAAGAAGCCACAGCAATGACCCCGTGCAATTCTTCAGCAAGCTGTGACCACAACTTCTCTCTGTGCAATGCCGGGAACCAAGTAACACCCTCCTAAGGGTGTGCCAGTGGGCTTTCCCATCCTTACCTTCTGTTGCTAGTACTGTAGTGGTGGTAGTACTGCTCCCAGTTGTCGTAGGTGTGGTACCTGAGGAAGGGAAAAGAAGAGACATGGTAGCCATACTTAGTGTTGCGTGGAAGGAAACCCTTGGGGCACCACTGTGTGTTCAGGAGCACCTCGGATTCAATAAGGAGGAGACTGGTGTGGGGTTGAGTGGGCCAGGTAAGGGAAGCCTTGCACGGCCTATGGGCGGTCCATGGCCCAGCTGAATCTGTACTGCAATGGGACTGGGTTCCCTTCAACAGATCCCTGAGCCCGGGCACCTTCTCCACAAAGGCACTGCTCCCCATCCAGCTCAGCTGCACTCACTGGCCACATCAGCCCCACGCAATGGCACACGTGTCTCCCTGCAGAACAGCTCCCCACGTTTAACCTGGCAGCCCCCGAGCAGTCAGCGCTGTCTGACAGAGCAGGATGAGGGCACCCACCACTGGTGCATTCCCTTGCACGCGCTCTACCCCTGAGAGAGCACAACTTCCTCCCGGGATTACCGATGGGAGTCTCTGCAACAAGCACAGTCCTTTGAGGGACTGGGCAGCTGATGGGATAACTACCATCCGGTGGGATGGATGAGCATGACCCCTTCCCCATGGAGGTGCAGAAATGGCATCTCCACCCAGGCAGGGGAACACACAGTGAGTGTGGGTGTGCCTCTGTGCGTGTTGGAGCTCCTTGCTCTGGAAAACACACAGAAGTCCTCATCAAGTTCTCCTGAAGGGACTGTCCATCCTTACTTGTTGGCGATGTTTCAGACGCAGTAGAAGTTTGCACAGTTGTCGCGGATGAGCTTCCTGATGAAGGGAAAGGAAGAGACGTAGTATCACTAATTAGGATTGCATGGAACACAGGCCTTGGGGAACCACAGGGTACGCAAGCAGGCAATGGGCTGCAACGGAGTGGCCGTGCCTGTCATTGCATGGCAGTCTGCCTACAGGTTGTCCATAGCGCTGATATCTCTTGAGACTTACTCGCCCATTCTCACTTCCCTCCAATGTCCAGTCTTGAGCACATGTTCCCCAGAAGTCCATGGCACTTCCTCAAGCTCAGCTGCACTCACTGGCCCTGTCACCAGCTGGCCCTGTCACCAGCACATGCATATCTACCCAAAGCAAAGACTCTCCTCCTTCAAACTGCATCATGTTCTGCATGGCCAGCACCAGCTGCCAGAGGACAAGGACACCCAGCAGCCTGTGATTGTGCTCCCCACCATGGCCTGCTCTGCACTACTCGGTAGTAGCAGCACGGCAGCATCTGTGTCTGTATCTGCACATACGTACAAAACAGACGGCTTGGGGTCTGACCAGGAATGACAAGTCCCTACCTCCTTCCCTGACCATGCTCCAAACATCCACAACAACTCCCTGCTATTCCTGACGAGGGCGCGCACTCTGGGCAGGGGGACACAGTGCTGCCTGTGGCCTCTGCAGCTCCTGGAACTGAGTGAAAAAAGCCCTCTCCTAATGGGCTGATGAAGGGGCTTTTCATAATTAGCTGGTGGTGCTGATGAAGAATTGGCGGCAGCAGTGTTGTTAGTGGTTGTAGATGTGATTCGTGAAGAAGGAAAGAGACATGGCAGCAATACTTCCTGGTGTAAGGGGAAATGACTTGAGGAACCACTTTGTATTCAGGACAATCTCAGATTAGATATGGAGTGGAGCTGTGCGTGGACCTGCCCTGGGCAGCCCGGCAGTGCCTTGCTCCAAGAAGCCACAGCAATGACCCCGTGCAATTCTTCAGCAAGCTGTGACCACAACTTCTCTCTGTGCAATGCCGGGAACCAAGTAACACCCTCCTAAGGGTGTGCCAGTGGGCTTTCCCATCCTTACCTTCTGTTGCTAGTACTGTAGTGGTGGTAGTACTGCTCCCAGTTGTCGTAGGTGTGGTACCTGAGGAAGGGAAAAGAAGAGACATGGTAGCCATACTTAGTGTTGCGTGGAAGGAAACCCTTGGGGCACCACTGTGTGTTCAGGAGCACCTCGGATTCAATAAGGAGGAGACTGGTGTGGGGTTGAGTGGGCCAGGTAAGGGAAGCCTTGCACGGCCTATGGGCGGTCCATGGCCCAGCTGAATCTGTACTGCAATGGGACTGGGTTCCCTTCAACAGATCCCTGAGCCCGGGCACCTTCTCCACAAAGGCACTGCTCCCCATCCTGCTCAGCTGCACTCACTGGCCACATCAGCCCCACGCAATGGCACACGTGTCTCCCTGCAGAACAGCTCCCCACGTTTAACCTGGCAGCTCTGAGCAGTCAGTGCTGTCTGACAGAGCAGGATGAGGGCTTTACTTTTTTGTCATTTATTTTTCTTCCTTGTTTGTCTGTCTAGTGTTGAAAGTAAAGGAAGCAATATACAAAATACAACAGGCTTGCTGCTAAATTTGTGATAGCAATGAACAGTTTGGATCACACAACCTAACTTCAGTCTTTGTTACTTAATAAATGCATTTAATCTGGGTTAACGTCACACTCATATTTTAATCTAAACAGCATGAACTGGAACTCTCATATATTTGTGGCTAACACTCTTGGCACTAGCAAACTCTTATAGCTGGTGTATTAAATACAATACTGCAAATAACACTAAATTCTCAAAAGACACTTGAAAAATAGGCCCCTCTCTTCAAAAGCTTTTGCAAGTTTTCAAAAATCCAAAAGAGAAGCAAATTTAATAAGCCTTTTTCTTCTCATCAATAAAGCTGTCTTGGAAAAGGCTCACCAAAAAGGCAAGGCCTAAAGTAATTCCTTAGTGTGTTCTGGGTGAAGAGGAAACGTGGTTTCTCAGTCCTGCGGGCAGAGTTTTTTTTCCTGGTCGATGTCAAGAAATGGACATTTTGGCTATAGCCATGATTCTGTGTTGTCTACAGGCTAAGAGTTTGGAGCACTGTTTTAAACTTCCTTCTCAAAATCAATGTTACATCACTAACATCTTCAGTCAACAATGTTTAGCTTTGTACAGGCTGGCTAACAGCCCTCCACAAGTACCCTTTGGACTCAGGAAGAATCACATCTGTGTGACTGCAGAGCACATGAATTGCACCTGGGCTTGGCACAGGTAACGCAAGCAAAGGTGGCTCTTTAATGGCCCTATCTGCCCAACTTTCTGTACCAGGAAACAGGATGTGTCATAGATTCAGGCATTTACCATGGACGTAATAGATCTTAAGATTCAGGCTATGAAATAGCAGACATCTGGGTACCAAGCAGAGTAGGCCTTTGTGAGTGCTTTGCAAATGGACACAACACACAAAGCTTTTACAGTGTTTGCTTAGAATGAAGTAGGTTTCTGGGCATGGACAACCTTAGGAAAAATCTACACAAGTCAATGGAAGGCTCCCATTGCCTTTGGTACTTCCTAGGACAAGATCTTTCAGTCTTACTGTTGTTCTCCAAACAGAAAACCAACCAACTGCCAAACTTGAAGTCTTCTATGCTTATAATTTATAAATCTGATTGTAGTATGCTGTAGATGTTGCTATAAATATGTATATTCACTCACAATAGGTAACAGACTCACTGCCATCTGTCCCCATCTGATGCAATCTTGGCAGCATCAGTGAAAGTCTTAATTTGGGTCATATCTCTGTTTAATTGTCCCTGAAGAAAATGGGATTTCCTGTCCTTTCACAGCTTCAAGTTGCCACCAAACTCCTCCTACAGCTACTTTTACAAACTCCCTGCTACACTTGATCTGTTGCTGAATATCAGATACTCTGACCTGTAACCACCAAAATTGTTACAGGGCTAGAAAAACGATTAAGCGGTCTATGGAATGATTCCTGCCCTGTCTTTGAATAGAGCACAGGGCAACCCTCTGCCATCTGAGCTGGTGGCGAAGTTCTTGTTAATTAGCTTCAATAGGAGGGGAATGAATGCTCTGAGAGCCAGTTCAAGCAGTGCTGCTTTCCAGACTGATTGTTTAAGGAGACTCCATCCGGAAGGGCAGTGGCAGCACTCTTTTTCCTGGGTGCTGGGCTGGAACAGTCAAATCTTTTGTGATGACTGTAATAGAGCTTGAATTACCTGGGTTTAGTGTGCAAGTCCTGAAAACTGCTCGTGGAATAGGCTGAATTAGGTTAATCACAAGCCCCAGTGCTTTTGCATTGTTCTGTGAACAAGGAAAACTGTTTTCTTGCAGTAACGTTTTTCATCACTAATTAATCAAAATCTAGATGTGCTGAATGGTGCGTGGCCACTGACTTCAGTCTCTCAGCAGCTGCTAAAAGCACTGAGTAATCTATTCACTGCAATAGAATAGCTCCTCAGACAAATCCCAAAACAGAAGATAATGTTTCTTACCTTCTGAAAGGCTCAACACCAGGCAAAGCAGCACAGTGAAGAACATACAGCGTCCCATTGCTGCCCCTGCTGCTGCTGCTACTCCTCGCTAAACCTGAGATGAAGTGCTTTTCTCTTCCAGCGTCAGCTCATTTAAGGTCCCAGCCACAGGTAGGGAGTTCAGCCCCGAGCTGACGTCATGGTGGCAAGTGGCAAATGACAGATCCAAGCTGTTTTTTTCTTTCCTTCTCAAACTGGGAGGAGACTTCTGGACCCGCAGTATTCTTCCTGTAAGTTATAAACATTTGAGACCTGTTGACACAAGGAAGTTAATTAATGCTAAATACGTTGACACAAACTGACAGGACACTAGCTACCCCTGCTAGCTCAGCAAACACTTTCGGTGTAATTTAGGTGGAGGGTGCAGTGCAGTCTGTTCCTAAAAGGAGAAAAAGCTATCCCATTCCAAAACATGCTAATGATGTACTTAGAGCAGAGTATCTGGGACATACACACTCAAATCTTTGCAATACATTACCAGTGCAGACAAATTCTGTCTTAGACCTCAAGCTCTCTATACTTCAAAGCAAAATTTTACCCCAGAGCATCTCTTACTGCTCAGCTGCTCAGGGTGAAAAGCAAGAGAAAACACCTGCATCTTCAACATTCACAAAACTGAGCTGGCTTTGGCTGTTTTGGGAGTGATTACATCTGGTCTATTTGCCTACATCTTTGTGTGTTATTGGCTAGTTAAAGCAGTGTGGCAAAAGAAGCAGGAACAGGGAGGACAGCCAGCAGCTATTTAACTACCTGGGCAACAGCCGTTCTTTCTTAGGAGTAACTGTGTTTGTACCTGGGAGACATTTGGAAACAGGAATGTTGAGGCTGTTACAGGGAACCTTCAGGAGGCCTGAAAATGGGAATTAGCACAGGGAGCCATGGAGCAACTAACACAGCCAGAACTTGGGAAAAAATTGATGGATTTACTGAAATCACGTATCAGGAAACTCTGAAAATCTCAGAATCATTAGGGTTGGAAAAGACCATGAAGATCATCCTGTCCAACCATCAACCTTTCACCACTGTGCTCACTAAACCATGTCACTCGATATGACAGAATAATGATGTAAAGACCAACATAAGGAGGAAGACCTGTGGACAGTAGCTATTTCTCTGCAGACTGCTTATTTTCAGCTGCCTCACCTACACAAGTTCTCTAGCTCAACAGTGCATTTGTTCTACATTGTGCCCCAGTAAAACATACCACTTGAAATCAATAGATGCCAAATTGCCCATGGTATGTTGCAGCTCCTCCTTTCCAGGAAAAGATGCCATTGAGTAACTTTCTCCCACTCTGAAGGTCTGTCTGATCCTAGATCCTGCTGCACCTGCCAGGAAAGCCTTTCTGGGAAGCACACACAGATTATCCTGCCATTGTAACCCATGGACAAGAAAACACAAGCAACCCACTGGTGTATCCCCACAGTGCCACTTTGGTGGGAGTCTGTGGGAGTCTGCTCTTTCCTGGCAAATGCCACTGCCAGCAATACTAGCACGTTGTTAACAATTTCCAAATGCAAATTGACGACTTGCTTTTGAAACTCCTCTCCCCTTTCTTCACCTGCTTTTGTCTGATCCTGCTGTGCTAACAAGACATGCAGTCTGTGTGCTAATCTAATAATGCATTCAGAGGGTGGCTCTCTGCAGGAGGGTGGGCAAGATCAAAAGCATTACTCAAGCTGTTTGTGTGCTGGGGTTGTCCTCAGCTTTTAACTTGTGCTGAACCAGGAAATACTGGTGGCTTGCAAACAGCAACAGTAGTTGGGTGCCTCTCTGCCAGCATGAGGAGTGAGTAGCTTCATCCCCCAGCGCCTGTTATAGAGGCCATGACCGGGCCCAGGACCCAGTCACAGAGGCTGCCCTGGTGTCCCCGGGGTGCTGGAATGGGCTCTGGTCTCACACCAGGAAACCTCTGCCACCCCAAGATGCAAACTGAGAGTAGAAGAACCAGGCCACTTCTCAGAGTATTATCAGAAATGTGTGCTGAAAGTCAGCAGGTGTAGATGATAATGGCTGAGGGCTGACTACATCAGCTGCTACTGATTACGTTGTCCAGCTCATGAAGACTGTTTTCTGCAATAAGTGCACAAGAGAGGCTGGCATACCCTGAGCCATGCCTTTAGAACTAACTACCACTCTTCATTGTTTGCTTCTGTCACCTCTGGGATGTGTGACACCTTCACCATGCAAAAAGCACCAGGAAAGGCACTGAACAAACATCTGCACACTTAACAGATTTTTTTCCTCTACTTTTTGACAGATCAGCTGTCACAACAGGCTGTCCTGGTGAGAGGTGAGGTGATGAGGCTACATGTGCCTCTTTGCTTGCAAATTTAGGGGGAAACTTGGAGATTTGACCATTTAGGAGAGCACAGAGAATTATCAAAACAGGACAACCAATATCAGTGAAACATCATTACCTCTAATGGAATTATTAAGGAAATTATTAAGGGCATATTTAGACATCAAATAGTTGACTACTAGTGCAGACAGACTTGCCCTCCCAGAGTACCTCTGATGTACCATAGAGAATCACAGACAAATCATTCTTTGAGGAAGTTTTTAAGTTGCTTTCCAGAAGCTGTAAAACCAAACTGACATACGTCAAAGCTATGACAAGAAAGAATACTGATCAACAATTACAATGATTTTAAAGTGTGCTACGTTTAGTAACAGGCAGTGGTTATTCACCTGTCTTGATCCTTGTTTATGGCAGGAAAACAGTATCAGAGGTGAAAGGTTTTTATTAAGTTTAAGATAAAAGTAATGGCCCCACTATCCAGCCATAACCTGAATATAAACATGGGACAACTGGGGCAACTGTGTCATCAGAAGGTGTTCATTGGAGAAGGAACAATAGTCTTTTATAGCTATTCACATGCTGGATTATTTCTTCCTGCATATTTTTTCAGTTCTATTCCTTACTAGATTCCCATACATTTTGCTGTCTCATGTAAATTTAATTAATCCACGGAATATTACACACACATAGACTCATAGAAAGGCTTGGATTGAAAGGGACCTTGAAGGTCACCTAATTCCAGCCCCCAACATTTAGAAATGTGTGTCATAACTGGGTGAAGATTCAAACAAACCTGCAGAAAGTCTAAATCAAAATTATACGTATCCAGACTCACCTGTAATTGGGGGAAGCATATGCAGTTCAAATTCTTCTGTTAACTGGTTCTCAAGATGGGAACCTGATTGTTGGAGTCCCTTGGGAGGTAGTTCGAGAGGCAAAAAGAGTCCAGAAAAGTTGGACATTTTTCAAGAGTGAAATCTTAAAGGCACAGGAACAGGTTGTCCCCATGTGCTGAATGGAAGACCAGCCTAGCTGAGCAGAGAGCTTCTTCTGGAACTCAGTAAGAAAAATAGAGTTTATGAGCTTTGGAAGAAGAGGCAAGCAATTCAGGAGACTGCAAAGATGTGCAGTAATGGGGGAAGCAAATGAGAAGGGTCAAAACTCAGCTAGAACATAACTTCATTGGTACAGATTAAGGCAATTTAAAAATTTTAAAAGGCAGGATTCACCCAAAGATACAGAATGAGCTGGCAGAAGTGCTCATCAAGCCACTTTCAATAACCTGTCAGCAGTTCTGTATAACCAGAGAGGTCCCAGTTGACCAGAGTTTAACAAATATGATGTTCACCTACAAGATGGGCAGGAACGAGGACTCGAGGGAATAACCAGCCTGTCAGTCTGATGCCAGTGCCAGTGAAGGTCATGGAGCAGATCAACCTGAGTGCCATGACATAGCACGTACAGGACAGCTAGATGATCAGATCCAGTCAGAATGGGTTTGTGAAAAACAGTCCTGCAGGACTAACCTGATCCCCCATCTATGATAAGATGACATGCTGTTTCCCACAGCTTCTCTTGGAGAAATTGGCTGCTCATGGCTTGGATGGCTGTACTGTTTGCTGGGTAAAAAACTGTCTGTATGGTGGACTCAAAGTACAGAGTTAAATCAGAAGGTAGCCAGTCACAGGTGATGTTACCTAGGGCTCAGAACTAGAACAGGTTTTGTTTTGCATTTTTATCACTGACCTTGAGGAGAGGATGAAATGCACCTTCAGCAAGTTTGCAGATGACACCAAACTGGTCAGGAGGATTGATCCGCCTGAGAGCAGAAGGGCTTTGCAGAGGGATTGGGGTAGGGTGGGTCAATGGGCTGAAGCCAGTTGTATGACATTCAACAAGGCTAAATGCTGGGTGCTGCACTTGGTCACAACAGCCTCAGATACTGCAGGCTGGGGGCAGAGTGGCTGGAAAATTGCCTGCAGAAAATGACCTGGGGGTCTGTTTGGCAGCTAGCTGAACATCCAGGTGGCCAAGAAGGCCAATGGCACCTAGCCTGCATCAGAGCCGGTGGGGCAAGCAGGGCCATGGAAGGGATGGTCCTTCTGTCGTCAGCCCCAGTGAGACTGCACCTCAATGGACTCACTTTGGGGGTCCTCACTATAAGAAGGTTATTGTCTGGAACAAGGATGACAGGACTAGAAGGCAACCTGGTCTAGAAGAAAAGACTTCTGAGGAGTGACTGAGGGAAGCGGGGTTGAGAAAGAAAGACTGAGGGGAAACCTGGCTGCTCACTACAGCTACCTGAAAGGAATTTGCAGAGATGTGGGTTTCAGTTTCTTTTCTCAGGTGACAAGTGATAGAATGCAAGGAAATAGGCTCAAGTTGCATCAGAGGATATTTACATTGGATATCAAGAAGAATTTGTTCACAGAAAGAGTGGTTAGGCTTTGGAGCAGGAAAGTGATAGAATCACCATTAGAGGTACTGAAGAGATGTGTGGGTGGCTGTGGCGTTTATGGACATGGTTTAGCAGTGGACCTGGTAATGTTAGGTTGATGAGTGGATTCAATGATCTTATGGGTCTTTTCCAACCCAAATGATTCTATGGTTCAGGACACACAGCATGGATGCATTCAATGATCTCAGAGGCACTAGTAAGCAAATATGAAATGGGCAGGACTGTTGAGTCACATGCTTGTCCATAACTGCAAATTTACCCAACCTCACAGTAACATAACCTGTTCTTTTGCTTAAGAGATACCAACACCACACAGAAAACAGATCAGCTTGCAATACTATTACTGGTAACAAAACAGTAGCACTGTAACATGCCTTTCCTTACAAATGAACAGAACATCATTTGACAGGATTAACCATGTTACTCTCTCCTTTTATTTTCCCACTGGAGTTTTACTAGAAAAGGAGCAGGCATATAGTGTAATTCTGTACCATATTATTGCAGAAAGTAGACTTGAATTTCAGGGTGCAGCAAGAAACTATGTTCTAGACTCACCATTTCTCTGCAGATAGCACTAGTGCAGCTGTCTGTATGCAGAGTCCTGTGACACTAGTGTAAAGGCAGGGAAATCTTACCTTCTGTGGATGCTTGCCTCTTCATGGGTATTGGAAGAATCACATGTGGTTTCAGATCACTCACCTAGACTTTGGTCGAGTACCTTGGTCTCATTCGATTCCTGTCACACCTGAGTGTTGTACTTCTCTGGGACTTAACATAGAATGATTGCCCCAGATTAACAAGCCTGCCAATACTCAGGATGCTCTTCCATACCATGTCTCTTTGCAGGACTCTGTGTTTGTCTGGATACAAGGGACCAAGCTTTCTCCTCGGAGGAACACTCAGCTTTATAGTCTTCATGGTTCCCAGTGGCTATCAGTGATGTGGGACTGACCTCATTGTGGTCAAGTTCCCTGTCCTTGCACCAACCTCTCTAAAGCTTTTCCTTCCCTATTTTCACCAATTTCAGCATTTCCAGATCAATGAAAAATTAAATTGAGTAAAATTCTTAAATTAAACTTTGAATGGCTCAGTACTATGGAAATAAACATATCAGCACAGAAGCAAGCACAACTCTGTTTAGCACAACTAATCTGAACATATCACTTTCCTCTTGCTTTTAATTTTAGTTATTCGATCACCAAGCACCACTAGAAGAACAAAAGGCTCTAAGATTTCTTCAATCTAAAAGTTGCACATGTATCTCTTCACAGGGAAAACTTTAGACAATAAAAAAGCTGAGACATACTAATATTCATAGTTTTATTGTATCTTTTTATAATACTGACTAGAACGCCAGATTTAATAATATTGGATGCAGGTATAAAAATAATCCAATCCTTAAAAATTATATTTTGCTACTACAGTACTGTATAATTAGTAGAGGCAGAAAATATGATACAACTTTAAATAATACTGGTTTGGAGAAAGTCCTTAGAACCCCAGCAACTTGGAAGCGAACATTCAGAGCTGCATAGAAGGAAGCACAACAACGGGAAGAACATGAAGCAGGCTGGTAGAGGAAGCACAGATTAATGCTTAAAGTTCACCTTTTCAAAGAGACCTTGCTAAAGGTGTGCATTACTACCACGGTTCTGAAAGCTGTTAATGAAATTGTGATGACTTTACATATAAAATTTTGGTTTCTGCTAGGAGAACATTCTGCAGAATGTAACAGGGCTTAAAACAAATGATTGAGTTGAATAGAAATTATTACATGCTTATTCTGTTTTGTTGTTGTTTCCTTTCCTTAAAGTAAGTTAATCGTACTGATGGTTTTTATAACAGGCACATCAGGCAAATTTTGTGTTACTGCCCAAGAAAAAAAAAATGACCACTTTTACCAGGTTCCGCACATGTGGGGTTGTGCAGATTTGGGGCCACTTACCCAAGCAAAACTCTCATCCCTTCCAGCATTTTACCAGAATGAAGACCAATAGATTTAGCACTTACACATGACTTCTGAAGAACGTCAGGCACCCTCTCTCAGTTTTCCATCAACAAGGATATTATCACACAAAACACAAACCACATTGGAGAGGTGTTATCTCAAGCATGACCTTACAGTACAGAACCCTTTCAAAACTGGGAGATCTTGTTTCATTTCTGAAAGCACAAATATGTGAACTGACAGGTAGTTCTTAACTGTGAATGCACGAATCACCTCTACATCCCTGGAGATCTTACACTATGGGAAACAGGTCAGCTGAACAGTACAACGTCTTCTATGAAATTCACATTCATTCTCTTCTCAGAAAGTCATTTCAGATCTTGAACAACCTGTTTGTTCAATCTTACATAATACAGGCTCTGCTACAGTAATAAGGACATATGAAAAATAAATATGATGTGAAAATGTAGCAACAGTATCACAGGAATGGGCAGAACACAGAGTTGCAGGAACGCATGGCATACACACAAGTGACCCTGACAGGGAAATAATTCAGACCTAAAATACTTCACTGCAATATGGGAGAGTCACCATCCCAGTCACCAGAGTGGATGCTGGATTGGGTCCTTTTGTGTAAAGAGGAGAAAAGCAATAGTCAGCAGAGGAAGAACATGTAAATAAAATACATCTATTCTTGTTAATTTAAGGAAGAAAACTAAACACCACCATGAGAAAATGAGAAGTCCAGATAGATTTGGAATGGATGTGGCTATTTACCAGCATTAGAGACACGTCCTGGGAAAGCTCTTTCTTCACAAGGCGACAGCAGTGTCCAAACTCATACTGCTGCTCTGTTAAGCCTCAGCAAACAACCTTTATAAATATTGGCACCATTCTGCAATTGCAAACACCTCTCACTAAATTCATTTCATTGCTATTTTTAGAAAGCTTTTTTTTTTTTTTTTCCTCTCCCTTTTTCTGTTGCTAGCAGTGCAGGCAAATCAATTTAGTGTCTCTGTAAATGACCACAACAAAGCAACTTTCCGGGATATGCTGCAATGAAAACAAGATTCATTGCTGTTCTTTTATCTAGTGCTATAAACACAGGGTAAAGGGCATCCAAATACCCCTTTCCCCACATTCCTCATACAGTCAAATTCAGTGCTTTGAGGTTTCAATGGTGTGCAAAAGAACACTGGTTTTGCAGTGCAGCCATGCACTGGAAAGGGCTGGCCATGATGAGCAGGGAGCAGGACAGGGATGCAGGAAGGCTGCAGCATTCCTTTACCCCTCCCATCTGCATTGCTCTGCTCTGTTCACTCTGACTCAGTCTCCCAGGCTGACTGCTGAGGGGGTATTTCTGTGAGCAAGGGCTTCTCTCAACACAAGTGGTAGAGCACTGTAGCAGCAAACAGGTCTCCTACATCCTTTCCTGTTGTCAGCTGAATTAGCACTTTTTTTCCCCCGAAGACTCCCCCCCACACCACCTGTGGGCCCTTGCTGACGGCTCACCTGGCTTTACATAGCAGCCAGAAACACAAAGAGATTCTTTGTCGAGTTGGTGTCATTTTCTCTCCTTTCCCCACACCTGGCTGAGTCACTTGCAGTCTCCTAGCGTGAAACCTGCTACTTCCATCTTGCCCTCTGCAATCTGGGGTGCTAAAAGCAATCTAAACAGCCTGAGTTGCATTTCCTTATGCATCCTAGGAGGAGTTAGGTACTAAACACAGGGGCACCCACATTCGAAAGCAGGCTTCAGGGAGTGATATTCCACATGGAAACTCAAGTCCAACAGGATTGACAAAAGCCAAAACCGCTGCCACTGCTTATCCTGCACAGGTAAGTGCCTGCACTGACCTTAGGGCTGGCACCTGTCTCAATCCTTTCCCCCTGAGAAAGCCATAGAAGGTTCTGGCAGGTCAGGAGAGACCCTTTTGCTCCTCCTGTGAGCTATGCATTGAGTCACGTTTGTTACCAGAACTAAAAGGAAGCTGCAATGGACTAATCTCATAGTAATTTCCCCGACATTTACTTGCTCTGGCAGATAGAATTTCAGTGCAATAAAGTTTGCTCTCTGGGAAAAAAGCCAGGGTTTGCAGTCCTCACTCAGAAAATCCTTCTGACTTTCTCGAGACCCATTCATTTCATTAAGAAGAATTTTAAAGATCATTAATAAAATGAATTCTGTGATCTCAGTTAGGAATAGTCCTATCACATTTCCCACTCAGCTCACTCGCAATTTGCAATTTGCTGTAAAATGACAGATTGAAGTTTTGCTCACATAACCCATATGTTGCTCTTTACATAGAAGAATCAATCTGCATTTGTCCTTTGGTATTTCACACTTTGTTCTTTGCACCTGGCACACAAAGGAACATTTAACAGCTTTCAAACTAAACAAGAAATTAATTATAGTAGGTATAAGCAAACCTTCACACTCTTTCCTGTCTGAGTGTCATCCAGTTAAATCCTACCATCATTGCTGTGACATGCTTATTTTTTTGTTAGGCTGCTTTAGCAAACAGGGAAAATCCCAGTGCTCATCTATGTGCTCTGGATTTACATCTAGCACCACGTTCCAGCTTTTTCATTCATTTGTATTAGAGACAAAGCTTTCACCTGTCCCATGGAGAAACAGGCCCTTCTGTCCTAGGCCAGAGCTAGTGTTGGGTGAAAGAAGCAGTTCACCCTCCTAGGAATGACCCCAATAATGCCCTCTTTGAAGAGCCCCAGAGCACGGCAGGGTCAAGGCCTTGGTTCACACCACCCAGTGGACCCTGTGCAATTAAGATATTGGCTAGTAACCACGAGGAGAAGAACATCTTTCTCAATTTGAAAACACAGGGAACAGTTCATTCTTATGCTTTGCCTGTTACTCTCTTTTGGATACTATAACTAGAATGCTCCTAAAATATAGCTCCTTCAGCAGCATAAGCATGCATTCATTTCCACCCTACATTTGAGACAAGCCTGCAAATTTGATTATGGATTCAGTCACGTGCACTATGACAATAAGATGATGTCAGTGCAGAGCATACTGCCTCTGGCATCCATAAATACCTAGTTTTTGCAAAATCACACCCTCCCTTTGCGTAGCTGCTGCTCCCTTTTGGTAGGGAACACAACAGAACACAACATTTGTTGAAAGTGCTGAAAGGGCTGGGAGCTTCCCAGCACCACCAAGACATGAGTATTGCCATGTTTACCCCCGGCTTGCCTTCAAGGACTAGCCACACCACACATCAGCCTTGGAACTGCCCTTCTCACCAGGGGTCAGGCACTTTGGGGACATATGCTGCAGCCCTCAGTGCTTCAGAGCTACTTACTGAATTTAACTGTAGGCACTGTGCCTTTCTGAGCACTGTGTGGGAGAAAGGAATGTCAGATGGTACATGCCCTTCAGTGCAGAGATGGTGGGTTAATGGTAGGGAACTGTGCTATCTGATATGCCCATGCAAGAGGCCATCCTGAATTAAAAGCATGCTCACACTGAGGGTAAAGGTCTGTAGTGGGATCTTGTATCTGGACAAGGTCTAGATGGTCTAGGTTATCTTTTCAGTTAAGATAAGCGGGAAATATACTTTATTAATAAGAGCTCTTTCAACACCCTACTCCAGAAAGAATGAAGTCAATAAGCTTTTGATCTGATCTTTAGTGAGGAATGTAATAACTTACATTCTTCAGCTTCTGCCAAAGCGACTAATATGAACTCACACACCTAGCTGAGGAAACCTGCCCAGTTTGAATCACCTGAAACTAGAACAGAAGAAAGTAAAATATTTTGATGTAAGTGATCTTTGCGGTGCTAGGATTGAAAGGATCGTGTTTCTCTCTGCCCTAAATGCAATTGACTAATGGAGAGCCTTATTTTCCAGTGGACTGTAAGTTTCCACAGTTCCCTCTGAAATCAAGGTGGGCTGTGAAGTCCTGAAAGCTATGTCCCACCCACAGTGCCTAGATGCCATGTTCCACCTGCCTAGCCAGGACCACAGCATTATTTATTCTTCCAACATTTCATCCAAGAAGCAGGGTGAATTCCCTGCTTATGTTTTTCTTCCTTGTGAGCAGCTATTTTACATCACATTTATGTTTTTATAGGTCTTTTCATAAGTAAACATCCTGTTAAGCTCCTATACAGAAGCACTGTGATGATGTGTAGCAGCATCACTTCTGAATCAGGCTGGCTGACAGAAAGACAACATACTCACACTCTTCCCTATGTACATAAGTTCTCAAAGCAGCACCCACGACCACCTGTGCCTACTTCCAGTTTGAATTGCAGTGGTATGACTAATTTGTCCTGCTTCTCAAAGACAATCCACCCATGAGTTCAGCCGACATTGCCAGGCACCAGGCTGCTGCAGGGGCCTCACCATTTGGAGAACTTCTACCAGTAAGAAGGTCAGGCCCAGAGGACAAGCCAGCTTTCCTGTTGCATACAAAGCAGAAAGCAAAGCAGCAAGGAGAAAAGGGGTGGACAAACTTGTCCTACCAAAACCAGTCACACAGTGAATCTTTGCATGAAGGTCGGCCAAGAAGACAAGCACAGTCAACAGTGAACAAGATCTGTAAACAAAACACTCCCTAGTGGTATTCAACACAGAGTGCTGGACACAGTTCATCCACCTGTACTGATCCATGCTTGCCATGTAGCGTAAGGAGTGAAGAAGCAGCACAGAACAAAACCAGAGTACACACGAGCTTCCACCTGAGTCTTTTACTGATGTGCACCTTGAGCCATTCACTTCCTTCTCTTCCTCTCTGCTGCTCAGCAAATGTAACCATTCCTGGGGGCAGCAACACTCAGTATGGAGTTCAAAGACCATCCTGTTAAATGGAAGGGTAAGACTGGTGTGGGCTGAACTGCCAGGGGACACATTGTACCTGGGGATCAAGGGCCACAAAACTGTGTCAATCTTCCAGTCCCTCTCTGTTCTGCTAAAAATAGTCTCTTCTTCTGGCTTCATCACTAATAAAGGATGGATTGTATTGTCCAGGGTAGATGCATGAATGTCGAGATCCAGGCAAACCAGTGTAGGGAGGATAAAGTCCATTTCTTTCCAGTTCTGGATTTCTCAGTCCAGTTGGCTGTATTAGTAGGAAAAAAAACACCACACAAGTCTTAGACAACTCCTCTTTCAAGCACAGCTTTACTACCTTTCCTACCAGTTGTTTCAGTAGATAGAAGGAACAACACGATCACTAATTTTCTCTAAGACTTAGAATTAATTGTACTGTGGGAGGTATGCATTTCCTGGAGGGCGGTATTCTGATGCAGCTGAGTTTTGACATCTGGCCAAATAGAAGACCTGAAGCTTACCCATCCAGAAGGTTACCTGACTCCACCAAATGTAGTCTAAATGTACAGTTAATTTTTAATCCAAGAGAATTGTGCTAACGAGCTCAGGCACTAAAATAATTCATCTTTATACAGGATATCATCAGAGTTATTGTTATAAGAAATGCTCCCAGAAAATCAGTTTGTTTCCTGCTTTGAGTATTATCTAGAAGTGCTTTTCTCTCATTTTCCTTCATGCTGTGTAAAGCAGTAAAATTACTCTGGGAAAACTTAAAATACAAGCCAGAAAAGGGAAGTTTTGCTCACTGCTCTCGTCCCTGGAAAGCAGAAGCTCAGTAAGTGTGATTTGTGTGAACTCCTGCAATCTTCACTCACATGAATAACCCCTCCTCATCTTGAGATCCTAGACATTTTCCTAGCATTCTTTCAACTGATACTTTTTTGTGATATTCAGACACATATAACAGCTGGAGTTCACATAACTCCCAACGCCTTGCTGTCTGCTTCCAAAAATAAAGGGATGTTTCTTTGCTATATGAAATACAAAAGGTTAAGATTTAAGCTGTGGATAGATACCGAGTAATACACATCTGTCATCTGCAACAAGTTCTTGGTGCTTCCATTCTCCTGCATCTCAATGGTCTCTCTGCCCCACTCTTGTGCTCGGGGGTTCTTTGGATACTCGGCATATGGTGACATCTGGAAATCCCCACTCTTGAAAATAAGTTTACTTATGTCATTTTTATTCTTCCTGTTTAGAAAAGAATGAAGGAAAGTCAAAAGTTATAACTAATCCTGATATAAGATCCTCTCCTGTTTCAGTTTATGCCTCTTGTCTCTTAAAAACATATATTTAGAAAGAAAGAAAAATGTATGTGAGCCCCCAACTATTCAAGTTCCCAAGTGCCTTCTAGGCACTATGTTACTTCCTAAGAAGGAAGAACTGGAAGCTGCCAGTCTGAACACCACAGAAAGCCCTTACATCACCCCCCATGTTGTAGGAGCGGACTTCGGTAACATCTCCAGTGCAAAGAACATTTCTCTCCAGGAAGGCACATGGCCTGCCAAAAGCCAGGACCCATGAGAAGACCAATCCATCCCCACAGAGTTCTGCAAGCTGGCACCTGGAGGTGTAGTGACCATCATATCTCCTGGCTGGGCCTTGCTCCTGACTCAAAGCACCAAAGGATGCTGTGCCTACTACCAGTGCTACATTACTGATCCATCCAACTGCTGACTTCAGAGAGCTGTGAAATCTTAGATTTGGGGTTAAAATGGTTGGGAAGAGAGTGTTACTGCAAGGCAGCCCTTTTTCATGGTTTATAAATCACAAAGCACAACTATCTCAGCAGCACACCTTGCCTAGTTGAAAGCTGCCTGCTGGTACAGGAACTAGGTGTGCACGTGTGTGAGTGTGCCTGAGAGGGAGACACACATGATGACAGCAGGTGCAGGAGCTGTGCTTGGAGAAGGACCTTGAATGCACTCCAACATCTCTTTACAACGGCCCAGCAATTCTTCCTGTTATCCAAACTCCTCCTTTCTACCTAGCCTGCATTTTTGGAGGACTTACCGGCAGCAGGTGACTATCAGCGCTATGCCCATGATAAGCAGCAATCCTCCTCCCGCAGCTGCAATCACCACTGTAATGAGTTGATATGCTAGGGGCAGGAAAGAGAGAGATCTGCTTAAAGACAGCAGTTTGGCCATAAATATTCATGTATCACAGTTCTCATGCAAGTGGATTAACTGTTTGCTTCCTGCCTTCCTCCCTCTGTAATTGTCATCTGAAGCAAATGGAGCTGGGGGTCTCTCACTGAAGGAAGGATGGGCTCCTGTTGCCAGGGGACTGATTCTCTGCACTGATAAATCAGGATAGCACAGACAAACTTTCATGGATTCACTCTGAATATCTCACTTCAAAAGTGTGTACATGCTATCTTGGCAGAGCATCCATGGAAAGAAAATCTCCAAGGAAAATACTGATCTTGTTGGCGGATAATATCAAGTCAACTTTGTCAAATAAATATTTTGATCAATAAAACAATTTTCGACAGACAGTGAAGAAACACAAAACCTGACATGAATGATTTGTGCTTACTGTGCTTTAGGCATAGTTATTTGCAACCATTTGTTTCAAATTTCCCCCAAATGGAATGACTGATACTTGGTACTTACGGTTCCCACAGTTGAATCCCCCTAAGCCAAATGGGCAACTGACAACAGAAAACAAGAGGGAGTATCAGCAGCTTGCTTGTGCCAACAGGTGACCAACAGGTCACCAAAGCAGCACTAAGAAGGATGGTGGGGTAGGAGGGGGCAGAGCGCTCACCATACCTCACACAGGTCTCATTTTCCAGCTTGTATCCATCTTCACAGGCTGCAAACACAACAGAGAAGGGCCATGAGCACCGCACAGTGGTGCAGAGGAGGCACTCACATTGCTGCTTCCCACAGCAGCTTCACCCCAACCAGTCTCTGGGCTGACAGCGCTGGTTCAGCAGGAAGCTGCGTGCTCTGATGCTACATCATCCTCTGTTTTAGGCAAAACACTGTGCACTTAGCTCACCTCCCAGCCTGCCATAGGGTGGGCAGCAGGTAAAATAATTCACAACACAGTCTCTTCTTGCCCAGCTGGGAGCTCACTGCACACCTGCATTGTTTCCCAAGGAATATCAGTGTAAAAAGTTTGCATGTGCAATTTTGTCTGCTACAACAGGCTGGCAATATCCTAATAAACCAGAAGAGACCACTAGTGTTCTAGCTGGACTTAGAGCTTATGGCTCTTGCAACACCAGTAACAAGCAATATCAGTGCCAGCTGGGAGCAATGTGACTGTGACCTCTCCTTCATAATACAGGTCAGAGAACTTCCCTAAATTCAATTCCAAATTGAATTGGGTTTCAAATCAAATAGTTGAAGTGGAACTACGTTTCACAGAACCATCCAAGCTTGGTTTTAATATTTCCAGTGACAATCAACCGCAACACTCAGTCAGATGCTCACAAAGTTAATTTCCCCAGCCATTAAAAACATTCACCTTCTCTCTGGTCTGCATTATCCCAGTGTCAAATTCCAGCCTTTGGATGGAAGTTTTCTGGGTTGGAAAAGGCTACATTATCACATTTCTCCTCCTCACCATCAAATCACCCTGCCTGCCTCTGCCTGTGCACCCTGCCCTGTGCAGTCCCATTGCTCCTCCTGGGAACATTCTCAAGCACTCCCCAGGTGGCAGACAGAGCAGAGCAATACTTGGGGTCACATGGTGGTGCTCCCCTCCCAGCTGCCCCCTAGCCTCCCATGGGAGGCCGGATGGGGCAGCACAATGGCTGTTTCCCCTTTGCAAGTACTTAATGGGAGTTAGCACTCCATGTCTGCACAACCCACAATGAGGGTCGGATGCTTGGGAGACCACAGTTCCTGTTCAGTCAATAAGAGGGCAGAGATTTAAAAAAAGCCTGGCATATTATGTGCTATAAATATCAAGAGAATAGCTTAGCTTTTGAAAATGACTTTAAAAACCCTGTTGGCCTGGCTTACCCAAACGGGGTGATGCTGACAGGCTGGTACATTGCTGGAGCACCACACTGTGCACTCAGTAGCACCCACTGCCACACTGCTAATGACAGCAGGGAGCTGACAGTGGAAAATAAAGACCTGACAGCAAGGGTTTTTCTTATTTTGCACAGCAAACAAGACTGGTAAGCAGGGTGTGACCACATCTCCTTGTCTAAAGGTGTTACGTCACTTACAGCCTGTCAGGCATTTATCTTCACACCACCACTTGCCAAGGGTCATGGACAAGATGGTCAATCCCCAAGATTGGTGGGCATCTCAGCTCCCCATTGCTGCCCTCTCTGCCTCTCAGGGTGGATGGAGATAGTCAATATTTCCTAAAAAAAGTCCTTCTTCCAACATACAAGTTGATGGAAGGAAGGGAAATACAAAAGGGTATTGCCTGGAGATGTAGAGAAGAGGAGAGGCAGGACCATGACCCAAGAGCCAGGGATGTGCATTTCAGGGATGCCCATTCCAGGGATGCCCATCCCAAAGCCCACAGCACATTCATTATTTCCAGACACACATGATAGAACCATTGAATCGTTTGATTTGGAAAGGACCTTTGAAGACCATCTGGTCTAATCCCTGCAGTGAGCAGGGACACCTACAGCTCCATTAGGTGTCAGAACACCATCCAGCCTGACCTTGGGTGTCTCCAGGGACAGGGCATCCACCCATCCACTCCGATAGTTTCAGAAATGACAAAGCATCTGCTCCTACTTTAATATCAACCCTGCTGATACTGCCAGAAACAATATATAATCACCGTTGCAATTATTATTGATAAACTGGATTAAAAAAAATTAATTAAAAAAACAAAAAATAAAAACCTGGATTTCCTAAGAAGCCCTGCAACAACTACTGCAACTAGAAAATGGACACCCTCATCCTATAAAACTCACTCTGACTATTGGCACAAGGACAAAGGCCTTGTTTAAGATGTAGCAAAACAAATTTCATATCTGAGGAGTAGCTAAAAATAACATAACCCTGAAGCTTAAAATTTCTATTAGGAACCTAGTTTAAAAATAAATTCATAACCATTTTCAGATACTTGCTTATTTAAAAAATAGTGAAGATGTATTGATATAAGCTCGTGAATTTAAAGCAATTATCTGAAGTTCGCCGAGAGTTCAGACAAAATCAAAACAGGCAGAGCTGCACGTCATCTCTGCTCTGTGCCACTGAGCTGAAGCCCAGCACGGTCAGCCCCCCTCCTCCCTCTTTGCATCGCTGTGACTCACAGCATGCTCCAGAAAAGGATAATATTATTCCTAGAGAGAGACTGCACCTCCAGCATCTGCTGAAAAGTCCCCTAGCTGACTAAAAGGAACTTGAGCTCCTGATATCTATTTTTAATATCAAGCTTCTTGCACACACAGTGATGTGCACGGCACACAAATACACAATCACTGCAATTGACACAAAAAGATTAAGCAAACTCAGGCAAAAAAAAAAAAAAAAAAAAAAAAAAAAAGCTGCATGAAGTGCAATACCTCTGCAGGAATGGTCCATTTTATTGTACTTGAAGTACCCGCTTTTGCACTGGCAGAGTGCAACCCCATCGAAGTCAGTGCACTCAGAGGTCTCCTTGTCACATTTGGGGTCCTTCTGCTTGCACAAGCTGCCAACTGTTGGGAAAACGCAGCCAACATCAGCACAGTTCTCTCTGAACACAACAGCATGCACGTTTGCTTTCCCCAGGCATTCCATTCAGCTCATTTCATCTCTCTTTCTCACTTTTTTTAATAATATCTGTTCCATTTTGAGATGGTCAGCATCACATTATGCCACAATTTCATACATATCTACCATCTTTTGTACAAGCAAATTGAGTGGGGGGAATAATAAATATTTCAGCTCAGAGGCTGGAAGGGAAATTAAAAAGAAAAATTTGTTTTGGCTCAAGCAGAAACACATCCTCCCCCTGAGACAGTTCAGCAAAACCATTTTTAAGGTTATATCTCGCGAAGCATTTTGCTCAGCCCAAAAGAGCTTCTTCCATTCCAATAGCAAGCACTGCATTTTCTTCACTTTTGAAACAGAGTTGGTTCTTCCATTTATAGTACTTTGAAGCAACATTCTACCTTTAAAAAACAGGTTTATTGGCATGAGCATTCAGCAAAACTGGGAGTGAACAATGGAAATTGTGTCACACGATTGTGACACAATGGAAATTGTGACACAGTGGAAATTGAGCCTATGCATTTTACTGGGAGGTGGAATAACTGTAACCAACAAATGAAAGCATATGAGAAGCAGGAACTTCTATGGGATGTGTGTCACTCACTTGGAGCTCCTCTTTTACACCCCTCTCCCATAATTTATCATAATTTATCCTTGGATCTGTACTCGCACACCAATAGAATATATTTCTTTCTAAGTTTTTGAACCTGAGGTAACCACTGGATATAATTTTGAGCTAGCTCAATAAAATGATTTAAATTAATTCAGTCTACAGTGCTGAGTTGTGGCTTTCAAGTATGGCATATTTAAAGCCTGGACATAGTCCTGTCCAGCACTGGCAGCCTTCTCCAGACACCTCTGACCTTTGGCAGCCAGAAGACTTGGGAGAGAGGTGGTTCTTGGTACAGAAACTTGTGAAAAAAAGAGTGATCCATTTTTATACCCCACCATATCCCAACTCCTGGCCACACAGGTGGAATAATACATCTCCAAGAACCATGCAGATGTGACTCAAAGGGACATGGGGTAGTGGGCATAGTGGTGATGAGCTGATGGTTGGACTACATGATCTTAGAGGTCTTTTCCAATCTTAATGATTCTGTGATTCAATCTTAAGATGATTCCTGTTGAAGTGAGACGGAAACTTGCAGAGGAATTTTTCTGAATCCCAGAATCTTTCTCTCCACTTTCTTAAAGGACCCAACCCAAACAAATCTGCTGTGCTGCTTACCTCTGTGGAGTGGTTTCAGGCTGGAGATGAACTGGCAAGGGTCAGGAGGAGATTTGCAAGCCCGAATGTAGCTTTTCACGGTGCCGACAACATCATAGAAAGTCACGTTGGATGCTAAAGAGAACGTGGATTGCACTGAAACATGCACAACATTTGCCTCCCTAACAGAAAACAAAACAAAACAGCCCTGAGTACCACGGGTCAGTCTGATTTCACGGTTAGTACGTTAGCAATCTGCTAGTTATTAGTGCAAGCAACACTTAACATAGACATGATAGCACACACATACTGAGAAAGCTGTCTGAGGCAGCAGATCTGTGGCTGCTCAGCAAACTGTCCTCAGTAGGAGGACTGGGATGGATGGCCAGGGTGCAAAGGGATTTCCAGTGCCCCCATGCTGCTGCTGGGCTTGAATTCATTAAGCACAGCACCGGTGGATCAGACTCAAAATGTGGACCTCTAGCTGAACAACCCAAGTATTCACATGGCTGGCACCATTCCTCACTCTGCCTTGTGGCCACTTACCTGGTGGCTTTGACTGTGGAGTGGTAGTAACCAGGCAAGCCTGACAGAGAGGCGTTCAGCTGAAAAGAAGAGAAGAAGAGTTGTTGGAATGGAGCAGCACAGCTCCCAGTAGCACCCCTAGCCCCAGGACAGACCCCAGGTGTGGGTGGTTGGACAACCTGGATGGTTCAACACTTAGAAAGGCTAAATCCAGACCAGAGAGCCCTGTGGCTGCTGTCACAACTATAAGGGGAGTGACACATGAGGACCCAAGCAGTGCTGCTGCCACCACACAGGGACACTCACCATTGTCAGGATTTCACGCTCCACTTGCAGGAGATCTGCATACTTCCCGTGGGTGACGTTAAGTTTCAGGGGCACCTGACCGATAAATATTCTTACTAAAAAGGAGAATAAGACAGGTGAGTTGGAATACGTGACTCCTTTCTGTAAACCAAAACTAAGCAACACTGACTCATTTAACACAGAGAGAGACGGGGAAATTTAGTGGCAAGATGGTTTCGGGTGCCAAAGATAATTTATAGTAATTTGGGGTAAAGTAAAATCTTTTTCCCCTCTCTCCAGTGCAAGGAAAGCAAACCAAGTCAAGATGAAGCAGTGGAGAAAGGACATTTTCATTTTTTAAACTGCTGGACAGAATGAGCAATGATGTTTGAAAGGAGGCCTGAAAGATGCATTTTTCCATGCTTAGAATTAGATTTGATTCATGGCAACAGAATGCAATAATCCAACTCGTCCAGACTCAGAGAGATAATATCCCTAAATCTTGTATTAAGTGTCATGAGATACTCAGTGGAAATGAGAACTCAGAGCTCAAGTTTTATGTTCCACCAGAAAAACAAATACAGTTGCAGATAACGTTGTAAAGCTTCCAATTCTTTCCCATTCTTTCCCATCTGCAGAGCCTATCTTCACCACAAATTTTGTATCAGACGGCTCTAATATAACAGCTTCTGGTAGAAATGAGACTGGAATCACCTTCATGGTATTTACATAATCTGCCCATGGCCCAGTCCAAGGCGTAATCAAAACAACTCTCTAAATTAGAAGCTGACACATTCCTACAAGAAGAAATGTTTCAAAACACCCTTTAGGGGACACCTCAGCCATGTCACTCAGCAAAATTTCTATGCCTTAATCCTCACTGATTAAGGGTCAGAAGAAACATCAGCAAAACAAATCCCCCCTTCACAATGAGGCATTATAAGTCCTTGGGATTTGAGCCTTTTAATAGGAAAGGAGGGGGCCAGAATGCAAGTCCCAGATAATAATTGTGCTGCACAACAAATGTGAAAGGTAGGAAACAAGACCTTGATCTTACAAAGGCTTTCACAGCTGCTTAATTCCATACAGATGGTTGAGCCAACTGAAGTCAGGCTATCAGTAAAAGTAGTAGTTGGGAGGTATACTAAGCTCCTGAACTTGTCTGAGCCTGGGTTAATTTATTTTAAAGGATTACAGATCATTATCTCCATCATTTTTCCCTTTTGTTTTTTTGCTTTTGTTTTCTTACCTAAGTTGCACTTTCCTTTTTCCATCTCATATCCAAGAGGGCACTGACAGACATAGGAGCCATGGGTGTTGTTGCAGGTGGCCAGTGCAGGACAAGGGTTGGAAAGACATTTATCCACATCTAGAAAACCAGAAAAAAAGACCAGCCTATAGTTGCAGAATTACAAACATCAACAACTGCTGGGCTAAAAAAGATCAACTTGGCTCCTTTTCTGTGACCCCCTGAGCATTATCAGATGATTCATTGCATCATTTGCACTTACTGCTTATCCTGTTCTTAATTATTCTGCTGGAGCTACAGGAATAAACACAAAACACTTTCTGTTGAATATTCATTCCGAAGCCCTTGAGACCCAGTGTTGATCCATGCTAATATTAACACCCAGCCTGCTTGCAGCACTGCTTCTGTAATCCCAGAGTGCTTTTCAAAGACAAGCAATGCTACAGCTACGGATGGCTGAAGAACCATGCAGCCCTGCAGTGCAGACAGCCCCAACTGACCCCAGCCTTAGGACACACAACACAGGATAATCCCTGTGCTCTGGGCTGTCTGCCCTGGCTACCTAGCACCAGCAAGAGGGTGAGTGGTGCCTCTGATCTAAGCAGCCAGAAACGAGTGACAAAAAATCCATTCCCTTACAGTTGTTTATTCTGTATAATTCCATAGGCATAATTAATACCGAGCAGTTGAGAAATAACCTTTAAATACCTAATTAGTGGTGGAATATACACTACTGCCAGTATTTCACCGAGATTAATGCAGTCAGTATACACAATATCCTACAGTGGCATTAGGGTCAGGCTCCTGAACTTTAAGAACAGAATCGATTTCCATTCGTATAAAGCAGCTCAATACATTTATTTGGGAAGAAAAGAAGCGTGGCAGCAGCGACAAATGAAATCCTTTGTTCTTCTGTGGGGCTTTTTGCTGATAGACCCCTTGCAGTGCACTGCAGTCAGGCATTGCCACCTCTATCCTCCTGCACCCCAAGAGCCTCCTGTCCCTTCTGCTGGGCAGGGAAACATCTGGTCCAACTCCAGTGCAAAGAACAGGGACGCCTACAGATCCATCAGGTGCTCAGAGCCCCATCCAGGATAAGTATCATTATGGATTCAAAGAACACTCCTGGACCACAAGGTAATTAAAAATCAAATCCAGAATGGTTGAATAGCACATTTCTCAGCTTTTCTTTCCCAGTCTTGGTTATCACAACACACTCAGCAAGACCACGGTGTATAACCTACCAGGAGAAGTGATGGGTCCTCAAGGAGAAATTTATTTAGTGAGATGGGGAGAGAACAACCATAGGTCACAATAGCAGAAAAACTTCCAATGAAAATACTGACTGCTGGCCAGCTGCCTTTTCTCATAAGAGAGATACTGATCTATTTTTCATGACAAATGTAAAGTACATCCTAAGCTTACCCGGAAGGCCATCAGCTTGATTTTTTTTTTAAATTCCCAAATTCCAGTTTAATATTTCCATCAGAAACCTTCACCAAAATGTTCACTTTTTTTTTTCTTTTTTTTTTTCTTTTTTTTCCCCAGCAGCTCAGCACAATTGTTAAACCTCTATCTTAAAAATACCAGAATGGAGACAGAATTCTTATCCTCAAATCCTGCTGACAGTGGACTTGTCACATACACATATGTAACCCTTCAAAGACCCTCCATGTGAGACCCTGTTGTTGTTGGCCCTGCTGCTGAGCACTGTTAGACACATTACCTGTTGCTGGAGACGTTGATCTCATGCCAGCTGTGCTACTTGATGGCAAGATGGTAGTTGATTTGATAGAAGTCAGTGTAGTTGTGCTCACAGTGGTCCTGCTTGTTGGATGGACTACAGGAGGACTCGTAGCAGGGATGACTTGCTTGGTGACCTTACTAGGCACTGTAGTGGTGGGATCCACAGATTTTGTGCTTTCACCAGTAGTATAAATGTGTTTAGTGGTAGTGGCTGTTGGAGCTCTGTGGGTTTTTGTGGTGCTAGCATCACTCAGGGTTGGCTGGCGACTGGCTGGCGTTGTCAGTACAACAGGTTTCACTGTGGTCACTGCCACTGCAGGGACAATGGCACTGTGGCTTGTTGTGGTTGTCAAGGTACTGAGGGGCACATCTGTGGGCTCAGTCTGTGGGGCATCACTGGCTGTGATAAGCAGAGGTGGAGATGTTGCCTTCCCAGAGCTACCCAGCTGGGAGGTAGCACTCCTTGGTGACATGATTTCTGTTACCGGTGTGGCAGCAGACATGGACACAACACGGCCACCGAGATGCTCCATGGGCTCCGTGGGCAGAAGGGGAGACCTGGTCATGTTGAAGGAGGTGTTGTTTTGGAGCTGGTGTGTGCTACTGTGCTTGGTGGTCTCTCGGGAAGAGCTCCCAGCCACTGCAGCTGTGGAGGGCACCCGCCTGGATGCAGTTGTAGCGGTGGGGGTGCTTGCTGGGCCACTGTCACTGGACTGTGAGACAGATGATGCTGATGAAAACAGAGGCAATAAAGATACTGAAGAATAAGACGGGGAAACCAATGAGGAAGTGGGCAAAGAGGATGATAAAGCCTGCAGAGAGGTTGAAGATGCCATCACAGAGGAAGAGAGAGGCTCAGATGGCTCTGATGTTGCATACAGATGAGTTGGAGGTGGTGTTGATGAGAGTGAGTGATGCAGTGATGATGCTGAGGAAGAGCGTGAAGATACTGATGAAGCTAGAGATGACCTGCCAGTGGGCAACAACCTGGAGTCAGTGTCAAAGACAGTTGTATTTTGTACATTGCCTACAGAAGCAGAAGTCAGTGGTTTGGAAGAGTGCACCAGCAATGGCTCCGTTGATGGTTGAACAAAACTGCCATCACTGGATATGTTGTTCTTCCTGTCCTGTGCCACAGGTGATTTCGATGAATCAGAAGGGTTGGAAATTTCTGAAAAAAATGTGGAACTTTCAGAGGAGTCAGCAGAGGTGCTGCTGTTTGAGATAGATAGGAGAGTCCTTTCTCCTCCTCTGGTGTATATGGTTGAAATGTATGTGCCGTCTGTATGAGAAACTGAGGTCCTTTTCTCTCCATCAAAGCTGCTGACTGGCTGATGGCTACTTGGAAAGCCTGCAGTAAGAAGACAAAATGCATCAGAAGGACAGGAAAAAAAGAAAAAGAAAAAAAAAGAAAGCATTTTAATGTCATATTAAAACTATTTGATAAATATATAAAATGTTCCTGTCTGTAAACTGGCTCATACTAAAAAATAAGAGCATCATCCAAGCATAGCTATTGAGCTACCTACCACTCCTTAGCTTGTTCAAAAATGGTGAACTCTGACAGACATAAGGCACCCAAGAAAAATGCAGGTTTCTTACAAAACTCTTCTTCCAGCATTGCTTTTCTAATGTGACTGAGCTCTTATCATTCTGTGATATTTTGTGGGAAGCTAAGTAGCAAGTCATCTTTCTCTTTATCTCTCAATTTACAAAACTCATATCCTCTCCCTCTTATCCTCCATTCAAAGCACATCTTTGTTCTTCAGCTGGTTTGCTTTTAGGCACACTGAACTTCATGACTCTATAGGATATTATTGTGTTATGTTAATTTGCATCTTATCATGAACTCATTGATTGAAAATTTTGCAGTCAGGAAATCCTAAATGAGTAGCATATCAACCTGCAGATCATTTAGCATTAAAAGAGAAGTCAATCTTATACTACAAATTTCAGAATGTATATATAACTTCAACAATCACTACAAATAAAAAAAAAAAATAGTATATTAAAAAATTAAAAATTTGATTTAAGTCTATAATTGATTCTCTATAACAGACTCTATAATTCATGCTGATCCACAGCATGAAACACTTCTTAAAGGATTTCCCACAAAGAAAACAGTTAGGATGCAAAAAAAGCTTTCCATGGCCATCAGAACAGGAGAGCTTCCCCGCTAGTGCCCACCTTGGAGCTTCACCTCTGGAGTGACTGCCATGTCAGTGGGGCCTGGCTTTGAGTCCTCAGCTGTCGGACACATGAGAACACCTTCCCAAGGACACCCAAGCATGGCACTGAATGTACAACTGACTGAAAGCTTTGCATATTACATAAGCAAATCCAGGACAGCGGGAACATTAAAAACAAACAAACAAAAAAGATGGGAACATGCTAACTTACTTGTGAGATCATTTTGGAAAGATGAATCAGTGAGTAGCTTGGAAGAGTGGGTGAAGAGAGTCTCTGTCGCGAGGCCTTCGCTGCCAACCGAGGTGTTGGCCATCCCACTCTGCTCCACTGACACCAGCCGAGCTGGCTCTGAAGCACTGGTGGCCTCGGTGTGGGAAGCAGAGCTCTCTGTGGTATGGGTCAGCACGCTGATCGTCACCGGTGTCCCCTCTCTGCCACCAGCCAATGTGGCTGAACCATATACGGGATTGGTATGGGGGCTGGAAATCCCTTCCTCCATACTTGAGCTGCTTAGCGAGTTATGGCTGCTTCCCACAGCTGAAACAGGATCAAAAATTGGGTACATGATTTTACCATCACAGATGAGAGAATGCTCGTGAGCTATACAGTAATTCTAGTTTGAAATGAGGATTAAGAAAATTGCACAGATAAATACAGGAAAGGTGGATCTTGCATATCTATCACCTTAAATAATGATTTAACAGATCAAGCTTATTTCAAAGGAGGAAGACAATTTAAATATACAGGATACCATATTAGGCTGTTTATAGTTATCAGCCCAGCCCAGTTAGGTTGTAGATGACAGCACGAAGACATAGCACAGGTTTCTGAGACTGCTTCAGTTAATCATCCATAGCTGCAGATACACAATACCAACAAGCTCAACCATGGCAAATACACAATACCAATGAGCTCAATCTTGACAGATATACAATACCAATGAGCAATCACAACAGCTTATAAATATTGCCCACAACACCTGCAACAGCTCTGAACAGTGCTAGAGGGAGGAGCTTCAACCCCATGGAAGAGCCAAGGGCAGGGAAGGGGGGTTGTCCTAATTCAAATGCCATTGAGGAGCTCAGAAAGACTCACTGGAAGGTTCAGCAGCAGAGAAGTAGGTGGACACTCTGGATGAAAAGGTGACTTCAGGCTCCGTGGATGCTGTATGGATGGAGGAGACATGTCTGCCTTCAGGCCACGCTGGGGAAGATGGGATGGAACTGGAGAGGGGCTCCTTGGCCATAGCTGGGTGAGATGTAGGGCTTTCCACCACCATGCTCCATGTGCCATGGTTTGCTGCATCCTGAGATGTCCTTTCCTCATGGGTGGAGAGCATGGTTAGAATGTACGTAGTCTCAGTAGCAACACCAGAAACCTGTTGTCCTCCCTCTGGAACTGCAAAGCAGAGATAAACATACATATATATATATATTCCATTAATAACAATTTTGAGGCCTCAATGAGGGCCAAAATCTGAACATGCCCATTCCCAAAGGGATGAAACAGGGAGAAAGGCAAGCAGCCCAGACAGAGCTGCCTCCGCCGCACATCCTGCAGGTCAGCACTTCTGTCCTGCTCACTGCAGAGATGTGAGCTAGTGGCCAGGGAGCTCAGAATGCTCTCACTCTTTGAAAAAGACAGGATTTTAAATGCAGGGGGGGGAAAAAAAGACACTCTTCAAAACTTGATGTTGAAATATTAAGAGCTGGATGGTGGGAACCCGGTCCTTGGTTTGAGGGTGGAGTTCAAATGGTTGCTCCGTCACAGTCTATATGTGTGGTCTTGAAAAGCTGCTTGACTGTCTACATCCTGACAGGAAAAGCTGAGATTTCAATAGAAAATCTAGCTTACAACCAGAAAGCAAGGGTAGGAATTTGGGTGGGAGACCCTTCCTGGCAAACCCACAAAACCCACCTGAAGAACTTGGTGAGAATGAAGACACTGAAACACCAGGAGGAAACACAGGCAGCGGCTTTGTTGGAAGCTCATCAAGGTCAGCATCATGCTGTGAGACATCTCTCTGGCTGCCTGGCTCTGTCACAGAAGACAGCAGAAGGACCACATCCAGGGAGCTGGTGCCAGCTGGAGCGGGAGCAGAGCTGCCTGCACTGGTGTCTACCACGGGCTCGGTGGTCATGTTCCCACCTTTGGTGGCCATCACCAAGCTGGGTGTGCTGGTGACAGAATCGTCGGGCAGCCTTCCTCCTTTGGCTGAGGTTGTAGCCCCTTTGGCTGGGAAAAGATACAAATTGGATTTATACACTTTAAAGTGCGAGCAGATGGGTCCAGTCTCTTCTATCTCCACCCTCAGGCTGACAAAGTGGGTACAAATATAAGGCGGGAGGAGACTGAAACCTCGAGATGTCTGAGAGGACACGATCCTCCCCAGCCCGAGGATCTGGGGAAAGGCTGCTCACAGGACTGCACCCTGAAGAGGGCACCAAAAACAAGAGGTGGAAGCGCTGGTGTGCTGAAAGGGAAATGTTCCTTCATAATGCCCCAAAGCATTGCCCAGCACCTTCTAGAGAAAAGGAGGCTCAGAGGAGACCTCATTGCTCTCTATAGCTGCCTCAAAGGAGGTTGTAATGAGGTGGAGTTATCTCTTCTTGCAAGGAACAACTGACAGGTTGAGAGAGAATAGCCTCGGATTTCACCAGGGAAGGCTCAGGTTGGATATTAGGAAAAATTTATCCACTGAAAGGGTTGTGAAGCATTGGAATAGGCTGCCCAGAGAAGTAGTAAAGTCACCATCTGTCGAGGTACTCATTGTGTAGATGTGGTGCTTAGGGACATGGGTCAATGGTAGACTTGGCAGTGCTGCATTAACGGTTGGACTCAATGACCTTAGAGGTATTATCCAACTGAAATGATTATATGATTCTAACATCTCCCTCACCCCTCTCCACACAGACTGGAGACCTACAGGATGAGGCCCCCGAGGACAGAATGAGCTCACCTGTGGCAGAAGCACTGCTTGAAATGTCAAGCAGTGACCCTGGGGAGAATGCAGTAGCCCCAGTGCCACCATCAGCCCCTGCTCCCAAAGGCTGCCCAGGAGACAGGGTCCAGTCTGGAGGGTCAATAGTTTTGGCACCAGAGGTGGAAATTTCTGCCGGATGGACCAGGCTGGTGCTGGCAGGCAGAGACCGCAACGTCCTCCCTGTGCTTCTGGTGGCTGTGGCGGACATGGAGTCACTGGTGGTGTGGAAATCAGTTCTCTTCTCTGTGGCCAGGGTGCTAAATGGCATATGGCTGCTTCTGAAAGCTGAGACATGATAAAGAAAAAAATTGCAAATGCAAAACTGTAACATATATATAACATTACAGATGAACTTTCTGCCAGTAGAACCCAGAAACAACAAGCGCCTATACATATAGGCAGAAAATAAAAGAAGATGCCAATTTTGAGAAAAAGAGAATTTCCAAAGATGTGACTCCTTCCCGTAGAAATTTTTCTTGTAAAAGATGTGGTTTGATGCCACAAAAAGTGATGTTATGTAGAAACTGTTGAACTACTACACCTTGCACTTGATTTCAGCATTAAGTGATTGAGGGCACCCTATCCTACTAGAACAAACACATCTCTTAACAAGCCTGAAAAGCCTGGAATACAGCTCAGACAGGGCACAACGCTGAGCAGCGAAGTGGTCAGGGAGAACAGGTCATGAAGGAATGGGCTCAGAGGGACTGAATTCCTTCAGCACTACAACCAGGTCCAGGAGCAAAGAACAGAACAAAAGACCTGAGACCACATACAAATTGAAGCTGATTTGGTTTTGGGAGGCAGCACAGCCCATGGGGAACATCACAGAATCTGAAGTTGGGTCCCTGGGATCACAAGGACACAATCGAGTCTCCACTTGCTTAGTTCCCATGTCGAAGAAATAGTGATAGCAACTGGAAATGGCAAAGAATTTCGAAATGATTTGAAAGTGAATTTTTCTTGGCCCAAGGAAACTTTCCATATGTGTGCCTTTTCTGTAAAAACACCAAGCCAAACTTTCTCCTCCTTAAAAGCATTTTCTATATAGTTGTAATACATTTTGAGGTGTGCAGGTAGAGTAGGATAAAGTAACCATCCTCCTTTTACTCCTCACCTATGGAAGGGCCTTCTGCAGAAGAAGGAGAGAGTGGCACTGAAGGTTCTGCTTCAGGCTGGCTGGAAGCTGTGGTCTCCCTGGACCCAGGCACTCTGTGGGTCTCTCTTACAGAAGAGGCAGGTGGTGATCTGACAGCGCCTGAGGTCCCAGTTGCACCACTGCTGGAAGCAGAGACTTCTGCTGCCCATCCACTGCTGTTTGTGGCAGACCTCGGAGGTCTCCCCCCGCTGCCGGTGGCTGTGGCTGAAATGTAGGCACTGTTGGCAGAGGATGCTGTGGTTTCTTCCTCTGCTGTTGACGTGTCAGTTGGCTGGTGGCTGCTTCTGACACCTGAGATACAAGAAAACCAGATCTGATCAATGCATACGGAGTTACACAGATGATGGGTAGTCTTCATATGTATATATATATGTATATCTTTATAAACAGCGACTGCTTTTCGCAGTATGGGAGACTCAAGTAGGCCACCGATATTTTTCAGTTTTTCAACCAGAAGCTGAATACCAATCCCAACCTTCCCCCAGCCCCAGTGCAGCCGCTCATCCAACACCGACTGATGGCGTTATCTACAGGAGAACAATGCAAACTCAGTGATGCAAAATCCAACTCAGTCACACAGCAACCACATACCTGCAAATGTACGTCTGGAGGCAGAGAGCGAACTGGCAAGCAAAGGTTCTCGGGGCTGTGTAGAGAGGTCTCTCTGCCAGCTGCCAGCTCCATGTGTCCCAGCTTCCAAGGAGGACAAAGTGTCCCCTGAAATGCTGGTGGGCTCAGGGCTGGTAGCAGAGCTCGGAGCAGAAGCCAGTGTCCCCACTGTCATGTTGGTGAGCACAGCGGACACATCTGAGTGCAGCATCACCTCTCCAGCAGTTGGGATGCTCCTGGGCTCTTGACTGCTGTGAGAGGCTGAAAAAAGAGAAAAGAAATAGAAAACTGCACAAACTGAAGCAGCTGGGAAGGTTTCGTCCCGGCAGACAATATATGTGTGAATATTTACTACTGGGAAATCATTAGGGCAGGGAAAAACCAATCTCCACATAAGAACTCCTGAAGTAATAGCTTGCAAAATTCTACTGAAGGTTTTCAAAGAAAATCTATCCTCCTCTTCCAACTAGAATAATATTTATCCATACTTTCATTTCTGTGAAATGTTTTTAAACGTACAGAATGTGCCAAGTACAATATTATTCCTCCTTTCTTTAAAATAGAAAGGATGTATTTTGTTTATAAAGACTCTTTAAATAATGTTCTGACTTATACAGCTAGCCATCAAAACTCACATGTGGAAGTGCTGCCTGCGTTGGCAAGCAGCAGATCTGCAGAGGACACGGTGGCCCCAGTGCCACCATCAGCCCCTGCTCCCAAAGGCTGCCCAGGAGACAGGGTCCAGTCTGGAGGGTCAATAGTTTTGGCACCAGAGGTGGAAATTTCTGCCGGATGGACCAGGGTGGTGCTGGCAGGCAGAGACCGCAACGTCCTCCCTGTGCTTCTGGTGGCTGTGGCGGACATGGAGTCACTGGTGGCCTGGAAACCCCATATTCTCTTCTCCAGTGATGAGCCTTTGGATGGTTGGTGGCTGCTTCCAGCGGCTATGGCACAACAAAAGAGCTGGATTTTTGTGTATGAAATTATAAACAGATGGATCCGTTTTCTTCCCAGATGCTTACACTGCATGTATGCATATTAAGCAAAGGAAGTTTTCAATCTGGACAAAGTGCTCTTCTGGAAAGGCATGGATCTCCTCAATTCAGGGTCACCCAAGTTATTGCTCGTGCAAGAACTGTGGCTCAAAGTCACGAAAGCACTGCACCAAAACCCCCATGGAAAAGCCTACAAATGGTGGAGTAATCCAGCTCACTCAATGAAAAGTTGTTTATTTTGCACCCATCCCACTCCAAATCCCAACAGCCTGGCTCTACCAAACACATGCAAAACATAGCACTGGTTCAAGAGAGCAAAAGCTACGCAGAGGCTTCCAGATGTTCTGAAGCTGTGACACAAACCTGAGGACCAGCAAGGCTCACCTCTGGAACTGTTTTTGGAGGTGGGTGATCCTATGAACTCAGGGCTTGTGGAACTCCATGCAGCATTCTCAGGATCCAGCGTGGTTCCTCTTGCACCCGTCTGGGTGCTGGGAGCATGGGGAGAAGAGGGGGGCTGACCCGGGGAGCTGGGCACAGGGGTGGTGGGGAGCACACTTTGGGCCTGCGATGCTGGGGATGAGGATAGAGCTGGTCCTGGCGAAAATGTCCTATCTGTGTCCACAGGATGACTAGGAGAAGCCAGTGCCCTCCTGCCTCTTGCCTGGCTTTCAGCAGCTGCAAAGAGCAAGGGAGAAGAGAGAAACTGATCTTCCCGCTGACCAGGTCAGGGTTGAAGCAGCATCACCCATAGTGGTACCTAGTGCTACCCTACGCAGTAAATTAGGGTCATAGCAGCATTTCCCACATTTCCTGCATTTATTGTGGAACATGCTGCCACAGAGATGGCTGGGAACAGAGGGTTTCCATCACCAAAACATGTCAGCATTCCAAAATCTGTCTGCATTTGTGCACAGCAAGAGAAAATTGGATCTATTGCAAACCACTACAAACGTGTAAGGTGGGGAGTGCTCTGCCAGGACACCCAACAGCTGGCAGCCAGGCATTTGTCTGGGATGTGCTCCTACTGTAGTCCTCAACCAGGAGAACCCAAGGAATTAAAGAACTAAAGACACCCTCTTCACTCATATCCCAATAAGGCATTTATCTCACCCAAGGGTGATAAGCAAAAAACGGAAACAGAGATAGGGCAAGCAGCGTGTGGGAATCTGAACATCAGAACTCACCAGGAGGGGAAGCGGGGCCAGGAGGGCTGCTCCTTGTGCATCCCTGTTGTTGCAGGGAGAAAGTGCTGGTGCTGGCAGGGGGAGCAGTGTACTCTGCCTCTTGCCTGGTGCCACGCAGTGCTGTGGTGAGCTCCAGGTCCCCCATGAGAGAGCTGGAGGTCCTCATGGCCATGTCCAGGCTTCTCTTCATCTGATGGCTGCTGTTGATGGCTGAAAGGAAGAGCGAAGAAAAATCCCATTGGTGCTGATGTGTGAGGCCAAGATCTGAGCTCATTTGCACTAGAGAAAGTTCTGCATAATCATAACACAGCCATGACATTTAGTTTTGGATCCGCACCAGTGTAAATTGGATTGGTTGTTGGTGCCAAATGTCAAAACTCACCACTGTGTGCAGGAGCAATGGCATTCAGCACCCCCACATGTTTTGTGTGCATGAGGAAGAATAAATCTTCAAAGGAGAGCAAAAATAAAAACCCAGGCTCCACGTGCCCATCACAGGGTAAAGGAGAGACACGATGGTGTGGATTGCCCTGGCATCCTATGCTCTGCAGCCCTTCCAGAAGCAGGCAGGTGGCCATGAGCACAAGAGCCTCTGGTGCAATTTCCAATTCTCTGAAGTCCTTCTGAAAATTATAGCAAGCAGCACAAGCCTCAGCCCCAAACACCCAGCAAACACCCTGGCATACAACATGGGGACCCAACAGAGATCAGCCAAACACTGACCCCTATGTGATCTAAGCACATCCCACCTTTAAACTCCACATTACCATAGGCATCAAGAGAAATATTTTGCTTCCAGCCCAAAGCCATCACACCGCTTGTGGGAACCAGTGTGTGCATTTCCCATTAAAACTAGTCCTGATCCTCACCAGGCAGAACAAGGCTGTGAGAGGCTCTCTTTGCAAGCAATAGCAAGACGGCTGGCTTGGGGAGCTGAGTTACAGCACAGCCAGGACAAACAGATCAGATTCCAGCAGATTTCCCAAGGCCTTGGGTTGGCTGGGTGTTGTGAAATGGCAGCACAGGCTGCTCAGGGAGGTGGTAGAGTCACTGTCCCTGGAGGTGTTTGAGAACCATGGAGATGTGGCACTGAGGGACGTGGTCAGTGGGCATGGTGAGAATGAGCTGGGACTGGACTTGGTGATCTCACAGGTCTTTTCCAACCTTTATGATTTCCAACCTTAACAAGAGAACTTGAGTTGGGTGAGACCTTTAAAGACCATCTGGTACAAACCCTTGCAATGAACAGAGACATCTACAGCTCTACCAGGTGCTCAGAGCCCTGTGCAGCCTGACCTTGAATGTCTCCAGGGACAGGGCATCTAACATCTCTCAAGGCAACCTGTTCCAGTGCCTCACTACTCTTATTAAAAAACACTTTTTCCTTATATCCAATCTAAATCTCTCCTCCTTTAGTTTGACACTATTTCCCCTTACCCTACCACAGCAGACCCTGCTAAAGAGTCCGTCTCCTTTCTTACAGCCCCCCTTTAGATACTGAAAAGCCACTCTCAGCTCTCCCCACAGCCTTCTCTTCTCCAGACTGAACAGCCTCAGCTCTCAGCCTGTCCTCATAGTGAGGTGCTTCATCCCTGGGATCATTTCTGTGGCCCTCCTCTGGATGCACACCAACAGCTCCACATCTCTCCTGTACTGAGGACTCCACCTCTGGACACAGTGCTCCAGGTGAGCTCTCACAGCACAGAGCAGAGGGGCAGGATCCCCTCCCTTACCCTTTTGACGCAGCCTAGGACATGTTTGGCTTTCAGGACACACTGTTGGCTCACATCCATGATCCTATGCAGGGACAGGTGGTGAAGGCTCAGCCCTGGATGCGTCCTCAGCCATGGGACAGCACAACACCAAAAACCACAGCACTGCAACATCTCACAGACATCCTCGGGTCCATCTCGGGCTGAGTTGAATGTAACGCAACGCAGCCTCCTCCGGTGGCAACGTGGCTGCAAGTGCAGAGCCCACATCTGCAGAGTTGCATCATCTCAGCATCACCCGAGGCTCGGGGTGGGGAAAAAGTCATCTAAACTTAGAAAACTCCCGGCTGGCGGGGAGGCAAAGCCGAGGAAGGAGCGCGGGCTCGGCAGGAGGAGGAGGAGCGGGGGCACGGCGCTGCATGGGGAGCGCGGCTGCGGATGTCGGGATCATGGGCGGAGGCCGCTTAGGAGCCAAGCAGGGTTGTGCGAACAAAAGCTGCAGCCCTAAATCTGGACCTTTCAGGGCGCACTGGGATTTTCAGTTTCCTTCCTTGTACTTGCCCTGAGAGGAGCAGCTCGAGGAGTGGGGGGGGAGGAGGAAAACCGGAGCTTAAAAAAATGTTCATGCTCAGAGACCGGTCAGCTCAGTGTAAACACGCCGATAATGTTGCTTCGAGCAGGTCCCTCGTGTGCACTAAGCACGGGAAGAATGCAAGAGGTTTTTCACCACATGCACTTAACCCTTTTCGCTAATTCTTTCAGCGTTGCAGCCACTTCCCCCCTCCTCAACAAGGAATAAGAAGGAAGGATTTCTCCAGCCACCAACTGCTCCAACCCATCGCAGCCGGGGCTTCACTCCAGCCACTGACCCTGTGGGTTTCGAGGCCCCCAGTGTGGGCGGCAGCAGCTGGGATACTGGTGGCCATCTGTCTGCTGGTGTCCATCTGTCCATGCTGCAATGGGGACGGATGTCCTGGGGCTGGGCTCAGGCTGCACTCCCGGGGCTGCCACCAAGGATGATAGGGGCTGGGTTTGCTTCTTATCCTTTCTAATAACTCTACGCTCATGATTCCAGAGCCTCAGGCTCAGAGCTACCATGAGAAAAGCAAAAACCTCAGCAATTCCTTTTAAAAGCAGTGCCCTGCAGCCCAGAGAGAGGTACTTGGAAATAAAGAGCACTCACAAACCAAGGGCCGCCTCCAAAGGCCAAGGACAAAGCCCACACCACAACAGGATGCTGTCCTGCTTGCCTAGGGCTTTCCAGCCATACCATTTGGTGTTCCAAACAGTGCTCCAAACAGTGCCACCGCCACCCAGGTCCCAGCTCCAGCCCAGGAACCTGCACCTCCTGCTCTTCCACTTGGATAATCTGGGCTTAACACACAGGTCTCTGGAACCCACACTGGTGGACATCACCGACCCACAGTTGGAGCAGCACCCTGAGCCTCTCTAGTCACCAGCTGTGGATTCCACACAGCTTTTGGCAACTGAATTTTAAAAAGCCCTGTTTTACAGTCCAGCCTTTGGAAAACACCTTCAAATACAAATCTATTTCTAACAAGCTCTCCATACCCACACAGAAACTCCAGCAAAACCCCCTGGAGCCAGAAGCACTAGCTGACAGACACCTCATTCCCTCTTTAAATCCTCCAGGCTGTTCCCTGACAGCAGTGCACCAGGAAAAGTCACCCACGCAGTGCTCCTCGCTCCTCTTTCCAGGGATTTAAGGTCCCCCTGGAGCATTCCAGAGCAAAACCAGCAGTGTGGGCAGAGCCGTACGCGACCTGATGTCGCTGCAGCATTTGCTCCCATCCGAGGACAGTGCTGCTGGAGACCGTCAGACGGCACCGGGAGGAAGTCTGCTGGCAGGGCTCCACCGCAGCTCAGTTGCTAGGTCACTGGAACAATAAAAAGGCAAGAAAAAACATCCTGGCTGCAAAAAGAAAAAAAAAATTGGGAAAAAAAAAAAGGAAAAAAATGAAAGAAAATAGCTACGGCAGCTCCATGAGTGTGCACAGTGTTGGTGAGGGGAGGTGGAATGAGAGTTGGGAGTGCAGGACAAGGCTGCTGCTGGTTTTTATGGGCTCAGAAGTTTGCTTATAAGACAGCCCTTCCTCACACAAATAAGGAATTAATGGAACCATGGAGTTTGCCTGCAGGGTTTGCGATTGTTACGAATCTCACTCAGGGTTGGCAAGGACAACAGTTCAGGGGAAGGTGGCCCTGCTTCTGGCGAGGCCAGATTAATTACCCACCGAATGCTGATAAAGACACACAGCCTCCCAGCAGCACCCAGCTCCCAGCAGCTGCCTCACATGTGACCATGGCCCACTGGGGCAGAGGGGCTGATCCGAGGTGGGGTGAGAGCAGCCCATGCATTGCGGAACTCCACTTTGCTTTCTGAGCCTTGCACTTCATTCAGGGCCAGGAGGGAGCATTAGCTCATTCTGCCTGACCTCATGTGTAACAGAAGTCACTAAATGCAGCATATTTACTCCCAGCTCAGTGCCTTGGATTTGACTTAAGCAGAGCTTGCAATGAAGAAGAAACACACACTGGTGTTGATGGACTGGCCTGGATGCCAGTGGGGCTGCTGGGTTTGGGATGGTATGGGGGTAGGAGCCATGTGAGCCCTTCTAACAGCACATGGGCTGTGCCCACAGTGGGGGAGAGAGCAGCAGCCACAGAGCTTGGTTTAAACCAGAGCCATGGCAGTGACATGAGTGGACTGGACAGCATGGAACAGGGGTTTGGTGCCACATTAGGGCTTAAATAGGATTCTGCTGGTTTTGGAGTGGGGTTTTTTTTTTTTTTTTGGAGGGGTTTTCTAAGCAGCATCACACTGGGAGGGGAGGAACGTGTTCACTCATTGCATAGGAATGGGTTGGGAGCACACAGCCAACCTGGGAGCTGAGGGCTGCTGACAGGACTGGAGGGAGGGGAAGGTCCCCAGGCCACTGAGCTGGGAGCTCCAGACCAGGCCTTTGCCCACCATTGCTGCACTCCCATTGAGACCCATGGATTCCCTGGCTTGGGGTCTGTGCAGCAGCCAAGCCCTGTAGGTGGTGAGAGCTGATTTGCCCATGGCCCCACATGGGGCTGCAAAGCAAGACCTGTGGGGCTGCCCCTACCCAACCCTGTGAAAACACCTTCACTGTGACTCTGTGCCCCCGATCAAGTTTCCCTCCTAAGAAATGTCCCTTTCAAAGGGCTTTTATCTGCAGGGCTGGCTGCTGCTTTCACCCTGTAGCCCATTCTGCATCTGCTGAAAGAGCCGATAATGTCCCGAAAGAATTAACATTAGTCCTGTAACCGAACCCAAATCCAACAATGATGAATGTTCTTTCCTTTGAGCTCTCCCAGGCCTGTACCAGGGGTGAGGAGCTCTCTAAGGATGCCTTTGTGAGCCGAAGCCACCGAAACCCCGCTCCTCATCCCTCAGACACAGAGACAATTGTGCCCAGCTCCAGCCCTGAGATAAAGGATGAGTTACAAGAGCAGGACTGTGCTCCACAGTCGCAGCCCTTGATTGCAGGGATAGCAAACCATGCTGTTTGTTTGCCAAGGTTTGCACTCCTGGTCGTGCATTCGCATGGCAGCACTTGGCATAGCTCAGTGCATTCCTTCCTTCTGTGTTACCTCCTAAACCACCTCCACTTGTCAGCTCGGAAGATCTTGCAGCTATACGAGACAAACTCAGCCATCACTTGTATGTCTTTCTTCCCAGAAGCTTTAGCTACCAGCTGCTATGGTTTCCCTGATAAGAAAGTGTTCTCTTACTGATAACAGCACAGATGCAGCCAAACCACTATTCAGAGATGCTGACAAACCCCTCCCCAAAGTAAATGTCTGAAAATGCAGTAGATAACCATCTTTGGGGTGATCCTGTGAGGGGAGATGGCTTCAGTTCCCTTCCAAGGCCCACGTTGTGCTTTTATAGAGCCAAATCCCAAACCCTTCCAACAGCTGAACTCCAACTTATACGCACCCCAGAAGCACTGTTCTGCCCCACACCAGCCCTGCTGGGCTGCAGCAATGTGGCCACCACCACCCCAACTTCACACCATTCACCCCAGCCCCAGCACAGCATGATGTTTCACACCGGCTCCTCAGGGCTTCAGAGATTTTCCACCAGAGGAAGGGTGTTACCAGCAGTGTCCTGACAGGCGGTGACGCGGGTGATTGTGCTCTGCAGCCCCCAAGTTCCTCCCATGGCTGCAGAGGCAGGGTGCTGTGAAAGCTCCTGAGCAAACACAGCAGCAAAATGAAGCCCTCCTTTGCTACCATGGGTCCATGGGAGGCTGCCCGTGTACCCAAAATCCCTGTACAGAGTTTCCCAGAGATGCCCAAAGCATGCAGAAAAACAGTGACAGATGTCCCAAAGGTGCATGCGCTGCCACGGGGATGTCACGGCAGCCACCCCCACATTCTTGGGTAGGTGCAGAGAAACATTCCTCAGCCCCTCCTCGCTAAACCAGATTCGAGTCAAAAAGGACATTTCCCTACTGCCCTCACAGCCATGAGCTCCTTTCTCCCTCTCTAATGACAGCCCCAGGGGCTAACTGGGCCTATTGGGACAAAAAGCCAAATTTTCTGCAGCTCTCAGTGCAGATTTTGGCAGCATCGCCCACAGCCGAGGTGCTGACAACAGTGGGGGAGATGCTCACAGCACCTGCTACAAAACCAGCTACCAAAAGAATCCACATCAGCACAGAGCAGGGTATTTGTACACCTAAGCCCCCTGAAGAGATCTTCCTGCATGGAGGACAGATGTTGTCAAATGCCTTCATCCAGAGCCACAGCAGGACTGGATGTGGACACCAGCACCACGGGAGATGGGTTGGCTTGTGCACTTGGTTCACCAAATAAAAGATATTTCTATTCCTTGTGAATTTTATATGGGTTTATCATCTCTTTCTCTGCCTAAACACTGACAAGCCCTAAAAACAAACCATCTTCTGCCACGAGTAGAATTCTGAACCCAGCCATCTCCATCAGCAAAACCCTGCAGGTGTTTCACCTTGCTCCAGCTGCCACTTCTTCAGGATGGGCTCACCATGCACAGCACATAGAAAAAGCTAAGAGCAGGGAAGGGATGGGACCCAGCATCCTAACACCTGCAGTACAGACCTCACCACTCTGACCCTAGCGCAGGCCCTCATTGTAAGCAGAACTAGCTCTTATCCTGCTTTCTCTTGAGCATCCCACTTTGACAGCAGCACTTCTACTACACAGGCAACAGCTCCACGGGCAGCCTGAAGGAGCTGAAGTTTACAGAGCTTCCTTTACTCGAGGGAACTGCATTTTTCTAAGATTATATTATAACTTGGGCTGGCCGCTCAGTAACGCAACATCATTTCCCTTTTGGGTGGGAAAGTTCTCTCCTTGTCCTCTGATTCGAATGATTTCAGCCTGAAAGGATGAACACGAGTTCTCTGCATAATCAAAGAGCCATCTTGATGCTGTGGTACAGTACAGGGGTATTAAAAATGCATGGCTGCTTCTGCATACACGTTGGCAAAGAGGGCAGAAGGGAAGGGTGGCCAGATGCAACAAACCCACACTCAGGATCATTAAGGTGGGAAAATGACTTCTAGGATCCCCAGTCCAACCACTGACCTGTGCCCACTGACCACGTGCCATACTGCCACATCACAGTTCTTGAACACCTCCATGGATGGTGACTCCACCACCTCCCCAGGCAGCCAGTGCCACCGCATCACCACTCTTCCAGAGAAGAAATGTTTCCTAACATCCAACCTGAACCTCCCCTGGTGCAACTTGAGGTCGTCACCTCTCATCCTATGGCTGTTACTTGAGAGAAGAGGTCAACCCCTACTTTGCCACAACCTCCTTTCAGGGAGTTGTGGAGAGCCATAATGTCTCCCCTGAACCTCCACTCCACCAGCCTGAAGAACCCCACTTTCTGCTGATGGTCACCCATAGACTTCATTCTCTCCCTGAGCCTCTGCTTGTAGCCCTCTTGCACCTGCTCCGGATGAATATCCCAGCAAATCAACCTCTAATATTTATGGAACAGCAAATTAAAATGCAAATGTTGCAAAACTGCTCAGAGAACTAAAAATTTGAATTTGTAATCAGGTCTGTTTCCACTGGAAATTAGATTCTGCCTTTTATGCTCAGCTGATCAGGAAAAAGAAAAGCACATTGTGTGACCTACATCTTCAATGGGATGTAAATAACAGCCTGTGTTTGGGGTACCGGGGGCTCATGACGAGCTTGTCCACCAGCTGCAGGCCATGGATTATCTATCGCACAGCATCAGGGGAATAAAACAAGAAACCTTTAAGTTTGCTTGGAACAACTTCTGATCCCCTGGATCAATCTGCCCTTAAAGCTTCTTTGCATTCCAGCAACAGAGAGGTACTGAGACAGGTGCCAGCATGTGGCCGTGCCTTCATCCCAAGGCCATTCCTTGATTCTGTGACCAGACTCATTGGATGGGGTTGCAGCCTGGGACCTGATTGGGAAAGAATTCTGACCCTAAAACTGGGATCCCTATCAGAAGAAGCAAGCACATTGCACCGGAGGACTGCGAGGATGGGGGGGAACTTCATTCCTCTAAACCCAACTCTCCATCCCCAAACTGGCATCCCCTGGGGAGAGGGATGGCTGCACCATGGGCTGCAGCCACGCAAAGTAACTACAGCATATGGAATGACCCTAAAGCAGCGATTGCTGCTTGGGAAAAGCAGCATGCAAAAGGCTGCCCAAACGGTGTGATCCTGAAAGATATGGAGTGGCTCTGGTGCTTGCTGCAGAAAAACTGAAAAATCCAGGCAAGTCCAGCACAACAGCACCTCTCCCTTTCCTTTTCTATTTTCCTTTTTTGTGTGTGCATGCATGTGTACTTTTTAATTCATTCAACCTGAAGGAGCAATGCTGAGCTTACTCAGCCCCAAGGGCCTCTGAGCCTGCAGAATGAATGACGCACCCTCCCATAGCACCAGCACTGAAAGAAGCAGCATTCTGCACCTCTCTGCATTGATGTGACTAAACAGCACTCGATGTGCAATGGGAAGTCCAAGGCACTTCTGGAGGCAAAACACCACTTTGGTGTGAAGGAACATCCTTGTGAACACCCCATCCCAGACAGTTCCTTCCCAGGTCATTCCTGTTCTGGTGTCATGCCAGGCACAGCAGGGTATTTCCATATGTGAGATGGGAACAACACACCTCTGTTTCTCTTGCTCCATAGGGACTGCATTAGGGGCTCAGTGACATCTTGTCCCACTTTCCTTCACAAGGACTCCTCAGGGCAGTGGAAGAATTGGTGGGATTCAGACCACAACGGTCCTTTCTGTGCCTACAGCTTGGCCTGAGACCATCCCCAGCACTGATCCCCCAATGGACAGCAGGAACCTGTGACTCACGGTGACCCATGGCAGCTGTTGGCATGTGGCATCACTTGTTGTGCCATTTGCTGTTACCGCTCCTCCTGGCTCAGGGCTGATGCAAACTGTGAACCACCTGTAGCTGCAAACCTCATGTCTGCACTCTTTTCTGGCAGAGGGTTGGAGGGAGCTTTTCAGGCCCCAGCAAAGGTGACGCATTCCTCCATCGGTTCTCAGGAGTCATTGAGGTCACAGGAAAAGACAGCAGATAGGAATCTGAAATGGAGTACTTTTTGCTATCCACCAAGAGATCTGCATGACTCTCACCAAACAGCAGCTGAGGACTTGAGCAGGTGGTCGCTGAGTCCATCTCTCTGAGCCCGGATCAGGTGAGCAGCATTGGCCTGGAAGGGGCCTCTGGAGCAATGTTGCTGAGTGGGACAGCCCCAGGTTCCCTTCTTTGCATCCTCGTGGTCCTCATGCTGCTCACACCCCACTGGTACCACACACCTTGGTTACTGGGGACAGTGTGATCCTACAGCATCACACTTTGGATGCATTAAGGTAACTCAAGCATTACAGTTTCACCACATTTCCTGAAGTTTAATAGCTTGAAAAAGAGCAAACTTAGCCGCAAAGCACAGCATTCTCTTGCCATCAGGGACTAAAAGCTGTGGTTCAGACTAAAAGCTGACGCTGGTTGTGCCCATCAGGCAGGTGTGCAGCAGCACATCCTCAGGCACCAGTGCTCCCAGGATTTCACACTGTGCCTCCTTTGGCAAACAAGTAAACCCACTTACGGGTTTTTTCGGTTTTGACAACCGAAGCAAGCTCTGCTTTTCCTGTACAAAACGCAGCCTCCCGTGCTTGCCCGTGCTGGAAGCAGGCTCAGCATCACTGCCAAGCACCAACCGGTGACTGCTCCCAGAGCAGCCGCACGGAGCGGAGTGCCGGGCAGGGGGTGCAGCAGCGGGGAGGTTGCAGGGGCAGGAGGGCACCCACGCAGCCTCCGAGCCCACTCGCTCCCAGCAACGCGTTGACGCCTTCCCCCGCACGTTCCCTTAGCAAACCAGAACCACCCTTAAGAACACGGGGCAGGGCAGCTCGGGCAGCCCACGCGTGGAGCAAGACCCGACCCACCGTCCCTCCCCGTGTCCCCACTCACCCGGGCGGTCGTGTCCCGCGGCGGGAGGCGAGCAGGGACGGCCGAGGCGGCTGCGAGGCGGCTGCGGCGGCGGAGGAGGAAGAGGAGGAAGGCGTCGGGAGGGAGCGAGGGGCAGCGACCCGGCCGGCGGGGCCAGCCCGAGCCCCAGCAGCAGCAGCAGCAGCAGCAGGGCGCAGGCTGCCGGCATGGCGCTGGGGACGGGACGGGGAGCGGGGCTTGCTGCTGGGGCTGGAGGGAGCGGCTCACATGCCCGGAGCGGGGCGATGGGGAACGGAGGAGAACGGCAGAGGGCAGCTGCCCCGGGGAGGGGGCAGCCGCGGTCCGGCCTCAGCAGCGCGGGGTGCCCATGGCGGCGGGGGGGGGCCCGGCCAGCGGCAGCCTGCGGCCAAGTGCCGGCGCCCGAAAGTAAAAGGGCAGGCGGCCGAGGCTCCTCCTCGAGCCTGACATCACCCGGCGCGGCCCCGCACGGCTCGGCACGGCCCCCCCGCCCGGCCCGGTCCCCCCCCCCCCCCCTCTCGCTCCTCCGCACTATTTTTATCCGTCCCCTATTGTCGGCAGAGCCCGCTCCCCGCTCGGGCAGCTCCGTGCCCGCTGCAGAGGTTCGGGCTGCGCGGTGCCCCCGCTCGGGAGGGGCTGCGCCACTGATCGGAGCGGACGGAACCCGGCCGGGTTCGGGCAGCGCTGCTCCACCGGAAAGTTTCTTTCCGGCTGAGCGCGGCGAGCGTTAAGTGGCCCTGATACTCCATTCCCACCGAGGCTGCGGCAAGTCCTTGCCAAAGGACTACGAATCTTTTATTGGTTATAAAGCGGACCCGCTCTCCTTTAAATTCCAGCAGCAGTTTCTCGCGGCAGTCAATTTCCCAGGCTGGGCTGCACGGGAGGCAGAGGATTTCCCTTTATTGTTCTGAAATTCCCTTTCATAACTCCACACTGTTGGCTATGCTGTGTGCAGTGCACACCACAGCACTGCTCTGTGCCGCTGCTGGCAGCCCCCAGCCCACAGTTCACTGCCGCCACGACCCCAACCCATCTTATCCCCGTCTCCTCCATGGGATGCCCAGACATCCTTTGCTTTCCCCCCTCAGCTAGTTCAGATTCAGGCTGAATTTCCACGAGCCACTTCCACCCAAGCAGAATCCAGCGCTTCAAACCACAGCAACAAATGGCAATCCTCTAAACACAAGACAAAGACAAAGAATGCTAGTTCGGTCCATAGTCCCCAGCTCCCCTGTTCTCCCTTCCCCAGAAGCATAAGCAAACAGTTCACTGAGAAACCCAAACTCTCAAAGGCTTCTTTCCACCCAAAAGGTGGCACTGATGAGCCCACACAAGCATGCAAACTGCACTGGCTTTTCCAGTTATTAGTACCTAGACACGGGGATATTTTGCTCCCTGCTATTCCAGGTTTCTCTGAAGTGAACCAACAAATCACAACCAGCTGGGCCACATCTCAGTGGCTCAGGAACTGCTGGCAAGGAGCTGCATCGGACACAGAATCACAGTATTGCTGGAGTTGGAAGGGACACCTAAAGGCCATCTGGTCCAATTCCCCTGCAATGAGCAGCAACACCTACAGCTCCACCAGTGCTCAGAGCCCCCTCCAGCCTGACCTTAGGTGTCTCCAGGGACAGAGCATCCACCAACTCTCCAGGCTGCATCAGCCTTTGTCAACGGACCCACCTATTTCCTATGGAACACATCACAGAAAGAGCCCTAACCCAGAAGACAGAGTAACCAACACCCAGCCAAGGAATGCACTGCCATGAGTTAAAGCTTGTGTGAGGAGCTCAGAAGTATTCCGATACCTTGGCGGAAGATGCAGGGCAGGAGTTCAAACATTTGGAGATATCTTTTTATATGAAATAAATGGCTCCCCATTCCTATAAGTACTCCTCATCCTCTGAAGCTGTAAATCCAACAGGCAGGAAGTGTGGTATCAAGTGCTTTTCCAAAAAGCCTCAATAAATTCTTCCTACTGTTTTACCCAACAGGCGCAGCGAGAACAAACCCGGCAGCATGCAGACACAAAATAAACATCGCTGAACACACAGCCGTGAAGAAAACAGGGCCAGACCAAATGCTTCCATGTCCCTGTGGCCATAGTGGATCCCACTAAAGACACAGCATGGCAGACTCCTATTGGCCCTCCCAGGCAGGCAGCTAATGCCCCTTTTCCCAAAATTCCCATTAAAAGCATCACACATCAGGAGGTGGCCATGGGGATGTTACACCCATCCTCTTGCCACTGTGGTCACCAAGAGGACAAAAGCACCGCAATGGGAGCCAATGCCATCAAAGGAGTATTTACCATCACAGCCAAACTGTCCCCTCACTGTCGTGGCTCAATCACAAGCACCTGGGGAGGAAACACTGATGGCTTTTTTGTACCCCCCAAATGCACTCCCTTCCCCACCATTTGGCCAATTTGCCAAGGCTTTGTGGCTGAAAAGGTGAAGTTACCACATTTTCCTGCCACGTTATTTCATTCCCACCTTTGCCACTACACTAAGGGATGTCCCGGCACTGAAGAAGTCAGCTCATGAGGAACCCCATTATTCCTAAGCCCCAACTCTAACATAACTACGTAAAGCATATGGTATATGGTATATGGATGGTATATGCTGATCAACTGAATGCCACCATCACTCCATGCCAGGGGAAGAAAAACACCGTTTGGTTTTGTTTTACCTTGCTTTCCACATCCCAGCCCAAGGGGCTGCAGGCACACAGCCCGATTTGTCAGGTTCTGCATTGTTTTGTCCTGAAATCACAGAAAAGCGCAAAAAAGTTTTGACAGAAGAGGAACCTCCATAACTCCTCACTAGGATTGCGCACGATGGTCACTCCTGGCCATTTCTCCAGGAACCCTTCCCAGCCACAGCACAGAACTCCTGCAGCTTGCTTGAAACATAGCCCAGATCTGTCCCGAGCTTGGAGCAGGCTCATAAACTTCAGACAAGTTTTCAGCTGATGATGAATTAAGGTACAAAGTGAATAGTTTCTACTCCTGGAATTTGTTATTAAAAGTCCCAAGTTTCCGAAGTAGACAGATAGTTCCTAACCCAGTAATTAATTACCTTCCCCATCTCCTTTCGATGCTGTAAGCTATCTATTAATGGATCCCAATCATCCAAAAGACACTCAGCACCTGAACATTTTTCTCTGCATTCCAGGGGTAGCAGTGCTCAATTGATTGCTTTATACAGGGAACGTTTGCCTTGTGCCTCCCTTGGAAGCAGCTCGTTCCAGATACTTGACATTTGGAGGTCAGGATGGATGTGGGTCTTGTGATCTCCTTTCATCCCTCACAGCAGGTTTATGCCACCAGGTCTAAAATGCTCCTTTCTGATTCCTGTCAGAAACAAACCCCGTATTTCTGGGGGAAAAACAGTCAGCTATTTCGATCCATCTGTAGCAACCCAGAACCTCTGACTCCTCTATTTCAGGACCCTTCTCAGCCTGCTCTGAGAAGGAATATTAGTGAGTTCACTGCACACCCATTTTTTTATGGACTTCCTATGCTTACTGGTTCACTGCATTTTTTTCTCCTTCTATTTATGGTAGTAATTGCCCTTTCTAGAATTCACTAGGCAAAGGCAATAATTCTAAGAACCTCCTTTCCCCACTAATTTAAATGATAACCCTATGCTGGCCACTGTGCTTCAGCACATCCTGTCCAAGTGCAGGTATAATGCTGGAAGCTGATCCAGAATCAGAAGCACAGGGCTGAGAACATACTGCCTTGCTGGCCACAGAGAACCCCCTTGCCACATCCCAGGCACAGCATCATTATTTATTTCAGGTGTTTTGTTTGCAGCTTCTCCTGAATCACAATTATCTGCAAGTGACCAACCCAAGCATGTGACTTTCTGGCCAGTGTGCACAATGAAAACACTCAAGGGAACCCAAAGCTGACCAAGAGAGCTATGAAGAGAGGAAAGAAGTATAGGGATTTGGGTAAAGCTATAGATTGAAGAGGTTTGGTTCTCCCAGTGAAGAATCCCAATGGGACATTCAGACAGAACCAGAGTAATGGCAATTAGCAGCAAGGAGCTGTCACTTAATGCCCATATCACAACAAAACTTGACTTTTCCCCTGCCCATTCTCAACTCTATTTGTGTTGCACTGTTTTTGAGGCAGATGACTCTAATTCCTGGACACTTATTAATGTTGTGGCATCACAAACACACCATGAACATCTAGGCAAGACCACAAGGCAAATAATTTATCCTTCAATGCCTTCTGCATCTGTGCCTTTTGCAAATGAATCTGTCAAACCTACATGCAGCAACTTACAGCTGGAGGCTCAGGGAAAAAAAAAGGTTTTACATCTACGTACCTCGTAAAAACAAATGTTTTCACACCCTCATTTCTTAAAAACAATTCCACGAACTCAAAGGAAGGTTGGTTACAGATGATAACAGAGCTCATACAGCTTAAAAGATAGAAGGATCTTTTCATTATGAAAGTAACTGAGTTGCAACTTGTTCTGGACAGATAATGCTCAGGGCTGAGTCCCAAACCAACCTTCAGGATTCCTGAAGCAAGGCTTCCCTCCACCCTTGCAGTTAACAATGTCAAAGCCAACACCCCAGGAAAGATCAGCACACCCCTTCTCAAGCACTAAGAAGAAAAGCTGCTCTACTTACAGCATACAATAGCAGCAATGAAACTGGACCAGAAAGCCCAGGCACAACATGCTCTGAGACAACAGACACAGCAACCTTCCCAACAGTGCTGGCCAAAACTATGGTACCCAATGGCAGGAGCTGCTTGTCTCAATGAATCCCAGAATGGCTTGGGCTGGAAGGGACCTCAAAGCCCACCCAGTTCCGATGCCCCTGCCTTTGTTATTTAGTTGTTCTCTTAATTTAGTGCTGTGAGACGTGTCCCGATGCTGACATTTTTATTGCACAGAAGGAGAAATAAATAATTTAATGGCTGAAGTGATCAGAGATTACAAGAAGGGAGAGGCAGTGATTCCTTCCCCCACTCCCCCCCTTTTACTTACGCGTATGCATGTGTAAAGCTCAATACAGGATGAGCTTTAAGCAGAATTAGCAAAATAAGGTTAAATGTATCTTGTTAAGGCACTTCTGAATCATCTCTCCTTTTAGCCAAGAGATGTGCTATTTGGAGATAGCTGTGTTCTCAGGTCCTGGCTCTTGTTTCAGAAAGGATGTGGGAAGCCACTATGCAAAGCTTCTAAGGCATCACATCACCGTTTCACAGTAGATTTCACCATGCTGCACTGCTGCTTATAAAGGCACAGGTTCAATTCCAGTTATGAATATATTTCATAATCCTCTTGCACTTGCCACTGACTCCGGCCTATCATCTAACACCTTAAAGTGCTTTGGTCACTGAAACTCTGAGGTAGAAAAAAACCCTGCACAACAAGCAGGTTTCTTTTTTTTTTTTTTCTTCCCCTTTAGGTTAAGATTTGTAACTTGGCCATGTTGTAGCTTGTATAAACAAGCCTCGAGCATGTAAATAACTAATCACATCCTTTCCATACACATTCAAGTATTTCACAAGGCATGTCAGCAGTGATTGGCACTCATCAGCCCTTTCTGAAATGACAGCTTGCTATTTTTTTTCATCCTCCAACTTTACTGAAACTGATTCCTGAACTCTTCCCTGCTGATGAGGGAGGACTGGTGGTAGCGGTGCCTGGAGGCAAAGTCCTCATTCTCCTCGGTGAGCTGCCTGGTCTCCATGCCCACTGTTGCAAAGGCTGGGGTCACCACGATCTGCTCCTTCGGCAACGGCCTCCTCCTGCAGGCACAGAAGCAGAAGCACTCGCATCACCCAGTGTCTGCCTTTAGCAGCCATGAAAACAGAAGAGACCAAAACAGAAGAGACCAAAAATAGCACCAACAGGGGCAGGCAGGGCATATTGAGAAGGGTTACATCTCTCCTGCTGCCCTTCCAGCTAATCTGGAAACATTTTTCCTAGAAGGCACGCAGTGACCATACTCCCCCCCCCCCCCCCCCAGCAAATACTCAAAAAATATACATTTTCTTAGCAAATATACATTTCCTCTTTGGAGTTGCTCCAGATGTTGGGCTCTGCCACTTTTAACACTGTGCAGGAAAGGAAGGAGCATGACCCATTGCTAATGAAAAATACCCTTCTTACAGCTTCCGAAGCTTTTGTGTACATCTCAATTACTTTGGGAACCACGCAGGCCGGAAACTCTCTTCCTCTTTGAAATAAAAAGAGGAGACTTTCCTTCAGCCTCTTGTTCTCAGAGGCAAAGTTTAAGAAACTCTTATTACACACTTGCAAGTCACAACTGGAAGTGCTGATCCGATGACCTGGCCCTCTTCCATAGAATCATAGAATGGCTTGGGTTGGAAGGGACCTCAAAGGTCATTTCCAACTCCCTGCCATGGGCAGGGGTGTCAATCACTAAATCGGGCACTAGATCAGGTAGTCAAGGGCCCCATCCACTCTTTGAGAATTTGGAAGTACCAAGGACCCATGGTTGTTTTCATCACTCTTGCACTTAAGTAGGATGACTTTTTTACCTTTAATTCATTGTTATGTCTTGCTTGGATTTCAAGAAAACAAAGCTTAGGAGAAATGTGCAAGTGATTTCAATGCAGTTTCTTGTAGCGTAGCAGAGGTGGACTAGCTTCTCCCTTCCCATGCCCGACCACCTCCCTGGGAAGTCAGCCAGCCTCCCATGGGGACCACCTGACAATAGGCAAAAGACAGGGCTGAGAAGCACCAAGGGATGACCAGGAGGAAAAATGCTCCATCATCATAGCTGCACTGAGCTAAATTATAGGCAATGGATCCAGCTGCACACCAAGGTGGAACAGGACAGCCAAGTGCCTGGAATACAATGCAGCAGGGTCTGACTCACTGTGCAATGAGTAATTCTGACAGTGCTTCCAGCACAGTCCCGTGCACCCTGTTCCCATTCTCACCTCCTCACTCCTGGCCCTGGCTCACATTACAAATGCAGCAGACGTTGTGAAAGGGGGAGAGATGGGCAACAACCCCTCTTTCTAAATGAGACACGAAAAGCATAGTGCATTCCCTCAGGACACCCTCACTCCTGTTCTGTGTGGTTTATCTGTCTTGAGCTCTTATCCTGCTAACGGAGAATTCTGCAGCTTTAAGACATTGCCATGAGAGGCAGCAGTAGCTGTGTGAAGGAAGTTGTTCATGGGCAAAGAGGTCTGCTGGACAGGTGTGTCCTCATGCCACTCTTGCAGAGTTTCCCATGTCTGGTAGAGACAGTGCTGGGCAGTGATGTAGGAGATCCAGCTTGTCTGTTCTTAGATGCATCATGGACCTACATCCACAGGGATCTAAGAGAGATCCCACTGCCTTCAGCTTAGTCCCTTGAGCTGCCTCTGCCACGAAAGACATGTGACTGTGTTATAGGGACTGTGGTCAAAGAGTTGGAAAGGAAAGCATAGGCATGTGCCAATGTGCCTAAATATCTGGACCTTCATTTATCTTAAGCCACCAAATCTGCACACCTACTGCACAGCACTTGTATTTTATGGTCTTCAGTACAGTGTTCCCCCATTGCAACAGAAAAGAAGTCAAACAGATTAAGAACTGCATATCCCACTGAATGCAGCAGCAGAGATGGTCACTACTCCCATGGGAATCCAGACTCTATGGAATTAATAATTAATAGGATTAAAATGAATTAACAAAACCAGTTAATAACCAACCATGCAAAAACCCTGAGGTCTTCCGGGAAGGAAAACTCTAAGGTGTTAGCAGATGCAATCCCTCAGAAATTCAACACTGAATGGTTCCTTCACTGAAGACCTTGTTTATTGTATTTTCCCCTGTAGCTATTGCTGTTTCCTCCCAAATTTCCTCTCTGAAACTTCAACCCACCTGGAATGTGACTGCCTGTTCCACCATTACCACAGCCACTGGGCTAACTGAAACAAATAACTATTAACTAAGAACTTTGAGTCTCCATCCAGGGAAAGATGGACTGCTCAAGGTCAGAAGACAGTCAACGTTTACACACATTAGTGGATCAGTGCCTTGATCTCTGCCATGTGATTGGTACCAACCTGCATGGGGTGGTCAAAACAGACTTAATCCAGCTGAACAAACTGAAATTCGCTGCTGCTCCTACAGAAAAAAAAGGCACAAAAAGTCAGTAGGTTGTTAATTCCCTCATAATTGCATTTTGCCATTGAATTTTTGTATAAAATCCCAAACCAGCCTTCATTACACAAAAATTTAGTGATTGTAAGAGCACTTTTGAAGTATTCCTGCTTGCTCTAGCTCTTGAAGCAAGAAATTAACTCAAATTTCTCCATCCCTATGGAGAGCAGCTATCCCTTCCCAGACTGACAGCTTATTAAAATACCAGCAGTGCTGAGGCCAAAGCGAAGATACCAGGAGTAGTACCTTCTCTTCCTGAGACTGCGAAGCCCATTCCCACTGCAGGGATGGGGAGACTGAGGAGCTGTGTAGCTGGCCTAAGCCAGAGTGGCCATGGTCTCACTGCTCCTTCCTGGCTGACCCCATGGAGAGCTGGTTTAGCTTATTACATCAACACCAAGTCTTTTGGATTTCTTTGTACAGTTAATTTCCTGCACTGGCTCACTGCAGGGGCAGACAAGTGCTGGAGCTGGCAGCAAAAGCAGTCCCAGAAGTTTGTGGTGAGGGATAGGGAGGAGAACAGAGACCCAGCAGAGCTTGTTGGATTTGGCTTAGGCTGCTGGAGGCCAAGAGAAAAGAGGAAGGATGTGTTGAAATCTTGGAGCATTCTTGTGGCAGAGCTACCACTCCCAAGGCCTTCATCTAGTCCCTAATCCAAAGCATCACTCAACCAGCATCTCACAGCCTCTCGACATGGAAGGGTCATTCTGTCTTTGGAGAGCAAGCTCATGGAGCAGCTGATGTAGTGTGGCCACAAGATAACTTTCAGTCACAATCAAATAAAAATCAGGCTGAAATCTGTTTATTTCTGACTTCTTTGCCATCTAGTTCCGTGCCCCCTGCCAAGAGAAGGGACACCTTACTCTAGAGCAGGTTGCATAAAACTATCTCATTTCTTCTCCACTCTTCCATACAGATTAATAGAAATCAGTGGTAGTGTAAAGGTTAGTGAGTGATAGATTGATGGTTAGTGAATAATAACTAATTTTTGGCTTCTCCCAGTGTGGGTTTCTGAAATTTGGTATCTACTTACAATAACTTTTCATCTAGATAAATAGAGGTGGCTATCTCTGAATTGTTTAAATGACACATGAACTCAGGCTCTTTTGTCTTCTCTTACCTAGGTTTTCATAGGTGCAAAACAAAAAATAGCACATCCATACAATTTGCACCATTTACTCTCATACAAATTTGCACCCACATATGTATGTATGTGAGCAGACACATGCTGTGCATGTATCACCCTCTCCCTTTAGAGAGGCAGACAAATGCAAATCTCTCCCTGCCCCTGTGCCAAGGAGCTATAGACTCTCCTGAGCTGCTTTCTCAATGTGCTATACTGTTTAATTTTGAACTTGTTTAAGCCTATCACATGCACAAACCTTTTTAAAGCCTTTTGCCTAAGAATATTTTCCCAGATTACATTCCTGACATATTCAACCTGTTGAGATCTGGAATCAAAAGGCTCTCTTGTTTTGCAGTTTTGAATGCTGAGATTTAATGAGATACTTGTCATAATTCCCATTTTCATTAAAGTTTTCTCAGGTGGGTTTAGATCAATTAATTAACTTTATTAAAAAGTATTTACAACAGATTTTTCTCATTGCCATCATACATTTGCAATCTGCAATCTTTCCTAACTCTTAGTGTCTGATTTGGCCGTTTCTAGTACAAAAATTATCACAAGTAGCACAATATTCAAACTACCAAGCTAGTGTTTGCTACAGTTAGAATCAAATATGGAAGAGCTACATGTAAAATGCATTGAAACTAACAAAGAAACAAAACCTAATCCTTCCTAGTGCCAACTGCATAGTCTCTCAATTCGTAATCAAGTGAAATTAAAGCTTAATGAATTTTTAAGCAGATTTAATAATACAAAGAACACATAACTCACCCAGGGGGAGTCCTGGACTCACTTGGCCGATGTAGAAATACAGAACCACCGCTGCCCCCAGGCTGACAAGGGTGTAGATCCACTGAATGACAAACATTATGATGAGGGACACAATTGCCTATTGAAAAGACAAGGCTTGGGGTCACTCCAAGTGAGACAGTGCACTGCTGTCAATGTGACAGCATCACCCTGCTGAGCATTTCTTTTTAGGTGTCTGCTCAGGGATGGGGACGTAATCAACACTGCCTGAGCTCACCTCTGGAGGTGCTCAAGGCAAGGTTTGATGGGGCAATAACATGGGTGGATGAACATTCCTGGTACAACAGGCCCTCTAGGGAACCATATCATCTCCTACCTTGGAAACACTCCATGATGAGCAGTTTCTGGCCACATATCCATTATTATTATTATTATTATTACTGCTCAAGATGATGACAAGCACTTTGAAGCTCTGTTAATTACTGAGCCCAGAAAGTGCATTGGTGTACAACCTCCCACAGATTTCACCACTGGAGAGCAGCCTCCAGCATCCATCCCACCCACCCATCTGCAGGACCTGTCTCCAGTAGTTGGCTACTGGAAGCCCGATCAGCACATCTGGAAAGTGGGTGTCAAACTCAATCTAAGCATTAAATTAGAAGGCATTTGTGTGCTGTTCAAAGGTGTTTGTTATATTTTACATACAGCTATGTAATCCCCATCCATGAAGAAAAGCCATATGGTTCATTCATTATGCATATCTGACCCTTTTCCTGTCATCTGCCCATTAATCCATCTTCCCAAGATGAATTTAAATCTTCTCAGTGGCTTCAGGCAGAAGCTATTTAGAAGTTATTTATTCTTGAAAGTAACCTGCTGGGGAACACTCTGTTTTTCTCCCTCAAAATGTGGAATTTCACAGTCAGGCTGCTCCGATCAGGAGTTCAGCACTAATGAAATCCTACCCTAAGGTAGCATCAACTGTTTCATAAATAAGAATAATACAGCTCTGAAGCTGATGTCTCAGTCCATCCCACAGCAGGCTGGAATATTGTGAAAAGAGGGATCTGATGTTTTTTCCCCATCAGCCCCACATCTCTAACTCTAGAAAAGTTCTAAGATGACAGACTCTGAATTTGGATCTTCTGTGTTTGTTTGTTTTAGCTCTTTTAAATAATGTCATCTGCCTTTCTTATAATTTGAACTAGGGATGCATATTCCTGCAAGTATTAGTTCAGGTAAGTGGGGAAACACAAAAGCCATTTTAAAATACTGCAGTGTATTTGCACCACATTAAGTGATGAACTTCCTTCCACGTTTTACAAACACAAACCAATGCTCAAAATAATACTTACACCAGCAAAGGAAACCCAGTAATTGCAGAATTTGGAGTAGAAGGATTTTTGAATTTGCTGAATTTCCAGCTCTAGATTTTGCTGCCTTGTAGATGATTCTGGAGCATAAGAAGAAAGAAAGAGAGATATTATAAAGGAGCTGGTGTGTCAGTCTTTTTCTACTTCACATTACCAGATTGCAGAAACCAAAACAGAAATTGTATCTGACAGCTGGGCATGGCGGAGTTTAGACATAACTTCTAAAATGAAAGCAAAAAAAAAAAAAAAAAGAAACAAGCAGGAAGGGAAAAAAAGAAAGGAAACAAAGGAGTTTACAGCTTTGGTACTGAGGCCATTTTAAGTTCACACATACGTCATCGTATGTGATGGAAAGCAAGGCACAGTTTCTGTATTTGTAAAAGAAGAAAGATATAACATTTAATTGGCTAACATTGATAGAAGATTACTGATCTGAGACAACAGCCCCCACTGTAAACAGTATTAAATACCCACAGTGCCAACAAAATGAATTCAGATTCTTAGCTGCGGATGACGAATTACAGCCTCCTCCTGCAGCATGGGGATCATTTCATTTTGATAGCTAGAGCTTTAGGCTTGCAAAAATCCATTCCTCCTACCCTCCTACCCAACATCATGGCAAAATAAGCCCCAAGATAATACTCAAAACCTTTTTAATGCACAGCATTAAGAGCACATTTGTAGAATAACGAGCATGCAGTAAACAACCCTACACTAAATACAGTCCTGCCTGCTTTCCTGTGATTAATCTTCCATAGGAAATTACACTGGAACTTCTCCTGTGATTCATTACAATGAACTCTATCCTCACCTGTAATAAAAGATATTATTGCTATGAATCACCCAATGACAGTCCCATATAAAGCTAGTTTCTCGCCTGCCTCCAAGAGGACCGAGGCCGTAAATCATTCCCCGTGAATCCCTTTCCTGCAGCCCTCACCTCCCATCCCACGACCTGAGACCTCTGGTGCCTTGTTGCACAGCTGCTCCCCATGCTCAGGTGGCCCCCGGTGATCCACAGCAGGCAGTGCCCAGCACGATCCCACCTCACACTGCTGGCTTTTGGGTGGGGGCTCCATGGTCTCATCCCAACCACACTGAGTTGGAGGAGCATCGTGATCAAGATCCAGAAGAAAGCTGTCTTGTAACATTTGCTTGGCTGGCTTCTTTGCTTTTTTCTGTTTGACTTTTTGCAGGAGATTCTCAGCTCCTTCCTTTTTGCCAGCATCTGGCTCATCACGAAATGGTTTAAAAAGCTGGTCCATGTCTTTTCTGAATTCCAGCAAGGTACCATTCGATCTGCTTTGAATTATTCCATCTGATGCATGGCAGGAGGGCCTGTTAAAAATCAAGGGCTGGGAAGAGTGAGGAGGCTTAGTGTTTTCCATCAGTGCCTTGCCAGGTTTTTGCTGAACGTCGTAGCTCAAGGAGATCGAGAAATAGGAGTAGTCTACAGCAATATATGTCAACATGAAGTTGATGGTGACTATCGGAGCAAGAACGTTCACTTGCCCAATGAAGACGAAAGCCATGGTGATGAGACTTGTTAAGCAAATTGCAGCTACTGGAGTCTTGTTGGGTCCTTTCTATTGCATCAATAAGAGAAAATTATTTAAATTAAGACTTGTGAGGATCCCCCCAGCTCAGATGTAACACATGAATATCCCAGCAGTCTGCAGGTACCCCGTTAGTCATGAAACGTACCTCCACGTGTGCACAGCAGAGGTTCACTGGCTTAATAAATTAAAGAACAGACTGGAAGCCAAGAACTGCTGAGTTCCCACCTCACCTCTGATCCTTCCTCAATCTTTGTCTTTGGAAAATTCATCCAGTCTCACTCTATATCTCCATGGTAAAATATTAAAGCAGCAATAAACCTTCAGAAAGATTTGTGGAGCCTATGGGAAGCTTGGGCTGTGTTCAGGCAATAAAACATGTTAATTACACTTAACTGTTCATTTCTAATTTCTCTACAGGGCCCTTCATTGCTGTCTGCTCAAAAGGCTTCCCACAAATTTTAATCTCAGGTCCAGTACGCCCTTCTTCGATCACTGCTAAAGAGTGAGCCGACACGATGCTAACTGCCCATCAGAGCTGCTGTGAAGGCCCTTTTGAGATGTGGTTTGTCCCACATGGGCTACTGCTGGAAAACAAGCTCCATTTCTAAAAGTCTTGCAGTTTGGGTGTTTTTCCAGCAGCTCACAGCCGAGAGGAGGCACCTCAGAGATGAGCTGAAAGGTGCTCTTCCAGCTCCTTTACACCAACAACAGCACGAGACGGGGAACATTTTCCATCCTACATTTTCATTTACTGCATGTTCTTCTCTAATAAACACATAGCTCAAATGGAAACTATTTCTATTTTCTCCACGCTTACTTATTAATAGAAAAGGGGACCTTACGCCTTTTCACAATGAAATGAGAAATATGTCTCCGGGATAAATGAACTCGGTTCTCAGAAAGCATCTTAGGTATTAGAAAGACTTACTGAGATAGGGAACAGATGGTACGATCTCAGGATGCCTCTGGCTTAGGTTTAACGCTACAGAAAACAATAGTGTCCTTCACATTAACTGGGGTTATGTTGCCTACAACACTTTCCTAAACCATGGAAAAGAAGAACTGATGTGGAACAGACTGTTAAGGGCAAACTACACTTATTAACTCTCCAAGAACCAAATCTAGACAATTTTCAAGGTAGCAGAGAGAAGGAAGGGGAAGGTGATCTGCCTTTAATTTCTTACCTCCTTCTGAGCATTTCACATTGAGGCACTCTGCCCAGTGTTCAGAGCAGAAAACACTACAAAAAGACAGAATACTGCCGGAGAAGAGAGGGAATCAACTTTGCAGCCCTTGGACTAAATGACTGACAGTTTGGCAAGCATTGCCACGTGGAGAACAGACTGTTCTGGGATTGCCTGACAACTGCCCTCAATAGCTGGAAGGTTTTGCTGTTGTTACCATTCCTGCTTCTCCTGTCGTTATTTCTATTATTCTTATTTCTGTTATTATTGTCTTATTTTTCAAGAATTACACGGAGAAATATAAAATACAGGAAACCATTATGCTTCTAAAATGAAGATATTTTAAAATATTCTTAAATTTCTACATTGTGCAATATTTGTTCTTCATTTATAAGGCTGCTCTGAAGAAGCAAAACCACCTTAAGGTTCTCCCAGCCGCTCGCTGCAGTTAGGTGCTGTAGGTTATTTAGAGCAAGGGAAAATTTTTTCTCCCTCTTTAGAAAAATGAAAATCCATATGAAATACTTTGATCTACATGCATAGCCCATGACTACACAATCCTTATTGGCTGATGCTTTGACTGTTCTCAGTGAAACAACTCATGTGAATGAGGATTACTTACTAGGACAAGGAAAAAGCTTCTTGCCAAATTCAAAGCAAGGCTTTGTTTAAAAGCAGCCCTCTAAATTAACCTTCCAAATGTATTCTCTCTATTATCTTCACAGAGTCCAAAAGGTACCTCATCCTTTTCTCCCAGGTGCAGAAACAGAATCCACTGCACTGCAATTAGTACTTAAAGAGCAGGAAAGAAGAAAAATAAAAGAAAAAAGTAAAGAGGAAGCTACCATCCATTCAATTAGGGTGCTTGGACAAAACTTTAGACTTCTGCCCTGAAAGGGAGGGCAGAGAAGAGTGAAGTGCCTCAGTCACAACTATGACAGCATGGGTTTAGATAAGGTGTTTGCAAAAAATCCACCAGCAAATCACACTCAAAGTTGTATCTCAAGCAGTTGTCTTCCTGGAGATGTCTCAAAAGAAGTGGGATCAAGGGAGGAGGTCACACAGTCCAGAAAGAGCCGTCCATGTGTGCAGAAGGGCCAAATGGCTCTAGGACAGGGGCACAGCTGAGACAGGGAGCACAGACCCCATGCCAGAAATACTCCTTGTATCAACAGCTTCCCTTCAGGTTAGCTTTCACAGTAACTTCACAGGAAGGGTCACTAACCCCACGTCCAAGGAAGGCGAGCATGGGGACCACGTTCTCCTGGGCGATGCACTGCAGGATTCGGGGCGCCCCGTAGAGCCCCCCCATGCAGGAGGCCAGGGATGAGATGTACAGCCCTAGCAGAAACAAGAAGCCCACCAAAGATACCTGGAGGAAGCAGAGAGAAGGCAAAGTCAATTACTTTGTTTTTCAAAGACCCACAAGTGATTTTAAATGTGCATTTTCACAGATCCTCTATATTTTATAACATTGCAGAATGATCTAAGTGGAAAAGGCAGCAATTTAACTGGTCTGTGGTATAAAGTGCAAGTAATTAATACGGGAAAATTACCCCATAAAAGTAATTTAATACTGAACATCCTGTATCAACAGAGCCATTTGACAAACTCATATCCAAGAAAGTCTTTGTCACTCGGAGCAATTGCAGCAAAGCAGCAGCTATTAGATTCCACTTAAGTAACTGCAAGTGAGTTTATTTCAGGAGAGATCACTTATATACAGAGCACACCATACAGGAAAAGCTACCCAGGCTTCCAACCATCCAAAACAGGAAGACAAACCCCTGCATCCCAGAGGGGAAAACCAATCCTGAAAGAAAATCCGCAGTAAAACCAAATCAAACTTGCCACTTAAGCAAATGGCATCTCAAAAAACATGCTCCAAAGGATATAATACAATGACCTTTTTTTCCTGTCTTCAATGAGCAAAGAATTTCCTCCGGTATGCACAAAACTTCAAAACCTTTAAAGACACAGTGCTGCTTACTACAGGTGGTTTTATTGCCCTTTGCTAGCCAACACCTCCTCGAGCTGGCAGTCCAGCTGGGCAGCACTACGTGTAGGCAGCAAGCTGTGGGCCAGGCACAGCTCCCAGCCCCCAAACACTGAGCCAAGGCCAGCTGAAGCCCAACCTTTCTCAAGCAAAGAGACATCCTCACTAACCCTATAGTTATGGGCAGCTTCTACAGGCTGAAACACAAGTTGTCTATTCAGAGATTCGAGGGTTATTCTCTTGGCTTGCTAATAACAGGGTTTTAGCACAGTTTTCTGTGGGAATACTTGTTTTCACTGTGTTTGCCAGATGTATTTTAGAACCATACCGGACTCCTACCACTCAAACAACAGTGTTGCTTCTCCCCATGCAAATCCACTTGCTCTGGGAATTTTATCTTGTGGGGCAGAAAAACTTGAGGGGACGATTAGCAGCTATCAGCTTCCATCAGACAAATGGGCAGACCCTGGCTGCAGGAGCCTGACAAGCAGAAATATCTCCCCCCCCTCCCCCCCCCCCCGAGAACTGGTCTGGTTTGGGAAACACTTGGCAGAAACAATCAGTAGTGCCAGACATCATATATTACTTCAGCTGCCAAAAAAGCTTGCATTTAAATGCACTACTTGACATTCAAATCAGGGTTAGAGGGGAAGAGTCCCTTTCACTGAGGCTGATGAAAGGTTTTGCTGTTGGTTTTAAGTACGGAGAGTACGAATACTCAGTAAGAAATTGGCACTTCTGGCTCATTAAGAAGGGAAATCAGTGAATCTCATTTCTGTGTTTGCAAAGCCAAACAAGCACCATGGGGCACAAAAGCAGCCACTCGCTCACCTGCACCTGCCAGAAATGGGGAGCTGGAATGTTCAGTGTGCAACGATCGCGTTCTCTCTCTAAAGTCATTCCAACACACAGACTTGCTTGTAGCCACTCAGAGAAGCCAAATGAGTGTTTGGATTGTTCCACTGAAGGGAGTTTGCTTTGTTTGGGGGGGGGGGGTCTGTTTATTTTTTTTTATATTTAACAGCGTTAAATATCTTCAGATTCATCTCCTGGGAGACATTACAGCTTTTCCCCATGGAGGATTTTGAAGTTAAAACACGTTCAAAAATCTCTCTCTCTTCAGCTGGTTCAGTTACAGGTACTGTTTCATTACCATACTTTCCATCCGCTACATCTGTCACATTTACTTAACAAAAGCATTGCGTTAAAGGTAAACCCATTCTTTTTTCCCTGAAATAGAGATGATGTTTCACCTTAGCAGGAAGTCACAGGAGTCCCACCATTAATTTGAAGCTTACTTTGGGGACTGGAGGATATCTAAGGCTACAGTTACTTGGAGAGAAAACAAAGCCAAAGTCTCAAACTGACATTTTAGATTAAAGTGTTATAAATTAAACTGATAGATAACATCTCAAAAAATAACCACAAAACAGTGTCAGATATCATATAGTATAATGCTGAATAATAGGAAATTAGCCCTTCCATATGCCATCTAGAGTAAGACAGAGAGGCACACCGACATCTTTGCTCTTCTTTCAATGGCCTGCATGCCTGGGTTCATTGCACGTAACCCTACAACTCTCCTTCACTCACACACACCATCATGGAACGTCTCAAGTTCTCTAATCCAACTGCTCACACTGCAATTACAGTCTGGGTCATATGAGACCCTCAGCCTCGCTTGACTTAGTGCAGATAAGCAGTGGAGTTCTTTAGAGATTTCAATTTGGCCCAAACTTCCACCAATGAGAAAGGATACATTCAATAAAAGACAGCATTTATCATTGGACCATATTAGCATACTGTAGCTCTTAAGGCTATCTGCTGAGTGATTATGCCACGATTCAGCATTATTGGATATGCTGGTGAATGCAAAGATATTCAAATCAATTGTACACTGGTATGTACATGGGGAAGATCCCTTAAATGTCAATGAGAGATGTGCACCCAAATCTCTTAGGATTTTGGAAAAGCTCAAGCATACAATGACAAAGAAGCTCCCCAGGCTAAAAGCCCCATCATATAACACCTTTTTATACACAATCAAGTTACCTTCTCTGCTATCATGAAGTCGTAGCGGAGAGACTGACGGGTGCAAATGGCTCCTAGCAAAAAGACGAAGACCATGTAGAGAAACCACCTGCAAACAACAAAACCAAATCATTTTCTCCAGCCAGACAAGACCAGTGAGAACAGTGCCCACCAGCAGAGGCAGAAGAAGTCTGTGTGCCTGTAAGCTGGGTTTTCAATCATTCTGTACTGGCTGGCTCTGCATGGCAGGATGTCACCACCATGCTCATTACGTGCCCATCACAGCACAGTGGGGACAGTAAATCACAGCCACGGCATGACAGTACAGTTCCCCTGAGGTAAGGAACCTGTATGTTCTTGATATGCACACAGAGGAATGATCCAGCCATGCTGTATGCAAGTCCCCTCTTTCAGGGGGCAATGCCAGGTTTACCACCTCTGTCACGACCCTCCTTGGATATCTGTGGCTGTTCCATTGGAGGGATAAGCCAGGTTGCCTGCAAAGTTCAGGCAGCAGAGGTGTGAATTCCCTGCTCTAAAACAAAACGAGCACCAGCTGCAGTAGGAATTCAACAATGTCCAGAAGATCCCCCCTTTCTGCCTCAAGCTGGGTATGCAATTAATATAATATTTTCAGAAGTAGCTTAATCGGCAGTGAAAGCAGGAAAGGAGCTACTGAGGTACTTTTTAACACATAACATTGCATTACTTCTGGAAAGCAGCATTTCTCAGGGGGAGAGCTCTGCTCCCCCAGCCTTGCAGTCACACCGGTCATTTCATCATTTCACCACTCTTGGCCTCATTTTCCCCAATAAGAACAATTACATTTTCTTTTTTTTCCAAAGACAGTGCTTTGAAATCAGCAGCAATAAGCGACAAAACCACGTGTCACAGGCCTTCAAGAACTTTGCAAGCTGCTTGGGGACAGCCAGGCTGCAGTGGCATAACCCCTCTAGCACCAACACACATCCCATCCAACAGAGGAAGCTGAACAGTGAGGAAGGACTTACTCTGTATCCACTGAACGGATCTCCTCTCCAACCCACCCAGAGTAGGTGGTGGTAATGGATGAGAATTTGAATGAGAGCCAGACGTTAATTTTCCAGATGGCTGAGTAATAAAAGGTTGATGGGAATATGAAATGGATTGGTCACATCCAGGGCAGGCTCCAAATAGTAAATTTTCCCCAGCCTATTACTTACGAGGTGCCAATAGCAGCCAGAGACCCCAGGGGAATGTTGGTAGCAGGCTTCTGGAGATCTCCACTCATATTGAACCCAGCCATCACACCTATATTTTGTAGACATAAATACAATTTAGAGTTAATCCAAGTTATAGCATCCGTGACATATATTCCAATATACAACATAATTTAATCAGTCACTTCATCGATTACTTCTGAACAGTACCTAGATCATTTCACTGCACTGCCACGCGTAGGGTTACTGCCTCCCATTGACTGCTTGGTTAGTAACTGCTCCTGTCTCAAGGGAAACAAGCAACTGCTACCGCATCTACAAAGAACTCTTTGTCCATTTTGAACAATACTGGGGGGAGGGGTGTGTGAAGAAGCAGAAATCCAACAAAACCCATCTTATCTTAATGCAAACACGATAGAAAACAGTGTCATTAGATTGTTGGAAAGAAAAATGCCACTGTTCATCACAAGCTTGCATTCAGCAGGCTGTCCTGTTCCACCAGCCCCAGTCAGAGCAGATCAATTGCAGGTGTCTGCATTCACAAAGGACAACCACTAATGCAGCTTTTAATGTATGTGTTCAGTGACTACCCCATGCATTTAGCAAAGAGAATTGGGATATGCACGTAGGTGGCAGTTTCCAGCCTTGGGCTCTTCTCTGCAAGCATCACTCAAGGCTCTGGACTGACATTATCTCTGCTGTGCAGATAAGGAAATGGAAGCATTGAGCAGGTAAGTGATTGCCCCAGCATCACAGAAAACACCTGCAGAACTAACAATAAGCACTAGAATATCATTTTAGGCCAGAGTGCAGGGTATCGCACAACCAGTGACAGTCCTCAGCTTAACAAATCACCATCTAAAGTTGCAAGAAAGGGAAACAAGAAGGATCAAAGGACTGACAACTCTGTCTTAGGGCTGGGAACCCCAGCCTAAAAAGGGTTAAGAGACTTTACTCACATTTGAAGAGAGTCAGGCCAGACTTGGCAAAAAAGTGCATCTTTTCTCATTAAATTATCCCCAAATTTCTCCCAGAATATTTGAGATATCTGCTGTAAGTAAATTACATGCTTGACTTAGAATTCCAATGAGAATTCAGACAATCTGAAGGCAGGACAAGAGCCTCCCTAAGACACTCATTCTTGCCCATCTCTGTCCCATTTTAGGAGAATTTTCTCAGCAAAGGACAGTCAGTTTTGCAACAAATCCTGCAGCACAGCAGATAAATCCCAGCTCAGCCAGATGGATGTCTTCTCTAAAGGCCTTGCAGGGCTACAGATGGATGGCCACCAGGGAGCCATGGTTGTTGCTAATCAGGGATCAGCAGCTCATCTGCCTGCTCTGTCCTGGGCTTTCCTACACGTTTTCATTGCTCCATGGCCCCATCTGCTAAGTGGGAATTGTAACACTTTCTCTCGGCACGCTAATGAGCACAAGGCACTCACATGTTGCTAAACACACCAGCTAAGCATCCAGCACTTCATTTGTTTTCTTTTCTTCCCCTTGATCATCTCAGGCCCACCCAGCTGCCATCTCTTTCTATCATCCTCTCCACCAGAACCTCGGTGCCCTGGCATTTTGCTTCCAGAGAAGCCGTCTTCCAGATTCAGATCAGATTCAAATCCCTGAGACTTACTTTAAAAATCAAACTGAGTTGCTCATTTTCTCCTGGAAGACTGCTCTGTGGATGTAGCTCTGTGTAGCACTGGTAAAAGCCCATCAGCTGGTGTACTTTTCCCCAGATAAACTTTCCAAGTGCTGTTCAAGCACTGCTCCTTTTTCATGAGTTATACAATAGGCTTAGCTGGAGGTCAGAAAATGTAGGAAGGCAGAAGTCTATAGGAACAGCCGAAAACATCATACTACATGGAGCATCCATGAGGCACTCTTCAGTGACATGCTATTCTGCATTTCAGGGGTAAAGCAGAAAATGCAGAATACCCTGCTTTTTTCTTCCAAAGGGAGCAAGCTGTTGTCAGAAGGACAGCTGCTAATCCAATGTGCCTCTTGGCCAAGTTTCCCAAACACTTGGCACCACTTCTGTACCTTCCAGCTCAAGCTTGACTCACCTCCTCCTCAATCAAGCTCTTACCTCAGCAAAGCACTGGGGAATCACCAATATGGTGTTCTTCTGGACCAAGTATGAAAAAAATTGAAGGTGTGAAGTCACTTGTGCACTGATAACTGCAGGGCCTTGACTACCCCACTGCCTCCCTTGCACATATTTACACATAATAGGGTACAGCCCAAAATGGCCTGCCAGAGCCTATATATACCAAGATCAATGACTGACCTCATGGTTAGGGGTCAGATCCAGACCAGTGCAGAACCTCCAAGGTCACCAGAGTGTCACAGCCTCCTTTGACAAAGGCCAAGGTCACCACTACAAGATCCAAAATAGCATTGGTCTGAGTGGCTGAGAACGTCTGTCTCCTCAATGCTGACTACTCCCAGACTTGAGAATCTTCTTGTACAGAAGTACAGACAATGTCAAAGTCATCTCTCTACCACCAGCCAAAAAGAAATTATCCAGATAGGGTGACAGCTGCTGAAGAGTGGAACTGAGAAGACCTTGTACAAGCAGCAAACTAACCATCCCACTTCTCAATGAAAGGACAAAAGGACAACCCAATTCCTTTCTAAAAAATTAAAATAAAAGAAATTGAACAAACTCCACTATCAATAGCTTTGGTCACCCCTTGCCAAAGAGTGAGCTGGGCTGGTTTGCAAGACTAGCTACTAAAGAGAACAAAAATACGTGCACTTGCACATAAAATCCAACCAAGTAGAGAAGTTGGGACATTTCATCCTCCAGACAGATCTATTCCATAAGGAAATGGCCAATCCCTTTTGAACTCAAGCAATCCTATCTGCAGATTGTCCACAGAGAAAATTATCCACCTCTCTGTTTCAACGAGATAGCAGGCTGGATTTTCCACACTAGCTATTATCTCGGAGAGCGGCAGATAATGACAAAGCTGCTGGACAAGGAAGCATGAAAACACAGTCAGCTCAGCCAGGAAATTATGGCTGAGACAGTCTGTACATTGCTGCTATTCCCAGCGTAATCCTGACCTGGGAATCATCCAGGCAGTGGATACGTGCATGAAGAGACCACCTACACTGTACATTAGACATAAGCATCAGCTCCACCAACCCTGGCTTACAGCTCTACTAGCTATGGTTTATAACTGTAGATACGGCTGCCTGCAAACTGCCATTGTATTGCATTTTCCAGAAAAATTACTATAAAATGCGAAAGTTTGTGGTGTTTAGTTTGTTGGCTTTTTTTTTTTTTCTTTTTTCCTTCAACCAAGAGATGAAGAATGGAAAATCTGAGATTGGAATTGCAGCTGATTGTTTAAAAGGGCCAAATTCTCCACTGATGTAAGCTGGCATCTCTCCACAGACTCCAGTGGAGTTGTGCCAGTTTACATCATCTGATAACTTAGCCCAAAACTTCTAAATCTATTTGCTGTCATTTTGCAAGTGCCAAATATGGTTTATTTCAGAACTGGTGTCAGCACAATGACATTTTCCAGTAATGCTGCTCAAACATCATCTTACTTTATCGTATCACACAATAACACACTTCTTTCATTAAGCTGAAAACCTTTGGAATCTGGTAGAAAGAAAATCATTCCCTGCACAACGCTAATGCTTAACTTCATCTTGAAGCTGCACTGGCAGTTGTGTGGCTGCTGAACAATTGCATGCGTTTCTGTGGGCAGGCAGCTGCTGAGCCCCCTTTGTCATGCACATCCCTGCTTAGATGGGGAGCTGAGGTGATGGCTTCAAGCTGTGCCAAGGGAGGTTCAGGTTGGATATTAGGAAATATTTATTCTCAGAAGGAATGGTGGTGCAGTGGCACAGACTGCCAGGGAGGTGGGGGAGTCACCATCCCTGGAGGTGTTCAAGAACAGGGTGGATGTGACACTGAGGATTGTGGCCTAGAGAGGTCACAGGCATGGCATGATGGCTGGACTGGATGATCTTAGAGGTCTTTCCAACATTCATGATTCTATTATTCTAAACGTGGTTGCCTCTGACTTAAAACAGAAAATCTGAGTTGTCTTCTTCGGCAGCTTCCAGAGCTATTTCTGATGGAAACAAACAACTATGAAGCACTTTTAGCCATGTCCTAGAGACCAGACTGAAATCAGTTGAATTCAGATAACAATTGGAAAGGGAGAATAAAGAGTTTATCCTGAGAATATCAAAATAGTTTCACTTCAAAAAGGAAACTTCATCTCAGAAGGGCCCAAACATCTCGTTTCACAATTTCCTAAACGCTTTTTAAAAAACCTTTGTTATTAGAACAGCATCTTAAATTGTGAATCAACATATACTAAAAATTAAAAAGAATAAACAAAACATTCAATAATAAAAGCTAAACCAAATATCATTTTGGATCAAATTAGTTTTTCAAAGTGGCTCAAAGCAGCCCCCCACACTGAACAGCAAATTGCTTGGCTGAAACTTTCCTCGAATTGAAAAACTTAATGCATGGGATTGTGCTGCCAATGCTTTGTCCACATCACCAAGGGGGTTCCAGAAGAAGCAGAAACTGCTTAGGGATGGTGCAGGGAATGGTTCAGGAGGATAAAGCAGAGGTGCAGCTGGGGGTGACGTTCATGCATCCTTGCCATTCCTTTCTTTTCTGCCCTGCAGAAGAGGCTTGGCAATTGTGTGGCATCTCTCCAGCCTGCTATTAATGCTGCTGCCAAAACTATCCCTGCAATGTCACCTGGAAGCCCGCAGACCGCCTGTGCTGCTGGGCCTGCTGCCAGGCAGGGAGGAGCACCCTCCTGTCCTCCTGCCTGCAATGCAGTGGGCAGCATTTGTCTGCAGAATGTGGGGCACCGGGAAAGCTGGCATCCCACTGCAGTACTGAGCCTCCATTTAGGGTGAGGATTCAGGCTAAGACATTGCACCAGCTCTTGGAGATGGGAGCTCTGAAGTTGCACAGGGCTCTCAGCTGTGATTTGGAACAGAAAAGCCTTGACTCCCATCTCTTGCCTTCTTAATCTTTTCTAATCAGATCACAAGTTCTCCCATGTAGCATTACGTTTTCTTTCACGAGGCTCCTAAGCACTGTGGTGCTATAAACAGCAATAACAGGAACAATGGTGGTGTTATATGGTACCACTGGCATCGCTGCTCCAAAGCAACCATTTAAATCCTGTAAATAACTAAACAATAAAAAAGAACACATGAAAAAGATCCGCAGTAACCAAAGTAATTATACATCAGCCCAAACGTGTTTTTAGAGAATATTTAACATTACTACTGGTGTTACAACCGCTAACTAATAATGCAACATGCTGCCAGGACTTCAAATAAATTATATCTGTTAGTTTTGGCCTTCATCCTAGCAGCCAGGTATTAGCAGTGATGAAGAACCATTTAATATGGTTAATCATGGCAATTTTCTGCACAGCTTTGTCATAACTGTTCCTTCTTCTGTGATCAGGGAACTGGAAAATCCCACTTTCCTGAATCAGAGGCAGGACTCTGAAGAAGGGCTCCTTCTGCGGCCGGGAGACTTGCGTGGGTAAGACCAAAGCAATAAGGAAGAGGGCAGCACCCAACTGCTCCACGGTGCCAACAGTTTGGGCAAGGAAATTTTTCAGAAGGAAGCCTACCTGGAGGCAACAACCAGCCTGGTAAGCTGTGAGAGGATTTCAAAGGAAAAATTGGGCTCTAGGTACACCTGACAAAGTGATTCTGCTAGATTATTTCTCCAGCTCATCTGCTTCACAAAACCTTTCAGTTTCACTCTCTGTACCGCAGCAATTCCACTAACAACTTTCAGTTAGTTGCTTAGAGTTAATCCTCTGCAAATTCATCCTATAATCCAAGGATTCATTGCTATGGAAACTGCTCATGATCGGTACTTTTTATTGCTTAAAAAACACCATCAACAAAAGGTATTTTAACTCCAACTGATAGCTATTTCATTCCCACTGGAGAGTACCGGCTGTGGAGAGGGGACATCGATCTTCCTCTTAATTTAAGGGAAGGAATGACATAAAAGCATGAAGTTACACTTAATGAACATGAGTCCTGCTGTGTGGGCAGTGCAGAGAGCGGTAGGTCAGCATCCTGGGTGCTGGAACCAGCCCAGCTCAGCCACCAAGAGTCCTCCCACCCCCTTCCCTCCCATCCAGCACAATCTCATTGCAAGGCTTATCTAGCAACGTGAATCATTGATCATCACAATTAAAAAAGCTTGGAACCCTGTGGCCCCAAAGCATTGGCCAAGATTGCCTAATCCTTGGAGGGGAGGAAACAACACCAACATGTCAACCCATAGGCTTGACAAGCAGCCTGGAGAATCTCCCCAGGAGATGTGCCTGTGGAGGGGAGGATAAAACTCACCATACCTGTGGCAGCTGGGAAAAACACTCCAAAAACAGTGAAGAAGGACTCCCCCTGGCTGTAGTCTGGCAGCGTGTTGTTAAATAAAAGCTCTTCAGAGTAGCCAACAAAACCGTGCTCTGCAAACACAGGGAGGGAAAGAGGAATATCTCAGCCACTGCACGCATGGTGGGAGAGCCAACTCAGTCTTGGGTGACAGCCCCTTCACCCCCAAAAAAGTGTGAGCAGTGGCTGTTTCCAGTGGTTGTTTGAAACGGCGAATGTCAACTTTTTTAGTGGGGGAAGAAGTAAGCATGGTTAAATGGGTACCAATGCCAGGCAAAGACATGGGTGGCAGTGATTGGCAATGCTAGCACATCTCAGCTGTGCTGCCCCATAGCGAGTCCTGCCATCAGCACCCTTCCATGAAACCTGCCCACCAAGGACCATCACAACCTATGAGTAGTAAAGATAACTTAGAAAGCAAGTTAAGGAATTAAAGATACATCTACAAAATTAATAACTTCATTTTCAGCAGGCAATGCTGCTTTTTAACGGAGTGTCTTCTGTTGTGGAAACATCTCCTCCATATAAGCACTCCAAATGCTTGTGACTGCAGTGGGGGGAGGTGAGCAAAACTGGTTTATTTCTTCTTCCAGCCACTACAATTTATTTCCACAAGACATGTGACTGCAATAACTTGAATTTTCTCATTAGCAGGCAGGATGTTGTTTATGGCTGTGCAGGGTGACAGCCAGAAATTTAAAAACGACTCCATCAAAGCTGTCCCATGCCTCAAAGGCAGCACTAATGACGTTTGGACAATAGATTCGACTGGAAAGTTAATCAAAAGTTCTGAACACAAGACATGTTCGTTTAAAGTGTCAGAATATAACTAACCACAGAGCTTTGAAGTTGCCACAGAAAAATCCTATAGATAATCAAAAGTTTCCTACTACATCTGCATTCATTGTGTTGCCCAAACATGGATGGGTCTCCTGCTGCCAGGCTTTTAGAAGTTCCAGTCATCTTCACAAGGAACAAGCTACAGATGAGACTTAAAGGGAATATGCTCAGTGCAACACCCTGACCTCCGGACCTCACAGAAGCCTGCTTAAACTATTTCTACAGAAGCTGCAAAGGGGGAATTTGTGTATGTTGTACATTCCTGCAAGACTAGACCCAAACCCTTTTTTCAGACAAAGCCCGTACAATCTTAACTGGAATTTGTGCCCACAGCACAAGTGCTGGCTGCAGAACTTCTATCAAACTCCTCAAGAAAAGTCTCAGTCTGCAGTCAAACAATTGTTCATCCGCTCCTCACAGAAATGTTTTGCTATTAAAACAAAAGAGGTGGGGAACTATTCAACTCAGCCTGAGGACTCATGTATATAGACAGACCTTCTCCAATTCATGCTTCAGAGCAGCATCAACCAGAATTATACCACTCTTGACAGAAGTTTGCCCAACCAATCTGGAAAATCTCCCATGGACTCTAGGCTCTTGGGATGATTTACTCTCATATTTTCCTGCCTCAGGTTTTCCCTTCTGCCCAACCATCACCACCCTGTTTGAAGCACTTGCTGCTCCCTCTTGCCCATCTTCTATGTTATCTGCCTTTTTTCTTTTATCATGCCCTTTCACCCATTTGGAACAGTCCCCATCCTGCACTGGCACAGCCAACTGTTTCTGACAGGCTGTAGGACTTTGTTTGTCTCAACTGATGCCACTGCCCCAGTACGTGTGCAGTCACCTAGAAGCCAGATCCCATCAGCTGATCCAAGCAGCACATTTAACCTGCACGATCTCTTTTCCATCATCCAAGTGCTTAAGGAAAACACCAAAGAACTCAAACCAAAAGCTTGCAGAACCTCACCAGACACAATCTCCTTCTCTGTGAATAGACCATCTCTGACTGGGGTCTTCCAGATGGACTTGGGGCCTATACAACTAAATGACAAGCTGATGCAGGCAGCTTGATTAATTGAATCACAGAACAGCCCAGGCTGGAAGGGACTTGAAAGATCACCAGGTACAACCTTTGTGTCTCCTTTTTCATATCAAAGGCCAAGTACATAACCAGACTGTTTTCTGTATAACCACTTTGGCCATGCCACGGCCGAAGGGAGATTCTGAGACCCTTCAGTCCCTCATCTGACCTGCAGAGGAAGAAAGGAAGCAGGAAACATCTGAACTGCAACCCCCGCCCACTAGTTTCTACACAGCTCTTAGTATTAAGGTTTCTGAGAGACAAAGAAAAAAAGACCTGTACTCAGGTCCAGCTTACACAATTAGGTGGGATACGGTCAAATAACTCCCTGTGTTATTAGCTATCATCCTCTGAGACAACCAGAACATATTAACACAATCAGATACCTTAAAGTTAAGGAGATGTGCAGAACGAAATACCTTAGCATTTGCAATCAGCACAATGAATGGACAGTATTGGTGCAACCAATCTCCACCAACCTTAAGGAGCCAAACGATTTCCCACACTCCTTTCATTTGCCTGCTGTTCCCTTTCCCATTTCATTCACCTAACTGTAAATCTTGGATGGCAGAGACTATCTGTATATATGCACACAGCCCGAAACAATGGCAGATGTTACTTGAACATGACAGCAACAGATTTGTTGAAAAAGTCACAGGATACACAAACTGCTCTGTCCCACTTCTATTTCCTTTTCTCGCAGCTTTGGTGGGACAGAGGAAGCCCAGCAATTCAAAATTTCCCCTTTATACAGGATCAGGAGCTTTCTACCTCTATTAAAGAAAAGTTCATCCAAATGTTACTTCTTATGCTAGCCTCATTTTTCAGTCAGTCACCCTCCTGTAAAACAGAATGCAGGTCCCTTTTGATCAGTTTTACGCCATGCTGGGCAACGACCATCAATTTAAGTCAACTCCCTACACACAACTCAGAGCTGAGCGCACCATGCTGTGAACATCTCCTGGCTGTCATCGTGCCCACCACTGTGGCAAGCCTGGCCACCCTTTGTCAGTCATATCAACAGTCCTAGTTGTAGCTAATGGGGCAATTGGGCTGAAAATCATCCAAAACAAAACAGGAATCAGCAACTGAGACCCATTGGTTAAATCAACAGAGCACTCACTCGGGTGTTCATGGAGTCAATTATCCACATCCCATTTAAAATGCACTTCAAAAGGCCGCACTTCGGAAGGAGGAGGGAAGGAAACGCCATAGGGTCTATATTTGGCTCTCTGATTTCCCAACAAGGCATAATCGGTTTTTAATTTTTGCAAGAGGATCTCTTCCCTTTAGCTAACTGCTGGGCATGTGAGATGCAAGCCGTACCCCTCCCTCCTCCTGTATCACTCACGACAAAATTTCTGCTCTCCGTTAATTTATGTGACCCCACAGCCTTTAAATCATGCCCTTAATGAGCCTGATTCCTGCTGGTCTGCAGTGGGCTGGATTGAAGGGGGATCAACAATCTTCCCTGTGTCATGCTACAAGGCAAAGACGCCGATTCCTTCCTTGTGCTGTCTCAGCCTTAGGGGAAAAGAACAATAAGAAGCAGTAACAATTTATTTACATCATTAGATACTCAAAAGAAGAAGGCAAATAATGGATTTCTCAAGTGGCTGAGCTGAAGTAAGTAAGAGAAGGGGGAAAAATTGACTTAAACCAATATCTGAATTACTTCTGTGACGTTTGATAAATTAAAACACTAAAAAGCTTTAGGTTCAAGGCAAACTATTTTGCTCAACCTCAAAAGATTTATTCTCATTTTGGGATTCTAATTGATTTATTTTCCCTTTTTTTTTTTTTTTTAAAAAAAGAAGATTTTGAGTCTATTTCAAATGAAAAATGTCACTGTAGGGAAAAAGAAATTGGATTTTGAATCTAGATGAAACATTTTAACATTTCCATGGCACAGTGTTTCATTTCAATGTCTCTGTGAAATGTTTCATCATTTTCTGATCTTTTTTCTTGTGTGTTTGGAGAAAAATCTTCATAGATATAACTCATTCCAGTAAACTCAATGCAAATCTAAGCACATTCTTTGAATTTAAAAGAGTGTATTCCCTAAGTTACCCATTTCTGGCAAGCTTTATTTGTTGCAAAGACCTCACCTAACATCCTTTCAGTTGCCCTTATTAAAATGAAATAGCAAACAACAAAACAACACCTAGAACATACTAGGCAGAAGAGGCTCCAGGATGAGCATCCTCACCCCCAAGCACTACAAAGCCAACTGGGGATTCCCGTGGAGACCCCAGGCAGAGGCAGTGGCCTCCTCCCTCCATCCCAGCTGTGTTTTGGGCTTACTTCTTGCTCTTTTTCTCTCCCCAGCAGTGGGGATGAAAGTATCTGAGCAGGCTTCCCTTGCTCAGGGCACAACTCAAAAGGCCAGAGAAGGAATGGGATGTGATGGTGGCAGTGCGGGGTCAGCTCATTACACAAATGCACACAGACAACCTGGAGCTCATTACAGATTATTCAAGTCCTGGCCAAATTCAATAAGCCTGTTCACAAGCTTAAGGTTAAGTAAACCCTGGCCTGGAGGCAGGCCTGACCACGGAGCGAAATAATGCAAAATGGAAAACTACCTTAAGAAACAGCTCCCTGAAGGCTGTCAAGTACCGCGCTCTGCTTGTGATTAGAGACTTTAATTATGAAGGTGGATACTGAAGGCTTCAAGTGCTGGGATCTTTTTCTTTTCCTAAATAAGTAGGTCCACACATTCCTGCCTGAAAAGCCACAGAGAGGCACTTACTGAGATGTGCTTGCAGAGGAACAGCTGGAAGCGTTTGTCTTGCAGCACACTGCCCAGCTCCGAACCCAGCATTTCCAAGATCCTGTGTGATATGCCATGTGGAGAGCCAAAAAGTAATTACAGAGCCTTGGCATAATTATCTCCTCTCTCTCACTTTCCCTCTTCTGTCACAAGCTCCAAGATCCAGCCATTCCCACTGGCCACCACTGAGATCCCTCCCAGTGCGGGGTCCCATGGGGGCACTGGAGGTTTCTGGGGACATCGGCATGGAGGAGGCAGACACAGTTCGTACACCCAGTCCCACAGATAAAACTTCACTCCTTCTTGACACAGTTGTGTTATTCTCCCTCCTTGTCCCCTTAGCCAAGGACAAGGTACAAGAGCAGGATTTATGGGCTGGGGACAAGGCATGTCACTTTGGTAGCTCTTGAAAGTTGTGGTCAATCAGGTTGAGTGGCCTAAAGCAAATTCATTTCTATGCAGGTCTGTACACCCAAGTGCTGTGTACTGCAGAGGACTGAAATTATCTCCTGAAGCCCTTGCAACACTATTCTTCCCCCACCCGTAGATGAAATCTGTCTTCGGATAGTCTGGTGGCCACCAAACTCACCCAAACCCACTACCAACCACAAGAACAGCAGCTTCCCACACCAAGGGAAGTTCAACTCACTGTGAGCTGGAATTCAAGGCTGTGCAACGCAGAAGCAGATTTCCACCAGCACAGCTGAGGAGATGGGGGTCTGGAGAGCCAGGAATGCAAAGCACTGACAAAGGCAGAGCCGTGCTGGCAGGTTCTGAGAACAAACATAACCTTTGCTGAACTCGCACAGATACAAAAATGCTTTCACATTTTTTCAGGACATCTTCTGCTTCACTGTTGGATGTGTGTACTTCAGCTGGAAGGCTGGGAAAGAACATAAATAAAGGGGAAGAGCTGCAGGGGGGAAATGGAGGTGAGGGGGCTGAGGAGAGATGGGTGGCCTCACTGGTACCTGGGGACTGACACACCCATGGAATCAAATGCATTTCAGTTACCTTTTTCTTTGTCAATCCCACAGCTCCTGCCTGACCTGCTGGTTCAATGATGATCACATCCATCTGTCCCAGAGCACACCAGAGCCCCATCTCAGCCCCAGCACCCCAAACCTGAGGGATTTGAGTAGGCAGTTCTTGGATGCATGCAGGTCAATGATTATACATGATAAAATCACAGCTATTATAGACTCAACACCACAATTTCATCACCAAATTCCAGCTTGACACATCTGTCACCAGATGAGTTTCCTTCACCCTGCTGCTGTTGTGAAAATGGGTTCAATGCCAGGAAGCACAGAACAAAACCCATGGGTTGAAGTGATTTCACAGCTCCAGTAAAAGAAAAAAAAAAAACAGGTCCAAAAATGGAGCTGGGTGCCACAGCTGGCATCTTCCCAGCCAGAGCAGGAGCACAAGAGCAGAGCAGAGCTCAGCTCCTCTCCTGGCTTCCTGGAGAGCCAGCTTTGTAAGTCAGGACAAGCTGCAGAAGTGTGTTTAAATGCATCACTATTGCAAGGAACAAGAAGTAGCAATATTTTATTCTACAGAAAGAAAAAAAACAACTTGGCAAAACACAGAGAGAAGGATCAGAGCATTTTTAAAGGAAGGAGGAAAGGAGTTCCCTTGTCCGAGACCTTCTCTGCACCCATAATAATAAGCGCGGCAAACCCAAAATGAGAGATTATATAAAGCCTGTAATTGAAGGAGTGAAAGCCACAGTTAAAACAATCTAAAAAGAACAAGCCCTGAGAAATGCAACCCGAATCCCTTATCTTTTGATGGAAAAGAATGTGCTCCCTTAGATTAATGACGTGTTTACCCAAAAGGAAATCACCGCCCTTCTGAAGCAGCGAGTGTTTGTTCCTCCCAAGTCCCTGTTTTCTGATCCAGCGCTGATCTCCCAAACCTCCTGTTTAAAGCCAGCACACAATGCAGCTTCCTGCAGCGGCAGCCCTGAGCAATCCCAGCCTTAACCCTCTCCCAAAAACCACCCTCAGCTGCACCTGTTGGGGAAGATCAGAGGGTGTTTGGGTCCTGCCTCAGCACAGGGACAGCCATTTGCAGCGTGGCTGCCAGCAACGCTGCTGCAGAGCAATCAATCAGCCCAAATATTATTATTACTTCTTTTTTTTTTGCAATATATCAGCAAAAATATTTCTGTTGTGAGTGGACAAATGAGCATGCAGCGTGACAGCATTTGCAAAGGGAAGTGTGAGGATACAGCAGAGCATCCTGCTGCCTTGTCTGGGGTGCTCTGAAAAAGGCTGACTGCTGGATGCTGCAATACGCTGGTGTGCTGTGACAGGCATGGAGGTGCACAGATCAAGGCACTGGAAACTCACACCAAAGCAAAGAAGTGCACTGGGGCAACTTTGTAAAACACACACACATGTGCAAAACTCCGCAATATAAGCAAACAAGCCAAAAACACACACGGGGACTATCAGTTCCTTGTATGCATGGTAAATCCAAGTATTTCCTAGAACCACAGAATCGTTTGGGTTGGAAGGCACGTTTGAGATCATCCAGTTCCAACCCCTTGCTATCAGCAGCAATACTTCTCTTTAGATCAAGTTGAGGGAAGCTCTATCACAGCCCCATCCAAACTGGCCTTGAATGCTTCCAGAGATGGGGCATCCACAACCACACTGGGCACCTGTTCCACCTCACCGCCCTCACAGGATCTGGATCTTTTTTGTCTGCCCTGTGACCCCAAAAGGGTCCAAGGGTGTGTGACCTGCAATAAATGCATCCCATGGGTGCCAGCTCTCATCTCCTCATGTCACAGGAACCTTGGCACATCCTGGCTACAAGAGCTCATGGGCAGAGGTCATGGGCATCTTCATCCCCCAGAGTTCAACAGGTCTGCAACAGTGGGAGCCGGCCAGCAGCTCAAAATAGCACAGAAGCCATAATAAACAAAGGGAGCTGCTTAAATCAGTCCCTGATGTTTGTGCTGATGAAGCAATGTTCATCCTTGGGTCACCATCCCCTCCTGCAGCCAGGCAGGAGCCCTGTGGAGGGAGCACTCTTTCCTGCCCCACTCCTGCTGCAGTGCCCCATGGACCAGCACCCACCTGCTTCACCTCCAACTGGCTCCTGGGGCATGGAGACATGGAAAACCAATGACATAAGCCTATGGGAGGAGCTGGTACTGTCATCTGGCATCTATGCTGGCTGAGCAGGTTGGTGATTTTGAACTGTTTTTTGCAAAAAGGCAAAAAAAGACCCAACAAAAGACATTTGTTGCAGGTAGAAAATCTGAAATCTTGGTTAGGAGGAAAAAAAAGAAAAAGAAAAATATTTTAATGTAGGTATTTATGAAGTCCACTTATGTTTTATATTACTTAATGCTAAGCATCAGTCTTGCCATAATACATAAAATACTTCCATGACTATTTTACATCTTGATGTGGTATCCGCTACCTGGCTTGTTCAGCACTGTTCAAACCTGCCAGAGGAAATGGTTTTGCTCATTACAAGGAGTACAAGAAGTAAACCATCCCTTGCTTCACCTTTTTCTAGGAAAATGTTTTGCATAAATGGGATACTTTATTTTGAGTGGTATTTCTTGGAAGCCATACCCAGAGTCCCTGTTGTGGGTGGCTCTGCAGAACTTCTCAGATGAAAAATTCCAGCTTTAAGAAACCAGAATTTGGGCTGAGCCAAGGCACAATTGGAGGAAAACAAATGGCACCGGAGCTGCAGAGGCGATGACACACATCCTCTGGGCTAGCTCGAGTGACCCTGTTCCTAGCTCAGAGCTACACTGGCTGCTGCCAGGGCCAAAGCCCAACCCACGTCAATTGAATCCAGTGCCTGATTTAATGGTTGGCAGCTCTGCCCAAGGCAGAGGGGTTGGAATCAGATGGTGTTTGAGGTCCTTTCCAACCCAAGCCATTCTATGATTCTATGAATCCCCACTTTCCCAGAGTCAGCAGTTGGCCACAGTGGAACAAAACCAACTACATCCTGCCATGATCTGCATGCTCTTGTGCTATACTCACGAGTAGAACATCCCACGCTCTCACGTTCAGATATATTATCTAGATGACAATGGTATTTAAAAGAGAACTATTCCATATATTTTTTTTTATTATTATTATTCTGTACCCAAACTGATTGATTTTTTTCTTATTTTATTTTGGGGAGGTTTTCAGTATCCTTGATAGAATTCACACAGCTACAGCTTAAAGCCTAGCTTCAGAACTGTGAATCAAAAATGTTTGATTTTGGAGAGGCTGAGCAAGACACTGTCACCTTAAAGGATTTTTTGTTGTCGTTTGTAGCCATTCACTGAATTCAGTTTAAATGGAAGGATACATTTTCCCTATTAAACCCACATTGCTCAGTGAACACATTTTTCCTTTGATAGAAAAGAAAACCAAGGAGAACCAGCAGGTCCCCGCACATACAACTGGGCTAAAATCTCTCACCTAAGGTCAAAGAAGGCCATGAACTGTTAACAGAAGCCAGCAGGGAAGACGATGAGCAGTAGATAAGAACCCATATCCTGCACAAAGTTTCCTCTGCAGCCCAGGACAGGAATGCAAATTAGAAGTGAAGTGGCTGCAGAAAGAATCCAATATCCAGAAATCATCTTTTTAAGTTAAACCCCTTAATAAGGAAAGCTGATTCAGGGCACAGCTGAACTGTGACAGGAATTAAATACTGCAGGGATGGAATACAAGGAGGCACAAAATCTCCATCATTTGAAAAGAATCATGCAGTGGTGCACACACAAAAAAATCAATGCAATTAAATAAAGCTGTCTAGTTTAAACACAGGGACAGGGAGAGATGGAGGGATTATGGGATGTTACACACCCAGACCATCTTGTGAGGTCCCTAGCATTAAACAATTAAACAAAAACAGAGAACCCAGAGATTTTATCGGAGAAAGCCCATGGGAAGGCAATGTCTAATAAGGGACAAATCCCAGGGCACCATGCTACAGCTGAGCCAGCTCCCTGCCAGTTTGGGGATCCGCCAACAGGCAGCATGGGCAGCAAGAGCATCCACCAATGAAGCCACTGAGGTGTTTTAGGGTTTAGTTGCAAGCTCGATGGAGATGAGCTTAGCAGTGCCTCGCAGGGAAACAGCAAAGGAAGTAAAGGTTAAACGAACCATGTACAAAATCGCCTCGATAAATCATGAGGGTTATCACCTATCCTGCAGCAGGGGGATACAGCAGCAGTGTTTATCACACCCGTACTATCACAGGCTGAACCAACAGCCTAATTCCTACTGCTGTGGCTATTAAATGAATTAAAAACTAACACCTATAAGACAAAAGCAAACCCTCTGCTGCTCCAGGGATAGACATGAGGCAGCCCTGTCTCCCAGCCTGCCCCTGAGTGCAATGGCATGCTGTAGGGTATCGACCAACATTAGGACCGTCCCCTACAGTACACACTCTAAAGATGAAATTTGCTCCTGTATGGACAAAACTCAAGGGGAGCACCACAGGTGTTCAGCGAGGTTCAATACAAAAAAAAAAAAAAAAAAGGATATCAGCAGGTTCTCAAGTCCTTGGGAGACTCAAAGCTTCAGCAGCAGTAATCAGGGAACAGCCTGGGATAGTTGTGACTGGAACACTGAATCCCCTTATAACCTGCTTTCCAGCCTGGATGCTCGAGGTCCGGCCAGCAGGGACAGGGCAAGAGAACAGCAATCCAGGTGGCTGCAGATTCTGAAGAAAATCCATAAGAAAGGAAAAGACAGCATCCTGCTCCCATCCCTGAGCTTTCATCCCTTCCTCACCACCGCTGCGGGAGATGCTGCTGGCTGCTGGGGACGTGGTGGAAACACACCATGCAGAAAACTGACAGGTCAAGCTACATTTTTTATCTTTCTTTTTTTTTTTTTTTAAAACCAAATTGCCTTAAACACCTACTTCAGAGAGACTGATGTAGCTTTCCTGTCCATACCTAAACAAGCCCCCCTAACAATGTTATCACTTTTCAAAACACATCTGTGCTGCAGCTCCTAGCCCAGACAATTGGCAGGTAACCAGTTAATAAATTTCTTCTCCAGACTGTTGAATAGGCTGGCCTCCACTCAAAGGTGATGTCACTCCAATTCAATGTGCTATAATTGGAAAAACCTGGGGAAAGCAATCGCGTGTTTTTTAATAAATAAAGATCGCATTAGCAGCCTCCTGCTTTTATTCGCCACTAGCTCTACCTTGTTCAGTAGCAAAGTGGGATTTTCTGCTGCCACTCACTCCATGATTCTTACTTGGAATATGATGCCAGTTTCCAGATGTGTTTCAAGCCAGGAAGTCAGCAATCAGCCTGGATAAAGCCTCTGGGATTAGCTGCAGATCATCTTCTGACACACACATCCTTCCTGCACCCTCTCTTAGAAAATGGGCACACCCCTCGTGCCCAAAAATACAATAGAGAACAGCCCAGGCCAAGCAAAATCCTCTGATTAGGAAGCTTTGATCATTTCCATGTTAAATATACGCGAATACATTTAATTGATTCAATCCATCAAAGTCTCCAAAGCATTTTAGGGATCTTTACAGCACCGATGTGTTTACAAACACATCATTTTAATAGTTGCAGGTTCCCTTTCTGCTAGAGCAGCCCCATGCAAATGTCCCCTTCGGTCCCCTCCCCTGGCAGAAGAGAGAGCATCAGCTCTCCCAGGCAGCCATGAGACGCCCAATGAGGAGAAATCCTTCACAAGGCTCATCCTTAGAGGAAGAAGTGAGGATAAACGCTTTTCTGAGCTCCGTGAGAATACTGTCAAAAGGCTACAACAGAAGCGGGTGACACGAAGGATGTGGTTTGTGTGAAGAATAATCCCAACCAGCAGCTCTCTGGCAGCAGCACACCCAGGGGCTGCAGGGGGTTGGATGCAAGCAGGGGTTATGCTCGGGGCCCCAGAGGGCTGCAAAGACTCCCAGCAGCCCCAGCATGATGAGGGACTGCCTGGGCTCCACCAGGAGAGAGGCTCGGCTCCTGGACAAGCTGCAGGAGGGGAGCCCCAGCCCAAGCAAACCTCAGGCCTTGCTCACTCAAGCAGACCCCCACCCTCCTATTATCTAACACCCTGCCAACAGAATCCATATTTTTAATTCTTTCCCTCTTCTAAGAACATTAAAGAAGCTGTTGTTGGGGGGCACTTTTGCTTGTACTGCGACTCCTTTCATCTCACCACCAAAACAAAGCACAACCCAATTACACCAGATCTCCCCCCAAATAACCCCACCCCTCCCCATTTGCTCCCACAGAGCCGCTGGGCTGTAGCAGGGTACCTGTGAGCAACTGCCAAAACAGGAAAGCAGGCGCCTAATTGAAGGGAGTATTTGGGAGTCACCCTACACAAAAATTAGCAGAGATATGCTAGGAAAATAAAAGTGTGGGCACTAACAGCAGTCTTATCTTCTTTTTCCATGACTCTAATGCTCAGTACGTGAAGAGGCCAAAAAGTTTCACACGATGTTCTGAGGAGTTGGTTGTGGACAGACAGCATCCTCTCTTTTATGTTCACTGCTCCCCCTTAGAGTAACACAGACTGGTTTTGAAGCAAGGATCTACAGCATTTATGCAAGGCAAGAAACCCAAGCACCCTAGTTCTGCCTGCAACACGTTATTCAGCAGCATAGTGGACACAAGGTCCCATCTGTCTGCTCTCAATTCACCTGCATTAGGTTTAGCAAGAAGAGAAAGCCATGAGGAGACATGGGGGGGAGAGAGGGGAGGGGGTGGCAGGCTACATGAGGGTGACCATTTCTGGAGGTGACACTGAGCTTGGGTTGGTTCAGAGCCTGGCAGAAAGATGGCATGGGAGCCCCTCTCCTTACCACCTACCCCCTTCCTTACCATCTACCCCTCACAGTAATCTGGGACTATGTCCATCACTGGGGAAGCACTGGCTGGATCCAATGGGGAAATTTAGAGTTCCATGGCCCCCAAAGGAAGCTCTGGATCTTGGGACCATGCCAATGTCTGGGGCTAAGCAGGAGGGATGCTGCAGCCTGGTGGCACCTGGGCAAGGCAAGTCTGATTCTGAGTGCCAGTGATTCTCACCTTTTGTTTGCTTGTTTGTTTTCCCCTGCACCTAAATACACAAATGCTTTTCCTGCCTTTGCTCTTTACAGCTTCTCCATGCAGTGCCTCTCAGGATTCCTGGCTCTACTCCGAGGTTGAACCCCACAGCCTCCACAGGGACAGCCACATCTGGAGAAGGGACCGCAGCTCCCCACAGCAAGCCGTGGAGAGGGAAAGGAGAAAGCAGCGGGAAGTCCTGCTGAGAACCCCTTTTGTCTAAATAGGGCCTGTCCTCCGACTAAAAATAAAGGCTAACCACAGGAAGGGAGTGAGAGCTTGGCCCACATCCCGTGTTGTGCATGCCTGGGTGTGAGGTTGAGGAACAGGGGGGGACAAGCGAGGGGCCCCCACCCAGCGCAACCACACATGGGCTCGGGCGCCAGGCCCTTGGGATGGACAGGCACACTCATGGAGGTTAAACCCAAGCAGACAGTGCTTGGCGGCGGCACAGACCTCCAGCATCTTTCCCGACCTGCTCACACCCCTCCCAGCATGGGTGGGAAGGCGCTCTGCTAACGGGTGCACAGGAGAGGCCCAGGCCCACAGAGGCCATGCTCACTGTTGGTGCTGACGCACCACTCAGAGGCCTGCTGGGGAAATGCAGCACCCAGCCCAAGCTCAGACCATCCTCTTAAACAGAAGCTGAATTAAAAAAAAAAAAAAAAAAAAAAAAAAACCAAAAAAACAACACAGAAGCTAACAAAAAACCTTCATTCTCTTTCCTTATAGGTCTCTGGGTCTATACAAAGGTCACCCCTGAGCACTAAGGGAATGCAAACCCTCATGGTTTCCTTTAGAAAAGGACTTCTGCGCACAGCAGCTGCTTGGAGCAGGCTAGCTGCTTTCCCTTCAAGATATGCCAACTATTCCACACTGAACACATGCTAAATATGAAATGCAGATGCCTTTCCACAAGCTGCTTTAGCGGGTTTCTTGAACTTTCCCCCCTTACGATGCTTTTTGATGCAGCAGAACTCAAGAAAAAGGTGACACCTTCTGTTTACTCAGCTAATTACACTTAGTGACTGCTGCAGGGCTGGCTGCAGTGCTCATGAGCATCTTATAGCCTGCGGTGGGCTCCCAACCAGCATCTCTAGGGATGAAGACACAGAGAGGGGAAGGGTGCTCAGGGAACTCCATCCCTCTGCCTTGCCCATCCCCAGCTGCCCCTACTACCTGCCTCACGCTGGGCACCCCACAGCAGGCTGCTCTTAGGCTGGGGAAAGGTAACAGAGGATACTCTTCCAAACCCCAGCACCTTCCTTCTCCATACCACTAGCCTCTGCCCTGGGCAAGGAATTCAGCAGTGCTTTCTCAGCTGGGCAGCCCAGAGCTAGTGTCAGCTGCACATCACACTGCCAAGGCTTAAAGGATGCCCCAGGCTTCCAGAGAAAAAACTCCTCCATACAAAGTTGTAATGGTCATGGGCAATCTGCTCTAAGAGGCCCTGCTGCCACATCTGTTAGCCCTGAGCACTACCTCTGCCCGGATGCGTGTGTACGTTCACAAAGTTGCCATACAGAAAACCCCAGAAGAACCAACACCCATTTCCCCAGTGCTCAGGACCGTCAGCTTTACCCGGATCAAGGTGTGAAAAGGACCCGATGACAAAGTCCAGCGTTGAGACAGCCAGCAGGAAGAGCAGCAGGAGCTGGAGGCGGATGATCCACTTCACCCCTGCCAGGTTGATCCCGAGCAGCCCCAGCAGCACTGCCAGGGAAATGCCTCGCACTGCCCAGATGTTGCTGAGGTTCAGTACATCCGCGATGGATTCTGCAAAGCCAGTGATGTACATGGCACCTGCAACACACTGAAGGACAGAGGTCTGTGAGCACCCTGTGGGTGCAGTGCCCCTGTGACTCTGGCCTACAGGCACTGAACCCTACTGCCACAACAGAGGACACTGTCAAGGCAGTTTGGGTAAGATACTGTATGTACTGCCTGAGTCAACACAGTAGCAACCAGCAACTTTCCCCTCGCTTTAAAATGTGCCTCCAATTAACATTCCAAGAGAAACCTCTCTGGCTTATCCGAGGAAGAAGAGGATGAGTTAATCTTTTTAGCTTCTTCTATTTCTCTGAAAGAAAGGCTCCTAGTTAAGCACCTGCCTGAACAGCAGCCACATGCTTCTCCCCTCCCTGCTTCCTAGGGTGTACTTTTAACTCTGTATTTAGCTTGGATGTAAAGCCTGATGCTTCACTGGCTCCCTGTCTCCTGGAAGGGAGCCTGCACATTTGAGGAGTGCATATTGTGCAGTCCGTGCTCCCCAAGCACTTGGGAAACCTGTTTATTTCCCTTACTCTTCCTGGGTGGCCAGCAGTCCATATGATGGGACATCCGCAGCACAAGAAAACAGCTGCAGGTTCAGCCCTCAGATCACCCTGTGGGGCAGCAACCCCAATTCTAGAGGTTTCCAGGACGGGCATTTCAGCAGCACTCCCTTTCAGCACACAGCATAGCTGGCAAACCAAGCTAGGGTATGCAGTTGCACATCAGCACCAGCAAGGGTTGTTAGGAGGACACTCAGAAAGGAGCAGAGCAGGAAGGAGCTTCAACATCTCAAACATCCTTGAAGCCTACCCTTCAATAAAACACGGTATCTGCAGATCAGGGGTCAAGTGTCTGTGAAGTCCCCAGTCCACCTTGCACAGTAACAAGATACCACCCCACTGGCCCTGCAACAAGGGGTTCTTTCTTGGGGCTTGAACTACCTATCTTGAAATCAGAACAGAATGTCTAGGCTGAATGCTTGCAGAAATCAGTTCCTTAAGAGCCTTTGCAAGACACACACTTTGCTGGCTGAAGAACATAACAGATTTGTAACACCCAGACAAGTGCTACCTTTACATTTGCTTTCAGCAGAAAGCTATTTTAGGGCTACAAATCCTTTCTTTCTTTGAACAGCTCTTACTGTGAGCCTCTTCAGAAAATGAGACTGCTTAGAAGAGCATCAAACCCCAGCCCTGCAGCCCAAGCTGCCACGACCAAGCACATGCTGATCTCTAGAGGAGCTGGTATAGGCATGCTGGACCTGATTAGGGGAGATTCAAGGTTAACATTAGGAAAAATTTCTTCTCAGAAACAGTGGAGATGTACTGGAATGGGCTGCCCAGGGTGGGGGTGGAGTCACTGTCCCTGGAGGTGTTCAAGAGCTGTGTGTGGAGATGTGGCAGAGGGACATGGTTAGCGGGCATGGTGGGGGATGGTTTGAGGTTGAACTTGATGATCTTAGTGGTCTTTTCCAATCTCAACAATCCTGTGATCAAGCACTTCCTCCAGCACATCACAATAGGACCCCACGCTGGGTTCCAGCCCATCTCTGCAGCATGCCCCAGGATGCTGAGCAACCTCTCATTACTGAAGGCAGCAGGACCACGTACCCAGTTCCTGCGCCACTTCTGACCAGTTACAGCTCTCTGTGTGCAGCTTGCAGCAGAGATGCAGCTCACAGCTATTGCAGAAAAAGGCAGAAAAAGTCCGCTGAGCACAGCCAGAGAGAAGGGAAACACATCAGCTTTCGGGAGCACACAAAGCATTTCTCCTCAAGCTGCCAATTCCCACCCCGAAGCCCCCATGCGAGCTGGACGCCTCACTACAGGATGGGGCTGCCAGAGGCCAGGTTTTACGACACCTGGGAGAGGCTGCAACCTGATTGCTTTCCCAGACAGGGTCCACTCAGAGAGCAGGAGTGGAAAATATTACAGGAAGGATTCTCATGTGTGGCCCATTTCCATATCTTGGCTTATAAGTGCATTCAATTTGTATTTTATGGACACTTGCTTTTAATCTGAAGTGAAAGGAGAAGAGGGGATTCTTTTTGGTTTGTGTTTTTTAAGGGTTTTCAGAGATTGCTGCAAGTCAGTCATTTTAAAACAAACTTCAATAAAAATTCTTGCCTGCTCACCACACTTCAGACTGTTCATAACATCTTTACAGGGGGAGGGGGTTAAGTTATCACAGATTTAAGAGATTATTTTCCACTCTTTATGTTTACTACACATGCATTTCAGTGCTCCGCCACCATGGCTCCTCAGGGCCATTCAAAAAACACAGAAGTTGTGACTCTCAAAACACCACCTTCCCTCTGCCCAGCTCCCATCACACACCAGCTCCACTTCTGCCCCATTTGGAGAAACAATCAAGGCTAGCCCGGTCCACATGTACCCCCACATCCCCAAGGGCATAGTGAGCACATAAAAGCCAACATGGCAGCCCAGAGGGCTCTTTGCTTTAGGTGGCCACCCTGGCCGCTGCCTTTCCATTGGATTGATGTCTCCTTAAGGGCAAGGCCTGTCTTGGCACCAAGGATACTTTGGGAATGAAATGGACATTCTGCACAAAAACCAACTCCTCTGCCATTTTAACTATGCCAAGTGCCATTTGGCCTGCTCTTACGGATGCATTTAGAAAGACTGATAAGTTTTCTAGTTTTTCTTTTTAATTATCTTCTCACGTTTCTAATTACCTGGCCAAAAATATAAAGGAGCCCAATGGTCCCCCCGACTTGACCTCCAAGGACAGTAGAGATCATGGAGTAGACGCCTCCACTTCCAATGCTGCACTTCTCACAGACCCCAATTCCAGATAGGATTGTCACCAGAGCAACCAGGACCACAAAGGACACCAGAAACATGCCCATCACAACACCAGTGTTTCCCTGCAATGAGAAAACAAGAACAAAAAACAACTCACACAAGAAAAATCGGTTGAGACAGAAAAAGGACCCAGCCACTTCTAGTTACTTGTGATCAATGGCTATGGAGTCATTACGGATGAAAAGGAAGAGCAAAACCTCAACACACACCCTAATTATGTAATTAATGTAACTGATTGCTAAATTCACAGATCTTATTGATGCCCTTTTGAAGGAGAGCTGCCTTGTCCTGCGGCTGGACAGACCCTTCCATGATAAGGCTCTGCTCCATCACTGGGCTCCCACATGAATCACTGATTCCGGCTTCTGGCTGAGAAAGGATGATGCCAAACAATGACTCAATGACCACAGGGAGGGGGTTGCTGCCATTGCCATGTTTCATTATGTTTGAGAATGAAATATTAACCAAAAACAAACAAACAGAACACTTTCAGAACAAAAAGCAGATTCAAAACCAAATGTTTGGGATTTGTGACGACTGATCTATTAAAATCATCACACTGGAATTTTAATTTATCACAACGTTACCTTTAAAAGCTGCAATCCTCCCAAACGATAACAAAGAACAAAACCCCCAGGGAAACACTGCCTGGAAAATAAATAATGCGCTCATAGGCCAGCACACGCGGGGCTTTATCTGCCCGATGTATGCAAAGTAGCAGGTGGCTCTCACACTCAATTTCCTCACACGCATTTTGTGCGAAGGATTTCACCCTGCTGATAAAAACTTCCTTCCTGCTCCAGGCAGAGGAAGCGCCAGGGAGGAGCGGCTGCAGCCAAAGGTGTAGGGTGAGCAGCAAAGCCTGCCTGCAGTGCAGGGTACGCTGCTTGGGGCACTCCATTTGTGGTTGCATTTCCTATGTGCAGTGAAAGCATGCCTTCCACAGAGCCAAGGAGAAGGCACTTAGTTCCTCCATGCAAATTCAAGTGCTTCTTCTGCACTCAGGACCTTTCAAACCTCTCTCTCACAGCTCTAATTTATTTTCCAAAAGTTTTGCTCCGTGCTCCAGCCCACCTTCCCCTGCTGACAAATTGCTTAGTCCAGCACACTGCCAGCCCAACTGCATCATCAGAAGCCTCTCCCAGTGCCCAGTTCACATCTGGCCTCACTTCCTCTGCCTCGACTCGTGTTTCAGGCCCTGTCCCATCGCTCCTCTCTATCCTTGCTCCCTCTCCTCCCACTCCAATAGTTTCTGAGGTCATGCTAGCCTTGATATGGGTTTGTTTATTACCAGCACTGCTTCTCATCCTTGGGATTGGTTGAAATCCCAGATCTCTTTTTTTTTTTTCCCTTCTTTTTGCAAAACAACAGAAACATATCCAGGATGTTACTATCATCATAAAATCCTATTTTGGTTCAGCATCCCGCGGCCTTTGACAGGGCTTTATCTGGTCAGTGGGGAACAGAGCCAAGTTTTGTTACAAATGCAGCTGCTTGCAGGGTCAGCCCAAAGCCCAATACAACCCGACACTCCTTTAAAAGGACAATTGTTCCTTTTCCTCCATAGCTTATCCTAAGGTTAAAAGGGTTAATAAATACGACACGCTTCAGTTAAAAAGAAAAAAAAAAAAAAAAAGCACACACATGAAAACATACAAATGGCCTTGGGCTTTTCCAGATCCTGGAGGAGGCACCGGGCAAGCGCAGCAGCTGGTTAATGGGCAACGTGGGGCTTTGGGCAGAATAAAGGTTTAACATCGGGGCCAGAAGAGACCTAACTCCTTCCAACAGAACACCAGTGGGAGGAAGGCAGAACTGGGAGGCAAAAGCCCTGATTACTTATGCATGCATGCTGCAAGGAAGGAGAGTAAGTGGGCAGCGCAGTGGTGCAGCAGTTACTGAATACATGTGGAAGACTGAGGTCCCCTGCAACTGCAGGCGTTACCAACTCCAGCTCTGAAAATCTACAGCAAAAGCCTGACAAATGGATCCATGTATGTGCGTCCTCTGCTACGTGTGCTCTGCCAGCCTTGACTTCTCCTCCCTTCCTTTTCACGCTGTCTTCCAGCTGTTCCAGTTTTTATTTACTTACTTCATTTTTATTTGCACTCGTTCCGGCAGTAATTCGCTTTCAGAGGAGATATGGAGGAAATCAGATCAAGAAATGTGAAGCTAAGATAATCATCCCGGTTTCTTCAGCTTGCAGTTCCCACCAAAAAGCACAAGCCATGTTTCAGCTGGAAGAGGTGAAGCAAAGAGCACAGCACCCATGCACTGACCCACCAAGGATCAGTGGAATGCAGGGTTAGGGTTTGCACCCTATTGTCAGCAAGGGAACAGCCCCACTGCATCTCAGCTGCCCTATGGATTCACCTGATTCTGTAGCTCTGTGGGTCTCAATATTCCCTTTTGATGTCTTCAGTGAAGAAGTGCTCAATATAAAGTGCAAGCTTCCTTTTGGAAAATGTTCACTGTGCCTGTGACACAAACTTGCACTTGTGTTGCAGACTGAGCCTGAAGCTCAAATTCCACTACTCCCTGGAGATGCTTTCCTTATACTGAGGGGAAATTTTAAGGGACAGCACAACAAATTGCAGCAGGAACAGTTCCACACTGCAGTGCAAGAGAGAAGAAGCAGGCCCCAACCCTGCATAAGTCGTTGGGTTCATACACAGGAGCCCCTTGGGCAGCGAGGACACTTCCACCTGGCTGTGGACTGCCCATCTGAGACACACTAGGGACCCCAAGTAATGCAGTTATGTTTGGAAGAGATCTGCTCTCGTGGTACTGGGAAGATGTTAAATTAGCTCTACCTGCAGTAAAGTGCTTTGCCTGAAAAGCAATTCTTCTGCCTCAACAGCGCAACATCAGGATGTCCCAAGCTACTGTCTAGGCTGGTGGTTGTGGTGCTGCTTTCTTTTTCTGAAAGCTAAAACAGGAACACTTAAAAATACCACCTTCCATTTTTGTGGAACCTTCTAAAAAGCTAGGAAATACCAGAGGACTTCACCAATTCATTGCCTATGAGCATCACAAAACCAAGAACACTCAGGTTCTGATGGAGAAGAGAGGTGAGGAGAAAATGACCTATTCCCATTCTTATGTTCAACCGAATCAGCCCTCACTCACCACAAGCCATCCTGTCCTCAGGAAAAGAACCACTCCAAAAATGTTGATCATGCAGGAGGTGAAGACGCCATCCCATGTCCCAAAAAGCACCGGCTCCCACACGAACAGCTGGATCTTCCACCAGGGCCTGCTCTGTGTTTGGGATTCCTGCAGGAAAGCAAAGCCTTTAGTTTCATCCCTTACACTCTACAGGCAGGCTGCAGAAGTAGTGTGAACGTCAGTGACCATTATAGCCACGTGGCTTGCCATCAACAAGTGTGAAGATGTGACTTAGCTCCAACTTTGGAAGCGGTGTGTTTTGGGAGGCCAGGCTGGATGGGGCTTTGGGCAATCTGACTTAGTAGGTGGCAACTAGCCCATGGCATGGGATTGGAACTGGATGAGCTTTGAAAACCCCATCAAAAAGGACAGGGTCAATGCAGCATCTCTTGGAGCAGAAGACAAACTAGGTTGGATAGACTGGGGCTGGAAGAATAGGTTCAAATAGCTCTGTCATCACACAAAGCCAATAGATTAGGGATGAGAACACTGAGTTTCTAGAGGAGATAAAGGACACGTGCAAATTTCAGAGCTGCTGAAGCCAACAGCTGAAACCTCAGGGGACGTGCAGCTGGGCTGCAAGGGGAGCTGGCTCCCACGTACCTGCTGGGCCTCCTCGTGGAACAGCTCCTGCACATGGCCCTCCCCTCTGGCATCATGTGGCATGTTCATCATGCCCTTTACACTCCCTCTGCCTTCAGCTGGTGGGTCTGAGCCCAGCACGTCAGCTCTTCTCCTCTGTCAAGCTCCTGCAGCGCCCAATTCCCTGCTGTAGGTTCATGGTCTTACTGCACTTCCTGTGGAAGGAGGACAGACAGAAGGCACTGCTGCTGTTTCTCAGTCTGCAGAAGCGTGAGGCTGTTAACCAACCAGAGCCAACGGCTGATGCTGAACCACAGAGTGCAACACCACCACAATACTCTCTCAACTCTAACACTTAACAGCCCTTGGTGGGCTTTGCTCAGTCCTTTCCTGCTCCTGGCAACCCCAGCATCCTGCAGCACTAGCTTCACAGCTTCCTTATGTGCTGTCTGGGAGAAGTATTTCCTTTCACTTGGCTTTAAATCTGGCGCCTGCTCATTCTATTCCATTCTTCCGTGCTGTTATGACATGACAGAGCACTTCCCACCATCACTAACAGTTGCACAGCACTTATCACCTTCCCATCCACTGCACTGTTCTGCAGACTAGAGCCCCTCCTCTATATTCTCTGCCTGACAGAGGGCCCTGCTACCCCTCTCTCTTCCAGTGCAGTGCAAGGATGGTAAAGGAAAGTTTATGGTGAGTCAGCCTCTTCTTCCTGGTAAAAGCCATAGGCCAAGAGATAACGACCTTAAGTTGAGCTAGGGAGGTTTGGGTTGCATGTTAAGAACTATTTCTTCTCAGAAAGAATGGAACAGCAGTGGCACAGGCTGCCCAGGGACGTGATGGAGTCACTGTCCCTGCAGGTGTTCCAGAACCATGGAGATGTGGCATTCAGGGATGTGGTCAGTAGGCATGGGTTGATGGCTGGTGTCAATGACCTTACAGGTCATTTCCAACCTTAATGATTCTATGACCCTACCAAAAGGGAAAAGCTAGCACAAGCACTTCTCTGGAGGTTTCATTCCTGGAGTTGACCCAGTAGGAACCACTGCCCTCCTAGATATCTATGGCCACACAGCTGAGGGTTTCCTTCCTTCTTCTCAGTTAGAGGACTCCAAATCCATACGCAGACAACATTCTCCTAACATCACCCCCTCTTCAATTATTTAATTCTACAGCTACTTACACACCTGGATGGATGCATTACACACTGGATGGACACATCCCTTTAGCCTGTAGAGCAACTGAGGCAAGCACCACACGCAGGCAGGGCATAAGCTACAACAGTGAGAGGCAAGCACACAGCCATGGCAATCAGAATGACAGAACCCTTTCTAATTTAGGAGTTAATTGATAGCTGAATCCTGAAGCTTCTACTAAAGACACCAAGCAGTCTGTGAAAAAAAAACACCCATCTGACTGCAGGGCCCTGCGTGAGACAGGAATGCAAAGGAAATAAGGCAGCAGAACACTGCTGCGCATGGGAGCTTCCAACCTGCTCAAGGTTGTTCACCTGTTATTCACTCACCCCAACAGCCACAAACACTGTGTGAGCACAGCTCCACACATTGCAAGCACTGGGACCCCCACAGGGCCCTGCCCTGCAGTATCCCACACGTAGTGGGATCAATTGCTCAGCATTGCTGGGGAAGCAGCCCCGGTCCATCTCACTGCTGCAGCTTCCTTTTCCTATTTCCTTATTTTATTTTCCTTTCCTTCCCCCCCCTCCCCCCCCCCTTTTTTTTTCCTTTCCCCTCTTTCTCTGCTTGCTTTTCCCCCTTTCTGCCTCTCTTTTTGCTTGCTTTTCCTCCTTTCTCCCTCTTTTTTTTCTTTTTTTGCTTCCTTTTCCCCCATTTTTGTTCTTTTTTGTTTGTTTGTTTTTCTTTATTTATTTTCCCTCACTTTTGCCTCTTTTTTTGCTACCTTTTCTCCCTTCCCTATCCCCACCCGTAGCGCAGTCCCAGCCCCCAGCACCTCCCACCCTCACCACCCTGTTTCCCCCCGGTCCCACCGCTCACCTGCCGCCCGCAGCCGTTCCCCGGCACCGCCTCCTCCCGCCGGGGGGGGCCCGGGAGGCCGCCACGTGTGCCGGTGCGCACCCTCCGCCCGCCCTCCTTTACGTCGGGAGTCGGCCCGAATGGAGGCAGCAGCTAACAGCGTGCAGGTAGGTAGGATGTCCGTGCCGAGGTGCCGGAGGGACGGCCGCCAGCACGGGGCAGTGGTGCTGCAGTTCCGCAAGGGAGCGGCCGCCTCCCGCTTCCACGTCCCTGCGTAGAGAATCGACCGATCGATGGGCTGATCGTCGAGTCCAACTCCTGGCTGCACGCAGGGCCACCCGAAAGTCAGACCGTCTGACCGAGAGCTCCGTTTGCTTCCAAAAGAAAGCAAATTCAGGCTATTTCAAGACAGCTTGGTAATAAGGCAAGGCAATGATTTTCCAGCTCACAGAGATAAAGCACAACCCTAGCTTTAACCCTTCACTTTGCAGAAACAGCAACGGCTGGGACAAAGAGGAAAGAGGTGCCTGGACAGGTAGATGGAGTCGAATGGGGAGGGCAAAGAGATTCCTGGAGTATTTCTGGAACTCCTTCCAGGAGGACACGTTTATAGGTACCTGCGAGCAGGCTGGGCCAGATCCTCCCATGGCATGGGCCTGTGCTCCCAGTGCAAAAATGCAGACTGACATACGCTCCTCTGAGTGTTAGCAAGTCACTGTCACGTGCAAAGCGCTTTGTTTTCATTAAAGAAACATGAGTATACAGAAGTAACCTGAACATCAGAGCAGCAGCTTGAAGTCAACTAAGCACACTGTGTGGCAGTACGTGGGTCATTCAGCAGGAAGGGATGTGCATTTAGGTGCATAGGGCTGGGGGATGACGAGAGTTGCAGGAATGCTGGATGATGCTTATTTCTACCACCACCAACCCTACTCACAGAACCCTGCTGCCCTTCGCAGCATGGCAGCTGCTGGGCACACGCAGCTCGCACCTCTCAGTGTTGGGAATCAGCTGATATGAGTTGCATCACCTAGTGGTCTACAGACACATCCAACAGTAAAGCAGGGTGTTCAACAAAGAGAGTCCTCCTGAAGCAGAGTTCTGTCCACCGAGAGCCAACATTTTCCTGAGTTCATTTATGTGCTAAACAGCAAAAAAAAAAAAACAAACCTGCTTCTAAAGTGCATTTTCCCTAATGCTGCATAGTGCTCCTCCATATCCAATGTCAGAGGGCTCATGGGCAATGAACTGCAGTGCTCTCCTCCTGTGTTCGACCAGGTGACCCAATCCCTCTGCTCAGCACTGCTTTACACCAACAAATACAGCCTTGGAGAAATGAAAATCCACAAACCAGCCTCCTTCTGAGCCCTGGAAGTTCTGGAGGAAGGCAGAACTCACTGGCACACAGCTTACCTTGCCCTTCTTTTTCCTTCTTTTGGAACCACAACTTTCTTAGACTGATCTGACCTATAATTAGACGGCTTTGTGACAAAGAAGTATTGGGAACTGGCAAAGCAAATGGAGCAAATCTCAGGTCTTGAGGAACAAACCAGTCAGCATCCTCCTGCTGCCGAGAGCACACTCTGCGTTGTTGATACACCTCACTCTGTGATCACCATTACCTTGAAATATCCCCAGCACTTATGGCTGTTAATTCACCATCTCCCATGATTTCCTATACCCATGTGGAACAGCTGCAAGTCAGGCAGCAGCCTCCACTTACAGGGTGGGAGCAGGCATAGGGCAAGGGGAGCTGCCCACTGACTGCAAGCAGAAAACCAGCAGCTTCTGGTACAGCCAGCAAACACCCAGAAGGACAAATATAGGAGTAGTACTTTTTTTGCATGTCATGGACTGCAGGAGATCCCTGCCGCCACCCCACTTTGAGATGGCACCTCACCGAACCCTCAGATGCACTTTCTGCCAGCATGTATGTGCCAGCCCACCTTTGGCACTCAGGATACAGATGCTGCACTGGGGCTGCGTCCTGAAGCTCAACCTGGCAAGGTAGAAGGGCAATGTGGGGCAGCTTACCTGCAGGACTGCTGCTCCTGGGAGGGCTCCAGCTCCAGTTCCAGCTCCCTTCTCGCAGCTCCACGTCTTGACAGCTAAAGCAGACAAAAGAGCAGATGGCATTCTACAGGCAACTGTCTTCTGCTGATCTGGCAAGCACAATGCACAGGACAGCTGACTACTCAGACGCTCTTCCTTCCCATCTCCCTAAATCCAAAGCCCCACCTCCAGATCTCTCTGTCATGAACCGCCCTGGAGCTACATAACAGTTCACCCCGTGCAGCACAAGGAAAACATTCCAATAGACAGATATTTTTTCAACCTTCTAAATAAACAACCAGCACTTTGAGCAGAAGACTCTTTCTTCCTCCTAGCAGAAAGTACAGCTACGTGGATTCTTTTTTCTCACTGAACACAAAATGTAAGGTCTGGCAATTCATTTCAACATAAAAACATTGAAAAATGTCCTGTTTTTCAGTACTGCTTTAGTATCTTGACATTGTAAAAGTCAACAGGCAGAAACTATCAGTGTTGGATTTCTTATTTCCACCAGTACACGGCCGAGCAAGCCAGTGCTACTTACCGGTGCACTTTGCACAGCACACCTTAATGCTGCTCAACCTAAAACAATTGAGAGTAATCATTACACGAGATGAATGTCAACACAGAACTTCAAGTTCTTTAAAAGCCATTTTAAAAACAATACCACAGCAGGCACAGTGGAATAACATTGCAACGAAGGCCTATCCAATTACACTGCTGTGTTTGCTCTGTACTTCAGAAGCATGTGAAAGCAGTGTGAAGCAGCGAGGCTCACAGCCTCACACTCCTGAAGGCAGGAAGGTGGGCAGCCCCTCCTTAGTGTCAACAATTTCTCCCAAAGGAAAGCTACCCAACGCCACGAGCTCCTATCCAAGTGACTCTATTGCCACATTAGCACAATCTTCTATGAGGTCCAAGGTTAGAATTAAGGCCAGATATTCCGCTTTCTATAAATGGAGGTGACAAAATAGAGACCCAAAGGAGAAGAAAACCAACAGAAACTTTGTACATCTCAATCAAATCCTTCAATACTCATTGGCTGCAGTTATCCCCTCGTGTTCTTACACAACAGCAAGCATCCTCACGAGCCTCCATCTGCCTCAGAGACATTTCGTTTGAAATTCACTAGTGTGAAAAATACTGCTAAAAGTCTATTCATAAAACAGTATTCTATATTTTTATTTTTCAAACAGCAAGTGACCACATTTAAAATGCATCATTTGCAAATATAAATTATCAAACTATTAGTTTAATTAAAAATAAAGCGAAAACATAACTTCCCTTAGTATCACAATACATAGGAGGGTATTATAAGCCCCAAATGACTAAGTTAACCATAAGAAAACAATTATGTCAAAAGCGATGGAACTCATTAAGTCACCAAATGAATAAATCAATCCTAATACAATACCATTCACCGTGATGATGTAAAAAAAGCCATCTTTCATTGTATTATACAGATAAAACAATCCGATCCTTCATGCCACGTTTTGTAAACCATGATATAAATTACACTCACAGTCAAAGGAACAGATAAGAGTAACTCCCAAAATACTTTAGGTTGCTTTTAGGGCAGAAATAAAGGCAGAAATAGAATCATTTAAAATATATCAAGTTTAACCAAAACATTTATTTGGTCAAGCCTGCTATCCAAATAGTTTTGTTTCCTGCAAAACTATTTTTGTCTTTTTGAATTATGAAATTTATACGTTTCTTTTACATACTAAACATAAGTCATGTGTTGAGCTACATTAAATCCTTTTACACTTGTATCACTTTTGCCAGGAGGCCCATGCATCTTTCACATATGTACACACACACACTCACACACACATTCTTTGTATCGGGGACTTCCTCATCTCCCAGGAGCACAGACAGACCCCCACCTTGGTTTCTGTCATAAAGAATATACAAATTTCATCCTTGCCCAGTTCCTACAAAACCATCTCTTATCAATATACATACTTTTACTGATGGAATTCAGGTTATGATCTTTTGCCTAGTAATAAACGGACGGAATAGATGGCGTAGGATAAAGAAATACTGTATAATTATCTAAATAAACCTATTGTCCTAAGTTTATCTATATGGATTTTTCTGTTTATTAGTTGAAGTACGAAGAAGGCATTTGGACTTGAGGAAAATAACACTAGATCAGAAAATGCACCGTAACAGTGTTCCACTAGATATGTATCACCAGGTTTTCCAGAGCACAGTTTCTTCTGTACGCTTAGAGTTTGCACTGATTGCTCTGTCTTCAAATCCATCACGTTTCCAGATCCGATTCAGCACTACATAGTATGCCTTCAACATGAAAGGAGGTCACTTGCTTTATTGAACACCAAGCTCCCTTCCAGACAGAGTTAAAAGAAAGACAAGACTACACAGACAAAGTCCAGTATAATTCATTTCTGACAAGGAAAAGTTCAACCCCTCATACTGTTGCAAAATTCCTCCTACTGAAATGCTTTACTACAATAATAATAAAAAGCATACATTACATATAAAAGATACCAGTGTACTAAAAGTGACAGAAGTGGACTAGCAAATCCTTCAAAGCACATATTATATAAATGACTAGCATTTAAAAACATTTTCTTTTCTATAAAATGTAGGTCATATACATTTATAAATCGGGGTGGGGGGGTTCTAAAGCAGTGATGACTGCGTTCAAATAGTTTTGCTGCTCTGTACAGTCTAATCCCTACTCAATTCAAACTATAAGTTTGACGTTTAGTTTATTTGTCAGAATAAACTCATCATCTCATAGCTCATAACTGGAAAAATATGCAACTCAACTGAACACGTGACTTGGAAGTTCACTGTTTAACTGCATACGAAATACGGAGAGAACCACTCCTTTGTACTGGAGGCCCAAGTCTCGTCAGCTCAGTATCAGGACTTAAAGACTCCAAATTTAAGCAGAGGAGTTGTCAGGAATCAGCACAGAAGCAGAATAGTATCTCTCACCCTTTAGAGACACAGCTATTCAACTTTTGCAGTCTTCCTCCTCTCGCAGAAGTGCAGCCAAGCCATTCCTTTCTTACTCAAAGTGTGCACGGATGAAGCCATGGATCTAAAGGCTGTCCTCTCTGTGACTGAGATTGTGCTGTGTAAACAATGTTACCTACTCCAGCAGGAGGACACTTGAATTTATTTGTAAAAAACGATTAAGAATATTCGTTAACTCAAGGCTATTAACTCCCCAAAGGTATTTTTGGAACTTATCCTTATGCTACTCGTAAAGTTAGCACTGTCATGTATTATTGCTTACAAACAGTACAACATCGTACGCCTTCGAACAGAGCGGTACTGCCATCAGTCCAGATCTATTTACAGCATTTGTTGTTTCTTCTTTAAACAGGCTATAAAAACATTACATACTTTACAGACAATACAAATTTCCACATCGGTACTCGATTCAAACAAATGGAATGCATAACAATAATAAACATCATAAAGGAAGACTGACATAAGTCCTTGATTGTCAAGACATTTATATTTATATATAAACTCTAACTGTGCAGAATCAAAGATTCAATCATAGGTACATCCTTATTTGATAAATCATATTTACAGCATGATATTGCATAAAAAAATAAAATAATGTTGTTTACACATATTACCTTTCCATCCATTGGATTAAGGAGAGCAAGAAACAACTCTTAGAAATGTTTGCTTGCCTCAGTTTGTGTTTCCTACCAAAAGTTACAATTTTAAAAAGGAAACATAAGGTTCTTTACGCAGAGTAGAGCAAAAGCGACTATAAATGTATTTCCCTGACACAAAGCAATTTAAACTTGAACAAAGGTTGAAGTTTTAACTTAGAGACAACTCTTCTCATTAGCAGTAATACTTTCTAGTACTTGCCCCTTGCCAAGTGAGCTTCAGCTAAATGCATTACATGCCTAACACAAACATGCATTACCGTAAGTCGAATGAACTTTCAAAGTTACAAGGCTTCATCTCCGTAACACATTTAAAACTAGCAGAGTGTAACACGATGAGCTTGCCTCAGTACCAACCATGTAATCTGAAAGTTCACATGTGTACTGGTACCGACTGCAGAAGCAGATTTCTGCCTATTAGATTTGTCAAACCTATTCCCTGGAGCATTTTTTCCCTGCAATTTGTAATGGTATTAAAACAGGCCAACAAAGAACAAACAAACAGGAAAAAAAAAAAAAAAACAAAGCTCTCAAAACCAAGAATATTTAGTTGGCAAATATACATACATAAAGAAATCCAATGCTGCAAAATTCAGACTGAATTCACCCAAATATTCTGGTTCATTTCAAATAGTTACTACGTGTGATACAAACACTGTAAAAATATTCTGAACAAGCATGGAATATCATGTATACGTCCAGGTGGAAAGTTTTCATAGGAGAACATACGAATGCTTCCAAAAGTTACAGTAGAACCCCAATAATTCGCAGCAATGACTCGGAAACCCTTTAGAAATCACAATTTTGAAAGTAGTGAAGAAGCAGGCAATGAAAGCAAGGATGTCACATCACAAAAGGTACTTTGTCCATTTATTCTGACAATTGTGATTTAGTTTGCAGTGCTTCGTGTACCTCCCAGTATACTGACATAGATTCTGTAGTATACTCAGGTGAAGCAGTACAGTATTACTCATACGAGACTTCGCTACTGTACTTTTTAGCACATCGCAGAGAGGTGGGAAGAGAGAGACCATAGGGGACATATAAACCTATGGGATGCTCTGGTTAGCTGTCAGCGAATTAGCAAGATTTTACTGTACTTCTCAATTAACAATGAAAAGTTCCCTTCATCCAAAAAACCGACAAGTACAATAGAAAAGTAATGCAAGTGTTAATTCATGCAGATACTTTCTTGTCCTATTTTCTTCCTGAAACACCATTTTCCTCATGACAATACTAGGAGACACGCGATCGTTAACATAATTCCTTTATCATTCAATTTATGTATTTTGTAAACCAGTGTACAGCGATACACATTGTTAACCCTTCTCTCTAAACCTTGCCATTTGTGATTAATTCATTCTCAAATCAAAAGAAGAAAACGTAAATGCATATTAGGATACCATTCCAAGCTGATTCCTTCATCGTCTGTTACGTGAACGGTAAAATATACCAAAGGACTCATGCTAAAAGGGACACTGTCAAGTAATTTAGGTCCAAAATATGGCCTATGAGTATGTGTCTATATATATAGACATATATGTATATATATAGTTTGGTAATAAACATCATCCATTTCCTCTTTTAAAAAAAAATCATTGTTGCTCTATGGCGAGGAGAGAGCCACAAAAGGTTCCCCCTTACATACACACACCTGCAGCCTGCATGACCCTTCAGAAAGAACCTGTGTTGCTCGCTCTATGCAATACAGATGCTAACTCCAACTTCTGCTGAGCGACCACAGCAGTACAAGAACAGAACTAACACCGACGTCGCTGCTTTTTCAGCTCTTTTGGACATCCACGGAAAACTAACAGAAATGAACACTGACCTGCTTGAAACGAAGAACATGCATCTGTAGCAGATTAGAAGCAGCAGGATTTTAACAGTAGAAAATCTTATTAAATAATGTAATTATTGACGAAGCGCAAGCTTTTACACAGAGCAGTCTCCCAGAACTACATACAGACTTTTTCCAGAATGAAAGGGCATGCACTCAGGAAATGATAGCAGTATATTTGGTTAACTCCTCTGTCACGGAAAGCTTCAAGCATCGGCAGATCAAGTACTCGAGAATCCTATAGATATTCCCCACAGGCTACACTGGGACTTCACAGCCTGTCCTAAGGCACTGAGGATAGCTGTAATGGCTCATCAGAAGACTGGAGAAGGAACTACGACAGAAGGAATAACATCTTCTCAGATGACTCCCACTTTGCTCTGGGGAAGGGTGAGTTCCTTCCCTCTGTACAGCAGCTTGCTCACTCACACACCCAAGCAGCGATTTGTTAAGAGTGAAGATGGCGCGAGGCAACAGCGCTCCCTGCTACTCCTCCATCACCTTCTCTCAGCAGAGAATCAATGCAGTGACTTTTGCTAAGTAAAAATGAGTCAATCTGCTTTAGGAGATTCAGGCTTTTTATTCCTTTTACTTTCCTACCAGACCAGACTAGTGCAGTAATAATCTAGTTGCCCTCTCCCAGCCACCCCCCACCCCCCCCACTTGTTTTTCTTTGTTTTTCCTTTTTCTTTTGGCATTTGCTGCTTGTCGTATTTACAACAAACAGTATTACTAGTAATGGTCATCTACTTGCAACAACAGGACATTAGAACAAAGATGTCAACAACATATTAAGCAGGCAGCACAAACTAGGATGTCATGGAAATAGAACGATGAGAACAAAACAGGTGTAACAGGAGGTGGCTTCGAGGCTATGGGGGCCATATTTATTATAACTGTGCAAAGCAGAACGGAAAGCCAAAAAAAAAAAAACAAAACAAAATCAAAAACCAACCAACTGACCACAAAGGAAGAAAAACAGAGACATGAATCAGATTGAAAATATTCTTTCCAATAATTTTTGTTTTACATGTATTATTAATAGCCCACAAGGAATTTACTCTTCTCCCTTGATGCACATTCTTTTTTTTTAATTCAGGGCCAAATATTCAGACCAAGTTACTGGCAAGCGATAACATGCAGAAACACCTTCCTTATATTAAACACACAAGTCAAAACATGATTTGATTTCCTATACAAAAATATTTAGTGAGAATTTTATGCAATTTGTATTTCCTGACAACGCAGGAAGCAAGCCATGGATTACAAACATGCTTTCTCCCTGAATTGTACCAAGTGAAGTTAGTGCTTTAATAGTGATACCATAAGGGAAAAAAAAGAAAGAAAAAAGAAAAACACCTGTAAAATCAGCTTCCTATCAAAAAGAAAAAAAAAAAAATTGCTACTGTTTTCAGAAAAGGTGGGGACTATTCTGTGCCCTGCTCAAGTCCCTTCAAAAGCAAGATATATTTTATAGCTCCTTGAGATGCAGTATTTTCTCCTACCTGATGGCGTCATCTGAGAAATACCAGCTAGCAATAGTGCTGTAAAAGAATGTTCGCAATCCTATAAAAAAAAAACATACATATATATATACATACATATATATATATATATATATTCACACACACACACACACACACACGTGTCTGCGCGTGCATGTTTTTCCCTGGTTAATCAGCCTACATTAGGCTTAAACTGCCTTAAACTACCAGACAGTGTCCCTTTAGGGAAGGTGCAATATTATGAACATACAGTTCAAAAATCTGTAAATTGTTAACTTAAACTACACAATAGTTATGCTACTCAAATCTTACCACCTTAAAAATGCACACAGAACTACTTATCGTACCATACTGCATACTTCAAGACAAAGTACTATTCAAAAAACCATATTTGTGGTAAAGGGATAAACTTTGTAGTTTATTTATATTGTGAAATGCAATGAAAACTTCTGATCGCTCATTTATATTGAGAAAGAAATCCTGTTCACTAGCATTACTCGACAGTTTTGGTTGGTAAAATTGGAATGACCTTCTCTAATCAAACATTAAGAAGATGCATGAAATTTGAATGCCCACTTCTTCAGCTCATGGGGATATTTTGATTAATTTAATGAGCTGAACTGTCATAATCCTAGACAGAGAATTAAGACAGAAGCTCACGATACCCAATCTCACTGTATGTTGGAAGCTGTAATTGGAGCTGTATGAGATGAAAATGCAACCGCATCAAACCTAAAGATCTTAATTTTTTTCTTTTTTTGAGAAATCAAATCAATCAAATAGACTAAGTGCTCTATGTTAATCATGAGTATGTAGGGTAAGGTACAGTTAAGCTTTTAAATCTTGGAATACACAGTTTGTGTAAGCATTACGTAACTGGGAATGTTATCTACAGAATATTTTAACTAAAACTTCAAAATCTTGACATCTGCATATGAAAAAAGTCATTAAAAAGTTACATCTAGATTCAGCTGTACAAAGAAATACACATTACTTCAGGAACGAAGTAAATGCATTAGCAGTTATGTGTTTGCTTAAAAAATTGTTTAAAGAATTTTAAATCAATTTGACTTTTAAATAGTAGAGTTAGTCTACCAGAAGTCATTTTTTCCTCCAAACACAACTCAAGGTAATGGAAAGCAGAAACAAAGGGCATGTGATCTAAAATTACTTTTTGAGAGAGATGGAAGCAAGATTATTTTTCCAGAAAATGCCATCTTTTAAAGCCATATCTGCTTGACTTTTAAACTTGCAGTTTATTCTGTGTGTTTAGTACATGTTGGTTCCCTGATGAAGAGCAATGACTACACTGACAAGCCTGAAAATGACAATATGAATAGTAGCAGACAATAAACTGTCTTCCCAAAGCACACGAGGAAACCAGTAAGGAAGCAATCATGGGGGAAAAGTCTTACCTGGGGATTCTGTTTATTTTAAATTTTATAGAAGTTAAAATAATTACTGGATTCAAACAAGTGAATAATAATCTGCCTTTGATAAGGGCAACGACGTGAGGCAGATCAATTACTGGTTACTAACCAGGAAAAAGGAAATAAAAAATATAAAGCAGTTATTGGTCTTGCTAATATCAGCTTACTTTTGTTTTAACATAGCGCTCTTAAAAGCTGTACAGAACTCCATCTTATACAGAGCAACCCCCTTTTGACAAATGTGTTCTAAAGTGCCAGTATTATTTACAAAGATTTCTTAGCCAAAAGTCTGGCCCGTTGTGGCATCAGGTGAAGAAGTCATCCCAGCTCTGCTATCATTTACATTCACCAAGGGAAATTCTGGGAAGTCAGCACTTGTCCCTGGTCCCCGAAGGTTCACCTGTCCATTGGCAGTGCTAAATTGAGATGATATTCCAGCTCTTGCCCCATGATACTGAGCTCTGAAGGGCTGCTCAAAGGAGCTAATTTGATATGCTTGATGAACAGGCTGTGCCTCTGCTTTCTTCTGAGAAGTTACTTGTTCCAAGAAGTCCTGTGTAGAGGAGGAGGAAGAATGATTTGCCTCGTCACCTGAAAATGGAAAAGGGTGCTGCGAATCACCAACCATTAGTCCAAAATGAGACTTGTCTGGAGTTGTTCTTAATGGAGAGTTCATTCCCGAGCGAAAGCTGTTGACGGGGATAGACGTGTAGACCTGCTTCTCTATGGAAGGAAATGCTGGCTGGGTTGTAAGAGTCTGGTTATCAGTCACAAAATTAAGGCTTGGGTTGTTCAAATAGGCATCATTTTGGCTAGTTCTGTCCAAAGCTTGTTGTAAAAACTTTGAGTATTCTTGTAACATACTAGCTTTATCTGATGAGGAAGCTTGAGAGCTTGTTCCAACGGTCTCAGATTGGGTGACCTCAGATACTTCGGAAGAATTGATTGATATACTGGAGGTCACCTCAGTGTCAGCCACACTGAAGGAGATCTCATGCTGTCCGTTAGCCTTGTGTGAATAATGATCTAACAGAGTTTGCAGTACCTCATCTGGAATGACATTTTTGTCATGGCTGCCTTTAATTTCAACATTCAGTGCCTGTGTGTCTAATATCGAAGCTGTGGCAGATTCATCAATGACGCTTGCCACAGCTGCCTGTGTTACAGAAGGCTGAGATGCTATGGTACTTACATTCAAGGCATATTCCCTACTGTTGTTACTAGCTGCTTGTAGATACCTCTTTTTCTTTAAAAACTGCATTGCATCATCATAGTTAGTGCTGCTGTGTACAGGTTTACTGGGCCCTTCTTGTAATGTGTCAACTTGATCAATGTCAGCATTACCTTCAGAGTCCAGTAAACTCTGTTTATCCACAAGATCAAAGGTATACTTTGAAACTTTGCTGTCTTCATACGTAGATAAAGGTGAAATGCTTTGACTTTGCTCAAGTGGCTGTTTAAGACTCCTCTTGCTGTTAACTTTCTTGAGAACGAGTTTGGGAGGGTGTATTTCTCCAGAATTTGCTTCTTCTAAGTGCGACCCACTGACAGAAGAATGTGGCATCTCGACAGCATATTCTGCTACCATATATTCATCTTTTACTTTCGTACTAGCAGAATACAAAGGCAAATAGTCATTTTTGTCCTTCTTCTGTTCTGATTTATCCGTACAGTCCTTATCTCCAGATTTTGTTTTCTCTGTTTTCTGCCTTTTCTTCTTTGGCAAGGAGCTGTCTTTCATAGGCGTAGAGAAACCAGAATCTTCCTCCGATGGCAAAAAGCCAACTTTGGTGGCACTTCTGTTGGGTTTCTTGTCACGGTTCTCATGGCACATACGTTTGTGTTTCAGCACACGATCAGTCCTGGAGAAATACTGCAGAACACATATTTTTGTAATTAGAGAACAATAAATGTATTATTGCTAAGAAACTAATTGTAACAAATTTACTTGATAGGCTATCCCATGTTATTAACTTCTAAAGAAGTGTCAAACAATCAGTGTATATCAATAGTCAACCTCGGGCAGCTGCGACTGCTCCACCTAGGCACCAATTCAGCTCACTGTAACTGAAAAAAAACATTATTTTATATATGTACAGGACTACAGTAGCTGCAGAAATTCCCATGAAATTGCCACTTGGGAACTGGCATGCTTTTTATTTTTTAACTGTGAAAGATTTCACCACATCATCTTACCTGCAAACAATACTCGCACTGGTAAGGCTTCTCTCCACTGTGAGTTCTTTTGTGCCTTTCCATGTGATACTTCTGAATAAACCTCATACCACATTCATCACAACGAAATGGCTTCTCACCTGATAAAAAACATGTAGCAACATTAATCTAAAAAAAAAAACACCAATATCAATGTTCTTCCCACAATTACCAGGACAAATATTACATTCTCTATTAGCAGTAACAAAGAAGAGGACTTAATCAGCTGCTATTGTAAAACAGTATAGGGCTTGCTCACAGTTCTCTCAGCACTGAAGCTGAGGCTTCAAATTTAAAATAAATCTTTACAGGAAAAAAAAAAAACACCTTTAAAATTCTCTTCCCCTCTTTCTAATGCAGATGCACATGTCTGTCTTAAATCTAACAAATGAAGAACAACAAAGATAACCTTCCTAAATGTTTCCACATAATCTCAAGGCAGAGGATTATATAAAAACACTTTAATTCTCTCACCAACTCATTTAACTCTATCCTATCCCTCCTTATTGCATATAATTGAAAATTATGCATTTTCAAGCCTTCATTTAGAAGTTTTGAAGGATACTTGCTATTTTCTTTCTTTTTTTTTTTTTTTCTTTCCCCTTATATGTATGTGAAATAGAAATAACTATCTTGATTCCAGGAACATGCAGATTATTTCTGAAGTAATTTTATTCTTTAAAATTGTTTTATTAAATTGCATACAAGAATGATTCATAATATATAGTATATAACATGACAACTAATAATTAGTAACATTATATTAATTTTTTAAAATTTTACTCTGTTACTGTTTTCTGTTTAGAACAGAGAAATTTAGCCACATCCTTCTATAGATGGAAATATGGTAGAAATGACTGTACCTTAAAATAAGATGGCAGTATTTATAGAAACCAGAATGGAAAATAGCTGCATCACCCACACATTTGCTCCATGTCAGATCATTAATGTCCCCAGTTTCAATCTTCTTAATTCTAAGCAACTTCTAAATCTCTCTGTAAGCCTATCTCCAATTTCCAGTTATTAATTCCTACCTCACAGTGTGGTTTCTCAACCAAACGCTTTCCTGGATGAAATAATTCCAATTTTTTCTCCCTTAAACCAAATTATCTCTCCAAAAGATCTCTCAGTTACCACCCATTCTTTTTCTACTGGTTCACAACCTCAGCATCTTCACTCTTCTTTCACATTCAATTGGAGAGCAGCTTTTACCATTTCTTACTTATTAATAACCACCATAAAATTTTGTTTTTCTCAGCACCTACCACGTATTCCTCAGTGGAACTGTCTACAAGCAAATCCTCCTCTCTGGTCTACCTTTTTCATTTTTCAAACTCCACTTTTCCTGTCCTGTTCTTTTCATCTGTTAGGTGTACCTACTCCTATGGTGTTTTTATGTACATTGAGCCTGCTGAGACTTTCTGCATCAAATTCAAATCCCTGCTTCACTTTCAAAAAAAATGAGGCCTCACTGTTCTACTGCTCTATACAACAAACTCTTCAATTCCCAAAGGCTACTAAATCCTTTTTAAAATTATGTTTTATTTCATTTTTCTCTATTGTTCCACCTCGTGTTTCTTTTAAATCAGCCCTTCGAACAACTCTTGTTATGCTCTCTGAGTTACCTTTCAGCCTCATAAACCTTCAGTGGCACACTTACCTTCAGCCTCACACCCACCTCTGGACGGGAGCGGTCCCAGAATCCTTAACACTCACCTACTGAAACTGGCTATTCACTGGCAAAAGACTAACTGCTCCGTTTGTTACCCAAGGTTTATATTGGGTTAAAAAGGGGTTTCAGTTGTTTCCTTGCAGAGTATTTCCATACCAACGGCAAGGTGGCAGAAGCAAACCTCTGCCAGAGCTTGTACTACTACCACATGGTTTCCAAATTTGTGGTGTGGAAAAGAAGCAGATTGTGAGAGTTACTCAGGAGACTTTGAGGGTACAGCAAAAGGCACTGCTGGCCACACCTCCTTAAGAACAAAAATTTGGGGATGCTGCACAGAGAATAATACTTTTCAGTTCAATTCCAGAACAGCCTGGAAAGTAAAATCAAGAAACCCTTTGTGGAACTGATACCAGACTTAATTCTTCCTTTAATCTTCATAAGGAAGATACAATATTAGAAAAAGATTAAAAATGAATATAAGGATATGCATTCTGTAATACTCTTTTTCTAGCAGAAGCCTGAAACTTCAGATGCCTTCTGAAATTTGGTTTTACTTTTAAAACAAGATAAATTGGAAATGGAGATCATTAATAATAGCCTTTGGTAGCATAGGGAGAATCTAAAACTTATATTTCTGAAATAACTGAGTGGGAAAGATTCAGATGCAGAAAAACAGTTAAAAAAAAAATCAAACTGTGTATTATTTACAAAAACAGTCTACATTTTGTGTCTACACTGCAAACGTGTTAGAACTGAGTGCTACAGCTGTTAAAGAGTGGCTCTGAATACTGTATAAAGTCTCTTAACAATTAGAGCAGCAAATCTCCAGGGCCGTTTAAAATCTAAACAGGCAAAATACAAATGATAAAATACAAAAGAAAGCAATAAAAAGCATCACATCACTGTAATAATAAGCATTTGGATTATTAGCCCCAGTGTTGCCTTTTTTTTAATGCAACCTCATCTTCTGTGTTTAAAATGGAAAGTAGGGTGGGTTACAGAATTATGACACACAAGTGCATGAGTAGATAAGGTATACAGAAATATTTCCAAGCAAAAATAAAGCAGTCATTTGGGAAAAAAAACACAAACATTTGATATCTTCATGAGCCCAGTAAGCTTAAAAGATGAAAGAATTCATGTCCCAAGAACCGTTCCTTTTCTCTTAACTGAGACAGCAATTTGCTGCATCACCAGTGGCAAGGTGAGCAGCAGAGCTCTAGCACTGCTGCCTTCCTCTTCATCCAATTGTTTCTAGGAAGCTAATTTTGTATTAATGTAATGTCTGCTTTTAGATGCAACTATTTAATTATTTACACAGAATAAGGCTGTTCATTGATTGCTTCCTCCCTCCATCAAAACGTTTCATTTGACTGAATTCAAGTTACACTGGAACTTGACTTACTGGGAGCACCTGTAAATTCAGGCCTACTAAGAGACATCAAATGGGGCTTCTAAGTGTAACCACCATCTCTGATTATCTTAAAATAATAAACTTGAAAATTTGATAAATGCCTTTTGAAAAAAAACAAAAAACTGTTCTTCATCAATATTTTGAGCACAGCACAAGAACTGGTGCTGAAAACCAACCATTCATGGGAATAAAAATGCAAAATAAGTATATATACAAAAGAATATTTAAGGCGTATTTCTTGAAGAGAACAAGTAATACAAAGAGATCTCCTTTACTTCCACCAAAGCAAAAACACAGGCCCACCATTCGCCTTACTGTCAGAACAACTAACTGAAAATTCCCCTTGTCCGCTTTCCTGGATGGATTCAGTTATGCAGCTCTGCACAACACAGTAACACCACACAAACAGCCATGGCCCCATTGTGAGCTGTCGTACAGGAGTGAAAACACAGATGGTATGCAGAATGACAATTAGCCATGCTACGACTGGGCCAAGCCCTCAAACAGAGCACTGGGCAAATATTTACTAACTAAATGAAATTGAAAAAGAAATCCCCCTTTTATTTCCCCCTTTCTTTTACTGGGGAGGGAGGGGGTGATAAGAGAGGGGGGGAGTTACTAAAAAGAAAAAAAAAAAAAAATCAGTGTTGTTAGTTATTTTATTATTTTTTAAACAAGTGCAGTAACTAACACTAAAAATGTGAGATGATTGCCTACTGGAAACTACCTCAATAAAATGGAAATTACACTCCTGGAAGCTGGTTCTTTAGTGATTTCTCCTAAGCATTTACTACCTGTCATCTAGGAAAACACCCACAATTCAGCCATTCAGACACAACCATCATTTTTAATATTCCTGAACTATACCTCAGGATGCAGAGGAAAAGAGAAAACCAGTTATCTAAAGATTATGATAACAATATAGTTGATTTGTTAAATGGCTGCTTCCCCTCTGCTAAGCAAAAAATGGTGTATGTGAGAGCTAGAAAAAAAACAACAGCCCCACCACCATGCCCAACCCTCCCTCCAAAGCTGTCATTGGAGCTAGAGACTGAATCTCAAAAGATAATCAAATTCAGTTATGAAATATTTGCAGTCAAGCGTTAATTAACTACATTGCCCAGACTCACATTTTCAAAGCCACGTACAGGGAATAATCATCATGAAAAAAAATCTTCTGAAAAATGTGGAGAAAAACACCCTACACTTAAATTTCTGTCTTTTCTTTTGGGGTGGGAGGCAAACAGACAGACAAACGAGAATGAATGAGCATTCTTTTCAAGAATAATATCTACACAAAGTGAAGGCAGCATGGTTCACCAATTCAGTGCCAGAGGAAAGACTATGAACAGAACAAAGACGCTGGACAGAAGAATGGAGGACTCTTCTGTGGCTGACTGGCTGAAGGAAACCTACTTAGTCTGGACTCGTGGCAACTTAGGATACAAAAATCCCATAAACAACAGGGCATTTGTGCATGTAACTCCCTGTACACTGCTCTGAAAATTCATTTTGCAGAGACTTTTCTCCCTCTCAGCTCACACACATGCACACACTGCACTGCGTGTTAGTAGTTTTTATGTCCACTTAAATGCTACAGCCAAGAAACACTGTGCACATTCACCAGCTCTGCTTTTCTATAAAAGAGGCTGAGAAATTGGCATCTAGTCCAAAGGGACCATATTACAAAATATTTAAAGAGGGATTGAAAGGCCATGCACCAAAATGCCAAAAACCCAACAAAGCCAAACCTGTTAAAGAATGTGGTTTTGTGCACTGCAACAAAATAGTAATAATAAAAAAATAAATGTGTATAAACTTTAACTCTCTGGCTTAAAACTCTGGGCCTTGTTTGACCTACATTGCGTATTTTTAAACTAAGGCTCTTATTTTTAGAACAGTTCTGAATTAAACCTTTCAAAAAAAGAAAAAAAAAAGCTATAAGTAAAGCTGACTCTCATACCTTTGGGGTTAGGCATTTTGGCCATTTTAGTCCTGGCACTTATCCACTGAATTCCAAAAGAAATTTAAATTTAAATTAAATTTAAAAAAAAAAAAAAAATCTACCAAGAGGAAGATTTGGAAGTCCCCGCTGTCCAAATTAACTTGATACAACAAAAGGTACAACTGCTTACCAAACCTTAACCTTTACGAATGCACAAATTTCAAGAGTTATCACTGGGACTATGTACAGACTTTCAAAATTGCCTATTAGATTTATACTCACTTTACAGCCAAAGGAAAAAGGAGCAAGTCAAAAGCACAGAGCTAATTTATTTTCTAAAGTTTTATAACATTTGTTAAGTCAAACCAAACTACAACAGGGTTTTAGGCTGCATACTTCTTACAAGAAACCTTGCCTGAGTGGGGAAACAGTTTTTAAGCACGCCAGTAAAGATACTCAAGGCACTATACTCACCAGTATGAATCTTCTCATGCCTCTGTAGCAGGTACTTCTGTATGAAACGCATGTCGCACTGACTGCACTGAAATGGTTTTTCACCTTGAACAATATAATTCCACATCCATAAGTTAATAACTACACACTGTTGTTTCTGATAACTACTTTTGAGGAATATTAAAATCTCTATTAAAAAAACCAGCATCTGAGCGAATTCCAAAAATACTCCAGTACCAAAAAACATTAGCCCTACTACGAATGTGAACTCCAGAATGCTTTCCATGATCCTAAGATTCACATTAAGTCTAGCATGGAAGAGTGATCTGAAATGGCTTTAATTTCCTCATGAACAAGATCAATCATGATGCTGGCATAAGACTGCATTCAGGATACTGGCAAGCTATTATAATGGTAAGTACCTTTTTCACTTCTCCGAACCAGAGAGATACCTCATCAGGCAAATAAGCAGCCGGAACACATTTTACAAAGGGGTCAATTTTGGCACTTAGGCTACAAGTCAACCCATTACTTTCTGATAAAGAAAGAAAAGAAACCTTGTAAACAGTTAGGTCTTCAGTTTAATAAACATTTGCTGTTTGTTTTGTTTTATTTTTTTCCCCCTGGCATTCTTTTGACACTTTGGTGCATGGAATCTCTAAGCTTAGATGCCAAGTTAGCTACAGTCTTAAAAGTGAAATTCGCATAGAGCTGAAAACATTTTAACATAAGTAAATAACTCTTTATATAGTAGAAAAGACAAATTTGAAGTCAAGCAGTACCTGTATGAATGAAGACATGTCTCTGTAAATGGTAGTTGGTTCTAAAGGCAGCATTGCAATGCTCACAAACATGAGATTTGTGGGTTTTCAGACCAAGTGATCCATCCTCATTTATTGTAAGGATCTATTTTAAAAAGAGTAAAATTTGTTCTCACACTACCCTCTAAAGTTGTCTTATTAACTACAAAAAAATAAAAAGCATTAATTTTTTTGATGCAGAAAATGTTGATTTTTCAGGTAAAACAACACTAATTCCTATAAGGCTACTCGACAGGCTTTCAGCTTACATTTCCAATTGCAGTCCAATCCAACTGGTGTCTCATTGTACATTAAGACAGGACGGAAGCAAAAGCAGCTCATGGAAAATCAGCTTAGAGTTTTCCTATTCACAGCTGAGTCATTTTAGATGCTAATGTTTACTTTGCCCGTCTGTTGGAAAGGATGCAAAGTAACCAAACCACCTCTGGGCACTGTACCATGGATAATCATATTTTAAAGCAAAAATTTATATTCTTTTTTTCAAATCACGATTGCAATTTGCTAAGAGACAAATAAATTATGTAGGATAGACATACAAATTACCTACATCTGCATAACAACAGCGATCTCGGAGACAACATTGTATTTTAAGAACCAAAACCCCAAAGCAGAACAACCAAGACAACAGTATTATCCTTCAGCCAAGTTTTTCACTCAGTAAAATATGGCTCACTCAGTATACACGTTAGAACATCTCTTTGACAAATTCAGCTTTCCACACTCAATTGCTTTGGTGTCAAAGCAGCTATTTTCATTTAAGGTTGGAAAAATGAACTGAAAAAAAAATATTTACACCACATCTATCTCATTCAATAAAGCTCATTATAGGTTTTCTCTTAATTTGTCAAAATGAAAAGGAAAAAAAAAAAAACAAAATGAAAACCCACACCCAAACCCTCTACTATCTCTGGCAAGAGCGTAAGAAAACCAGTAAATACAATGCGTTTCCAAAAGGCTTACTTAACTGGAAATAGAACTATAAAGAAGCACTTAAGAAACCTTCAGTAAAAGAATTTAGTCCCTTGTTATTAAAAAATAAAAGTCTGCTGGGGAAAGACATCTGCATTTTGATTAGTTATGACATTTAAGGTTTTATGATAATGATAATGATGAGAAAGGGAGTCAGAATAAATGAAATAATCTTTCTGCAACAGTAGCAAATGCTGTAGGTTCTACTTAAAACAATTTTTAGTTTTGCTGCATCCAAATTCAGCAAAAGGGAAAGTCTCAGCTAACAAATTCTTGTGCATTCACTCTGAAGGACAAGCACATTCATACGCATGGAGGAGTGGCATGTTACAGCTCCAGTAAGCCTCTGATACAGACAGAAAAATTCTGCTCTGTAACAGCGCTCAACTAATGAAAGGCTGACTGATTAAATCAAAATAAATTTAAATACCTCTTAGGATTTCTATACACATATTGAAATATTTTAAATAATCATGCAGAAAATACACTTAATTTCACAATTATGCTAACCCTGGGCTTTTCTACTGCATCCATTCACTGAACATCTCTTAAATCAAGAACGTTAACTTTGTCAGTGCAGCTTTCATAATAAAAGTAACAAGAGTATGTACATGTCTGTGTGTGCATGTGTATGTGTGTACATGTGCATGCATGTGTGTGCATGGAAGGGGGACAAGAAGATAGGATTCATAAAAGCAACTGACTTTTTATGCATATGATGACTACACTGATACAAAATTTAAAATGTTTCCACATATCCACTGACTTCCAATTGTAAAAGTCCCAGATGCAGTTTGGATAGAAAAATCAACCTGTTACTCTGGAATTGCTAACTTAAGCTGGAGTAGACTGTCACCTACGTCAGTCCTTTAGCTTCTTTCTGCCATTCTACTCTGACAAGCTTGAAAAAAAAAAAAAAAAGGGAAGAGAGACTGAAAAAAACCCACAAACCTGTTTAACAATTCTCCTGATCATTTTTCAATCTTTTGTTATCTCAAAAGAATGACATTGACAGATTGGAAGATAAAAAGGAAGCATGCAAGTACGTGCCTGTAGAAGGAGGGACACATGCCTCTTCTACCTTGCAGTGTTTCCATGGAAGTGATCTTTGGAGGGTATTCAACCTAGATCTCCTTTTTCTATCAAAGGGACAAACATCTTGATGCAAAGGATTTGGAACTTGCTTCCACACCCAATCTGAAACAATCTGTCAACTTTACAAGTGTACTACAAACATCACCAAATTTGGCAGTGCTTTGAAGAGGACTGGAGGGTCCCCAGCAGGAATTTTTGGAACTTTTCTTGGTGCTAAGTTGAGTTTTCCTTCTATGGGTACACAGCCTAGGTTGAGTTCAGAATAGGCTTATTTAATGCTTCCGTGTGACCTCATTTTTGCCTTTCAGAGCATCCAGCATAGGTTCTATTTTAAATATGAAGACTGATTTAGAGAGTTACTAGAAGGTCTAACACTGCTACCTCATGAGGTGAAATGACTGTTTTTATCTGAAGTCTCAGAAGAAAGCCTATGTTTTCAGACATACGGGGACACATACTCTTCATGAATGGATCTACAAAACAATTTTTGAAGTAACAAACGAGCAGCTCTCATAAGAATCTTTTGATATAAATAAATACATATATGAAGATGATTATGACCACAGAAACATTCCCTACCAGTAGATTATTTTTTGTATATTAGTCAACTTTTTAAGAGTTTTCCAAACTACCATTTTAGATTTCTTTTTAAAAACTTTTCACTATGCATAAAGCATATGAAATGGTCAGGCTCAAAGAAAAGCACAATTATTGTTAGACTGATACAGAGTAATGATTTATAGGTTGTCTACAAAGCTACCGACTCAGTTTTAAAAAAATATTTGGAGAAGACTCCCTGGAGAGACAGATGTTAAAATACGTCAAGGGTTCACGTTGCTAAAAAGAGTTCAAAGAAAAACACTGTTATATCAGGTTTTGTTTGGGGTCTCTAGTAAACTTCAGACCTGCATCTTTACTGAGCAAACAAACCATTTCCAGCCTAACTACTTCAAATGCTAATGAAATTAGTCATAGTAAACCAAATCTTCAGGTTCTTTTAATCTTGGTTTTGCCAAATCAATGTCTTACTTTTGCTGGTGAACGCTGTTTTCTTTTCTTCTTTTTCTGCAAATCTACTGGCTCTCGTATTTGTTTTTTGTCTCGTTTCTGTTGTTCAGATGCATCAGTAAAGGTAATTTCTTGCTTTACACTGATCTGTTAAGATACCAAGTGCCAGTTTCAGGTAAGGTTCTCACTACAGAAAAGCAATTTTTCAATTTTAGAAGATGACAAACTGCTGAAACAGAAAAATCTTTTTCTAAAGGGAATTATCTTGTGGCTTCATTCTTTCAGAAATTTAAGTGAAAGGAATAATAAATATCTAAGTAAAAAGGGCATAGTTAATTTTTACAGTGACATTTTGATGTATCCTTTCATTCATCTCCCAAAGTCTTTTTTCCTTCTGATCTGTGGTGATTTTGAGATCACTCTTTATATTAAAATCACTTCCATCTGTAAAACCATTCAGCTTTTCACACCTATTTTACTTTAGTCTGCGTATTGTCAATGCAAGCTTCAACTGAATAGTTTATTATATATTTAAGACAGAAATATTTTTAAAGAAAACAAAAATACTGCTAACAAAGGGCTTGGTGTTGTTTTTTGTTTGTTTGTTTGTTTTCCAAAAAGTATTTCTCGAGGTAAACTTTAATGAAGAGCAAGATACTCTTACATTTTTCTAACAGCTGAACTGCCTGATCTCCAGCTAACAGAGTAGTGTTTTAACAACGCTACCTTTCTAAGGATTATTCCTTGTATATAAGGCTATCTACTTTTAAGGTCCTTGCAATTATCCTTTATGTTTGACGGGTAACAGTGATGATGTGCTGCTTTACAGACAGATGCTCTGCTTTCAAAAGGAAGTCATCTGTATTCGCTCTGGGAAAGATGAGGTACGGCTTCTGTTAGATATCGAGGAGGGGCATATTTATGGTCATGTATGAAGTGTCACAGTCCAACCTGCAGTGTGAATGCAATTGCTAAGCGTCCACATATTTGGAAAACATATAAGAAAATGCTTCCTATATCAAAAGAAACTAAACAGTACTACCAACCGAATAAACAGTATGCACCTTCTCGTAATGCTATTTACTCTGGTCTATAGCTACCCTGGAACATTAAATATATTAAGAAGAGCACATTTTAACTCGCTAATACTATGGTAACAGCCTGATTATAAAATATTTATAAAACAGATACTTGAAGATTATATTTAATTGGAAAAAACTGTCCACAGACAGAGGCAAACAACATTTTCGTAAGTAGCATCTATTCATAAATATTTTGATAATCAAAATCCAAACAAGCAATTAATAGATTCTTGCCAGAGTAGGATAAGACTACCAGATCAAGTTCCCTAGTAAATTCTCCAATATTTCACAAATAAATTGCTTACAGGGACGTTAACAGCATACTGCAGCCCTTGAGGAAGTCTATCTTGCGTATCCATGTCATCATCATTTTTTACCGTCTCCTCATGGACCATGAGTTCATCATGTGAAATCATCTCTTGCTGTCGAAGTTCACTTTCCTGTAACACTTCGTCTGGTGCAAGAATTTCCTGGTGTGCCATAGTCCGATCTTGAAGCACTGCCTCTTGCCGTTCTCCCGACACTCCGGACTGGTCAGATACTGCACCCATCCCTACCATAGCCCTGGATGACTGCATCTGGTCTATGCCACCACATTTAAGAAATAATCCTCCCAGCTTGTCTTCAATGTTCATTCTTAAGTGCAATAACCTACAAAGAAAGTTTTAATAGTAAACATCTACAATTGGTGCTCTTGCTTAAAGTTTTTACTTAAGAACATTTTATAAGAACTCAGCACTCAACACGCACGCATGCACTCCACTCCTAAAATCTACACCCAAACAGAAATGAAAAACTGGATGCTTCAGTTCAACACTAAACATTCTCCTTTCACACACATGCATGTGGAGACAAATGAACACTTTTGAACAAAAGGTTTATAACAAAGTGCTTTTAAGTTGCTGGCAAAATTGGAGAGTAAATGAGAGCTAATTCCTTCTCCTTATTCCTTAGAAAAGTGGTGTTTGGTTTTTTTACTCCTCCCCCTCCACCCCCCCCCATTTTCATTCTGTTTCAGTTGTCTGAGAAACACTGTCAGGTTGGTCCCATTCTCCCTATTTCCTTGTTCTTTAAGTGCTCTTTCACCACCAGTACCCCAGACCACACTAGAGAAGCTGGAACATCTTAACAACCCAAAATGAGAGGAAAAGGTAACTTTCTGTCTCAACACGTACGCCACAGGAGAACTACAGAGAAGTAGAGTTTGTTTATGAAAAGGACATTCATTTCCACACCGCTAAGCTGGCACATTAGTCAGGAAATATTTATTCCAGGCGGGAATAGCAATACCATTACGCTGATTCATGATACACAGAGATACAGAACTCCAACAAGTGTCATGGCTTTACCAATTGCTTTTTACTACAAGGCAGCAGGCTTTTGTGGCTGGAAGCAGCAGCACAGAGCAGGTCCAACAGAAGCACACGATGGACATCTGAGGGGCACCAGGCCCAGCACTGCCACCGAGTGAGGGAACGGGTTGTCCTGCTTTGCTCTGCACAGCCTCACCTCAGCATTGGCTGCAGGTTTGGGTCCCACAGTACAAAAAGGACATAAAACTATTAGTGTCCAAAGGATGTCCACAAAGATGGTGAAGGGACTAGAGGGGAAGACATATGAGGAGCAGCTGAGGTCTCTGGATGTGCTCAGCCCAGAGCTGAGGAGCTGAGGGAAGGCCTCACGGCAGCTGCAGCTCTCACAGGGAGCAGAGAGCAGCACTGAGCTCTGCTGTCTGACAGCCACGGGGCCAGAAGGAACAGCATGGAGCTGTGTCAGGGGAGGGGTAAGGTTCTGCCCCAGAGGGCCGTGAGCACGGCCCTAGTTGCCTGAGTTCAAAGGTCATCTTGACACCACTCTCAGATATAGGCTCTAAAGTTTGGGTAGCCCTGTGTGCAGCCAGGAGCTGGGCTTGATGATCTTCATGCAACCAATCCAACCCGAGATATTCTATTATTCTATCATCTCAGGGAGCACAGCAACAGCAGCAGCACCTTTGATTTTGCTGCATTTGGAATAGCAATATGATGTTGGTATGTTACTCCTCAACAGCCTCAAATTCTGTCCCCTAAGCTTGCATCATGGTGAAGTGCTCCATTCCCATTCCAACTTCAAATGCAAGGCTATGCTTCCCTCCATATAGCTCCAGCTAACAACTTGTAATCAAAGCAATCAAGTCTGCCTAGAGCTGCCCAAGCCTTCACCCTGTAAAGCCACCTACCCATACCCACTGCCAGCTAACAGCCTGCCAGTTTGCTAAATCACTGCATCAAACAAACACACATCACATATTTAAATCTCTTTCTTTGGTGTGGTTACTTTCCAATTTTCTTCATCAGGCAAATCTGAAAATTCTCAATGCATCCTAAACCTTTGCAAAGCTGTGTTTATACCAAACTACAGTGAGTTCACAATAATCTTTCTTCATTCAGGTGAGATCCTGCATTGCTTGGTTGGAATGCATGCCAAAGGCAGAACCAGCTGAAAAAGACTGGGAAGTTCTGCTAGAGGATAATCTGTTTCAAAAACTATTACTTTCCGACCTTCTGAAAGTAAAATTCACTCACTCTGTTTCTTAAAAAAAAATAAAAAAATAAAAATAAAAATCCACTTTAACACCTTCTAGTAGCAACTCATGTCTTCTCACACAGAAGTGGAATAGCATTTGTCTCTGTTCCCTATGATGAGAGGCTCTAAATTTCTGTCTATCATCAAGAGACTGAGGATCAGGATAGTCTGACTTCTCCAAGTTCCAAGTATTTACAAGGCATGTCAAAAAAACAGCTTTTCAGGCAATTAAAGATCTTTGTACTCAGCCTTACTTTGCTGAAAGTCAGGAGAGCACGGTCACCAAGCTAAACCCATTTAAACATGACGATGCCATCAACAATTCTAATAATCCCCTTCTTACACACACACACACAAAAAAAACCAAAAACACCACAAACAAACAAAAAAAAACATTTTAGATACAAAAAAAAAAAAAAAAAAAAAAAAAAAAAAGCTTAGCTTTTTTGTGATAGGAGTAGAATCACAGAATCACAAGGTTGGAAACGACCTGCAAGATCATCCAGTCCAACCACCCTCCCATTCCTATCAGTGCCACAAGCTACTAAACCATCTCTCGTAGCTCCTCATCCAGGTGCCTCTTGAACACTGCCAGGGACGGTGACTCCACCACCTCCCTGGGCAGCCATTCCAGTGCCTGACCACCCTCTGAGAGAAAAAGTTTCTCCTAATATCCAACCTAAACCTCCTCTGGTATAACTTCTTGCCATTTCCTCGGGTCCTACTATTTGCCTGGGAGAAGAGGCCAGACCCTTTTGCATCACAACCTCCCTTCAGGAAGTTGTAGAGTGAGAAGAGAAAAAGTTCTAAGAATACTTTTGCTTTCAATTTGTCCATTTTTCTTCTGCAGTTTTAACACAAGGACATTTGATGCCTTTGAAATCTTGCTCTTGATTTTCTCAGCATCTGTCTTCAAATACAGACAACTCCTTACTGTCGTGAGTTCAGGTAGGTAACAAGCTCGCTCCCAGTTAATCTACTTTATAGTCAGAGAACGGGGTTTCAAACCTCCAAGAGAAAATGCATGCCTGGTATGCCACACAGCCACCCAGAGACGCGATATAATCCATGAAGTATTTTGGGGAGGTAAATGGGAAATCATATCGATTGTTTCTCAGCTATAATGCAACTAGAAACCTGGCACAGCACAAAAAGCTGTTTTTTTTTTCTTTTCCCCCAAGAATGTAGGTCTCCAAGGGAGATCCCACAGCAGCAGACCTTAGTGATCCGAAAAGAAGAAAGAGGGTGAATTTATCATCTTAGCAGTGTGGAGGATCCTGTGTTAAGAAATGAGAGAAGGAACTGAAGTTCTGGACAATTTGTTCCCCATGGAATCATTATTTGATAAAGGATGGCACAAAGGAGCTAAGGTTTCTTAGGTAGGGCACTTTAAAAATACAGCATGGAAGGCAGACTCCAAGGAAAACAAACTGATATATTTAATCATTTCAGTCCTTAACCTGAGTTTATTCACATCTGGGACATGTCTTACATAGACCACCATTCGCTATGCCTTTTGTTCCATTCCACAGTAAGACAGCAGCATAAGCTCAATGCAGATTCTAAAGAGGAATTATATGGGCAGGTACTGGAATACAAAAACTCAAAATAATCAAGAGCATTCCAGGAGAAAAAAAAACAAAAGCAGAACAAAACCAAACAGAATCAAGTGTGAGAACACAGTGGCCCTGATCTGTCTGCTCCAGGCACTGAACGAAACAGTTGCTCCATATGGGGGATTCCACCCTATCACTATGAAATTAGGTATGAATTGAGGAAATCCTGGATGAAAGCAATTTCCTGGCAGGAAGGTAGGTAGACAAATGAAAACAGAGAGACCCAAGCATTTAATACAAAAGAGCTGCTACTTTCACCAAGAGATGTGGGCAGGCTCATGACGTGCAGAATGACAGGAGAGTCGGCAAGAGGGAACAGCTGCCCAGAAGACAGTCCAGCATTAGGTGGCGTTTATTGGACTTATTAGTTCTCTGAATTGGCAACGATATGGAAACTTTCTTCTCACCCTGCCTAGCAGACTTAGTAGTCATGCAAATGAAAGCACTCTGCTGTTTTCCAGTCATGATCTTGAGTCATATCGGATGCTGCTACTGTGAGTGTACTGCTTATTAAATCAGGCTTTCAAACATCTGGCTTTTCATAGAAAAATAATGAGAAATCATACTGTTAGGCTGCTCAGACTGCAAATTCTAAGCCATACAAAACCAAGGTACTGATTTAAAATGAAATGCAAATAAAAATAAGCTATTAATCCAAATGAGAAGTATCCCAATTGCAGCCATCTCAGTAAAACAAGACTAATTTGTCAGCTGGCACCTTTTGGCTCACACAAAAAGAATCCTTTCACTTGAATCGAAGAAGAGGAGGAGAGATGTGTTCTTGGAAGAATGACAGCATGATAAAGAAAATGTAAGTTAAAAGCATTCAAACGAGTTCACTTTACTAAGCCTGTAAAGATTAAATAAATATTTTAAGTGCAAGATGCATCTGTGAGATAAAGATCAACTTATTTTGAGATTATCGTGACTGAAGTTAAAATAACACAAACCATACATGAACATACACAAGTATTTTTTTTGGCATAAATCACTGTTATCCTTATTGCAGAGATATTTTCTACAGAATTCCAGAACTTTATCAAGCTCCACGAAACAATCATATGATTTTGGCATATTCTTTGACTACACAGAGGGGAAAAAAAAGCCACCAACAAAAGTAGTGCTTGGTAGAGCTTCTCCAAACCTTTACTTTGTGCAAAGCATTTCACAAGAGACATCTATAGGCACAAATTTGGGGAAAAGAAAGATGGGAAGAGACTGCACGGAAGAGTGCTCATCAGATACCTCAGCTCCTACTCCTTTCACACAATGCTCAGCAGCTGCTTGCACAGCATCTCCAGCCAGGGAACCACGCTGCTTCACTTCAAACACCACTGCTGAGCCAAGCCCTGCAGCACTTCTCAACAGTTGCTCACTTCAGGACCCCAACAGCAGTTTTTCCAAAGATCACGGTGCAGTGAGTTGGAGAGACGGGTGGGAAACACAATATTCCCAATGAAAGAAAGAGCTGCCTGTGGCTCTGGGCAGCCTGGTCTGGGGGTTGGTGACTGTGCACAGCAGGGAGTTGAAACTAGATGATCACTGCGGTCCTTTTCAACCCAGGCCAGTCTGTGATTCTAACAAAATTATCATAAGAGAAAAGCGTGAGGGGTTTTCAAACTCAGAATTGAAAATTAAAATAAATCATAGGGACACAGTAACATCTAAAAACGACTACTTGGGATGGTGGCTGCTATGTATTAAAGCTGAAAAGACACCCTGAAGGAAAGGGATAAACTAGACGAGCACAACGTGTGGAGCAGCATGTTTTCTCCACCCCAACCGAAGGTGCTGAGCAGTTATCCTGCCCTTTCTCTCCTTTGCTTAAGCAAGCAGTAAAGCATTAATTAATTATCAGCAAGATCCAGAAACACTAATTGGGTTCACTTAAAGATTTGCTATTTTATCTACATCCCGCAGCCTTTGGAAGAATGACTTTAAGCAACAAACTGTAGAAAGGCAACCAGTGCAAAAGCTAAAGAAACTTCAGAAAACAGGCAATATATGGGAATGCCTGAGCATATTACTGTCTCTAAAGGCTCCTCTCTATGGCCACACTACAATGAGTCATGCTAACCTCTGAATTTAAATGAATATCAGGTACACAAAACCACAAAATTCAAGTGAACTCAATCAGATCACGCAATGTGTCGTGGATTTTCACATCAGGAAAGATACTTATCTGCATTATTAAAATACTGATACAGTCTAATATAAAAGGAAACACAGCTAGCTTCCACAATGTCAAAAGTTCCATTTTAAACATACAGCCAAGGCCTGGAAAGTGAAAAATAATACCCTCATTAATGGTTCTAAATAAAGAACATTAAATGTTATCTCTTCTCCCTACTCAGAAAATAAGACAAAGCTAAAAGAAAGACTTCGAAATTAACATCCATGCATTGATAAAAATGAATTAGAATGTGCCGACTCGCAGAATAGAAGGAAAGCAATCAAACATGACGCGTTGTGAAAAGGTCCACAGATCTGAAAATTGACACGTTCTAAACCAGAGCGTACGATGCAGTCACTCTTAGCATTTTTAGCACGGTTGTTTCTAAATGCCCTGTGGTGCTGACTGCACGCCAGCAGCACAGGGCCTGATCCTACACAGACGTCCACTCATACTGAGCTGTGAATAGTCCTATTACAACCAACAGGATTACTCCCAGAAAATCTACTTATTGTGCATAAAATTATCCGTGCATGAAAATCCTTGCCACCTTGCTTACCCTAAATTCAGTACTGGATCATCACCAGCAAAACCACATCTAATAGCAAACACACCTGTAAGAAAGCTTTCAATATTAACAAAGCCATGGTTGCATTTTAAAACCCACAGGGATGTTACCAGTGTAGCAAACTCATTAACATTTTGTAAAATGTTACATATGACAAGTATGCCTCAAGCTGAATTTCTGTAACAGTATTTCAGATATTGAATACATATATATATATATATATATATATAAAATTTTTTTTTACAGCAGTTATATGGCATAGCTAAACCAATCTGCCAGCTAACTGTCACCAAAAGGGCACTTCTCCTTCCTCCTAACTGACACTCTGCTCCTTCCTCCTGTGACACTCTGCCCCTATCTGTTGCACTAATGCTGTGCTCATACAAACAGACATTTATACAGTTCATAAACTCTTGTCTTTTGGGTTGGTTTTTTTTTCAGTTATTAATTTTCTGCCAGGCTAACTCGCAGAATTCATTTACCACAGACTGTCAGAGGCAGTTCAAAACAGTGTGGGAGCAGGCCCTTCTCTTTGCAGCATCCACATGCTAACAGGCTCAGCCCATCTCATATAATTTCACCTTGAAAACAAACAGAAAAGACAAATATGTTGCTTTTAAAAATCTTTTTTTTTTTTTTTTTTTTTTTAATATAAAGTCTTTAAGTTCCTTGGAGAAATTCCTGGGTTTCATCACTGCTCTGCTCCCTGCAAATATCTGCAAGGCCTCTCTTCCTGCTCCCCGCTTCTTGTCACTGGCACTATTCTAGTGTTATTTTACAGAAGATGGTAACCTGCTGTTGCCATCAGTTACCCCACTGGCTTCAATGGCAAAGGCCTCCAAGTATGTATGTACAACAGTATTTCTGGTGTTTCCAGACTATTTCCTAAAAATCTGTAAAACCTTACACACAAAAAGCCCTGGGAGAATACAAGAAGTTGCATCCATACATACAAAAGTCTGGAACAAGTGCCTGGGTCATCAAATTATCATCAAAAATTACCATAATTTGCCTGTCTCACATTTTGGCACTATAAATAAGTAGGATGTATATAGTTTATAAAACCATTGGTCCATTTTTACAATGGCTGAAATGAGTGTAAATGAGGCAAGAAGTCATGACCACTTAAGCAGTTCAACACTATATTGCAAAACAGAGTCCTACCCTTGATCCTTCCAGAGATCATCTGCAATTCTACAGCTCTCAAAGAGCTCAGTGGACATCTAGACCAAACGCAAGTTCTGGTCTTACTCCCAGGCATCAGTTCTCCAACCATACCATTTCCCTGAGGACCAGTGAAAATACTTGTCAAAATAAGCAGTGTTCAATACAGGTCACAAGGGTGAACTGATCACTTTTTAGTGTTCTTGTTCCTGTGGCCAACACAGCTCCTGAGGGAAGAAGGTGGCATACACGAGATGGAAAGGGATGCCCACATCACTTACTTAGCAAGTGAGACAGACAAGAGTGCTTCAGCCTGCCCTGGGACCTAATCCCAGATCAGAAAGCACAACCAGCACATTTCTAACTAATACACTTGGGTGGAGGATCACGAGAGGAATGGGGAAGCACAGACAGAGCTGGCATCAAGAAAAGGCAAGTGCAACGGGATGACTGAAGAGAAACCATGATGTTGGAACAGAACTGTGAGAGACTGATGGATCTGGCTTCTTTTCTCAGCTCTGCCACTGCTCTTGGGCACATCTGTCATTTCAGCAAATCTTCCCTCTCCCTGCACTTCCACTTCCTTCTCTCTACAACACAGCGATGACCTACTGAGGGCTCAGCTGTGAAGAGAGCAGTTGGAACTATTTATGAGGGGCTCACTAACCTCTCTTTCAACAAACCATATTCATTCTGCCTTCAGAGCAAGATTAAGCTGAGTACAGTAACAGAACACGTTATATAATGAGAAGAAAGCTAACGACTGAGCAGCTGCTCATTCAGTGAGAACCACGTATCCTACTATGCATTCAGAAATGAGGGGGTCTCCGTGGGAGGAAACGCTGAGTTCATGTCTCATTAAAGACCACAATATAAAAGAATTGAGCTACAGCAATGAAAATACATTTACTATGGTAAATTTACAGTGGCATAGGTAAAACTCCATGCTGTAATTTCAATGTTTATTTGTTTGACTTACCAAAAAACCTTCATCCATACCTAAAAACCTTCTTTCATACCTAAAAACCTTCTTCCAAGTGCACACTTCTCTTGTCTGTAATATCTTTGCTTAGCTTCTCATTGTTTTCTAAAAGCCCATCCATAGGCATTCAAGAAAAATAGTAATTACAGAAAAACTCAAGTCAATTACTTAATAAGTCCATACAGACTAAATAATATGCAAATGCAAGTATAATCAAGAAGATTTTGATCCCGAAACCTTAATGGCAAAACCCACAGCTGTCTCAGAGACCCCCTATTTACATACAGGACAGGATAAAGAAAACTTTCAGGAAAATCCCAACCATAATCTAAACCATAGGTGTGATGGATACAAACAATGCATGCAAAACATCCAACTGAGCGCAGACTGTATTCTTAGGTCTCACTGAAGCATTTGAGATCATTATTTACACACCGGCTCTCAGACTATGAGGGCAGCTACCATGTCTTGGAATGCAGGAATCATTTTCCTAAGTTGCAATTTCAGTTCTAGGATGCTGGCAAAAACTAAATAAATAATTTTTCCTTAACTTCATCACAATAAACTTATTCAAGATAAGCATACGCTCTGTGTCACACCTAGAAATAAGTTGTGAGAGGTGCTGTTGGCTTTCTGCAGAGTAACTTTTCATACATTGAGCTTCTTCTCCTTTACATCCTGGTGTATCTTTATTGTTAAGCTATATTTGCTGTATTTCAACCACACCTTTCACCTACACGTGCAACAGTAACCTCAGAAAATCCAATTAGTCCAAAAGATGAAATAATCAATGTGCCTTTTGTGGAAGATTCACTGTGGGCAGACAGAGCAAATTTTCTTTCTCTGTTGCCTTCCAAACACCACCGCGTTACCTTCAGAGGGCACCTTTCAAAGCCATCAGCGTGGGCAGAATATGTGAAAGAGGCCTTCTGAAAGCCCAGAGGCAGACAGCTTGGTTGACTGCTCCATTCCTCTATCACAATAGGTCTGACCTGCCTACAGTAAAAATAAAAGGCTTCGGGGGACCTGTGCCACAAGATTAATACATCCAGCAACGAAAAAATACTAAACTGAATGTGATGCACAGAAAATAAGCTGTTTCAAGCACAAACAAGTTTATCCACCTCACTTTTGCTAATGTAAACAAACACAGGGCACACACAGCTCAGCTGATGGAAAAACAAAGCCTGTGTAATAACAATCTCCTGGGGAAACAATATAGAGACACAAGGGACAGTTGCTAATCACAATGCAGAAGATATTTCTGTAAGGTGCTCTGACCCTTCAGAGATGACAGCTCTATCAGAGTATGAAAATACTAAGAGACAGCACCTTAGGTACCATTGGAAGCAGTCCTGCACTGCAAATGAATGGCTTGGGATGGAAAAGACTTGAAAAATGATCTGCTTCCAGTGCTGGCAGCCCTTTCATTCCTTTACTGCACAATGAAGAAGCAGCAACAGAGGACCTTGGGATTCTATAGTTAGGGAGGTCACTGACCAACAGTGAATAAAATAGATCTCTATTTTTTTTCAAAGCATTCAACCTGTTATGAACAGGGTGCCAGGGAGCAATTTTCATCCCAGGAACCATGGACTGTGGCCTCACTAACCACTGCTACAAGAGCCAAAGGAGAGCATCAAGCACCTCCATCAAGGAGACGGAGAAGAGGCAGAACGCAAACAGACACCTCTGTACTGAAAAGCAGTAGAAAATCAGCCAGAGGAGGAAGCAGCAGAAATAGACTCTAAATTGAGGATAGCAAGCAATAGGCCGCTTTCTTAAAAGCCACTCTCAGAGCACAAGTGACAGACGATGTAAAGTTGCCAAGGCAGCAAAGAAGTTTTTGAAGAGTGCAATTCTGTACAGTCAGGACATTTTTTCCCCCACACTGCTGCAACAAATCTATCACCTCCTCACTGATAACCAACAGTTGTGGTTAGACTGAATCAGCTAAGAACTATTCCTATCCTGCTTACATAAAATACCAGAATTGTAAGTCATTTTAATCTGCCTGATCCTCACTCCAAAGGAAAAAAAAAAACACCAAAAAAACATGTCAAATCAGGTAACTGCTAACCACAGTGCTCTTCTGCAGCGAATCAGGCTGTCCCACCCAGCACACCTCCCAGTGCTGCCCCACAGTACTCCAGCAGCAACACGGAGTAGGGAACCCCGCTGACTTCCATCGCATGCCCTGAGGTGATTAGTCCTCATTACAGACTGACTGTTCTCAAACAATTTTAAAACACTTAAGCTCATTTTCAGATCAAGGCAAGCCAAAACATGAGATGTCTAGAAGTCATTTAATAAGAGCAATAACAACAGAGATATTTTAGCCCGTTAACTAACACTGAAAATGATCCAAAACCTGAAACTTAGGATTGTGTGCTCCTGAAGGAAAGGACTGTATAAATAACTCAAGCTCAATAACTTTGGTACCCTGCAGCTAATTCTCACTAATTAAGTGCTAGAATACAGTAAGACAAAAATTCAGATTGATCAAAAGATATGATTTGTGTTTATAACAACTCCTATAATTATTAGGAACAAAAATCATGACGGTTCTCGATGCCATTAACTCACAGGGCAGCAATTAAGAGCTACCACTCCAAGCAGGTCTGGAATTTCTGAGAACCACTAGTCAAGCAACTCCATGGCGAAGCCAAGTCTTAGTAAAACACATCCAGTGCAATCCATATCTGTAAGCAAGTAAGCCAGCAACCCGGAGGGTGAGAAAAATTTCTTAAAGGATTTTGTTAAAGGAAAAATCCAGCATGTCCTCACCCAGGTTCCCGCAGTGCACAGATGTGCCAGATGCAACAGGGTCAGGAGAAGCCCTGCAAGCATTGGGGTAACACTGGCACATAACTAAGGATGGAAAACGAAGAGTTACCCAACTGTATGGCAAATTTGAGGCACACAGTTACAACAGATCCCATGCTTTTCAGATATGCAGCCATACCATCATTATCACTGCAACTGAGGAAAGTTCCGTGCTGTCCTATGACCTTTAAGGAATGCAAGCTGGGGACAACACAAACTGCAGGGTCAAGCAAAGGACTGGGAGAAAAGTTTTATGTTAATTGGCCCTTTCATACTGTTGCTCCTTGAAAAGTGACAGTAAAGTTGAAAGCTTCCATGTATTTGACCCAATAAGGTGTATATACCAAAGTGTGGGTTCCTACCAGGCACCAGAAAAGTCTGAACACATCTGGTTTGCCTGATGTACTTTTAACCATGAGATTAAGAAAACAAGTCACTGGTTTTGCCTATAAATTGCTGTCTTGTCTACATATTCAGGCAATATATTAGGACAACTGGGTGATCACCCTCTGCACGCTCCTTTCCTATAGACTCTATTTTATTCCTCCCTCCCAATCCCTTAATTTCGTGTCAAGTATAAATAATCTGTGATTGTAAAAACACATATTTTAAATATAACAGATTTATTTTCTATGAGTCATTTTAGAAGATACTACTGGCAAACTTCATAACATCTACGAGGAAAAAGCAAAATCAAAGCCAAGTAGCTTTCCTCTACTTCCTTATCCCCCTAAAACAAACCAAGCTTTCCAGATGCCCAGAAGACAGTCTGTAACTCACACATCTCTATGCTGACCTCACAAAAATTCACCAGGGTGTAACTGTCAGGTTCACCAGTGACAAAGGATGCTCCAAAGAACTGCAGCCTGATACAGTTTCCTTAAGGGATGATGGCAGTCTTCCCTTATATGAATTATTCATTTTAGGTTTACATTGTTAAAGCAGTATTCACACAGAACACCTTTCCAGTAGGTTTTACCCAAAACAGTGGTTATAAGGCCAAAAAGTTAAGTTGAACACCAATATTCCAGACTCTTCTGGAAGATCTACAACGACCACGTTCTAAAACAGTTCCAGACCCACCTGGACGCCTACCTGCACAACCTGGCCTAGGGAACCTGCTTTGACAGGGGGGTCAGACTAGATGATCTCTAGAGGTCTCTTTCAACCCATACAAGCCTGTGATTCTGTGGTATCTGAGGATGGGCTGGCTCTATCCATAGCTAACCAACCATGGTCATCACAAAACGCTGCCTCGCTTTAAGAAATGTAAGATGACTTCAGCAGAAGGAGTTGCTTGAGTTTACCAATCTTTCACAAAGAACTCATTGTTAAAAGAAACTCTGAACACGAAATGAGAAGATCTTAAAAAATTATTTATAGTTACTATTGCATCTATAAATGCTCAGTGCTATAAATGTCTCAGCTTAAAAGGCTGACATCCACCTCACACAGATTTCATCTGACTTTGACATATAACAGTGACCCATGCCAGAAATCAGTGTGTGTGTTCAAAAACAGGAGAGAATGACATTTCAGGAGGTCAGCAGCAGAGATGATCATTTGCTTTAGAGTACGTATACTTGAAAAATTCTGAAATCATCCACTGCATCTGGAAACAGTGACTGCTAGAATGCTTACAGGCTAAAATGTCATCTGTGCACATCAAGTCTGGTGAAATGTACTCATCTCTTGGCATTAATACTCCTTTTGCTCCTTTTGCAAAACTGAAGAATGCGTGCAAAGCAATGCTATGGATTCACTTGTCAAAAGCAAGACGCAAGAGTTTCCTCTATCAAGGGAAGCCTGCAGAGAGCAGGCCAACGCAGGAACTGCTTCCCTGCTCTGCCCCTCCCCAGCAAGCTACAGACTGCAGCTACATCCCAGGCAGCCCATGTGCTGCTCGTGTTTGGCAAAACACACTCCAGTTTATGCTGAACATTCCTCACACTCAGTGACTTCATGCCAGAAATCACCACGGATACACACAAGAAGTATTTTATATGTTCGCACACACATATGCACACACGCTTCTTAGGAGCACATCACCATTTGCTTGATGCGAATTCAATCCCAACAAAATAGAAATAGAGGCATATTTTCAGGAAAGTCATGTAGAAGTTGACTGTATTTTATACCATCTGAATCTTGTCCCCCTTTTCTTTCTTAAACGCTGTCAGTGAACATATGACTATAAAAGCTGCCCCGCATCAGTATTTGTCATTCCACCCCTTGCACAAGGTAGCATGACCCGGCCTTGATGTTGCTGGCACTGTAAATGCTCCTAATTACGTATTTTACCCTAATTTTGGAGTACATAAGTAGTAGAAGTTAATGCAGACTTGATGGACAATCATTCCAATGCCACTGAGATACTCACTGAAGTTTTTTATGAATGGGCATCTCTTTCTGTTATGGACATAGCTGTCATTTGAAGTCTCCTGCTCTACAGCTGTTTATCAACCTCACATCTGAGTTTGTTTACACAGACATCACCCCAGCTTTCTGCATCAGCACTACTGAATGCTCTACCAATAAACTATTTTGTCTTACAGGTATTTCACGGGTACCTTGTGGGCTCTTTTCCTCGCATCTAGACAGTTTACATTTGCTCAGCTGCTCATAAATGACACCCTACTGCTGCTTGCAGGTTGGAACTTCTTCCCACACAGATTTCATTTTATCATCAGACTGTTTAATTCGGCACATATAAAAATGTCATCCTCGTCACAAGGAGAGAACTAGACAGCACTGTCTTCAAGTTTTCTGCATAAACTGTGACAAGACACAGCTACTGCAATACTAACACGTCTGTGGAGCATATCAGTTGCAGGATAAGGCCAATGCAGGGACTCTGCTCAAGAGCTGTGCCTCGCTGTTTTCCAAACTGCAATGAAATCATGAAGTAATATAAATTAGTAACACATTAACTGTATTAAATTACTGGTAAAAACCATCACCTTTCACTATCAGTCTTGAACACATTAACACACTGATAATGTATTGTGGATTTTTCCAGATATTTTATCCAAGATGCTGAATATCTGAATGATCCATGAAAAATCCCTACATGCAGTTAAGGGCTGACATTTTAATACAAAACAATACTGCAAAACTCACATACCTTACTGTATTTAAAATTGTTTGATAATTTAGAAGTTAAATAAGTTTAACCTGTGACATCTGTGTAGTTCATGGCATTATTGCTGATGTATAAAATATTCTATGTGAGATGATGAAAAGATTGTGTATTGAAAATATATAGTGTGCTAATGAATTCAACAGATGGGAGTGTAATTGCACTGAAAGACAACTGAAATAAATTAACTAACAGAATTTGCCTAACTGAAAATAAATCTCCAAGTGTGAATGGGTTTTGTTTCATTGGAGGAAGGGTTTCTCTTGGTATATGCCTCCTTCTGACACATCCCACTAACAGCCATGCCTCAGCTCCTAATAACCACTAAGTTATACATATAAACTTCAATGCCAGTTCAGGGTTTCTGCTTAGATGTCAATATATAGAAGAGGCAAACAAATTAAGACACAAGTGAATCACCACACCGATGTTTCACATTGCCTTGTAACCTGGGAAGAGCAGACACCCATGGTTGCTTATGTCCATGGGGCTTCATTTAGACAGATTGGACTGTCAGCTAAAGGTGTGAATCTATATCATCATAAACGATGTTGGTTTGAAAGGCAGCTATCAGTAAGATGCCATGCTGAGGGAGAAAAAGTGCTTATTTTAAATAAAACTTATCTATGATGTTAGATCCACTAAAGATCCACTTAGGAATCTTTAAAACAAGAGTAAGTCCAGCGGCAACTGCATTTCAGTCCTTGCCCCATTCATTCAGTAGAACAGATTTTGGAGTTTAGACAACAAAATCAGACACCCTGACCTCAAGGTTATAGTCTCCAAAACACCACCGCTGCATCTACTCATCAAGTGTATATATATGCTATTACTACTTATCTCATTTTTGTTACTCCACAGTGAAAAAAACGTATTTTACATTAGAGCCAAAATTAAATCAAATTTAATTCCAAACTAAGCTAAACAATTAAAGACTTTTTAGCTTGATGAAGGGCCACCCCATGCAGCTGCTCACCCAGCCAAGTCTCCACTGGCAATATCTGCAGTGGGACAGCAGCACAGCCACACTTCTCACAGGGGCATCACTGAACACATCACTAATGCCCAGCAGCAGATACAACCCTGCTCTGCACCACAGAACATACCTTCCCTCCTCATTAGTAAATTTAAAAATATTTTACCTAGATCAATAAGCTACCAACTAATATCCTGAACTTGACTGCTCCCGAATGGATATCATTAAACCTGTAGTGCAAAGACCCCAGGTAGAAGCGAGCGAGGCTGTTTCAGATGTAGCATTATCGTATTTCTCTGGAGATATAAATTCTAAACACTCACATAACTCACTCACATAATATTACTGGTACACAGACGTTCACAACTGGAAGTACAAATTTCCAGCCTCCACCGCTTCATCACACCAACTCTCTACATCATATGCATGCTCCACAGAGCCTTCAATCATAGTATCAATGAACCTTACACTGAACAGAGCACAAAAACCACCTTTTGAGAAACTACATAATGCTACAAAAGCTCCCTTCAGGTGAACAATTTAGCCTGCAATGTAACTTGGAACATTTGGAGTAATTTTTCTTCCAGACAATATTTTTTTAATCATTCTGGTCTTCAAGCAGTGACTTACCTACTTATGATTTGATTGCATAATCCATTGCGTTAGGGATTTTTCATCAATAGAATATGTTTTCAATATGGCAGAAACTGAACACATGAAGGACAATAACTAAGGTGCACATTACACAGCCAACTGTTAAGTCAGGCCTTAGCCCCAGGAGTGAAGACAGAACAAGTAGGTGAGAGCTAAGTACAAGAGGCCAGCCTCATCTTTTTCAGCTTTACTCAGCTCTATGAGCTCACTAAGCACACGTATATTTGGGGATGAGGAGCTTGCAGGCATGCAGAAACAATGACAAAGAAAATATTTCTGGAAACTGAACACACGTGTACATTCTGCTGAATATTCACCATTGAGGACAACAAAAACTGTTTTCAGGGAAATAGTGCAAGTGAAGAATTAATTTTTTAGAACTTTCCTCAATCACCGCAACAAGAGCAAGGCTGCTTCTGTGACAGGCCTGACTAAAGCCCACACACTGAGAACCAGCAGTGCCCAGAGACACCGGCTGCAGAGCTGGGAGCTGCCCTGCACCGCCACCGTCCTGTTCTGCAGCTGACAGCTGTCACCAGGAGCACACCAAGGCCACTGGAGAACTAGCACTGCCTGGAGATATGTCATGTTTCCTCCTGGCAGGACAGACTTTAAGTCTGGTTTTGGCCATTAATGTACCTAGTTTGGTTTTGAGAACAGCGTTAAGAATGCCTGCAGAAGATGATGTGGGTTAGCACTCTTTTTCCACCTCATCTCCTCCCAAACTCACGCGGAGCGAAAGCTGTATCACTTACAGGAGTGAAATCTGATCTGGGCAGTCCAAGATGTTGAAGCAGGGCAGGCCCAGGTACACGCTGCTAGCCAGCACGCACAGCCTGCCTGTCATCTGCGGGCAACTACAGCAAACAAAGCCACCGAGATCCCATTTGTGAGAAGACCGTGCCGCTCTGCGATCTGCCGGTCCCAGAGGTCACGGTGCCGCTGGAGAGAAAGGAAAGCTCTCTCCCATCAGCAGCTCCCCGAGCCGGGATGTCACACGTGCACATGCACGGGGAGGTCACGATCCAGGTAGGCTTCCATTGCAAACCCACAGCTGCCGTCGCCGGGCTCCGCATATTTATCCTATCTTTGCGCAAAAACACCTCTGAGCGGCACCCAGCAGGCGATCGGTGCGACGATTTACGCCCGCAACACGAACGCCTGCCCTTCTTACGAGCCGCCGAGGAGAGGCTTCTCCGCGCTCGCTGCCGAGGAGGGCTGCAGGCACGGGGCAGGGAAGGCCTTGCGCGGGGGCCGGCACTCGCCGGGAGCCCCGTCGCAACTCGGCGGCTTCCCCGCTCGCCCCGCGAACAATGGGCCCCGGTACAACGGAGGAACGCGGCCCGCCCGTCCGTCCGCCCGCGGCCCTTTGTCCGCCCGTCAGCGGCCGCACGGCTCTCCCGGCGCGACGCGTCGGCTCCGACCCCTCCCGGGCGGCCCCGTCGCGGCCGCGCGCTCCCGCAGGCCCGGGCCCGGCTCCCTTCGCCTCCCTCCTCGCAACGGCCTCTCCGGCGCCGAGCGCGGCCTAGGCGGGAGCGCCGCGCCGAGAACGAGCCGCGAGGCGCCGCTCCCCGATCCTCCCCCTCCCCGGTGCGCCCCCGGCACGGCGGGCGGGCCCTCTCGGAGCCGCGCGGCTCCCGCCGCCCCTCGCCGGCACTTACCGGCCGCGGAGCTGCGAGGAGAAGGCGGGCCGGGACGCGGCGGCGGCGCGGGGCGGCTCAGAGCGGCCGTGCCGCGGCCCCGGGCATGGCGGGGCGCGGGGGAGGGGAGGCGGCGGCGGCGGCGGCGGCGGCGGGGGGGAGGGGAGGCCTAGAGGAAGTTGGCGGCGGCGGCTTCTTCCTGCTCCGGCGGCCCTCAGCCTCCTGCTGGCGGTGACAGCGACGGCGCGGCCAGAGCGCCGCCGCGCCGCGGTGCACCATGGGAAGGCGCCCGGAGGACCGGCGGGGCGAGGAGCGGAGCCGCGCCGAGCGGAGCGCCTGCAGGGTTACGCGCGGGTCAGCGGGCGGGAGCGCGTCCACGAGCCGGGCACGGGCAGCGAGGGCGGGCTGCGCACCGCGCGCCTGCTCTTCTCTTCCATCCTCCGTTCCTTCCAGCTCGAGGTGCGTGGAGAAGAGGTGTCGTCGGTGCCGGCGGAGACGGTACGGCGATGCTGGAGGGAACTACACTGCTGTTCCCCCGCTGGGACGCAGCCGGCAACGTGCGCGAAGGGGCAGCTGCCGGAAGTCCCGACCCTCCGCGATCGCCGTGTCCGCCGCGACCCCAGACGACCTGGGGACGAGCAGAGGCCGCGTTTCCCTGACGTGCAGCAGTTCCTCGGAACAGCTCTGCACCCAAAGCGTCTGCATCTGCGCGGCTCTGTGTGGCAGCTCCTCACGCAGCCCTCAGCTCCAACCGTGCGAGGCTTCGCCGTGGCTGTAGTTGGCACTGGGGGGCCCGCGCCTCGAGTGCTGTGCTCAGTGTTGGGCCTCTCACTACAAGAAGTACGTTGGGGCCCTGGATTGTGTCCAGAGAAGGGCAGTGGAGTTGTGAAGGATCTGAGAACACATTTGAGGGAACTGGGATTGTTCAGCCTAGAGAAGAGGAGGCTCGAGGGAGACCTTATCACTGTCCTGCTCCCTAAAAGGAGGCTGTGGCAAGGTGGAGGTTGGCCTCTCCTCCTGAGTAACAGCAATAGGCATTAAGATATGCTAGGGAAGTTCAGGTTGGATGTTAGGAAACATTTCTTCTCAGAAAGAGGGGTGGTGCAGTGGCACAGGCTGCCCAGGGAAGTGGTGGAGTCGCCATCCCCAGAGGTGTTCAAGAACTGTGGAGATGTGGCACTGAGGGATGTGATGGGAATGGTCTGGTGGTTTGTCTGTGATCACAGAGGTCTCTTTTACAACTTCAACAATCCTATGATTGCCCCAGCCTGCATGCCCACTGGGTGCATAGGACAGCAGCCATGGGATGCCTTGGTATCCAGACAGAAATCCAAAATCAACGGACTGTCATCTCTGTGATCACAGTGCTCTCCGTGACTCCAAACAACGTGGGGAACTGCGGGAGACAAGATTTCTTCAGGTTGCTTAGAACAGCTCTGCACCTGAAGCATCCACATCTCCACAACTTTGTATCCTGGTTCCTCATGAGGCCTTCAGCTTCTTTCTTTTCTGGAGCTTATAAACACTCCTGTGTTTCTCTAAATAAAGTCTTTAGCCCAACGCCACGCTTAAACACGTGCTTAACTAAATTGCTTGATGTCACTTGCTTATAATTAAGCATGTGCTTAAGTGCTCTGCTGGATGAAAGCCAAAATCCACACAAGCTCTATTGGGTGAAATTTACCAGCTTCACTAGGCTTAGCTTTGTGACTCACTCAATCAGCAGCAGCCCAAAGTGTTTTGCCACAGGCTTAGTTGTTCCCAGGTTGTCCTACAGGATTGCCTTGTCCCCACCACAGGGCTTACATCCTTTGTTGAGTCCTGTTAGGATGAGGATGCATCTGCCTGGTGAGTGAGCAATACTAAATTGCTTCATGTAGGGCTTCTAGTTCCTTTTAACGATGTGCCTTAATAAGATTCTGCAGCCCTGTGGAGGTCATAGATGGTGCCATTTAGTTATGGTGTAATAAACTGCATTAAGAAAGAGTCGGTGACATGAAGACCCAGTTTGAAGATCTGCCCTGACTTTATGCAATAAGTATATTTCAAAATAATTGCACGGACTCTGCATGAACAAAGGAAGGAGTTAATAAAATGCGGCTACAGCTCATGCAGTTGTTTAGTTTTACATAAGTACAAGAAGTGTCATTAACCCACTTGCTGAATAATCACAGAATCACACACAGAATTGTAAAGGGTGGAAGGGACCTTTGGATGTCACCTGGTCTAAGCCTCTACTAATGAATCTGGAATGGCTTGGGTTGGAAAGGATCTCAATGACCATGAAGCTCCAGCCCTCTGCTGCAAACAGGGCCACCAAGCTCCATATCTAATACCAGACCAGGCTGCTCAGTGCCCCATCCAACCTGGCCTTGAACACCTCTAGGGCCAGGGCATCCCACAACCTCTCCAAGCAGTCTGTTCCAGCACCTCACCATTCTTGGTAAAGAACTTCTCCCTGATATCCAGCCTAAATCTTCCCTTCCTCAACTCAAAACCATTTCCCCTTGTCCTGCCATTATCTATCCTCATAGAGTTGACTCCCCTCCTGTTTATGGGCTCCCTTTAGGTACTGAAAGGCTGCAGGGTGACCTAATTGCAGCTTTTCAGTACCTAAAGGGAGCTTTCTTTTCTCCAGGCTGAATAAGCCCAGCTCCCTCAGCCTGTCTTCGTAGGGGAGGTACTCCAGTCCCCTGATCATCTTTGCAGCTCTCCTCTCAACCCTCTCCAACAGCCCTGTCTTTCTTGTACTGGGGGCTCCAGACCTGGACACAGTACTCCAGATGGGGCCTCACCAGAGCAGAGTAGAGAGGGACAATCACCTCCCTGTCCCTGCAGGCCACCCCCCTTCTGATGGAGCCCAGGATACCATTTGCTTTCCAAGCTCCAAAAGCACACTGCTGGCTCATGTTAAGTTTTTCATCCACCAGGACCCCCAAGTCCTTCTCTGCATAGCTACTTTTGGGGATTGCTCCTTCCAATCTGCCTATACACCTGGGATTCCTCCAGGCTTTATAAAGCTTTTAAGTTTCCAAAAATAGAGTTTTAGAAAGTGAAGGAAGATGTACACATACACAGCTTGATTTTTTTCCCTTCAAAGAAGATTAATTTGGTGATTGCATTCATTTATACCTGTCAAAAAAACAAAAAATATCTTTAGAATTTCGTTAAGTCTGAGTCAGGAAGTTCAGCACAAAATCCTCTTTTTAAAAGGCACGGAGCAATTAGAGCTTTCTGCAGGGTGAGCACAAGCCTTTCTCTGAAGACGCATCAATTAGAACCTGCTTTTCAAAAATTTTGTTTAGTAATTAACAGTATAATATGAAGAAGACTGTTGTATTTAAAGCAAAGAAGTAAGACTCATCATATTTGGTTTTTAAACGCATTCAGGGATGGGGACTCAACCACCACCCTGGGGAGCCTATTTCAGTGCTTAAAGAGTCCCACTCTTTCAAACGAATGCAACTGGTGAAAAACTGCAAATATCCCATTTAATTACATGAAGCTATCAGATGCTAAAGCAGAAATAAAACCAAATGCCTTCTTCAATTTCTCTCCCCCTCAATCTGCTGTAGCCCTAGTTAATGTTAGTTTGCACAAGTGTTATAATGAACAGTGCTTCAGAAGGGCCTAGACGAACACCGGAGGTTTCAACATGAGCTGTCGTCTGGAACCAATTGCTAGTAAAAGATTGAGAATCTTCCACCCAGTTTTTTAATTCAAATATCTCACCAGGGATTTAACTAGCACAAATACTCAATGCTGAAAATTAAATGAGTCCATTGTGTGAATATCAACTCACGTTATCTGTAAATTGCTCCTTTTTATTTCAACATCCCTCATTGAATTTGTGTTTTAATCTTCTTATCTCCCTTTTTTTTTTCTTCTGTCTTACAGCAGGCTTTCAGTCCGTGATCCCATGGAAGCCTGACTCAATTGGGGGAGTCTGCACTGCCCTATATTGCTGGCAGATCAGGAATCAATAGTAACCAGTCACACAGTGATATGGTATGCTTGTCCAAACATTAATACACAGAATCATAATTATATATGTCTGAGAGTACCTGTGCATCCAATGCCTGCAGACAAAAAGAATTTATTACAGAAAATATTGATCCAAAGGGAAGTCACCTAGCTCTTGTCCTCATCTTCAAAATCTTTTCTGCCCCTAAATTTCATTAAATAAGAACTCTGTTCCTGAAGCCTTGAAGTCTTCACATCAGATTGGTTTTTAATGGCACAAACATGCCTGACTTGACTTGCTCATTTATTTTACAAACTTGAAGACGTTACAAAAATTCCAGAGAAAATGAAAAGTAATGGTTTGATATGAGATATATCTGTTTGGAAACAGAAAGACAGCAAGTCAGTGTCAGTCAGGATGGTTTTGCGTAGACGTAAGACATTCAGATATCTGTAGTACATTTGACTTGGTCCCACATGGCATTCCTGTAAAATTAACATTATAAATCTCCAGGTTAAAAGGAAAGAGGATGTTTAACGTCCCATGCTGAGATGCCTAATAGACAGAAAAAGCATAAATGATAACACAGTACTCTTCCTAACATGAATTGTTCAAATGACACAATGAGGCAGAAGTTAGAGAATCAATTTCTCTGCCTTAAAACACAAACTAGAAGTGGAGCAGGAATCCATCTGCTCTTACCTTAGATTTGCTGTCTAGCTAAGGCATTTAAGTTGAATTAACCGAAGATGGGAGAGCAAGAAGGTCTTAAGCTCCTAGCATAAACATTTTAGGATTAATCCTTTCAGAATAAAATAAAGGAAACTGGATATTTTAGGTCTTCAAGGGAGAGCATCCATACAGGGATTTGGTGGGCTTTAACTAATGCAATTTAATGTCACACCCTTACTTAATTCATCTTAATCTTTCCTCAGTGTCCCACTTCAGCTGACATCTTTAGTTTGAAGTATTATGGTGGATCAAATTCAAAAGAAAGCATTAGCTGAACCTTTAGTTAAAGCCTTGCCCATTATGGAAAGGTTACCCAGCATAGAATAAGAAATGATAGGCCAGCTACCTTATACCTACTTTGTGTCAATACTCTTGGTTTACTTTGAAGTGTTGTAGCCTGCATCACACCAGCGAACGTATACTGAGAGTTCATGCAAAGTAATCACTGCATTTGAAATTCAGATATACAGCCTCTCATGAGTCTCATACTTACCCAACTAAAAGCAAAACTCAAAGATTGAAAGAGCAGGTAGGATACTTGTGCAATATCACTTCCATTTCAATAGTAAAGCACTGCACTGCAGTGATAACAGAGTAGATATTTATTAACAAGGCACTTGGAGTTAAAACTGGAAAACAAACCAAAAAAGCCATTTGGAGATTACATGAGTATTGCTGAAGGCAATGAAGTTCGTGAAATACATTCCCAGAGACAAGGATAAAGTTATTGTGTTAAATTGGAGGTTTTGGTGCATTGCTTGAACCAATAGGGAAGGCCAAGAGAGCATGGAAATGTGAGTCTATTTAAGCCAGTGGAAAGATTTCGTTTGGTAATGAAGAGGAGGAAAAGGAGGAGGGCACAGATGCACCGAATACAGGGAGAGATTCTTGAACTGGAGAAGGAAATAGTCTTTAAAAGTTATTGGTTTGTTTGCTCTGTTAATTGCTCAACACAGCAATCAAGGGGGACTTAATTTTTTTGTTTTAAAAGAGTCATTTAAGGTTTTGCAGTCTCATAATCAAAAACATCAGAGTTACCCTCCCTTTACTGGAGACAAAGAAGAATGAAAAGATGGAGCGTCTTGACATAGGTCTGTGAACCAGCCATCTCAAGGAAACTGGGAACTCTGAAAGATTCAAAGAGCAACAAACATAGGATCAAGGGCATGGCAATTCACAAAAGATGGAAAAGATTAGGACTCTTCAGAGAAAAACAAGAGAGACAGAATAAAAGTGCATAAAGTAATATCTGGTGCAGGCTTATCAGGAACTTCTTCCTATGTCATATTGTAGAATAAAGGGACGTTGTCTGGAGTATCAAACTAAAGGTGGAATAGTCAAAACTGAGTGGAAAAAAAAGAGATAAAAATATGTTGTGGTTCATCCAAAGCATTGATGCTGAAGCAAAGGGACTGAGAAAGAGAATGGGTTACCAGCCTAAGTATACGAGACACCTCAAAGTTCATGATTCTGCATGCACTTCAGTTTGTCTGACACCACACACTGCTGTTCCCCAGATCCTTTTCAGCTGTGATCTGTCCCTCCAGAGCTGTTCTTTAGCCAAACAGGAAGGACATGCAGCCTTGTGCCAACCAGCCACCATGCTCCTACTGGAGCAAGGTCTGAGACAGGAGACTGCAAACCCACCCCACTGCTCTCTCCCCATAGCATAAGGAATGAAGGTCTTCACTGTGAAGCCTTATTCAAAACAAACTTGGCAGTGAAATCTACTTACTACTGAATAGCACCAGCCATTAGATTTATGAATAGTTACACATTTCAGGTAGTACCAATGAAGAGCTGAACTTGAAAGGGGATCCTAGAAGAGCCAAGAGTTCTAGGTCACATCAGAGACACATCAGCAGTTTAGCCAAAAATTTGTTTAGAACACAAGACAAAAGTCAGAAGACCAGCAACTACCAGGAATAAACATGGCATCACGTGTGCACATTAAGAAAAACTTGACCTTTGAAATGCTAATATATTCAATTTCATACCTGGAAAGAGGTCCCTCCTCTGCTCCTCTCCATGGATCCAGCTGGTAAGGAAGGGTATGGTCTTTCTTTGCAGATGATCTCATTAGGAGCAGCTGGGAGCAAACATTAGGAGCAAACTGAGTTTGTTGGTTTTTTTTTGTTGTTGTTTTTTTGTTTGTTTGTTTTTGGGTTTTTTTGGGTTTTTGTTTGTTTGTTTGTTTTTGCACCATTAGGGCTAGTGATGTAGCAACAACTGATTAGTTTCAGCTAACAGCACTGATATCATTTTCAAACCATACATGACTTCCAACCAGCTCAAGAGAAGAGCCCCATTTCTGCTCATCCTAGCTTGCAGAGAACATGCTGACTACTGCCTGCCTGGGAAATCCAGAGAGCCCAACTGAGCCTCAGGGACAGTGTTAAGATGAAAGTGATCAGAAGGACATCAAAATGGTTTGACTGTGGGCTGGGGATACCCCAGACAATAAAGACTGTTTGGTAAGTACTGTCTTGCATCTGCAAAGCAGATGAGGGTTTAATGCCAAGGATAATTTAAAAGTCAAACGTACGAGTAAAATGACTTGTAATAAATAAAGCCATGTTTCTTTGTAAAGGGAACAGGCCTTGTTTGCTGGCTGGGTGTGCGCACACCAAACCAGACAAGCAGATGAAGGAAAACCACTCCCTGGGTGCCTGCAACACCGAGCTGGTTCTCAGTTCTCAGAAAGGACACGGAGAGAATATATACCAATAAAGAACTGCTCTGAAGGATCTAGATGCTAACTTTGCAAATCGGCTAAAATAAATAAAGGCTGGAGATACTGAATCTTTCATTAAGTACAGAAGGGCAAACCTAAGAAGGTGACCTGAAATACATGCATCTCTGGGGAAAAGAAGATCTTTATTATAAACCAACATGTTATCAAATCTCCTTATCACCAACAGCCAATGCAAGCTGGCGGGCTGAAATCTATGCCAGTTATGGGAATACAAAAACCATTACAAAAAGCTACCACTTCCTTTGAAAAATTTTATATTTAGATGTAGATCAAGGATACTTTTGTTTTGTCAGATTGGCCATTTTTGATCAACTCACTTCAGCACATATAATTCAAGATACAATAGCCAGTCTTATTCCTGACCACATGCAAAGCGGCAATATTTTACAGACCAGTTCTTGTCTGGGAAATGCATCTGTTTGAAGTTCATCCCACTTATGTGCTAAAATGGCCACTTTCTCCACACAGCTTACAGAAAAGTTTACAAAGCTGAAGCTGTCAAAAATTAAAATATCCTGTGCTGTATCTGTGCACAGTAATGAGTAATCTTAATGCTGGTGAGCATTTGTTGAAATCAGTGTCCTTAAAAAGCAAATAGAAATAGGTCAAATTCAGTGCTACAGTCGTAGAGAAATAACATCATTTAGGAGGGCAGAGAAGTAGCATACAAGGTAAGCACAAAACACTGTTTTTCCTCTTAAATTGACTGTGTTATTAAAGCAAATTATATACAGTAAATACAAAAGTATCTTGAATCATAAGCAGAAGAAAGAAAGAGAAGATCAGGGAGCAGGACAGTACCCAGAAGGCTGAATGCAAGCCAGCAGATGGGGTGGGCCAAAGCAAAAAGAGGATGTTGCTGTGCCTTCACCACAGGAGGGCTGATCATAAGCACGTAAAGTGCTGCAGCTTCAAGGCAAAGGCCTGTGAAAGATGTTCTCATAATAGTTTGGAGCTGTAAGAACACATCCTCTGAAGCTAAAATAGAAAAGTCAAACAACAGTTTCAGAGACCACTCAGTGTCACATTGGACTGACCCTAAAGAAATAGAATTATAAAGAGTGGAAAGACCACTACAATCATCTAATCTAACCATCAACCCATGCATGTGACTGCTCTAAACCATGTAATCAGCGTGACATCTATTCCATCACCATCCTTTCTGAGAAAAATGATTTCCTAATATCCAACCTGAACCTCCCCAGCTGAACATGAGGCCATTACCTCTCATTCTGTGGCTGAGAGGCTGGCCCCACCTCACCACAGCCTCCTTTCAGGGAGTTGTTGAGAGCCATAAGGTATCCCCTGAGCCTCCGCTTTTCCAGACTGAACCATCCCAGTTCCCCCAGCTGCTCCCCACAGGGCTGTGTTCCTGACCCCTCACAGCTCCATTGCCCTTCTCTGGTCACGCTCCAAAGCCTCAATGTCAGATGTACTGGTGCAGCCCCCTGACCAAGCAGAAGAGGGAATTTGCCTTCATCTTATATCCTACAGCAGGAAACCTGAATGGCCTCTTCCTCCTTCTGAAAGCACCCAGCAGCCTCAGGCTAACCACTCTTCCTCATCTTTCCACAATGATTTGATTCCTCCACCCTAAGCAGCCCAACCTTATGGTAGGCCACAAGTAGCCATTGGCACCCAGCATGCCACATGACTGCCATAGGACCTGCTCCATCCAAATTTCAGGTTTACGGTCACCTGCACTGTGTCAGTGCCATGGGGAGGGTGGCAGGAACACACCTGCAGCTGAACTCCCCTCCAGCTGCTCTGAAATGTGACAGAAACAACAGGAACGTATGTGTTGCAAGGAAAAAAGATAATCAAGTAATTAGAAGGAAAAAAAAGAAATAAAAATGAAGAAAATAAGAGCTTAGCTGATGGTGCTGAAGGAAGATGAGGGAGGAGCACCTCCAGGCAGCCTGGAAGGAGCCCACACAGCAAAGGGCTGCAGCAAATCCTCTGCCCTGGGGCATTTTTTTTTCCCCCCAACAGAAGGTACAAGCTGGGGCTTTGCTCACAGAGTTCCTGTCAGAGATGATCCCCACCCAAGCATGAGATCCAGAAAAACCTCTGAGGGCAACTTCACTGCTGCTCTGCATCTGGAGCTACATACAGCAGCACAGCTCCAACGCGCATGCTTCGAGCTGAGGAAGTCTGGATGAAGATGTAAGCACAGTGGCAGAGATCTGTCTCTCTGACAGGCCAGCTGTATGCAAAAAAAAAAAGGATTTCTATTGTTTTAACACTTTGGCCTGCAAATGGAAACCAGCTTGTCTCTCAAAGACATTGTTCAGCAGGAAAGTCTTGAGCCAAAGCTTTTAGTTCTCACAGTTACAGCAGGGACAACACATCAGTGTGCAAGGCAGGGCTTATGAGGAACATGAATTAGATTACTTTTGCCACTGTTTCCTATTTCTTTCAAAGCCCTGTTGTCCATCATGCTGTCCCTGTCACAGGAGCTCCTGTCCCATGGAACCAGCTTGGAATCCAGCTACCACAAAGGTGGGAGCACTGCAGAACCACACACATTCCGTCACCTTCTCCATTGCCATCCCTGTGCACGGCACGGGTGCTGCCCTCAGACTGCAGCCCACGGGCACTGCATGTGCAGCAGCACTGAGTGGAGATAGGTGAGAATTGTAGCTGGTGCTGCTGGGATCTGGCTCCAGCAAGCACAGGTACAGACAAGATTTATTGTTCCTGTTGGAACATGTTCATTTGTGGATCAGCAGCTGTTCTGCATGCATGGTTTGAGTTAACTCTTCTTTTGCAGAGAGCTCTATAAATCTGCACTGATCTCATTAGGAAGCAAAGAAATTTTCCCACCCTGACATACTGTGCTGGGCTCTCTAGCCAGGTCCTCTGTGTCTCTGGGACCAGCATCCTGTTCCTTGAACACAGAGAGCAGCAGTACGTGGACCTGCACTTATTCCTCTTCTACAGGAAAAGCAAGACAAAGAAGCATCTTTAAGACAGGGGTTCCCTTTTCTAGAGAAGAGCAAAGCAGATGTTTCTGGACCGCTCCCAAGAAGGATCTGTCAGAGTCCCAATTTCTGATTTTCATAGCCAAAAAGGGGACCAAAATCTTCAAAAGCAGAAAAACAATGACCCACTATGGCTTCTGTTCCTTATTTAGGGCAGACTGGATCCGAGACGTAATTACCTCCCCAAGCACAGACAGGGACATCTCCAGGAGCCACCGCTCAGCCTCCCATGCTCTTACTGTGACTGAATCCATCTCACACCCCATACAGTTGGGCAGATGTAAGGAAACTGCACAGAAACAGCTCCAAGTCCCCTTCTCCTGTGACCTCTGGGTTGGATAGTCCCTTTGTAGAAGAAGAGATTATGCTTCTAAACAAGAGCCCCTCCAAACACTCTGATGTGAAGGAATCACCTTGGTACACGCTGGCCCAAAGGACAAGCAGCTTTGTTTTACCAGCACTTCATTTTCTTCCCTCTTTCCCCAGATTGTGGCAATCTAACATCTGCATGAAAAGTTCAGATACAGCCACATGACAGTTTGTTTTTCCATTCGCTGGATCAGGAGCAGCTGCTGAGAGAATTTCACAACATTTCACAACCATGCAGCCAGCAATGGAGCCGCACCTCCTACCTGCTGTAGCGCACCCATCTCCTCATCTCCTAACCAAGGCAGGATTGAGAGAAGTCAGTGCTGGCCACCGTGCTGCCAGAAGGCAGCAGGCTGGAAGATAAGTGCTGGCACAGCAACAGGGGAATTGCACAACTGAGCAGGAGAAGACTTGCCACTTGGTCTTCCAGGAATCATAGAATCATTAAGGTTAAAAGGACCTCTAAGATCAGATCATCTGGCCCAAATGCCAGCCCATACCTGTGGCCGCTCTAGGCCATATCCCCCAGTGCCACATCCACCGTTTTCCTGAACACCTCCAGGGACAGTGACTCACCACCTCCCTGGGCAGCCTGTGCCACAGCTGCTGTGTCTGATGTTGATTGCAGAAACACCACCAAAACAAACGCTTCACACTTCCAGGAGCTGCAGAGATGCATTCTTGTTTAAGCCAGCACAGAAGTTCCTATATAGGGTGTCTAAAGAAAATATTTTCAGATTTAAAAGTAGCATGAAGTGGAGCAGCCAACAAATAGTCATGTGTGTTTGTTAGAAGGAAACTGAAAGTAACCCAGCTAAGCACTACATTTAGCATTTTGAAGCTAAATATAGCAGTGACCGAATCAGCCAGAAGACAGGATTTGAACATAATGGAAACGATCACCAGCAATTGCTTGGGAATATTTTAAGGACCCTGAAACTGGAAAAGGGAACACCTGTTACAATCCCTGCTCCTGGCTTAGAGAAAATGGGAAGAGGTGAAACATCGTGGAGGGAGAAGGAATAGTAAATCCAAAATACAGAGGCTGGGAATGATTAATTAACCATGAAGAAGCTAGGAAGGGCAGCAGCATTAGCAGTGAGAACAAACTTTGTAAGGAACACAAAGAACAAAAGCATTCCCAGCACATCACAGGAATAGGAGAGCTGCTGGTAATGGAGAAATCAAACACCTCATATTCAAAAACATTCTGTTCTGCCTCTGAAAACTTGACTAAAAGGCAGGTGAGGCAGGGGGATCAGCCCCATTAACAGTCAGTTCACTTGGCTGCCACCCGCCCTAATGTACTCCTCTATCAAACGCTGATGGCTTAGAAAGACCCTGGGACAGCCCCTTCCACAGCCACAGGGCTCAGTGGAAGGAGGAACTGAAAGGCATAGCACAGCCACACCTGAAGCTCCTCTGTGGTTCCTCCCAGCATGAGCTGTGGGGTGGGTTATGTGTCTGGAAAGGGCTCCACCAGAAACCATTCACACCAACTTGCCCCGCGTACCTGAGGAAGCATTTTAGATTCCCTTCATCTCCTCTGATACTTTGCCTTCCTAGGCTGAATGCTGGTCCACAAATAAAGCCCTTTCCCAATGAACGTTCCTGATTCTGGTTTATAGGTTAATTAAGCACTTCAGCTCTGTTTGACATGTAACAACATGTGAACTATACAAGGATATCTATACAAGGACATGCAAACTCTAAGTCATCCTCTTCATTTCATCCTATGAGGATGCTTAAATCATATCACGCTATGTGTGCAGCCTTTGCTCAACCACAGCTGTGTGTCATCCGCTGCACGCAGAGGTGATATCTCCTCAGTCAGGTGCACCAGAGATCAGCTCCTCACATTAGCACACACGCAGATCCCTGCAGCTTCTCCTCAAGCCCCAAAGATCATCCAGCATGAGGAACCTCTGAGTCACTGATGTTGATTTCAGCTATGCTTGAACTTCAGGAGACAACCCATGAGACTAGGAAAGAAAAAAAAAAAAAAAAAAAAAAAGAGTAATATTTCACCTATCTCATTTGAGAGATGGGATTATTATAGGCCTGTCAGCGTGAAAGTAACCCCGGAAAAGCAATAGTTGATACATAATTAAAAGAGATCAGTGCCAATCAAGACATTCATAGAAACAGACCACATCAAATTGGTTCTGGTGTCCGTAGAGCTCAGATTGTGTCACAGAATAGCACTGGTGCCCCCACACGAGCAGTACCATCCACAGAGCAGTGACTTTGCTTGGAAGATAAAGCAGGCAAATGAGACTGGAAAAAAAGCGCCGCTCAGCCTTTGGAACAGCCATTTGAAGATTTGGCTTCTGTCACTTCTTCGAGTTTCAAAGCTGCCACCAGAGGCACGTTTCTTCTAAAAACCAAATTCAAAGCAGCACTGGGCAGGAGGAGCTTTCCCACCCCTCCCAGAGGAGCACAGACAGCACCAGCAATCACAGCTATACCCTCAACTGTGCAGCCTGCACCTCCTCCAAGCAGTTATTAAGCAAGAAGGCCGTCCCACCAGCTCAGAAACCTCTGCCATACATCCAGCTCAGTCAGCCTGCTGCAAAACCTGCCCGCGAGCTTCTGCATATCGCAACCCGCAGCAACGAATGACCTCAACCATTCCAACCAGCCCAGCAGGGCTGCAGCAATGGCACGGAGCGGCCCCCTAACGCCGTGCTGGAGACCCACCAGAGGGCGACGGGGTTGCGTTTTCCTCCCGACTACACCGTTAGCACCACGGCATCCCACAGAGGCTTGCCACACAAACTCGCCTTTCATCTCCCCCATCTGCTTGCAGCTACTTTCTGAGCTGAAGTAGAATTGATTTTATTGTTGTCACGATGCCGACTGCTAGCAGAAAGCACTTGTTGCAGACAAATGAGGTATTCACTCATCGCAGCTTGTGGGATGCCTGTGGTATATGGCACGTCAGCTCTGTGGGTCCCCAGCCTATGTCTGATTACAATGGTTTTTGCAGGATCAGAGTTTTTGTAAAGATTATGAAGGGCTTTCAAAGACAGTAGCTTCTTCTCCTATCTCATCTGTTCAGGAACAGCAAGCAAACAAAGCCAAACAGGATATTAGGGAAAATTTCTTCTCAGAAAGAGCGGTGATGCAGTGGCACAGCTGCCTGGGGAGGTGGGGAGTCACCATCCCTGGAGGTGTTCAGGGACCGTGGAGATGTGGCCCTGAGGGACATGGTCAGTGGGCCTGGTCAATGGGTTGGACTTGATGATCTTATCTTTTCCAGCCTTAATGAGGCTAATGTTGTTTCCATGAGAAACAACAGTAAGATCACACTGATCTATGGTGTCATACCAGAAAGTAAATAAGTCTGAGCTCAACACGAAGACTGCACCACTACTGGTGTTCCACTCAGCTTGGAGATCTCAGTTACCACCATGTTTGATTCTGTCCTACACACTACCATTATCATCACAGACACTCCATTTCAATCTTTGAAAACTCTTGAAATTCTTACCTCCCGTTTCCATCTCGCTCACCACCATCACCACCTCAAAACAAGGGCAATACAGCACTGTTTTCCCCTCCTGCACATCACAGGTTCAGATGCCAAGAAGAACGACAACCCTTCACTTAAGCAGGAGCTCAATGCTCTGGGCTACCAAAGCCAGGAGGCATTCAACACAGCATCCTGCTTCCTTCAGTTGGACCCAAAGTTGTGTTTATGTACAGCTGTGTGTACATATGCATGCATACATGCACGAGAAGCTTCCCCAAGTACTAGCCCTGAGACGCCCTGCTCCAGCTCCAGATGCCTGAGAGGATTTGGGTGGTAGGGAGAGGCATATGGGAAAGCAAGGTCTCTCCTAGCTGAGCTTTGCTGTATCACCTCTTTGTGGCAATGCATTTGCCTACAGGACTGCCCCTTCTCTCCAGCTCACCTGCACCAGGCAAGCTGTTCAGTGGGACTTCAGCTCAGAGGTTTGCTCTGCACCGACCAAATCAATTTCCACACAGAGCTGTTAGAGTAACTCTGCTTTGGTCAGAAACTTAAGTAGCACAACATTTAAAAAATATATATATGACCATTCAGAAAAATGTCTTACCTCACAGCTTCTTACCCTCCCTACATTTCAGGAGCAGGAAAACGCAGCCACACCAAGGTCCTGCAGGTGGTGGGAAGGTCATGGTCAGTACAACCAATGGTAATGCCTGCCTGTGACATAAGTGACAGCTCCAGCAGTAAGTCCGATTATTCACACAGGTAAGCGATTTTATAAATGAGCATTTTGGTGAGATTAAGTTAATCTACCTGACTGCTATTATTCTAAGGCCTCTCACCTATTTTTTACATTTACTAGATAACAGGAGTTTAGCCAAGGCCGTGGCTTGAGTTACAAAATGTAAGTCTGCTCTGTTACTGGGAAGATGCACAGTTCAGTTTGTCTTGTGAACTTTATTAACTGCATGGAAACAGCCAATAACTAGATGATTTTCCCCCTTAAAGAGCTAAAAACTTAAGAAAGGGGAAGAAACCCTCAGTTTGCTAAAATCCACGAGTACACAGACGCAAGCAATGCTTGTCTGGAAACAGCAGAAGTAAAAGGTATAAAGCTAGTTCAAATTATGCTTAACTCAGCTTTCACCCAAGTTGTGTCAAACAGCACAAACCCTTTTGAAATGCAGCTTCTCTCACCCAGACAAGATGTATGAAACTCACAGTTAGGCCTGTTTGGGCAAAAGCAAAGCAGGGCTCAAAGTGGCATATAACAAGCAGATAATTTCAGACTTCAATGCCATGTTCTTCACCTAAAAGGCAAATCAACTAGTTGTGCAAGATTTACTTCTCTACTTTCAAACCAAATTTTGGAGACTGTCTGAGAGCTAAGATGGCCAAGAACCAAATTCAAGAAATTAAGCAACATTTGTCAGCACTGCAAAGACAGCATTTTTACAAAAACAGCATAACAAAAATATCAAAGAGCAATTTTATTTAGCTTATTTGGCACAAAACTTACAAGAACTGTTGTTCCCTTCTTAAATTTAGTACAACTAGCAAGGAAAAAAAAGGCATACGAATACATTTAGTAAGCTGTACAGCAAGTGAAATATGGAAAGAGGCACCAGAAAGATTTACCAAAAATCAAAGTGCATGAAAAATACCTACTGAGCGCCTCATGGTATTGTATTAAGGCACCACTCCTTTAGAAGGCTTACTGAGCACGTCAAGTGTGCAACTTCTTGGTTTGGAATGTAAGAGTCCTTCAGCCTGTATCAGAACTGGATATCGCAATCCTCTGAATGGAACAACACTTCTCCTGGTAAGTATCAAACAGAGAGGCCTCCTTCTGCCCAACGCCACCTCCCAGAAGTGACACTGTCAAAAGCTCTGAAAAAGCTAACATACATCAAAGCACCCAGCTTCTTACTTCCGAGTTTGGAGCTGTAGCGTACACCAGATCTTTACAATGGTTTTACAGAAAAGAAATGCTATGGAGACAGAAGTAACATGGAACGTGTCAAGTAACCACGTTATTGATAATTTATCAAAACAGCTTTTAAAGACTTCCCGGAGCATCTCTTAAAAAAGATCTGAGTAGTGTTACAACCCAGAGAAAATAAATACACTTCCCAACAGAGTATTACAAAGCTTCCTGGAGCATTAGCAATCAAGTGTAATGAATTCCACAAGACTTCAGGAACCTTAGGAATGTAGGAAAAGCCCAATATTAAACAGTGCTAAGTGTTTTTCATAACTGGAAACACTTAATGCAAGTACCTGTAACTACAAACCATGTTATACCGTTGATACCATGTTATACACAGAAACATCATTACAAGAGCCAGACAGACACCTCGGTTCATTGCAGATTCTGCACATCACTACTCTTAAGTACTAGGAAAATTGCACCAGTTTTTGTATTTCAGTTTAAGAACCAAACCACTTCAGTTACAAGAAGAGATACCATAGACTAGATCCACATCTACTGTAAACAAGTTCCAAACAATCAAACAGAAGTTGCAGAAGTTGCATCTGTTTCTTACCCAGCTTTGACTTTGGTTTTGCTGCTCAGATGGACCACCAGTTTCCTTAACTTGCAAGAAGTAGTTTGATATGAAATCAATGCCCATATCAAAAGGTAAGTGGGAACCAGTAAATGCAGAGTATTGCATCAAACCATACAACACCTTTACTGTAGAGAGCTCCAAATATCTCAGGAGCTTAAGACTGCTTAACCTGAACTTTGGAAAAGCACATTTCTCTGTGGGCATGCAAAGGCATTTATATGTGAACCCTATGCATTACAGTATTTCAGTTTTTTGTCCCTCTGATGGTGTAAACCTCAAGAACACAATTGCGTGTCCTATTGTAAAACCAAAGCACCCTTGAGCATTACTAATTCTAAACAGCAAGGGCTGAGAGAAGGGCATCTGGAAGTGATCTACACATTACTGAGCGTGGTGTTCCACAAGTCTCACAAAACAGTTCAGTTCATACTTTCTGGGATAACTTTCCCTACACCTTCGCCCAAGTACAGAGTTGTAGTTTTCAGTAACTCCTACTCCTGAATAATTTGCTACCACATATAAAATATGCCACAATAGTGGCAGCCTGGGCTAAACATTTAACAAGATATCCTTTTTGGCCTTTATTAACAATTGCAATCAGCAGAAAGAAAAACTATTCACTCAACTCATTTATTTCATGATTTATACGTAAGTCATGTAGCAACTTAACATCGGTGTTCAACATTTGTGCTTCCATTCTCTGGCACTTGGAGGAGGAATTCACTTCCAGATAATCACATCTTGCTGAAGCATTCCTTTGCATTCGTCCAAACTTGAATTCCCTTTTAAAATTTAAAAAAAAAAAAAAAAAAAAAAGTGAAAATAAATAGGTGGAAATACACTCAGTTTGCAAACTTTTTTTTTTGTTGTTCCACAGAAAATTCAACAAAAAGCCCCACAGAACCTTACATAAGAACAGGGCAGAAACCACACCAAAATTGGACCATACTGCCTATTACATATATCAGCATGTCTCAGAGTAAGAGTAGGATGGAGGGAGGTTTTACACTAGTGACTTCCAACCTTCTGTGACTGCAACGTTCCTAGATGCTGACAGTTTGTATCTGATCCTCTACTAATGTGATATACACATCAGTTTGGGTATACATACAGACACACATATGGCTCTATAAAGGCAGACGTACCTTTTTGCACATACTGATCTGCATAACAGCGTAGCTTATAAGCGCCTCCTTCAAATCGTGATTCTTCTGCTCTTTAAACCGTTCAATGTCTGCCCAGGCACTTTTCACAAAGTCTCTGGAATTAAAAGCATTATTACTGTTAATGTCTATATATTACAACCTCAGCTCATCTTCCCTCCTCTGAGCCCACAGCAGAGCAGTTCCAGGTATGATAAGCAGCCTGTCTTTCAGCCAGCAAACCAAGTTCTTAGTTGTTATGCATCCCAGAGTTCTCATTTTACAACTGGCTCTACTACTTAATTCTCCATCTACATCTTATGGATTTTAAACCAGAACCAACTTCACACAATTTTTAGCTTTTTTTATTTTTAATATTCAGTAAGCATCACTACCATAGAAGCGGCACAATTCAGAAAATACTTTTCTCTGATTCCGGTGGGATGACTACATATCTTCATACTAACACTCAGTTTGCACAACACTGCACTTTTCTTTTTCATTTGTCAAGTCAGAATTTTGGTCATTACACTGTGAAAATTCATTTGCCATCAGGACTTGAGACAGCAAAGTACAGCATTTACAAGGCAAATTCGACTTGGGCAATTCACTTCAGGAATTAATTTTATTGGTTTGGTGATATGTCTTCAGTACTTCTTAACTAAAATGGAGATAGATTCCTGTAATTCAATGCTTTCATTTGCGCTGGATCACATACACAAGGCAAGTATTCACTTGAAAATTACTTCCAGAGCTAAAAAAGCAGATTTCCAGTACTTCTGTCAAAATGATTAAGAAATTGCATTTACTGAATGTCTTGTTGTTCTGAACTGCTCATGAACTAGTCTTATCTTTTCTGTTCTAATCCTAACATATCAGGAGATACCACATTTACCCCTTCTGTTATATGATGAACATGTTTTGACATAATCACATTGCTTAAGGAATGCTGGTTTCTTGCATTCCTGAAGAAAATTTCATTACAGCATTGAGAAGCAGTTACTAAACACAGCTTGCCAGAACTTCTAATCTCTTTCAAACAGGAGTCAGTTGTCCTCCATAGGAAAAGCTGCAGAATATTAGCTTAGGACCCATGCACACAAGCCAAAAAGATACTGCATTCGAAGCCAGTCGGCTTTTGAGTTTAGGCTATTCAGCTGCAGATCAATATGCCCACCTGCTAAACATATTACTAACTGAACATGAAAGCAAGCAAGTCAGCCATTAGAGTGGGCTCAGTAACTGGGAAAGTCATCAGGTTTTACATAAGTCATATATTCAGACCAGAAGCTAACTGCATGTACTGTACTTTATTTCACAACTTGCAGCTGACAGGAGCTTTTATAGACAGCTCATAAACACCAAAAATATATTAAAAACACTTATAAAACGCAAACACCTTCAAGAGCATCCAGTCAATGACTTGCTAAGACAAGCCTCGTTTCCTTTGAAAAAATAAAGCCTGTTTACCTGCCTTCCAGATTTTTAGACTTAAGCTGTTCTTCCCCTTCCTGTATCTGCTCTTCCAGAACCTTTATCTTGGCTTCCCTCTGCTCAGGGGTTTCCTGCCCGAACAGCTTGCTGGTCATCCCTTTCAGGGAGAACGTTCTCACGGTCTACAAAAAAAAAAAACAAAAAACAACAAACACCCCAAAAGCAAAGACACTCTAGGTTTGGGATTCTTGAGCATGGTTGTGAGACAGTGTGATTTTTACCAGTTACTAGGGCTTTTCCTACATGTCCAGCTCATGTTTGGACTTAACTACCAGAAAATGCTTCTTGCATGTCCCATAGGCACATAGATATGGGAGGCGTGGTGGCTCACATTAGATTGAGAGCTAAGTGAGGAGGCAGAGCTAAACAGGAACTTGTATCTCAGCTTTTATACCCAGGAACTCTGGAATCTGTACACACCATTAAATAACATGATATTCAAACTCTTACGGCTTGTCTATGGATTGGACTCAAGTTTCCACTGATACTAGGAAGTTTCCACAATAGTTTTTCCTCAAATTGAAGCAGGAAAGCACTTAAGTCTTATATTTTGTATAATAAAATAAAACCATAAAGGAGTTCTCTAGAACATCAACAGATTCATGATGAATCAGCACTGTGTTCAGTATTATAAATACACGTTACTAGTGGTAGGTTTCTTTTAGCCATTATCTTCTATGTAAGCAGAACTAGCACCACATACCAGTAACATCCACCTTTCAAAAGGCAGAGAAAGCCTGTCAGAAATCCTACCATTTTTTGACCTCAGGGATAGAGTTATTTGTATTATTTTGCTCAAATCCTATTTCCTGCAACCCTCTGCTTGCTCAATACTCATTAAGAGAAGTTCGGTACCAAGAGCTTACATCAAGAACCAAGTTACTTTTAAACCTCAGAGGCCCACAGCTCATAGGATGCCAACTTCTTATAAATAGAAGCCATCACGTTAGTGCCATTTAAATGTCATTCTAAGAAGTTTGGCTCTCCCTATTAAAAAAAAAAAACAAACAACAACAATAAAAAAACAACAAAACAACCCATCCTGAAGAAGAAAGTGGAAAGACTCACTCCTGTTGCCAGCTCCTCGCACTGCTGCTTCTTAGACGTTAGGTCCTGTGCTGCCATTTCCAAGTCATATTGCATTAATTCATGTTTTCTGCAAACTGCCCTGAAAAGTAATGAAAGATCTGTCATGTATTACTTTGTTTTGCTACGTTTCCCTCCATTTAAACTCTACAAATGGCAAAATGCTTTCTTTGGCAGGCAGTACATTCAGTTATTTATCTAGCTCAAACTCAGCAGCCTTATCACAGAATGCCTAACATTACAATCGCTGTAGTTAAGCAAGCTTGGATCAAAGTACAAAGAAAGCTCTTAGTACAGCAGCATTCTGCTCCTCCGATCTTCTTTTTAGACTCATTTCAAGACACTCTCAGCAGTATGAGCCCTAACACCTACTTAAGAACATCACTGTAAAATAATTTTATTCAAAATACAGTTGAGAAAAATCACAGCTATGACAAAAAGTATCTGGAGATAGAGCCTGTCACAACAGCAACGCCCCACTCAGTCGTAAAATTCCTGGCATTTTAATTTTTTAAACAAAACAAGAAAGTGTGCTTTAAGATTCACACAGTGCCTTTCATCTGGAAAAGAGGCAAGTTTCCTCTGACCACCTGCACTAAGTCCCAGTCCTGTGTGGGCTGACAAGGATGCATCCGTACTCCGCTGCCGGATGCATGATCGTCTCCCAGGGGGGGCTACTTGTGCTCTGGGTTCTCAGACAGCAGCCATCACTCACCAACTTGAATCTCTACAACATTACTGGACCTCTCCAAGAAGTTCAGAGCCAGCTCAGGAAGAGCATAACAGCACTAGGTACAATCTTACTGCATAAAAAGTTTTGCTCCTGTATCCATGCTTGGAAAGGACTGTCCTGGTAAGTCTAGTCTAAAAAACAAACAAACCCCATAGCATTTAGCTGCACAATAATGTATAGCAGATGAAAGCTATACAGCACACTCTGAAACCTGCTGAAATTGTAATAGCTGTAACAGCTCTATTTGGCCCATTTAAAACCTGAAGTTCCCAGCACACCAGGGCACCACTGCATGAGAAGCCAAGGAAACACTGTAACCAAAGGAATAAACAGCACTATCTTCCAGGCTAACCAGATTTTAATGTTTCATTTTACTATTAGTCATCTTAGTTCTAAATTCTTATTGCCACCCATAGAGCAATCAAATGCGAATAAGCAAAGTAAGAGATGAGAATGTGAAGCATTGAATTTGCTGCTGCTTAGAGAAGAGGATATCAAATTAAACTCAGCACCAACATGTTAGAGGAAAGCATGATGGTCTTCACTTGAGCTGCATACTTCTGCACATACCGTAGTGCTTCTGCATAGAAGAGATACTCCTTCAGCTGATCCGCATAATGTTCCTCTTCTTCCAGAATGTCATCAATAGAAGCTGCATATCTGGTGAAAAACAGCCATGGTTAAATAGGAAGTTCCTTAATCTAAACTGTAAGGTTTACACAGACAGTAACAAGAGAGGACACCTGTTTGACAGAAAGGCCAGTCACAAAGTAAAACAGCAGAACACTTCTAAGAAGGGTTTTTCCTCTGTCCTTTGTTTTTAATTAAACTCTGAATCAGCTAATATAAACACTCCTGCAGGCCTGTTTCTTTGGATGTTACTACAATAAATCTTTTGATGAGTACAAGATTTATCATAAGTTTCCTGCTGAAGATCAGGCAGTTTTTATTACAGGAAAGGGACAATTTATTCCTTTTCTTCAGTGGATCGTCAAGAAGCAGCACCAAGGCAAAAAAGAAGATATGATGCAGAAGAACCCTTGCAAGGCTGGAAGTACTAAGGCTTAGAAATGTAAGCATCACAGCTGATGGCAAGCAAGCAGCAGAATTTAAGAAGCTGTTTGTATTGTCTGTTATTCAGCCTTTTCATAAGCCTGAGAACACAAAACTCACAGCGGTGTTCCGAACACCAGAACACGAAGCCCTTCAGCTCCTTGTTTCTTTGGCTGTGTAAGTCAGGCATGAGAGTTCAGAGCAAAAACAAGTCTAATCCTGCCCTTTAGAGAGAAAACTTGAGTAGCATGAGGGCTACAACTCCACAGCTCTTACACTCAGCAAGTTCCATTCAGTATCATTTAAGATATCGTCTGCTAAAAATGGCAAAAAGCACTTTCTTTTTCAGTTTATACTGCCAACTGTAGGTCTTCCACTAACTAGTATGACTGTTCAGAAACACCTGCAGGGTCAGGCCTACAGCTAAAAGACCTGCCCATCTCAGTTGGCACAGTGACAACTGGACGCCATGTCAGTACAAAGCGAGTACCACTGTCATGGTACAGATGAACAGAACAAATGAGATCCTACCACAAATGCCTTCATCTATTCCGAGACTGGGGCAATCCCTGGCATGGAAGAAATAAGCATTCCCACAGCTGCAGGCTCCCTGCTGTGAGCATGTGTCCACGCTTGCCTACTGACCGCTGCATTGCAACCCAAGTGCTAATGAGGGCCTTTCTTGCCTTTGAAGTTTCTGCAAAGTATTTGAGTTCCTCTGTTTCTCTTGGTGTCTCTCTAATAATTACCTCTGAGGAAGAACTGGCAGAGTCAATCTGAACAGTAACTGGTAGCATGACATGGGAGAGAATAGAAAATCCTGCATGCTCCGTAAGAAATAACATCATTTAGACTCCTGGAAAGACACCGGAGGTGTCTGAGACACTTGCACTGAATGTTACCATCAGGCCTGCTATGAAGGAAACATGAACTAAGACTCTGAAGAGGCAACAGCTACCTGCAGGAGAACTGCTACAATGTGGAGCCTGAGGAAAGCGTGGTAGACATGGTCATCTGGTCAAACATGAATTTCAGTATCCGAGCACAAGTTGTTCAGATGCTCTGAACTCAAAGATACAGCAGGGTTTTTCATGGGCATGCCAGGCCTCCTCGTGATAAAATTGCCATGCACATACATGTTCTGAAAAATCCTGCAGTCACACAGGTCACGTGCAGCTCACCCTCCATTTTTAAGTTCTGAAGTACAATAATTTTAGTATAGTGGTTAGATTTCCCAGGACAGCAGATGGAATGCATTTCAATTTCAAATAAGTTCTAAGTTTAGAGAAGTGCCAGAGCTTGCATGTGGCAGAACAACTTTCCCAAAATAAACAAACACACACCATAAAAGATCTTACCTAGACAGGATTTTTCAAGTCACACTTGAGTTTGTTTTCAAGGTAGCTCTATGGCAAACTGTACTTCTGACTGTCTAAGCTGAAATTTAAACACTAGTTTGTCCTGAATGGATCAACAAACCAGGGAAAATATTAAGGAGAAACACTGTAGTAAGTCCTGAAAGTTCCTACTCTTCGAGGGAATCCTCAACTAAAACATGGTTTTAGTTAAGACTGATTCCACCTGTAATGACAGTCCAGTTGATGAACAGATAAAAGGTCACTCATTAATTGCATAAAGGGCAGAAGACAAAGGCTAGGAATATTCCTCTTTCATATTTCAAATGCCAGCATTACAGTCATTCACTTTCTCAGCATACTCAGTTTTTTATTTATAAATTAGCAAGCTTCATCCTATCACACAACACATATCCGGAGGTCTTCCATATTATCATCCCAAGCAATAAGTCCTTGAAAGTTTAAATCTGGTAAAGACTACAGCACATGGGATAGATAAAGAATAATTCAATTTGTCTTCAAGTTTAAGAGGCAACTTTCCTGAAGTAGCTTTCAGTTGCAAAGAATCCCTTCAGTCTAATGTTATGGGAACGTTCACTGGACTTGCAAGAAGTCAGCAGTATCACATTATGGATATAGTAGTAGGTGCTGAACACTGCATTCCATCTCTATTTCAATTATTTTCCTCTGAAAGCAAAATGCATCATTCATTTCTTTAATCTCAGGAGAGTAAAAAATGTAATCTTTTTTTAGGCTGTAAAGCACCATGTTAACCAAGGCACAGAAGTGGGAACAAATTACTCAAAAGTTCAAATTCTTAAAGATCTGATTAAAGCAAAATTTATCTGAAAAGAAAAAGAATCAACAAAACAAAAAAACACAAGGGTGTTTTGGCATGGCTCTTCAAACCCTTCCATTAGTAACAATCACAACCAACACATATGTATGTACAACATACATAGATTTGCAGCATAATCTCAACTTGATAGCTTTGCTTCTACACAAACTACACTTTATCTGTATGAAAACAATGAAAAATTATGATACATACGAAGGAATGACAAACAGTTCCCATCTCTTGCTGGAGTTGCTACTTTACAATAGTACTTGATTACAAAAGAAGATTCACAGTCATGAGAAGTTGTTGCATTCCACTTACTGTATTGCATAGGACTACCTGAAAAGTAAGAACCTGGAGTATTGCTTCTGTGAGCACTATGAAACGTCAGACTCTTATTTTGAAGGCTGCGTTTCATGCAGCTCTGCCAACTGACTCTAGAGATGCAAAAAGGGAGGATTCTCTACTTTATTAGATCCAGACAGTATTTGTTTCAAGAATCCATTAGAGTTTTGGAGCTAAATAATTAAGTTTCTTAACTTTCTGTGATTAAGTCCAAGTCTGTGTACCATCTACTACATGGTACAAAATACTGCTATCAAAAACAAATGGATCTCATCAGGCCTGCAGTACATTAAAGTTGTATTCCACCAGTTTCTGGCATAGTAGCTTAAAAGAAAGGCTGGAAGAATTCCAAACACTTCTACAATTTCAAAATAATAATAAAAAAGAAACCACTCTGGTTCTCCTGAGACCTTTTGAGCTACTTAATACAGTATATGGACGCTAAAATTATGCCTGCATCCAAGGCACAGAAACACTGCACACCTAAAAACAACGTGCCCCCAGCTTTCTTGTTACACTAGTTGTATGTACTTTGGGTTGATGGAAAAGAGAGGAAAGAGGGAGAGTTCTACATCTGGCTTACATCAAACTATCAGATATTCAGTCAGTACTTACACATCCATGTGGTGGCCAGCACTCTGCAACCCATCCCCCATCTCCTTTTCAATGGCACTCCACTCACTGTTTGAAAAACAAATGAGAAGCAACATCACACGTGAAGGGTAAGGAAAGTTAATAAGCTGCATCCTGTATGTAGTTTCTTTCCAGGTGACACCTGAATGGAAACTGCCTTGCAGTTGGACTCTGCCAAACTGTTTTCTTCCTGTGAGCAGCAGCACTGACAGTGTAGCAGCGAGTCTATGAAAGGCGTTCTATTCAACAACTGTCCCTGCTGCATAAAGTTGTCCTGACAAACAAACATACATGGCTTAAAGTTCATTTTGAGCCAAGAGGGTCTTGTTTAAACAGCTAAAATTACATGATGGGTCACTTAAAGAAAAGATAGGAAGGTTTCTAAAACAGAGTTTTGCCTACCTTGTGTTTCAAGTGTGGAAAGCTCAGTTTCTTTTTGGCAACTATCAGATAGAAGCTTCTCATTGCAAAAAAACAGAAGGTGGGATTTGACATTCTCAAGCATTTTACCTCTACTGAAACGAGTTGGTGTATTCTGTTTTCTGTTTCCATTGTAGGCTTCTGTTTAGTTCCACTCATTAAAAATAACAATAATTTCCTCATTACTGCAACTCCCTATTCACATTGAGGAGACTATTTAGATCACATAGGAATCATTTCCAGTAAAGATAGCAGGAGGCTTGTTCACAGCACCCATGTACACTGCAACTTTGTGCTCTCAGCTCTGTGAAACCTCATGAGGTTTATGAGCAATAAGAGTTACATCAACAAGTATTTATACAAAAAAAAAAAAAGGGGTCCACTTATATTTCATATAACTTATGCCTAATGCATTTATTTTGTCCTTTTTCATAAACATTCCACTGTTCACGTTGACATTTGTTTGTCTTTGTATTATTATAGAACTACACCTAATTTCACTTTAAAACCCCCAATGAGAAAGACATCTGCAATCCATTAACCCAGAGAATTAAATTTAGCACTTGAACACTGTGTAGAAGCAGGAGGTTTCCCTTAACCAGAAGTTTAGATTCTTTAATTCTCCAGTGAGATGGAGAACTCGAGCATGCAATTCACTCGTATAAATCAAAACGATTGGCAAATTCACTTTAAAAAGAAACAACAACCAAAAAACCCAAGTTACTAACATCGCGTGGAGTTTTCAGCTATTGGTTTTCAACTATTAAAAGAATCTAGAGGTTTTTCAGAGAAAACTGCCTGAAAATAGGCAGTAAGTGACATTCTAAAGAAACAGCACGCCAATGTCACAACAAAAGTCCCAAAGTTCTGGGAAACAAAACGAAAAGCTGAAGTTGTCCACTTCTGACTAAGAGCAGCAGATCCAGAGGCCCAACACAAGCCTCAGTGGTACTGCAAAACAACACTTTTCAAGTCAGACATTTCAATGTTTCAGATAAGTTGTTCTGCTTTTGATAAACATAACTAAGTTTACTACTCTCTCTAGAATACCTGTGAGACATCTGAAAACTGGATGAACTCTTACCTGAATACTCTTCCATAGTTGCCGTGAACTTTATAGACGCCATACAGCCGGTCTGCTACCCTCTAAAACATTCAAGGTTAGTTTTGGTCATGAACATTAAAATGGAGCTGCTTTGTCAATACCCCTGCACAAACTCTGAGCTGAAGTCTTACTGCTTTCACACAGGCAAACAAGTTTAGCCTAACGTCTAATCTAAGCCACTAGTGAAGGAAAACTCAAAAGCAGAAAATCTTTGAAGACTGAAGTCACAGTCAAGGCTGCACTGAAAAGCAATATTCAAAGTATTTCTTCAGAAGTGCTCACATACAGGATGTGTCTACTGAGACTGTAAATTATCAGTTAATTCAGATTTTGCAATCCAGCTGTAAGGCACAGCCTCTTTCATCTGATCAATGCTAGGTTTACATGCATGCATGCTTATTTAATGTAAAGATAACAAGACAGCAATCCACGCTGACATCAAGACGGCAGGGAAAGTCTCACAGGAATTCAAACAAGTGACTTCATTTTCCCATCCAGCTCAGTGAAACAAAGGAAAGGAAACAAGCTATCCACTGCAGAACACATTGCCACAACTAGACACATCCTTTCAGCTCTTTGGAGAGAGAGGACCTGCTGCAGCAGGCAACAATGCCTGAATAACACGTGTTATAACGTGAATAACACGCTCCCAGGTGTGACTTGCAATCCCAATACTGCCCTTCTAATTGTGACATACCAATGCGTTAGACTGACGTCCTATAAGAGTTAGCTACTGGTCTGTTAAAGCAGTGAAAAGGAAATCATCCTAGAGATCTGATGCACACACAGCTCTGAGAAAAAGGCACCGTTAGTAGAACCCCAGTGATTAATCCTCTCAAGTATTCCAGCTCAGAAGATCAATCAATTACCAACCTATTCCACAGCACAGCTCCCAGCAAAAATGAAATCCCTGTTAAGCACAATAAAAAGGCAGTACCTTGCTGCTCATTGTTGGAATTGTGATTTCCTATTTGTGCCTTCCTTTTAATTATAGTTTTCCACTGTCAGCGCATAGAGAATCTTGATGCATGACATAATTATTCTTATCATTAAAAAGAACATTATTCTTCAGAGATTGAAGAAGTAGAAAAAAAAAAAAAAAAAAAAAAAGTGTGCTGGGAAGCATGCACAATTCATACTAAAAGCTCTGGAAAACAAAATCCTATATATCTGACCAGAAAACTGAGCTTTAGTTCCTTCCTAGCAAAGACATCCTGCAAGCGAAACGTGCCTGCTGAGAGAAAAAGACATTTTGTACCTCTTTGTAACACCTTGTAGACAGGATCATCAGTGGGGACAGCAGATTACAAACACGAATGTTAACCTTGATGTGTGTCACATATGGGACTCTTTCCCCAGCCCCTCCAAAACCTGCTCCAAGGCAATGCTGTCCTCACCATCTCCTGCCCCTTGCTCTAGAGCTGGGCTCTCAGTCAGAACTGCTCTTATTCCAGAATACACACACCATTTCTCTCAACTAAACAAGAAATGCTGCCTTGTAAGTATATGTTGTACTATTTGTCACGACACACATGGGAAATACTTACAGCTCTGACTCTCAGAAGGTGTGATATGACAGACTGCAGTTCATCACTATAGTGTTTTAGTTCAGTAAATCTCCTGGGAGCAGGAAACAGATAATACATCATTAGTCATCAAGAAAGTAAGCTTTCAATAAATGCAAGATAGAGCCACAATGCTACACCAGCAAGATTGTATTGAAGTCTGGATTGTGTTGAAGTGACATTAGCTGATGACTCCTGAAGAAGTGGTTGCAGAGTTCAGTTCCCCTAAAGCAAACAACCCCAACACTTGTCTGACTACTAGTTTTGATATGCAAATGCTGGCAGTTCAGATCAATTTAAGAGATAACATTTTATGAGATGAGTAGTTAACCGAAATCACTGCTATTGATTTTTTTCATGGGATTTATAAAAGCAAGTGTTACTGAATAGGAAAGCTTAAAATAACTGCAAAGCTAAAATCAGCTGAACCATTCTGTTTAATAAAAACACATTCACATTTGTGACCTGACAAAAGAACTTCCCTTTCCAGCTGCTATCTAGCCAGTGTTGAGTACAGCATTTCAGACGCTCGGGGAAGCATTCACAATGCTTCCACCATTCTCACAATGCTTTCAAGGCTCAGCTGCGTGGAACTGTAATAGCTGTGCATGAAACCCTACTGAGAACTGGACCTACTTGTGGCTATAAGCAAGTTAGCACAGCTTAACCAGTCAAGTCAGTCACTGAGTGCTCACGTGCACACTGCCAGCCTGCTACTGCTGAGAAGCTTTTTTATCAGTCACCCCAATTAACCCTTGGTTTTAGTTTCAGTTGATACAAGTTAGGTCATCGCAATTAGAAAGCAGAGTCAATTATCACAGCTTTGCTAGGCACTGGTAACCAATTAAACCACAGCAGCAGACACTTCTGCATGCATAAACCCTCCCTGTTACAGTCAAATCTAACTCACAACTTACTCTGGAAACAGGCAGCATACAAGAACCAATTTCATTTAGGTAGAAAGCCAGAAATAGCTGTACCTAACTTACTAGCTACAGTGATCTGAAAATAAGCAAATCAGTAACATGGAAGAATGCAACTAGAACTAAAGAATGGGAGCCTGAAGTTAGTCTTCCAAGTTGATGGTTAAACACTGAAAGAAAAAAAAACAAAACAACCCCTAATCCCCCCTCATACATATGGCCAGGATTTGTACATCAGTTTGTGGCTAAGAGGCCTTATTGAAATGAGTCACATCACTTGCTTTGGGTGACCAAGTACAAAAGTCCAAGGCTTTTCATTTAACACTCCTTCCCCTACCAGGAAGTTCTCACCTGAAAAACTCTCCTCCCTGTACTCAGGAAGTAGAAGTTTTATTACCATTTCTAGTATTTCTGATCTCCGAGGAGCATCTTTTATAAGACTGTGACACACACACAGGGTTAAAGTACATAAAAAGATTTAAAAGCCAGCAGAGAAACTGTATGGGAAAAATAAATAGTCATTGATCTGCACAGTGGGGTTTTGAGAGCAATCTTTTCAGTTTACACTTTATAAAATATGCACCAGGGCAGCATGTCAGACAGCTGCAGACACAAACAGTGAAGATATTTGAAATAATTGAACTAAGAACAAAAGATTAAAAAGCATGCCTTCAGCTCAGGAAGACTCCCTTTCCCACTCCAGAAATTTATAATGAAAGGTGTTATTTACTCTGTTTTGTGGCAAGAAAGCTTTTAGGAATGCTGTACTCCCTGAAGTCAAGAGTCAGGAACCCAGGACAACTTTCAGCATCCTGGACTCCAGCAGCAATGTATCATCTCCCATACCAATACCTCCCCCATATTAAAAATAAAAAATAAAAAAATAAAAAAAAATCACCTTTGAATCAAGCTGCCCTATTATTGTCTCTGAACAGCACAAACCAAAGTGAAACTGTCTTTTTGCATAATGTTTCCTATAAACTGAGTCTTAAGATTGCCAGCTCTCAGCAAAAAGTGTTTTTTAAGAGATTGATGGTGTTGTAGATCAAATGTTTATTTCTCAAGCATTTGCTCAAGCACTACTTAATACTCATGTAGAACAATAATTACAGTACCACCTAACTTCCAAACTGAGTTTGGAGAGGCGTATACAGAGATATTTACTTCCCAGTGCATTGTAACAAAAGAATCTGTGAACCAAGATGCGATTGTGGCACTCAGCTACTGAAACAAGTCTAGCTCTCTTCCCTTGGTTTTACTGGTTCTGCAACACTACCAACAGTCCACATATTTAAGAACTAAGCAACCAAATAGAGCTTCAGACACAAATGACGAACTGATCAGTCCACAACTCTGTAAGGGAAATTATCAAGTTTCTTTGCATAGAGATGTTATGGTAATAGTACAGAAGAGTATTTCATTTATGGGAGGTGGCATTTCAATACAAGTTATTTACTTTGGGCATTTTACTCAGCTGTAGTTCTCCAAATCAGTAAGGACAGTGCTACAAGGTCAGTACCATTTGCCTGCTTTGTGATAGAGAGCAGTTTTTGTGCTTTGGTGCTTTTCTGTTGGTTTTGGTTTTTAATTTTGCCTTTGGAAACAACATAGAGTTTTCTAAAGAAATCTTTCACCAAGAAGAAAGCTATTGTTTTGATTCAAAGTACTAATGGAGAACAAAGGATAGAAGAAGAGGACGGGTGTGAATTCAAAAGAGGTCTGTAGGAGACAGACTGCAAATTTACCTCTGATAATCAGAACACCCAAGTTTTATCACTATATAATTCCATCAGAAAAGATATTAATTGCCTCACACAGGAAGAGCTTTAACTCCCAGTCTGCCTTTGACCTCCAAGAGCAGCATCACTTCAGCTGTTTAAAGTTCCTCATGTTGCTTTAAGCTAAGGGTGCAGTTCCACAGCACCACAGGACAATCTGAACTGGCAGTTGCAGCAGTTTTTCATCTGGACCCTCACTGGTTCAGGCAGCTGGACATAGGCAGAACACCTACACTCCACACAGCAGTGCCATCAGTTATAGCAAGGTGAGCTTGCTGAACCCTCTTTACCACCCACTCAAACAAGCATCAAAGGTAACATAAAAGAGTAAGGAGCCAGACTGCAGGCAGCTCAGGCATTACTGTGCTAGACAAAGCAAGGCACTGTGCCTTCTCAAGCCACACATGCTATAGTCAGGGAGAGCCTTTTAATAAACAAATACAGGATACGCTCATTGGTTATTATACAACTTGTAAAATAGCTTGCCATTGTAACTAAGTGTTCAATTTGGAAGTTGCGTAGGTGGCAGAACACAATAGAAAGCAGGTGCTGTATCTCTTAAGCACTGTGAAGTCAGATATTCAGGGATTGTTTTTGTTACAATGCCTTCCTCCTATTTTCCTTGTATTAACTCTTTTTGTGCTTTATACCAACCCGTATTTCAACAACAGCTTTGCTTTCTGAAACATTGCCTTGAAAGATATCGGTAAATGTCTCATCTCAGTATTAACCAGCCTTTCTCACGTATGGGCAGATTACCGGCAAAGTTTTCCCATCACATAAGAAGGGAAAGCAAACTCCCACTGCTCGCAAACAAAAAAGATACAGGACTCAAGCATGGGGACAACTTCACCTATTATTACCATGACCTCATTCATAAATGTTCATATGCATTAAATACACGCTAAAATACTCGCTGCCACAGGAGGCTGCAAAAATAAATACTATCAGCAAATTCCAGAAAAGAGGGCCTGGACCAACTCAGAGAAATCTGCCAATGGATATCAAGAAGTTCAGAAAGGTCTGTACCCTCTAACACCCTTGATACAATGCCCATGGGTGCTGGGAAGCATAAAGAGAACAGACAACAGAAAGCAGTCAGGCACATGCCCTGACCCTACAGAGCACACCCTATTGCCACTGCTGGACAGCAGATCAATCCATAAGGGCTCTGCAAGTGTGTCTATCACTTATAAATGGAAATCAGCAAAATCCCTCGTCCTATTGCTGCATACTAATGTTTCTAACAATTACAGACTTGTAATGTTTCAGACTATTACAGTAGACACTCATATCTCCTCAAACCACCGAGGGTTTGATCATCCTCCCATTATTCATCCTCATCCTTCTGACCAGTCTTTTAATCCATCAGATTGCTTTCAGTGCCTGTCTCCAAGTATCCCAAATTGCAGCAGAGCTGAACTGACCTCAAGACCTCCACAAGCATCTGTGAAATCTGGCAGTTTGGAGACAACTACGAACTACAGCACCAGCATGCATGCATCTAGAATTGTATACTAGCAGACTTTTGGAAAGATCTACTATCAATCTGTACTCTGTTCATGTTTGGAAAGATTTCATTGCAAGCAAAAATATTAAGAAGTTATTTCTCTGGTCTGGTGTTGTGTGTTTTTATTTTATTTTACCTTCCCAAGCTTTTAATCTAGCTAGAAGGAAGGACTCATTTTCCATGAAGCGATGGCATTTTCCTGTTTTAGCAACACGATGTATCAAATCTGTTCATATTGCCTCCTTATTGAGCTTCTGTTCAAAACTAAGGTGCAGAAAGATCATTTTTCTTTTCTGAATTTATTCTAAGGAGATAGAATAGTTTGTCATCTGAAGTTACAGTTGTAACTGAAAAGGGGAAAGGGAGGGAGGAAGGATGTGGAATCTTACTTGTCTGGGTTTTTCACTCTGAATGTTGCATTAAGAGCTTTTAATCTGGAATCTGCCTGAAAAAGGGGAAAAAAAGCTTTGTTAATTTAATGCAATTAAATTCCAGTGACAAAAACCTCAGCCTTCTGGCAGCACCATTAGAAAAAAAAAATTCTTGCCTTCCTGGCATATTTAAATCTTCAGACACTGAACAAGTTGACACTAGCTGCCCTACATGTCAGATCTTTTAATAAGAAGTAGAAAACCAAGATATTTGTGTGAACTTGGGTGCAAACAGCATCCACTAGCATTAAGCTGTATAATCCCAAATCTCACTAAAATAGTTCCTTCTTAAAACGCTACACAAATCACGGAGTTAAGATACACAACCCTGCATTCTTTTTAGATGAAGCAATTAGGTAACATAAGACCATATGGACAAACTATTTTATATTTTTCAAACCAAATAAAACCAGTGGTAGAGTGACCTCTGTACGCTCTTTATTGCTAGGAACAGATCCCCAGTGAAATCAAAGGCATACATGGTGTTCTCTTATTTTATGAGTTGCTCTAGAGAAAACATGTAATTTGTATATCAGAGTAGAGCTATTTTTAATGCAGTGTTCTTTTCCATAACATAGCATATATAATCCTCCACAGAGGAAAGTTCATACCTAATTAAAAAGGTAATTAGCTATCTTAATTTCTGTGTTGTTGTTTTACTAATGACTGTAGCAGCACCAGAGAATTTCCCTAAGAAGGTGGGTGGATTGTTTTTTTCTGCTTGCTCGTTTTATTTGTTTGGCTGTCTGGTTGTTTTTAAGTTCAACTGAATTTTTAAAAACTGTGCAATGGGAATTCACTCTGAAATAAAAGATACCAATGCAGATGAGACATCCCAGCCTCATCCACAGAGGTCCCAGATCACAACTTTTCAGGCATTCCACGTGCAGCTTACAGAACGTTCATTCATACTGCACGAAAATCAGAGGATAAGTAAAAGGGCCAAAGTGTACTTCTGATCACAACGTCCTTCTTTCTACTGGAAGTCCAATAAGGAATATATCTTGTGAGATGTTCAAGATTTCCTACAAAGCACTTCTAACTGGCGCCACAACCAGCTAGCAGTAAGTTGTTACTGTTAGTAAATGACACAGCAATACTCTGTGCACTGGTTTCGCCAAAGCAGATTTTAAAGAGCTGTTTTGAACCGTACAGAGAATGGAACATGGCATTCTCCCAGACCAAGAAGGGAAGTCCTCCCTTCATGGCAAGTTCCACTCATAGTGGAAGGTCCACTGAAGAGACATGCCCTGCTCAAGACGGTTCCTCCCATCTAATGACCTGAGCAGAAAATATCTGCATTTAAACATTAGTGCAAGATCCTTTCACCTGGAATCACCTCCGTATTTGGAAGACACTTAGGAAAGCAACCAAGTTTAGGAAAAAACAACTAGAGTGAGAGTTACTGATGGAAAACTTCTGCATCACCATAGTTCTGTATCAGAACAGCAGCTTGCTAAATTTAGCTGTCTGTCTTTCCACAAGCAATACAAAGTCATCCACAAACCGAAATGTAGATGAATAAAACCTGTAAGAGTGATTGACACTGGAATAAAACAAGTTCATTGTCACTGCCAACCAATACTCCTCTACTAATACACTGAAAAGGAAAGGCAGTCGTGGCACTGAGAAGCACAAAGAACACAGAACACTGCAGTAACTCCAGCTCCCAGCCCAGCCTTGTATTTATTTAGAGGACTTCAAGGGCCTGTATGCCCTTGCACTTTTACTGATCTACCTCCACAGGTCATTATATGTCTCAGTCAGGTTTCAGGTAGCTCAGATTCACCCGTGTGTCATTCTCACATGTCCTTTTGCAGTTCAAAAACCACTTCGTTATTCTGCCGTTAATTAAAGCCACCCCCTGTAGGTAGCCACTGCACAAACATCGTGTTTATGTTCAAATGGCAAGCACCAAAGCCACCTGGGCTTCTTGGACAGCATATATGTGGGTTTACTCTTGAAAACAATCATCTCCCTATATTACAGTTACATGGCAAGTTTCTGCATTTTGCTACAGCCATGAAATGCTCTGAAGGAAGAGTGCAGCAAGTATAAGAGCACTGTCAGGAAGGAACCAAGACCTTGCCAGCACACAACATTCTAGGTTGGATTATTTCCTTGCCATTAACAGCATAGTAACTCCCACACACCACTCACAACCGTTTGCACCGCACTGTTATGTAGTCAGAAAAACATCTGTCCAGTCTTAAACTTTACTTACAAGCATTTTCGAGGTAATTCTCTACCAAATGAAGTACAATCAAAGAGGTTTCATACAGTGTATTCCTACTGCAATGCCATAAGCATGTAAGTAAACTAAAGAGTGGGGGGAAATAACAGCTGCCGCTGCTTTCTCATTCCTAAAGGATCTAAGTAACAAATCCCCTGAAGAACAAAATTAAGTGTTGGGGGCTGGGAAGGGGGGAAAGACATGATTAAATGACACAGTTGGCAGAATAAACAAAGCCTCCAATATCAACATTCAACTATAACATGCTCAACTACATTGCATTAATGCCTAATTTAAAGTCAAGTTGGCCTGGTTCAAACCCTTTGGGACAAAATGCACATCCTGCTTTAATGCATCAGTAGCAGAGACAGCAGAAGTGCCAGAACCAGTGGTCTGACTGTAGTCCTGCACGTACAGAGAGCCATTTTTACACATATCTGTCCTCTAGCATAATGCTAAATAACCAGACAATGAGAGCTTTATCTACCCTTTAATGTTGAATAAAGAAAAGAAGCTTTTCCCCAGAATTCTGCAAAAAAGTTACTTTTCTTTAAGGAAAGAAGAATTGTAAAGGAAAAACTACATATAAAATCCAAACCAGCAGGAAAATGGGACTCAGCTCATCTTTCATTAGATTTAGAATGTGTTTTCAAGCATGCAAGTATTCTCAGCACTCTGCAGCAAGTTTTCTTTCCCTTTCTCCCAGAGTGTGCACTCCTGAACATAAGTCAGTACAAACTTCCTGAACTTGTTTGAAAAGGTTGAACTTGTAGCTGAAATAAAGGTCTATGGACCAGGAAAATAGTTGTTGCATTATGAATACCAGCAAAATGCAAGCCCTGCCATGAAAAGAGAAATTTATTCTCACAAAGTACTGGTAACAAAGTTCCTCGGACACTGAGGTTAAGAGCACTAGTAATTTTCTTCAGCTCTAATTATTTGGAAAAATAGAGCCGTGATTTCATGGCTTGACCACATTACAGTGAACAAAAGCTCAGTATCTGTCCCCACATGGTAACTTTTCCAAGCTGAGCGCAGCAATCTGTTAGATTCTTAGTTTCACATCCTGGCCAGCATCAACTCACTGTTATCGATGTGGATAGCACTACTATAGGACGTGTTTCTGTGAAACAGATAAGGTGCACCAAATTCACCTATCTTAGTCCTTTTTAGCACAAAGTCCTACAATTCAGACTCCTCTGCTTGCATCAACATACAAAAGCGCTGCAATGATCTCAAGTTCATTAGCTGTAAAGCTTCTAAGGATGACAGCTCCCACTACTAGCAAAATTACAAGGCTGAGCACTGAATATCATACATTTTAAACTTCCTACAGAATCTGACAACTGAAGACTTACCCATTACATGCTATGAGCGTGACTTTTTTCTTGCAGTTACAAGTAAGCATTAAGAAAAGCCTTTAACTCATTTTAACATCAAAGTCTTTCATAGCTAGTTGAAAACGCGCATGCTGAAGTGTGCAGCCCAGTCACAAGATAGACATTTATAATAATTACCTTTAACTGAAATCCAGTCTCATTCACCATTTCTTTCCATCCACCTTCCTAAAAATACAGAAAAAGAAGGTACTGTTACAATGAATTAAGAATGCCACTGCTTCCTCAACTCTCTGTACCATAACTGTATCAGAGCTAAAAGAAGAGTTCTCAGTAAGCTTGAGTCCTGCCTCAGCCACCCTCTCCACCTGATTTCAAGAACATGAGTTAATAACATACTGTTATGTTCTGCTTACACGCTAAGCTCTGCCCCAAAACCTTAAGGCAGAGCACATACCAAGAACATACAGGTAACGACTGATGTCATCTGTTCACCATGCATGCACAGTCCTCTTGTTCACCTGTAATGGCTGTTCCATCACCAATTCCATACTGCTACTCATTCAGGTTTGTTTGCACATTAAGCTGTGCTAGTGCAGACATACCTACTTGGGCTGCTATTTGGGAATCTCTGATCAAAACACAGAACAAAGACACTCCTAAATTTGAAAACTGTGGAATGCAGTGTTTTGGCTAACAACCAGATTACAACTGTTGGGATTACACAGGAGTGGATCACAGTTCAAAACTGAAAGCTAAAGAAACTTCCAAAAAGAAAATTGGAAGCTAGTACTCTCTCTGCTGGCAGCCATACAAGATGCTATTTCAGGTTTACTTCTAGGAAAGCTTTCCCAACCAACACACACTAACTTGTCAGTATGATGCTCTAAAGGGGTGGGAATTCTCTCTTAGGAGCCTCCTAACTAGACTGGAATAAAACCATAAGGTGCATTAGAAAGCCAACTGTACAACTGCAACAGGCCGTTAAGATGCTTTTACACATACAAGCCTTTTCCACCCAAATGTATTCATGTTGTCCATCCTTCCCCTAAACCGTGAACAAGCTCAAGATCAATGGAAGGAAAGAGAAAGAAAGGATATTATCTTAAAGAAATAATCACTAGAAATATATATTTAAGAAGCACATCATTTTACCATACCTGTGTCAAAAATGAATAAAAGATTTTGTCTTGGCAAAGCACAGGATGCGAAGCCACACGTAACAAGAAGTTTTCCAGGCCAATTCTTCTTCTCTCCACAAAGTCTGGATCCATATTATCTGCTGATAGTTTATGCCAAACAAAGTCAGCCTATTTAAAAAGAAGAGTGTTAATGGCAAACAAATAAGAAACAATATGAAGCAAGCTGCAGTCACAGCTTCCTTACCCTTTTTTCTGGCAAAGGTGGAACAACAATATGTGGGTAAGTAACTAACAAATAATTCCTCAATAATTCAAATTCACTGTAACGCCGCCACAGGGAGTCCACTGGGGAGCACTGTCCCTCATTCTGGGACTCAACAGCTCTGAAAAATAAAACAGTTTGAACATTAGTAAGCTACCATCAGCTCAGTTGTAGAGATGATCTTAAGAACAGTTGCTCAGTAAAGATTAAGATCAAGTTTAGCACTAGTTTCATGTCTACACACTTCATTTAAAAGAAAATAATTCTGCTATCTGCCTGATAGCATTCAACTTCTGCACGTGCCAGGAACAGGAAGAAGTCAATGAATTTTCATCACACCACAAGCAAACAGGTAGGTCACAGTCTAGTTATGTAAGTGGCTTAGATCACATCACTATAGAATTAGATATATTTGTCTTGGAACAGTTGTTAGGCTTCAAGCCAACACCATTTCATGAGCAGCTGAAGGAAACAAAGCATTACAAGAAAGAATTCACTATTCGTTGGGAGTGTCTTCACTTATAAAGACAAAAGTTGTATCAGTGCAATAGCCAGAAGAGTTAAAAAGTATAATTTAGAATTAAAAATAATGTTTAAGGTTTTTTTTCCTGTTTTGAGAAACGTGACAAATTTCAAGTCATATCCAATCTTTTGTTTGGAATAGTATCTTTCCATAAGTAAGACTAAGGATGTATAGTCTAATAAACTAGGTCAGGATAAGGTGAGCAGGTACAAAAATTGATGTATCTGAACATTTTGTTGAACACTTAAAGCCAACAGCATCTAGCAAGGGACTAAAGGATTGTATGTTACTATAAAAGGAGAAATGGAATCTTATAGGATTGAAAAGTAACATAAAAACCATTTTTAAAAGTCTTCATACAAGACATTTAAAGCAACACAAATTCTTTGCAATATCATAAAACAAGCATCAGGACGATAACACTTCTTGGCAGTTAGCATATGCCAGAATAAACAGAGAGACTTCAGACACAGCCCTTAACAGAAACCAGTGATGTCTACGTCTACCTTAGCTCTTACATTAAGTGACTACTTAACGTACGAGCCCTGACAGAAACCTACATGGAACAGTATTAACTCTGCTATGAGATTATCACAGATTATATGAAGCTGGAAGGAACTCTGCAAGTCTGTAGTCCAACTCTTGCTAAAAACAGGTTGCTTGGAGTCATTTCCAGTTGGGTTTGAGCATCTCCAAGTGCAGCAACTCTACAGCCACACTAGCAGCCCATTCCCATGCTTGAACGTCCTTAAAGAAGTTTTTTTCTTAGGTTTAAATAGAATTTCCTGCATTTAAATTTGTGGCCACAGCTTCTCATTCACCCTGCGCAGTTCTTGAACTCATAAGAACTTCACGGAGTAATGTTATACATATATCTGAAGAGCACACATACTATTCAATACTTAACTGTGTTTATCCCAGGTAACTGAAGCTGTAGGAAGAAGACAGACGAGGAGAAAGAATAAGAACAAGGATGCATTCATTTTAAAAAAAACAAAAACAAAACCACAATTCAACACAAGCTGCTGCAGATGAATACTCTTTGAGATTGACTTCAAAAAACAGCCAGCACACTGCTGACAGCCACCAAGTCACACTGTAAACATCCTACAGCTCATCTGTAGGAAGAACTTCCTTACTGTAGAGTGTTTTGACCTTAAGTTGTAACTGCAAGCACAGTGCTTTGGAGAGCCTAGGCTTAGCACTGGTCTGACAGGCTGTGCAGCACTCCTCCCTACTGGAACACTGCACAGCTTAAGCATTTCCAAAACTCTCTGGTTTACTGTGAAGTGGGTGTTTAGCAACTGTACTGCTGTTGAGCTGGAGGCAGATCTTAACAGAAAGGGAATTAAGTTACCATGCCTCAGATCAGTTGCTTGGCTGCAAGCTGAAGGCACAAACCTGACATTCCTAGAGAAGAAACTACCAGTAGGACCTAGTGAATAATTTGACCATTCAAGACAAATAAAAGTACTTAAGAATCAGGGATCCTTCTCACCTCCCACTTCTGCAGCTATCACTCAGTTGTTCTGGCTTGCAACACAGGTTTCAACAGCACTAATTTCTGCATGGATTATCTCTGATGCCTAAGCAAGGCTGCCCCCCATCAATACAGCATAGGATGATGTGGATGCTAAGAACACACTGCACAAACTAACACGAAGAAAATAAAACTGCAAAAACTGCAGGCCAAGACAACAGGGTTCATTCTCACTGGCAGACAGAGGTGCTGCTCTCTTCAGCCTATAAATCCTAACAACTCCCAAGTCAGTGCAAGTCTAATCTAACATTTGTCGCTTTCTGACTTATCTTGTGAGTCCCTACAGCATCAAGGAGGTCAGCTCAGAGAAGAACGAAATGGAAATTACTTTTCTTGAAAGTATCTGGTACAGATACTCCTACATCACTCACAAATATACTATTTTAGAAATGTAATTTCTAAAGACATTAAAAAGAACTACCCAGATTTTTATTAGTGCACGTTTGCAATTACATAACTCAATATAGCTCTCTCATTTCCAATACAAGTTCAGTATAAATAAGAAGCATAAAGTTCAGTAACTTGTTTTCCATAACTGACCTCTCTTAACTCATCCAACTCTGCCTCACCATTCCTCCTCATTTTCACCAAGCTGGCTTCACAACCTTAAAGCTGTATTTTTCTTAACACTTCCCATTCCTGCACTTGACTCATATTATCACCAATTTTAACATAAGTGTGGAAAAAAAACTAAAACTGCTCTGCTACAAATAAGAGAAAACAAACAGAAATCAAGAAGAATCTATTCATAAATTTGAAAGCAACTTCATAGATCAAGGTGTGCTTGATAAAAAGCACGTGCTCTACATCTATAGCGTGGATTTCGTGTTAGAAGGGAACACACTTACATTGCAGGTTCCCATCCTGCAAATACATCAGCAGGACCATCGTGTATTTTAATAGTGCAGCAGTCCATTTATCGTTTGCAGTGGTTCAGGTCAATACACCATCAGTAAATTGTCATTGTAAGAGAACGTGGCCTTCTGATAAGACAATGTTCCAGCAGAAATTCTGTCTTTAATGCTTCGTGACTGTTTTGCATAGATAATTATGAACTGGAAGCCATAAGGACAGGCCGTTTTGAGCCTCAACTGTGCTTCCAGAGTACCTGCTATATCAGCTTCGTACTTGCCAGAACTAACAAGACAACATCAGCCAGTCCTTGGAACCCTGCTCCAGAAAGGAAGGGGAAATCCACAAAGGTACTCGTTACACTTAACACCTTCATTACCATCTAATTTTTTAGACCACGTTATGAACTCTACCATTAAGTTCAAGTACTGCACACCAGTTTCAATTAAGATTATAATCACTTGTTGACATTCTGTCAAACTTCTCAATTTGTTTTGGTTTTAAAAACATAACGTAATACTTGTACGGTCTGCAGGCAGGAAAACCATATGTTTCCTCTCTAAGTACAATTTTAACAATGCATGTTATTCATTGAATGAGACTGCAGAAAAAAAAAAGATAAAACTGAAACCTGAAAGCTTTTACACTCATAACTGATGCTATCATAAGCAATTAGAAGACTACATTACTCCAGAAGCCACATTCATTTGCCTTAATTCAAAGTGCCGATGTGAAAACTTCAGTCCACCTAAACAACTTCTTCCCATTTAAAACTAATTATCTGAAATGAGCCATTAAACAATTCTTCATGTAATAAAAAGAGGAATGGCTGCAAAATATTAGAGAAGGGAACATATTGGTGTGCTTCCTTCTGAATCCTATAAGCACCTCACCAACTGCAGAGGCAGCACATCTGCTTTCAGCCCCCCAACCTCCCCACGTCCCAGGAGCAGCACCTGCACTCCCCTGCAGCAGACAAGGTTCACCCTCTACGTACAAGAACATCAGTTAAGAAAGTTGGGAAGCTTTGTCCATTAGCTATCTAGCAACAGTGGGAAGCTTTGTCCATTAGCTATCTAGCAACAGTCTACATATTTAAGCCTCTCAACAAACATAAAAATGATTGCTACAGATCAGCTCCATACTCTGTAGGTTGCCTCAAGTTACCAGTCGAGCTGTAAGACAGAGAGGCAGTTCTGTTGTCAGAAGGCATCATCTCACTGTGAAAATCATCAGCTAAACAGCACACTGTATTTAACTAAAATACACATCTATTAAGCAGGTTAATGATTCATTATATCAACTGACTAAAAATTCAGCTGGATGGTCAGTTTTCAGCTCTCCCATCTTTCTCCATCTAATGACTCTTCCCTCCTTAAAGCTCACACTGAATTGATTCTCTCCTGCTTTTCCTGACACACTCTTTGAAGGCACCAGCAACTCTCCATGACTGACAAGGACTGAAAAAGATCTGTATTTTTGCCATTATATCAGGAGCTGTTATACCCCTTCAGATATTCGTTCCACGCTCCCCCTGGGAAGCACATGCTGGGCTCCCAGCCTCACCCAACACAGAACAGGACATTTTGAGAAAGGAACTCAAAGAAAGTGCCACAGAGGATAAATCCTTGAAGTCCTACAGTGCAGCACTGGTAGCACTGAACCCTGATCTAGCTGGCTACAGATTTCCAAGTCCATTCTTCCCACAGAGCAGTTTTTGTGCAGTCAGTACTGGGCTGCAAGAAGTTGTGCTCCTTTTTCTTTTAAAAAAAATAGTTATTACCCTCATTACTGGGACCATGAGGACGAGGTTAGAGATCCAAACGCCAGCAGGGACAGAAGCAGAGTTAGCTTAATGGAAATGCTCTGGTACTACAGTAGAGATTGTTTACTTTAAAGGATAACAGGAAAGAAAGGCATCCCCATACGGACTATAATTAAAATGAACTGCAGTTCAACAGAGAGCTTTTAGAGGTGCTCTATATCCTAGTTAAATCTCAAAAAAAAAAAAAAAAAAAAAAAAAAGACCAGGAGTCAAATTCTGAGTTTTATACCATCTCTGTTCTTGTGGTTACAAGAAGAAACTGGCATGAGACACAGATGCCTGAATTTCCAATCAGTAAGCAATTGTGAATATATGAGGTTCTGGATACTTGCCTCTTCCCTTATAGGAAGCAAGTGACATGCTGAGCACCCACATTGCAAGGAAGAGCATTTAGTTACAAATTCTTATCATTAAGTTGTGCATTCTCCTTAATGCCATCTTGCACAGAGGTAGAAGTGTTCATCTGTTCTCTCAGGGAGAGCATAAGAACGGAGTTATTTTTAAGTAACAGTGCAGTTTAACACAAGCTGTGAAAGAAACTGACTTCAAGACTAATTGAACGGAAATAGCTCACCAAAAAAATCCACCAAGCTAATGCAGAAAGGTGTAAACCAACACTGAATGAGATGCTTTCAGGAAGCGTGACCCTTGGAATTGGCTGAGGTTCTGCTGTCTGCAGCAGGGAAGTTTGTTTTGTCTCATTAGGAAAAAAAAAAAAAAAGAAAAAAAAAAGAAAATCTATCCTGAGGTGTAATGATACCAAAAAAAAAAAAGAAAAAGCAAATGAAAGTGTGAGAATGCCAGTAAATCTTCTCACTTCGAAAAGAAAAATAAAGCAACATCATTACCTACATTCTGTAAAAAGTTTTATCAGAGCTAGTGAAACTAATGTGTTAAAAGTTTAGGTACTCAGCTCCTGTTCTATAACAAATGTATGGTGGCTGTAATTGCATCCACCTTGTGCCTCTTATTCAGCAAGCTGCACACAGCTCTTCAATTCAAAATGAAATTAAATCCTAGATAGCAGTACCAGCGGAACCCCAGTTCACATAAATGTAATGCAACTATTATTAAGTGGTCTTCCTTTTATATTACTATAAACTGAGTTTTATTCCTTGGCTACAAAATATCCTATTACCCACAGACAAATTGCTGTGAAGCCCACCTACAGCTACAGGCTCAGCAGGAAGCACAGTTAATAGCCAGCAATTATATTTATGCAAGAAATTTTTGCCTTCTCAGCAAAAGGAATAGAGAACCTATTTTATTAGAGATGTGACAAACCCACATTTTCAATAGTTACGCGACAAACATGAAATTGGTCTCAGTATTTGCTGACCACAGAATGAAATAAATCTTAATGAAAGAAGGCAATCTGAGCAGCAAAACACTTTTGCCACTGAGAAAGAACCAGTGGGAAAGACTGGTGGGGGTGAGCTTAATGTAGGGATGATCGAGAGATGCAGTCAGCATATTCTGGGGCTGCACAGAGGTGCCCTCAGAGTACCCTCCACATCACAGCTAGACAACAGTGATGCCAATTTTCATTCCATTGAGAAACAACACTGAAGGAAAAACAGGATTACTTATGTGAGAAGATAAGATTTTCAATTTCAATACACTGTGGAAGTATTTTTAAAACATCTCAGCAGCTCTCAAAGAGCTGTGATATTTGAAAAATAAACCTTGCTTCTAATTTAGATTTTATTCATAAAATTAAGAAAAATATACTAAATACACCTCTGGAGATCTGCTTCACAGCCTGACTGGCGTGTCACTTCACCAGTTAAACAAATGAAGCAGACTTTTAACCAGCAAATGGAGGACTCATGTTAGTGCTGCATTTTGCACAGGCTGAAGAGTTCAAAACTGTAACTGCTTTGTTTCAGAGGGTTTTTATCAGTACAGCTCATCGCTCCTGAGGCAAGACCCAAAGGTTAGAACTGCTAACGTGGAGAAGCTAGAGACAAAACTCCTAATAAAGTCTGGTCTTAACATCCTTGCTTCAGCTGAGTAACGTGACCCCACATAACAGGAGTCACCTGTGACTAGGAAGGAGCCCTAAGTAAGACATTTCAAAGCTTTGTTTGCTACCCAGTACTTAAAACTGAGAGCTGCGCTTGTGATACCAACTGTGCTAAACATACTCACATTACTAATCTTACCAATAGGATAAGATTAAAAGCAGTGAGTTCTGCAGTGAAAGTTCAAGCTAACACAAAGGAAGGAAACAGTTAATTAACCCTTACCCTAGAACACTTACCAGGAGTTGTGCTCGATCCAATCACACTTCAAACACGAGTGGAGCCATAAATTTTGACCACATGACCTAAGTCAAGAGACTCCTTTATTTCCTTGTGATTCCAGACAAGTCCAACCATTACTTCAGACCACAAAGCACAACCTCTCTCACACGCAAGCTGCACATACAACACTACATATACTCATACAAATTTATCCAGGCCATACAGTTGTTGACACCATGTTAAAGCAATATCTTTCAAGCACACATTTTTCCATCTATCTTCAAATGAAGAATTACAGTGCACAGTTAAGCAAGACCAGCATTAATATTGAACTGGAGATCAGATGCCAAGTTTTTGCAGGAAAAGATCCTCCAGAGTATGTTGTTATCACTTAACAAATCATAAACCAACTAAATCCTCTCAGCGACTGTTCCTGAATATTTTCACGGGGGAGGGAGGGGAAGCCTGTTTGGAATGGCACATCTGAGCCTACTGAGAGCGAGTTCTCATCACCCACCTTGTCTCAATGAGGTAAGCAGTATATGTTTCTTGCATGTTCATGGCATTTCTCCCAGTCCGTTTCTCTGCTTCTGAAACGGTGATTTCCATTTTCTTTGCTAAGCAGTCTTCCATCTTTTCAGAGGAGGGAAAAGAAAATTCATGTAACATTCACTGCACAAAGGAAAGGCTGCCGACCCTACCTCCCCTTTGATCATTACGATAGGATAAATCTTTTAGCAGCATTTCATTCCATATCCGTTTGTAAATCTGGCACATAACATGAAAAGAGAGAACTTGCTTTCAGGGAGGGAAAAAAAAAAAAGTCAACAAGCAGATAGCTTCAGAGACCAGAAGTTATCAAAAGCCAGGAAGAGAACAAACATTTCCCCTGCACATAACAGCTTAACTCCAGAAAAAGAAAAAAAATAAGATAAAAGAAGAAAAAAGAAAAAAAAAAAAAAAAAAACCCACAACAACTAACAGTATCAACAGTGCCCCATACTTCCTAACAAATCAGTTCCCTACTACCAGCACATCCCTCCTCCAAACACCTGGGGCACAGCACTACTCCCCTCTTACAGGAAGAAGAGCACACAGTGAGATTTCAGTGCTTTGCTTTTAACTCTCTGGGAGAAGGATCTTCTCCCACAGTCAGGCAGAAACCAGTAGGACCACATCAACCCCCTGGAAAGGCTGAGCTCCGGGGACCTCCCACTGAATCCAGCAGGGAGAGAGAAACTCCGAGCGTGTATGCGTGAAGGGAGGGGGGCAACCTGATAAGTAAAAATATTAATTACAATTATCAGCATCCGGCGCTATGGCCGCGGGCAGACAGCGCGAACACCAGCCGAGGAGGAGGGGACCCGCGTTCCCGGAGCGGACAGCCCCGGACCGGCAGAGCAGAGCCGCTCCCGGCTGCAGCCCCTCCCGCAGCGCAGGACGCCCCTCGGCCGAGTCCCGCGCCCCTCCCCGCCGTAGCGGCGCCGCGTCCGGGCGGCGCGGCTCACGAAAGCCCGGTGCTCGGCCCCGCGGGTAGGCCGCGCCCGGTCCGGCGCACCAGAAGCGGTGGGACGGGCCGCCCCGCCAACCCCCACACCTCACCGTGGCTGCCGGCTGCTCCGGGAGCGGGAGGTCTCCGGCGGGCAGGGCGCCGTCCTCCTCCGGGCGGCTCTCGCTCGCTTCGGCCTCGGCGCTCTCCATGGCGATAAGGGGCTCGGCTCCTCGCTGCGCGCAGGCGCCGAGGCCGCTCCGGCAGGCACGGCGGGCCCGGCCGCAAGGCACGGGGCGTGGGGCGCCTCGCAGCCCGGCCTGCTCCGGGCGCGGCGGTCCGTCCGGAAGGTGCTGGCTTCCTGCCCTCCGCTGTTCGCTAAAGGCACCTCCGGAGCGTCCGGCCGGCCGGGCACCGCGTTCCTGAGGGGTTTCTGATCCACCCCCCTCGTTTCCGTGCTCTTCCATTGCCGGACAGCTGCCTCTTTGCTTTACGGAGTCTCCTTCACTGGCTACTAACTTTCTCACAAGATGTTTGTTCACATTTGGCAGCTCGCTGTTTTCTTTTTAAAGCTCACCAGCCCGTTATTTCTCCACGCTTGCTCCTTTATGTCACTCCTTTACAGGCACCGAAGGACTCTGTTGTGCTGTGCTCACTCTCACCTCTGCCCCGTGTTCTACCCCTGGTGGGAGATTGTTGGTACCCTTCTTCCTCCCCATTGAAGCCTCATCACTCAAGAGATAACTGAGTGGGTACAGTCCCCACAGTTCATCACTTGGAAAGCTGCTGTTATTTAATAAAAGTTTCAGCTACCTCCTTTCTTCTCATTCAGCAGGAGCAAACAATTCTCTGCCTTTCTACCCTTTTGGAAGGATGTTCAGCAGCTCTGGCATTAAGATTCTGCCAACCATCACCGTGAAAATGTTCCTGGTGCAAATATATCCAAGTTGTGTTGTGTACAATGGACCCACACCTCTGTCATTGCAGCCCTTGGGTTTACTGCCTCACAAAGCCGCAGTGCCACACCGTCTTTATTCAGCTACCAAATCAAACAAAGAAGTTCCTCCAGTTGTGCCTTTCTCAAACTTAGCTTAAAGCCAGCTTAAGGAACAGAAGAGCTGATGGTATAGGTTTCATTGCTTTGCTTTCTTCTGCTTTGAGTAGGAAATATTTTTTTAGTAATAACTAGAGCTGAATTTGCATACATTTTTCATCCCCAAATTAATCTTTCTCTTTCAACAACAATTAAAATAAATCACAAAGTCCCCTTTGAAGACCCCACAAATGAATATTTGGCGTCTGGTTTCTATTCTGTTGTCTTCAATGTTTATTCAACGTTTTCCTCAGATTGTTTGAACTGATACCTCAGTCCCTCCTTTCCCACCCCTCCACCACTGGGGCTGGATGGAGTTTCCCAAGCTTTTTCAGCAAAGAACAAAAGTTTTTACAAATATGTGAACTATGATCTGTCCTTTCAATTGATTGATTTAGGATTTGTTTTCTAAACCCGAAGTCCAGTTTAGATGTAAGAGCGTGATTGTACATTGTAAGACAGAGTCTGTTTTCCATTAGGGTATGGTCTTTTTATGTTTACTCAAGATGTACATTAAGATACATACCTTGTATCAATTACACTCACATTTGCAGGATGTGCATACTGAAATTTTTCAGATCCCTATCAGAGATGTAATGGAAATATTTATGTGAAGCTCATACAGAACATCATCCTTCGTGTTAAATATTTTTATTATGGAAACAATGTTATCAATAAAATACAGCAATATTTTGCAGTTGTAACATCCAGTCATTTCAAAAACTATTTTCAGCTTTGAATTTTTTTTATTATTCCTAAAAAGTAGAGTTATGGCATAGTACGGATGTGGAGATAAATGAATACAGTATGTGTTGGAGAGGGATAATGACAGAGAGTCCAATCCGAGATGACAAACATGGACAGTCCTCAGAGACAATACAGCCTGGGAGCATTAGAGGGAAGTATGAGGGACCCTTTTCATGAACTACTGTGCAACGAGGAGCTTTGATAAGCACCAATGGCACCACAGCCACACAGAGTGCTCCTCCTGAGCCACATTTCCCTCCAGCACAGCCTGCAAAGCAAGCTGTCTTCTCTTACAGGTAAACCACAGCAGTATGAAAGGTCTTCATCCAGGTGATCGACACGCCTGCAAATATGACTCAGCAGTCAGGAACATCTGTCTCCAGATCTAACTAGCAGATCACACAACTTTTTCTATGAACTAATCAGAAGGCTGAGTGTTAGTCAGATTTTGTAAGTGTCCAAGCTGGGAATAAATATTTTCACTGTAGTAGCATGGCAGGACACTCAAACCTTTGCTTTGGGCAGTGTTTCCCCCTAGCTTGACACAGCTACATGTGCTGTCAGGCTCTCTTCAGACCCCCTCCTCTGAAGGTGAGTGTGACTTCCTTCAGGTTACTCTAAGCATGAGGCAACACATCCTTTGTTTTCCAACCATAACGAGGCAAGCTGTACTTGGCTTCCTACCTTCAAGCTCCTTCAGCCTCTGAAGCTTATACTGGAGAGACAGATTTTCACAAAAACAATCTTTTCCAATCAAAGCACCGCTGACTTCCTTAATAGAGAGAAAGGAACATCTCAGGTTCACCAAACACATTTGCTCTTTCTTCCAAGTTTTGCCTTTTCTAAGCAATGGCACCACACAGGGAGATGCAGACTGCCTCACTGACCTCCTCTCAGCTGTTTCTTACTCACAGCATGGTCCCTGGCAAACAGAGAGCCTACCTCTTTCTAGCTTCTAAATCTGTAATTTTTAATCCTGCTCTTACTCTGAATAAACTGCTTTTTGACTGAACAAAGCTAAGCAACTCAGTTCCTGATGCTTTTAGTAAGGTTATGTGTGTTATGTATTGCTCTACCTTTTCTACTTGGTTCTGTTTTGTTCTAGGAACTGACACACCTTTGGCAAAACCTATACACCATATTCATGGGAAATCATTCAGATAATCTCCGCTTTGTCACAATACTGATTTTTAATAACTTCATTTAGACTTTCTCATCTCTTCAACTTCTTTGAAGTGTTTACAATTAAATGATAACAGAAACAACAACAGCTGTCAATTTGTTATTGAGAATTTAAACAAAAACAACTAGAAGAGTAAGTGTGCTTTGCATCTGTCTTCCAGTGCCTGTGGCGTTTCCATAACCTCAAGTTCTGTTCTCCAGGCTGAACAGTACCAGTTCTCCCAGCTTGCCCTCGAATGGGGAGGTGTTCCATCACTTATCTAAAGCCTCAGGACTCAGTTTATGCATCAATACTGATAACTACAAATATCAACAGTTTAAAAAAGAACTAAGCAAATGCAACAGATATTAGTCCAGTCACATAACGTGCAAGCAATTGGGTGGGTCAAGGGAAGATCTACTGATGCAGAAGAAAACTCAGCATCTTTTGTGGCAGTCAGACATTAAAACCAATGCTCTCCTATGTTCTCTGAGTCCCAGCATGCATGGAGAGAAGCTCAGTTTTTTGCACATCCACATCTGCATCGTGGATTATAGCTATGTGGTTCCTTCTTCCCTTTCTCACCCTTCATATTCCTTGTCAAATCAATATCTTTGGCCCTGGGAATAAGAAGTTTGACTCACCTGATTCTAGCAAAGTCCATCTTGACTTTGTTCAGTGCCCGTGCTGGGAGCTTCAAACCCATTGATGGGTTGCAGACTCCTGCCTCCCGCAGTGGAAACTCAGATTATATTGTTTCAGGTGGCCAAAATTTTGTTTTAATTTTCTGGTAAATATCTTCCAGCTCCTAAATGAGAACTTAAGGAAAACTACTCCCAAGATGCAACTTAAAAATCACCCTGCAGAAACCTTATGTTCCTCAGCTTAAACCCAACCTTCAGTAAGTCTTGAGTTATGAGGCTGTCCAGGTCACTAACAGAGAAGCAGGAGAATTTACACCAAAAGGCATAAGCAAGTCAACAATAAAAGTAACCATTTACCTTTTCTTGCTCTTCAGCATCTTACTCCAAAGGTCATTGTGCTCTCTCACTGGAGCAAAGTTCTGTGATTTGAGTTTAGAACTTCAGGCTAAATCCCAGAGTCACCATCCCTGGAGAAGTTCAAGAACCACAGAGATATGACACTGGGGATATAGTTAGTAGCCATGGTGGGATACTTCGGGGTTGGACTTGATGATCTTAGAGGTTTTTTCCAAACTTAACGATGCTATGATTCTTTGTGCTCAAGACACAAATATTTCCCTAAGATTATTCTTCATAAAAGAAGAAACATCTTATAGGGTTCTGTTTGGCCCAGCAGCTGTCTGCATACACTGGGGCACATGGACAATTCCCTCCTGCCCATGGCTTGGGCACCTGGCTGCAGGGAAACTGCACAGCATTCCTGCTGCCCTCCCAGGTTCTGCAGTTCAAACAATAATATCCACCACTCCAGTCCCTTGCACTTGCACTTCCACAACGCAAGGCATGTTTTGTCTCCTGCTGGAGACATTACCTCTCCAAGTGTCCTGGCATGGCAGTGGATCCTTCCTGAATTTAAAGAGGGCTGCCACTGATCATGAATAATCTGCAGCATTCACAGCAAAAGCCTTACCCAGCTTTCTCATTACACGCAAAAGGGCTCAGACTTGAAAATCCAGCTGGCAGCCTGAGTGGTCCATGGGCACGTTGAAATACTGCAAGAGAGCTGGCAGGTCACCAATGCAAACTGCAGTTTCAATATGCTGATTGGAAAATAGTGTCTTTCTCAAAGTTTACTAAACATTTACTTGTCCTTATTCCCAAACAGCCATTCACCAGTGGTTATAACAGTCCAACCCATCCCTTCTATGTTAATGCTACTTAGCACGTAGGAAGATGCCCAACCTGATTTAAAGAAAAGTAGGTGATGGAAATCAATTCTGGACCTTTCTTAGGACTTGAGCCAATGTCCTCCAGGACCAGGAACATGAGCAGATTCCTTGGTCAGGCAAGCCCTCATTTTTCCAAATATCTGCTCTGCTCGTTCCAGGTGGTTTCTTCTCTTATGCCATCCCTGTAGCTTCTGTTATCCCCGGAACAGAAGGCCATTTCTCCACAGAGCACAGGCTTGTGTCTGGGCACTCTGGTGTGAATGGGAGCAGACCAAGCAGCTCTCTGCAGAGGCGTGCTTCTATAGCCATGGCATAGGAGAGCCATCTCATCTAACATTTTCCCTTTTTCATTAAAAAAAAAAAAGGGGGAAAAAAATGCTGTTATTTAACCCCCTAACAGCATAGCTTACATAAATAATACAGAAAATAAGTGGGTGCAGTTTATCAGAAAGATTCATGCACAGAAAGGAACAGGCACTTCAAATCCAGCTGAGCAGAAGCCCGTTGATTATGAGCCAGCATACATGCAAGCATAAACATACATGCATCACATATACATCACACACTGATTAATTAACCAAAAAACAAATGTATAAACAAGACTTACTGACTTAGAATGCTAAGAAATAGTTATATTTGGCAATTACTTTGACAAAAAAATAAAGTAGTCTTACTTTAGGGCAGGTATTCTGGCTGCAAAAAAGAATCTTAACAGTGTAATCTCTTTCTCTGCTCCACCCCAATATAATGACTATTATCTCAGCGTACTGTGAAGGATTAGGACAGAGTATAGTACAAGTGTGTGAGGATTTTACTTTTGCCACTGAATGAACAATCAAGGCCAGTCAGATTTCTGCTGTATTTCACAGTTTTACTTTTGTAAGGAGGGATAATATTTCTCCCCTTTTTTTTTTTTTTTTTTTTTTGGTAAAGCAACTTTGAGGTCTTGGGGTGAAAGAAGCTATTTAAATGCTCTGTTATTATTTTAGGCTCTGATTCAGTAAAATGTATCAGGATACTCGCAGTTTGAAAACACCTATTTTGGGCTGAACTCATGGTGATGCCATCTTTCTGTAGAAGTTACCGTATACTCTCCAGTTATCCCTATTGAAGATATATCCCACTGCAGTTTACTCATAGGGTAGAGCCGATTTCTAAAAGGAGAAAAAACAGTGAATTAATGGCAGCTCAGAGTACTGAAGCGTTCCTTTCCATGTTTTATTCAGACAGAAGAAGTCTGTGGCCGTGCCCATGCCACTTCTAGGCACAAGGTCCCCTCTACAGCTCCCTGGGCTGCTCAAAGCAGCTCAACTCCACAGTTGGAAAAACCAAACTTTTCCCAGAGCCAGAGCTCTTCCCCCAGCTCCCCCCCCTCCCATATTTGTATATATTTCACGAGGAGAGCTGGGCTGAGTTTGTTCATGAGCTGCAGTTCCTGGGCGGACCCCACGCACAGCTGGGTTCGCTGTGCCTGGATCCGCCTTCCCAGCCTGCAGCCTCATGAATGTGGGGCTGTGGGGTTGACATCGGAGAGGAAGAAGGATGGACGGGTCAACACCCTGAAGCCAAGCTTCTGGATCCAGAAAATGGGTTGCTGGAGGAGACTGGGTCTGCTTTCCTTGCTGCTGCTGTCCTTCTGTGAGTACAGAAATGTTTCTACTTGGGCAGTGTTAAGCAGAGAGGTCGTTTAGTTTTCCTTGCTCCAGAAAAACAGCAAATCGTTGACTTCTCCCCTGACAGCAATTAGGTGGAGGGTTGGGAATAGTGGAGAGCTTTGCAGCGATCTGATCGCAGTGCTGCTCCGATAGCATCAGCTGTGCGTTCCTCTTACGGAGAAGGGCGAGCGCTTGGCTCGGCGGAGACCGCTGCGTGCTCGCCGAGAGCAGCTCCCAGATGTCAGTGTTTACAGCGCAGAAGTCTGTACGTCGGTCAGCATGACTTGGTGGAAGCTTTTACTTTATTGAGGAAGATTAAAAGCGACCGAAGTGCACCGTGAAATGATCTGGCTTCAACAGTGTCCAGATGTGGTGACGTTTTATCAGCCCGGGTTTATGTGCAGCATTAATCGAACTATTAAAGATGGAAAGAAGTGGGGAGGGGGAGGAGAGCTGTCCTTGCAACAACATCTGGTTCTTCAGCAAACCTTTCCAGCACTTACGTAAAGATTTCTTTGTAACGAGTACCCTGTTAAGGTTTTGATAGCACTTCTCCAGGACTGCAGATAAAACCCTCCAGCAGCACTTGAAAACGTGCCCATCCGAGGTTTAAAGTCTCTTGTTTATATCCCGATGATTGTTTCATAACAAGGAGTAGATTTGTATATGAGCGAGTGTTATATACACATCTCCTAAGTATGTGTGTGTGCCGTTCTGTATATACAGCCCCAATGTATGTGTATACACACATATATCCCTATATAGTATATATTTATATATTTGCTCCCTTTTTGCAGCGAGCCCCTTTCCAGATACAGACCTGTTCCCCTTGGTACAGAATTTCCAATTCAACTAAAACTGCTTTTTGCTCAAAGCAATGAAGCCCTGGGGTTACAGTGCCCATATATTTGCATCCAATTGAAACAATGGGGGGCAGGGATCTGTGTCCGCGTCCACTTTCCATGGGTCCCCCTATCTACAGAAATGGGGAATGAAAGAATACAGCTGGTTGGTAATTTCCTTGTAGCGAGCAAACTCTTGCTGTGACTTCTGAAGCAGAGAGCCCCACGCAGGGGGATTTACAACATAAGGTCAGGCCAACTTTCAGAATGCTGCAGAAATACATAGCAGTCCTTACTGCAGATAATACCCTAAAGTATGGGTTGAAGTGTAGGATGCTATACTGATAACATCCTGCTAAATTAATCACATTTGGAGCAGCACTGAAGGAATTACTAGAAGGTGTTATTTAAAGCACAGCCTTGGGTTGTTTTTGGTAAGAAAGAAGACCACTAATTATCCTTCAGAAATACCTAATTTTGGAGTTATTTAACTTATGGTTTCCTTTTTCTAAAAGGCAGGGTTTTAATCTGAAAGAAGCCAAACCAAAACATATCATGATTACTAAGTTCATTTGAAAGGTTACGTGAATGATATGATGACAGCATCTGTCCCGGCATGGGGAAAAAAAAATAAGCCAAGGCGCTCTCTCTCTGATTTCGCTCAACAATGATATATGTTTACTGGAGCTACCTCCCATCCATCGAGTCCAGTGTTAATATCAACATTACAGTAATTCTGTGACAGTAAAAGCACCCTGGGGGCCCACTTTCCTTTGACGTTGAGAGAGGAGGGAACAGCAAGTTCCCCAAAATGGCTGAAAATATGCATTCAGTTGTTCTTCCAGCAGCAAATCCCCATAGTCACCCAGCCTCCCTGCAAAGAGCGACAGCAGTGGCTTGGTGACGGCAGTAAAGTAGCTCCTCTTAGCATAGAGATTTAGGAATTACCATAGAGAAAATGGCCGGATGGTGTTTGGTTATTCTGGAAAAGATCTCCCAGTGCCAACTGAGTGTCCTCAGAGACTTTGTTATTCTCTAAGGGGTCACCCCAGGGCTGCTGAGACACAACTGTGGGATCCACACTGGCCATTCCCAACTCTTCAATCACCAGCATGGTCATCAGAGTATCTGACTTCTTTGGTCCATATGCAATGGAAAAAAAGGCTGTAGCCTAAGAAATGCCTGAAATTTCAGCTCATGGATTTCCCTGATTCCCCTTTTCACCTCCTACCTCCAACAAAAAATACGAGGATCGTTCAGGATGGGAAAACCTGTCCTACAGTGGAGGCTCACATATTTTACTGCCTTTAGCAGCTAGGAGCTGGGAGGTGAAATAGTCATGGTCTACAAAAAGTTCACAGAAAGCTTCTGTCTGGCAGAGGAATTCCTCTTCCATCAGACAAAGGAGAAGCAAGATTCACATGCTGGAAGCTGAAAATAGGTGGTTTTGTGTTAGATCACAACGTAGCAAAGTTACTCCAGCAGATAATTACTCAGACTCAGAACGCAGTAGGCTTTTGTTGCTCAAAGCCTTTGATAACTGCAAGACTATCTCCTAGGTAGATCACCACCCATCCAATGTCATAGGTTGGATATGGGGCTACTGCACTGTGCACGCTGTAATGCTCCGGCCTTCAAATTTATAATTAGGATTTTTCCTAGGGAAACATCTGCCCCGGAATTTCAGCAAGTATGTTCTCTCATGGCTTGCAGTCCTACCTCAGGATGTGGTACTGAAGAGGCCTATTCTATCCTCACAGTACTATCCAATGCCATTCCCACTTCTCCATTACCTTTTCAGCTGTCTCTGCCCAGAACTCGATGGGAGCACAGACCTCCTGCCTGCTTGCTCAGGGGATGGTCACCCTTCTCCTCTCACCAGGCTATGGGCCACACAACTCAGTGTCCCATGGCATGTATTGTAGCTGGCTCATAACCCAACATCCAGCTTTTCAGAGAGGGAAAATCACATGCGCTGCTTTGAGTCCACAGCTCCCAGCTTCTGAGTTTGGTCTCTATTTTCCTGTAACCATCTCCCATTAAAATGATGGCCCATTAACATATCCTGATGTTTTCTGCCATCTATTTCACTGCTTCCTACATGGCACCCTGATGGCTCCACAGAGAGCTGGAGGTGGTATCTCTTTTTGGATGGTGGCTCTTTGAAGCTGCATGCTCTTTCCTGCTTGCACGAACCAGTTCCTGTTTCCCCACTGAGCCTCTTTTGCTAAACACATAGACTGTATGTAATTCATAAATCATGACTGGGAGACCCAGGGCTGTCAGAGAAACATCTCTGTCTTTTGATCCATCCAACTCCTCTCTGACCTATCTCAGGCTCCTCAGGCATCTCATTCAAGAAGTTGGTCTCCTATTTCTGAGGTCACCAGCGCGAAAACCAGGGGCTGCACTGTCACCAGAATGCCAGCAAGCTCCTCAGGCAGGGGAGCTATCAGGATCACACTGCAACAAACAGCAATTCAGACAGGAACCTAGGGTCAAATATGAATGAGTGAGAGGGTGAAAGAGAGGAAAACAATGAAGGGTCACCCTCTACTTCACAGACTGATACATGCATATGCAGAATGGGGTCCAAGCAGCAGTCCAAGACTGATCCAGAGCAGTGAAGAACAGAGCCCTTCTCCCAAGCCATGAAGTGTATGGAACAGGGTGCTACTCACCATGGCAGCAGGGTTGGCTACAACAAAGCTTCTCAAGAAACATCTTGTTTTGCTTTGACTTTGGAGCAACATATTCCCCAGTAAAGGGAAAAGCACAAGGAAAGCCCTGACGCTGTAAAACTGGAATCCTCTGCACAGTCGTGACTGGCATGAGACTCTGAGATAATGATGGATTATCCTGAATTCACCTTCACGCTTCGCCAAACCTGGTACTGTATTTTCTGCCACTGATGCAAGTTAGATAGACTCAAAAATAAGAAAACCAGCAGTGTAAATCTAGATTAAGTTTGCAGAGAAAAGTCCGTTTAGAGATATAATTCCATAGCACTTGAAATTAAAACACACTGCTTTCTAAAAAAGCCAAAGCCAATTTTTGCTCTTAATGCTGTTATCAATATTGGATGACGGTCATAAATGATAGAATGGCATAAGTTGGAGAAGACCTTAAAAATCATCTAGATCATCCCTCTCTGCCATAGGCAGGACTGCCAGCCACCAGATCAGGCAGCCCAAGGTCACATCCAACCTGTCCTTTAATTTCTGTGTGATCACAAAGACATTTTGTGTAACGGTGATAAAAAGGTTCAGTCAGCTGAAGTCATGGTATTTGTTAGTCCTCTTAGAGACAGTCCTGAGCAGATGTGTCCCATGTGTTCATTAAATAGGCAGAGAGCAACCATTGGCATTAAAACTAGTTAACAGGAAGCTTTTATTCTGAGGAAGCATTCAACTCGATTGCTTGTCTCTACAGCTTTATATTGCTCCATGAAGTTGATTTCCTTAGGACACATTTTCCTCTCCCCTTAATGGTAACTCTTTGCAGTAACATTTGCTTTCAGATAGCTGCCATGCTGTTGCAACTTGCCATAAGCTAATGAACTCTCCCATGGATTGTCATATTTTCAAGGAAGTGCCACAGCTCATCTTGCTATTAGAAAAAACAGTCCCACCAAGGAGATGAAATCAGCAGCTCCCACACACTTTGCTCTTTCCACATCTAATGCTTTGCACCATGTGCCAAGTGAAAGCCTCACGCAGGAAGAGCCCCAGTTCACAGGGAGACAACACCAATGATGGCTGCCTGCATTATGGGGCAGAGCTGCTTCTTCTTAGTGCTGGACTCCACTCCACAAAGCACATTCTTAGGGATCTTCAGAGAGAAACAAAGGGGTGGCTGCAAGGATGAGACCACTGTGATCCTGCCTCCAGAAAGGCTTTGTAAGGTCCATCGAAGTCATGTTTCTTTTCTCCATTTAGTTTTTTTAATGAGAGCCATATAGGGCTGAAACACTCCTGCCAGCTGCTGGTAGCTGTCAAGCTTTTAGGAGAAGTGGGAGAGCCTGCTTATCTTGTAATCGCCTCTGCAGCCCCTGCTCCCACCAATTACACCGCTCCAGGACATGGCCTTTCTTGGAGCTCTCACACTGCAGTGTTTTACTTCCCATTGATAAGCCAGGAACATGCCTGACAAGAGGCAGCTGATTTATACCACAGCAAATGCTTCTCCTCTGTGGGGCAATTAGTGTATCCATCTGTGCCCTGCAGCCATCCCTCTGGCTACTGCCCACATGGACTTAGGCAGGTCTGGGAACATACCTTCACCAAAGTGCTGCCCTGGAGTATACAGGATCGTTTACAGCTGGAGTCAAGATTTAAAGGGGAAAAGCCTTTTCAACATTTCCAGTGTGCGATTTGCAGATATCAGCAGAAACAAACTGCAATGGAGAGCTGATGCTGGGTGTCAATTTGCAGAGCCCCACTAACCATTTCAACCCCATGCCTTGGCTGGAGTACCTGAAGCAGTCAGAGCTCGATATGTGATCTTTGCAGCAACGCTGGGGGTGGAGATACTGTCAACAGTCCCTCCTGACTTCAGCCATCCCACACCAGAGTGCTTGTGCTCATACAGAATGAGCCGTGGTGTCCCATCAACCAAGGGTCTGGCTCAGCCATGGAGCACAGCTGGGACATGACAAGGGACATCTGCCTGATGTCTCTAAAGAACTCACTGCCTGAGAGCATCTGAACACCAGCATCCAGCCTAGAAGAGACTGAATCAGCTGCTGTCTCGCTGCCTAAAGTATTTTTTCCACGCTAAATCTATCCCAAAATTAGCCCCAGTCATTGCACGAGAGCAGACAAGATCCTTTGCCATACAGAGGGAAGTGACACAGAGACATGAGCAGCAGAATTAATCATCCTCCCCCAAATAGCCTCAGGGTACAGGCATCCCCCGGGGAGCCCGGTTCCTGTTGTGTCTTTAATATGTCAAAAGGCATTTCGTGCTGGTAGGAGGTGGTGGCAGACATTCCCACCAGGGGCATAGAGAGCAGACCAGTTTACCCACTTACGTGCTGTATGAGGGACGCTTTAGGAAAAGCAAGAAAGATTTTTGCATCTGTATCCATGCTAGCCTTGGGTTGAAGTTCCCTCTGACAGCACAGAGCACTTTATGACTGCTAGATCCGGCCTAAATGAGGGCAAAACTCAGTGTTACACAGTAATGTTAGCAGACATAAAGAACAGGCACCACTGGAATGTGTTGGTGGCAGTGCACTGGTGGGAAGCTATTGGTGCATCTCAGCCCAGGGCTCAGCCTTGCTCCCTCAAGCACCCATGGAACTGCAGCAATGCAAATCCAACCAACGCAAACCGGTCCATCACAGAAGTCCACCCAAAATACTCAGACCAGCTCCGGTCGAATGTCTCTTTGTGAACTCATCAAAGTCCTTCTAACACATGGCAAATCGAATGTGTGCCAGGAATTGCAAACTCCTCAGGAAGTTCATCTAAACGATCAGCAAACCATTCCACTTAAAATAGAGCAAACCCTGTTGCCCAAATGTGACCCAGATAACGTTTCTGACACGTTTACCTATTTGGATGATATCTTTAAGTTGCACTTCCAGCCACCCACAGAGATCCAGGTTCCTGCAGAGCCTGTGAAGCATATACAAAGATAATTACTGGGCTTAATATGAAAAGAATTATAAAAACAAAACAAACAAAAAAGCTGTGCAGTACTTTTTCTTGGATTGCAGTAGTCAAAGGCAGAGAAGTGTTTGTAGCCAACTCCCATCTCTTTCTTCTGTTGTTGGATCTGCAGTGAGCCGGGCCCAAAGCAGCTCCAGGGCTGCAATCTGGATGCCTCTGAGGATGCAGCATGTGAATCCCATTCATCACGGGGTGCCTTTCAGGGGGGATGTGCTAACTCAGCCCTATGCCAACACATTGCTTCACCCTGCCAAGTCCCAGGTCAGTGGAGGCACTGGCAAAGCTGCTAAAATTGTTTATGAACATTGTACTCTGTGACTTCATCTTGAAAAATCTGCTTTCCCCCTGCCCCTGAAGGCATCTTCTGTCCTGATCTATCACCAGCGGGTAATGCTGGTGGATGGATGCAGGCAGCCCCCATCTCAGTCCATTAGCCCAGCTGCCCCAATGCAGCTTGGTTTGGGCTCAGCTGCCCAGTGGGTTTCAGGGATCTGGGGTCTTCCCCCAGAGCTGGCTTGGCTGATGATTTAGTGCAGGTTACATTCTACGATTCTACGATACATGCATGGCTAAATGGGCTCAGAAGTAGAAGAATACTACCAGGTATCAATGACTGTTTCAAAGACAGAGAGAAAAAACAAGCAAACAAAGCAGTGCAAGGCCATTTCACTGATCCACGTTTTCTCCATCCTCAGTTCAACTTCACTGTGTGCCAACCAGCATTAATGGCCAGAAGGGTGTCTGTAGCACCAACAAGAAGGGTTCCTGGAAGAGCCATAGTGCATACACTGAGTAGTGCCTGATGGAGTCATTGCTTTTGCTTCACCTGGTGCTCAGAGTCCTTCCAAAGCTGCAGAGTGCGCAGTGCCCTCCCCATTGTTTTGGATGGGGTTCTGCTGAGCTCTGTAACCACAGGTACAATTAGCAAGCGGTTTTCTTATTCGGAGGAATCCTCCTTAAGGAGAAACATACCAGAGTAACCCATTTCAAGGAGTATCACAAAATCCAGAAAGATGCTTAAAAATAAGTAAAATAACCTTGGTCTTAATTGTTTTGTGCATAGAGTAAAGAGAGAGGATTTGCTTATACCAGCCTGTTGTGTGCTGTACGTAAATTTTCCATATCTCTTTTCTAATGGGTTGCAGCAGTGCTTGGATGCAAATTAGTGGTGAATAGATGGGGAAATCCTCCAAGGACTGCTTTGAACGTGGAAATGAATTTCAGCTCTGCCACTTCAGAACGCTTTTTGTTTACTTTCCACTGACATGAAATCGGCAGCGATTTCGTAGCATGCGGGATTGGTTAGCTGGTTACATAATGCTTAATAAATCCAAGAGAAACAATATAAAACACATCACCCAGTCTGGGAAGAGCAATGATAGCTCAGCTGTGTCACCAACCCGCCTGGCCACTGGCTTTTGGAGAAACATCTGACCAGTGCTGAGAGATGTGGGATGTGAGATGGGTGATGAGGAAAAATGCTCTTGCTGTCTTTGGAAGCCTCGAAGGCAATGCTCAAGGTACAACTCTCCCTTCTCATCCCATCCAGTTCTCCCAAGCACGTGCTCACACAACCAGATGCATCTGCTGCTCCAGGAAGCAGTGTAGTGTCACCTATTAGTTGTCCCCAGGATGTTCTGCAATAGCATAATGGCCCTGCAAGCAGCAGGAGGGAGATGTGGCATGAATTAGCACAGGCAGTGGCTGTGGAGATGATGTGGAGAGGGGACATTTGGCTGAGTTGTCAGCACTGGTGTCCCCAGCAAACAAGGTGGAAAAAGATGCAAGCAGGGACTGCCAGATTCAACAAGAAAAGACTTGCACACTTAAAAGAGAGATTTGCAGCCCAACATCCTGCACCTGACCCCTTCTTCCTTCTTGCCTCCCCCTGCAGGCACCTGCCTATACCTTTCTCCTTCTTGTAGAATCATTAAGGTTGGAACAGACCTCTAAGATTGAAGTTCAACTGCTGAAGTTCAGCACCAACCCATTCCCACCATGCCCACTGACCACATCCCTCAGTGCCATATCTCCACTGTTCTTGAGCACCTTCAGGGATGGTGACTCCATCACTCCCCTGTGCAGCCTGTGCCACTGCATCACCACTCTGTCTGAGAAGAAATTCTTCTTAATATCCAATGTGAACCTCTGCTGGTACAACTTGAGGCCATCACCTCTCATCCTATTGCCGTCACCTGGGAGAAGAGGCCAACCCCCACCCTGCCACAACCTCCTTTCAGGGACTTGTAGAGAGTCATAATGTCTCCCATGAGCTTTCTCCAGTCTGAACAACCCCAGTTCCCTCAGCTGCTTCCTGTAAGACCCTTCTCAGCTCCATTTCCCTTCTCTGGACAAGATCAATGTCTTTCTTGTGGTGAAAAAACCATTGCTCCCCTGCCAGTGTTGCCCTGCTGACCCTGTGCCCCACTTTGCTTTGTGGCACCCCTTGGTGCTGGTGCTGCCTCTGTCCCACAGTGTGAGCAGGAAGAAGAGCAGAGCTGGGGATGCAGGGGTTAATCCCATTCAGCACAGTGCTGGGGCCAAGTTTGTAAGTGACTCTTTGCTATTTCGAAAAGAAGCTGCCTGGAAAGGGAAAGGAAAGGGAAAAAAAGAGAGAGAGAGAGGTTTACTTTACAGCCATCGTTATTTCATCTGCACAGTTTATACAATGGAAAATAAAAGCCAGGGAACGCTAAGTCAAATCATTTCTGTTTCACTAATGGTATGGAAATGGTTTTGTTTTTATAGGGGAAAAACAAATGTGAACTTGATGTGTGTGTGTGCGAGTGCTCATGCAGCTCCCCTCATTGCAAAGGGCAGAGCAGCGAAATCCAGAAATAAAAAATGACTCAGAGGCTGTAGGATCTATGAGTCAGTGGAGCTGTTGTTGTTTTTAAACACGAGTGAGAGCACAATATGGGCGACAATCACCCGCACAGCCCTCCCAGCCCCAGCAGAGGGGTGGAAAGCAGGATCTGGGGCAGGGAGCTCGAGTTCTCCTGGAGGAGACTTGTTGCCTGACTTCAGTGCCTCAAGCATGGCCAAGGTGGATGTGGTGGTGGCCTGAGGATGGAGGATCCCAGCACTTCTGAGAGCAGATGGAGAACCACTTGCTCCGTCCTCACCCATAGGCAAAGACATAGAATCACCACAGAAACAGGATTGGTTTGTGTTGGAAGGGACCTGTAAGATTACCTAGTTCCAACCTCTCTGCTATAGGTAGGGACACCTTCCTCTAGACCAGGTTGCACAAAGCATCTGCTGACTGAAATCAAACAGAAACCATCCCTGGGTGTTTTCAAGAAGCTAAACATGGCATTGAGGGACATGGTTAGTGGGGGATGGTGGATATGGGCTGATGGTTGGACAACATTACTGATGCTATGAAACCTCCCTGGCCACGTCCTCACCATGAAACATCCCCAAGTCCCAAAGCAGCACGAGATCACTTGCAGGAGGTACACCAGGAACATTGGAGATGGCCAAAGCAGAAGGACACACAGCGTTTGGCTGACCTCGTCTCCCCAGAGTGAAGTTAGATCATGATGCCATTCAGGCATCTGAAAAAGATCTGAGAAGTCTTCTTGTACAATCCATACCCAACTCACTTTGTAATAGCACTGTGCATTATTTGCTAAACACTTCATACAAAGGCTTATTTTCATGAAGAAAAAGTAAGCGGTAGAGTAAGTTGGTTTCCAGCCTGTTTGAAGAAGGTCCAAACACACCAGAAACGTATACTGCACGTCTTTTTTGGCACTGGGAAGCACTGATGTCTAATGCAATCAAAATCAACCCCTTTCTATTCACCAGGAAACATTACTGGCTCACTCCTCACTCCACACGCCTGCTGCCAAGTCCAGTATTTGTTACATGGGACGATGCAGGACCTGAGGGCAGAGCTGCTCCCTTGAACCTGATGCCATGTGTGCATTGCCACTGTCCATGGAGAAGCCTCACAGGGGCAAGAATTGGGATATTGGGTCTGCTAGCTCCACTTAGTCTCCCAAAGCAGGAAATCCAGGGCCATGCTAGGCAGCTCATACCAGACTGCCAGAAGGTTGCACAACCCTGTGTGTCTTCCCCTGGAAATTGGGGATGTAAGAATTGCCCTGCTGCATTCTGCCCATGACAGCTCAGGAGTGATGGGGACAAGACCTCACACGGGACAGCGAGTGAGCAGAAACGAGTGTTGTAAATAACAGGGAAGGAATTTGTTTGTTCTCATAACAATTTTATGAGTGGCTCTGTTATTGCAGAGCCGTGTCATTGGCCATGGACCACAGCCCAGTGCAAAGCCTGCTCCTGAGCTGGGAGCAAAGAAGGGGCTCGTGGCTGAGCCCAGCACTCCATGCTGTGCCCACACCTCAAGTTAGCACCCAGTGACTTGCCACGTGTCCCTGCTGCACCTCAGCCTCATCCTTAAATCCAATTTAAGGACAAGATGGAGCAAAACCTGTAGCTCACATGCAGGTCACCTGAGCAGGTCCTCTTCCGGTGCCTTCCAGGATGCAGGAGGCAGCCCTAGCACCTCACACCAAGTGCCTTTGCTGAAGTCCATTCGGTGTTGGGTTGTCACCAAAGAGAACAGCAGAGAGGATTTGAGAACCAAAGCTTTTCATCCAGCCCTGCAGCAGGGCAAATTGCCTGCGTGTACCACTGCTTTGGCTACAAAGTGATTCCTCTGCCTTCATAGTGAACACACTGAGCTTCCACCTCCTTGCACTCAGGCTTGCTTCTTGCTCATTCACCCTGCTTGGGGTCAGCGCAGGTAGTGGTATCAGCCTGCTGCTGTCACAGGGGAGGCACTTCTGGCATAGTTTTCCCTTCCTCCTTCTACTTAAAAATTGCTTAGTATTCTCCCCATAGCATCTCTGAGGTCCTAGTTATAGATACCAGAACACTCGATCCCATTCTCATCTGCAGGAGAACAAGCCTTCCTATTGATAGGGAGCCAAGCTCCCTGGGAGCCCACCTCATCGGTGACTTCAAACCCTTTTCCCAACTGTCTTTCCACAGTAACTTTGACTAACTGTACTATTTATTGGCTCACATCACATCCTTATGGCTTCAATTTATTTTTTGAAAACGCAACCCACATTTAATTAGTTTATAGTTTGTTCCAAGTTTTGCTTATCCAGCTTTTTTTTTTTCTTTCTTTCTTTTTTTTTTTTTTTTTTTTTTTGAAGTTTGTATTTTGATGTTTAGCATTTGCCTTAGCAACATCTGGAACCCCTTTATGGAAGCGTATTGTTACTTTTACTGCTCGTGCAGCTTTATTAAATCATCCGCGTATTAATATTGAAAGTGTTCATCTGGGTCTCATCATGGCCAAGACAAGTGATGTGGCAGCTCAGTTGTACCTACGAGCTCATGCTTCAAGGACACAATGTTCTGGAGAAACTCGCAGTGGGCTTTGTGTACTTCGTTTGAGTTTTAGTGGGAGAATTAGGAGGGGGAAAAAAAGAGATGTATTCCTGCTCTGACCTTTCTTGCAGATAACAGCATAGAGGGCTGAGCTAGTTTAGAACAATTTGTCTCCAAAGAGTTTTGTCTGGTTACTGCTGTATTTCTGGCTCTCATTTCCATATTTAACTCTTTCATCCTCCCTGGCTGCCTTGCTCTGCAGTGTAGCTGACTCTAAGGCTGGCACTGTGCTCCCGTGGGGTGTCAATAAGTAAATATCAGCCCTGTGGGAATGAGTAAATAAAGAGCAAACCCCCAATGGGTGCTGAGCAATGAGGGTGGTGCAGGCACAAGAGGAGAACACTGACCAGCAGGCACGGATGTAGCAATGGCCATCCTTGCTGTCCCACCAACAGACCTTTGTGCCTCAGCAGCCCAAAATAAACCTTGTTAACAATGGCAGCACAGAGCAGCCCGGTTGTGTTGGGATCCCAAAATGAAAGGAACCCAGGGAAGAGCAGGAGCACTGAGCTCTGTCTCCACGTGCCACAAAACTTGTATTTCTCAATGCATCCATTCAGCAAATACCTTTTTTTTCCCCTGGGTACTTTACCAGAGGTTGTAAGGGAGCAGCTTAAAGGTGGGCAGACTTCCTACAGGAATGACTGCTTTTCTGCCCTGTTTGGAGTTAAAATCTCCCACACAATCCTTCTCTACCTGCAATGAAAGTTCACTGTAAGATGTACAGATGGTCCATACCTCTGCAAAGTAGCTGCTGTAATTCAGGTTCCCATCTGAGTGCTGCTGAGTCTACTTATCAAGTACATGCTAGCATGTATTTATACATAAGCCTTTCAGTGGCTTCATAAAAAAAAAAAAAAAAAAAAAAAAAAAAAAGTCAAAGGAAAAAGAAAAATACATCTAGCAGCCTTAAAACAGGAAGTTTAAATTTAGCTGGGATTTATTCCTTAACCAAGAATAGTTCCTTTAAAAATAGAGATAACTTGCTCCTGTCTGGAGGAAGCTGCCTCCACGGGGCCAATGCAATCGCATCAGTTCATTGCTTTGCCATCCTCTAAAACACACTGGACTAAGCAACGGGGTAGAACAAATGCATGCAGAAGGAGAGTCACTTTGGGCTAAAACTCACTGAAAGTGGCCAACTGCTGTCCCCTGTGCCCACAGCCTGCTGTGCCGGTGCACGCCGCAGCCTGAAGACCAACCTGTGCAAGTGGTGTGACTCCACGCCGCCAGCCTGTGAGCGGGAGGTGTGCTACAGCAACTGCAACCTCAACTCCTACTGCGAGGACCCCTTTGAGATCTGCGTGGCCATATGGTGAGCTGGGGATATGGGAAAAAGGGTTGGTTGGTGGGAATGTGCTCGTGGGGACCCCATGCCATCGAAGTCACTAAGGGCTTTCTCTTCCTCCCCCATTGCCTCCATTGTAATCATAACTGAGATGCAACTGGATCTTAACTATAATTAGGAGTGGTTTATTTTCTAAATAATTTATGCATATATGTGCCCCACACAGCACCACAAGCATGTTATGTTTCCTCTGTACCCACATAAACCTGAATTTAGCTTTGCAAGCTGAGCCTGCTGCACAAAGCCAGCAGACGTGATGCCCAAAGCTGTGATTTCCTCCTGCATCAGGATGGGAAAAGCCTGCTCCAGGTGCAGGGATGCAGAGGGAGAGTTGCTGCCCCAGAGGTCTGTCCCCTCTTGGGGCACAGACATCTACACCGGTACTAGGCCACTGGCAACATCCCCAGGGAAAAGCCCTATTGGCTTTTGCTGGAAATGCCTGGAAAGGAAATGTGTTCTGGCACTTCAAGCATACACCAGGATGAGTGAGCACCTCCTCCAACTTTCTGGCCTCCCATGAGCAAAACTAAAGTGCATTTTGGGTCTAACCAAAGTGATTTTCTCCTCTGTCCCTTCTAATTCGGCTGCCAGAGTGAAATCCAGGAAGCACATATTGCTAGGCTTTATCTCAACCTGCTAATTAGTGTGAACACTGGATTGCCTGGCTTTCAGTAGACTTTTACCTCAATGTAATTACTGCATTATGGACTGGAAAAAAATAACAAAAGCAGAAGACCAACAAGAAACCCAAACAAATAAACAAGGTTGCCTCTGACCCAAATTTCCCTGAGCACAGATATGGAGAAAACCTTAAAGAAGTCCCATGAAGACCCAAAAGGACATGGGGAGAACAAAGGACAGGGATGTTTCACCCAGTCCAGCAGAAGAAGGGTGACAAACGTGGGTTATTTCCCTCAGTTCTATTTCCAACATCCCAGCTGACTCTGAAAGAATTGTGAAATCTCTCCGTACCTCCATCTTCCTCCAGAAACAAGGGTCTACAATGGCACTCTGCCTCAGCAGCTGTTCCTTTGCTCCTCATTAGCTCTTAATTACTCACTGGCTCTAGAGAAGATAAGTTGATCCACCTTAAGTGAAGGTCTTCTGAGCGCTGAACTGCTGCCCCTCATGCCACGTGAATCACCCCAATTAGCTCTGCTCCAGCTCTTCCCAGCAGCTTGTCCCACCTCCAAGCTCTAGCAGCTACCACCACCTGCTCTGGAAGGAATATACCCCAGTTCATGCCCAGCCATTCCTAAATGGATATCTTGATCTCAAAGGTCTTTTCCAACCTAAATGATTCTATAAATCATCCAGGCACCCACATTACTGAGGAGCTTTGCCATTTGCTCCCCAGGCTTCTTCACCTATCTTGGTAAGTACAAGGCCATCTTCCACCCCACAGTCTTGCCTCTATAATTACTTTCCTCCAACTATTAGTTCAGTTAGTGATGGGAGAGAGCAAGCCCAAACAGGGGAACATTTATCTCCCTGCATTATCTTACTTGTCTCAAAATTAACTCCTTTCAGAAGGACCATACCCCATGGAATAAAATAAAATCTGTCTACCAACAGGACTAGCCATAAGGCAAGCAATGCATTTTAATGTGCTCTTTCTCTGCCCAGCTGGTTCTTATCTCAATCACACTGTGTTCATGCTGCAATTGGCAGTGGATGCTGGTGGTGCTCAATGAGCTTCACCTGGGGGTTTGGAGGCAGATCTGTTTCACCACGTTCTAGCACAGCTTATAAACACAGCCATGGCCTCACCGTTGTCCAGGAGCTGTATCAAACTCAGGTTACTATTTTGAAGTGCCAAATGTCAGAATGTCCCTGGAGGTGTTCAAGGCCAGGTTGGATGGGGCCCTGGGCAGGCTGGTCTAGTATTAAATGTGGAAGTTGGTGGCCCTGCCTGTACCGAGGGGTTGGAGATTCATGATCCTTGAGGTCCCTTCCAACCCGGGCCATTCTGTGATTCTGTGAAATAGTTCCCGGTGACCGGTGACCCAAGGGCTCTTTTCCCTCAGGTGGGCACAAGCAGTCATGCAAAGATGTTGTGTAAGCACCAGCAAATAGCCCAGGGCAAAAGATGGGGCCAAGCAGCTCTGCCAACACATGTGCTGAGAGGAGAAGGATGGAGGAATGGTGCCTCTGGCACTGGGAAAGGAAGAATTTTACTCAAATCCTGCGCTCAGCCTCAGGGCTGGCCCTACCTGACCCAACAAACTTGTGAATTATCTGTGGAAAACAACAGAGTGCCTGGCTCAAGTCCCACTATTGGCGTGCTCTAGAAATTTCTCTTTTGCCATCTGGAACAGAGAAAAGGATTAAATAAATCCTCTCAAAAGTATATATAATGAGAATTACATTAGAGCCACCACTAACACATCCCCTCATATACAGCACAGAACCGATGATCAGCAGAAGGTTCAGACGGCGTGCAGGTGACAATGGCCTGTGGTTGTGGGTGGCTGCGCCACTAACCTAATGCTTTGTTGGTTCATTTGGCCCCTGTAGGAGACAGGACAATGACAGCATCAGGATCAGCACGCTCTGCCACAACCCCCACCGCCCCATAGAGAACCTCATGGTCCCCAACTACAACACCTCGCGCTGCATCATGACCCACCAGCCCAGCGAGGATGGCATCATCTACATCTGCGGCTGTGTGGATGAGCAGGAGTGCAACGATAAGCTTATCTTTGAAAATCATACTAATGGTGAGTACCTCTGCTGATGTTATTTGAAGTGAGAAGGAGCACTCAATGCTAATGTCAAACAAGTTGCATGCTGGGAGCCACGCAATTTCACATTTCCAAGAAAATGGGCACACATGCAATGTCTGTTTTGACCTCCTGTATGAGGTAGGAAACATTTGTACCCCATTACTGATGCCTTGAGCCCAATAGTTTTCCAGTGGCTTGCCCTTCCCTACCAGAAATGCCTCCTGAGAACATCAGGAGATGGAAAATCCACTGTGTTGTCCTTCAGTAGGCTGCACCCTTTGGCATGGGGTGAATCAACAAGGCACCCAAAAGCTGATGTAACCCTGAACAAGTCTGTGCTCTAAGGGCTTTTAAAAAAAATATCACACCATACATCCCACACCAGCAGACCAGGGGAACACCTGGTGCCCACAAGGACTGGCACCCAGCAGCGGGTGGTGCAGGGAACACTCTCCTGATGCAGCATTTCCCTGCAGATGGCTGCAGGTCCAACAGGAGCTGTGAATCCACTCCAAGAGGCAGCTTGTGTCTCTTCCTCGGGAGGGTCATATGCTTTGCAAAAGCTGCTAACTGGACCCTGAGCCTCTTGGGGTCTTGTCCAAACCTCTGTAGCTCTGAATGGACCACATCTGTCCCATCAGGCATCTGATCCATATCAGTGGCAAAGCAAAGCCCCTCTGATTCTCTGCAATTCATGAAATGCTGAAAGGCTAAGTATAACCTGCAAGCCAGCAGCACAGCTTCTTGCACAATGCTAGGAAAAAAAAAAAGAATCACATAAAATGCAAATTCTTAGAACAAACAAGCCACTTTTAATGGAAGCGAATGATGCTAAATTTGGCAGTTTCTTGCTGCTTGCTGAGCCAAACATAACAGGTACACACGCTTCTAGAGAAAGATAGTCTAATCCCAATGCTGGTGCCAGCATATATAATTTCACACCAAAATGACAACTGGCTCATTGGAAATGCCACCCGCAGCCAAGACTTTCATAAACAGCCTCCTTGTGCCAACCAGCATGCAAAACACCAAAAGCCAGAGCTGGGCAATGCGTGGGCTCTGTGGTTGTCTGCAGGGAAGACAGAGCAAAGCTGCTGCTCTAGGAAGCAGGGACAGGAGCTGTGCTGCAGCCCTCCATGGCATCAGGAAGCAGCATCCTCAGGAAGGAATCTGCAGCAATTACTGCTTTCAGGACTTGTGCACGCAACGCCCTTAAAAGTCTATTCTCTTGCTTCAGAGTTTCAGAGATGGGATCTGAAGCATCGGGAAAAGCCATTAAAGCAGTAGGTGATATCCAGGCCTCGCACTTTCCAAAATAAACATATTCCTGAGTTAGTTATTGATTTATATCAGTTTAGGTTGATCTTGTGGTTTGAACCTGATGCCTATTTTAGAAACGCTTTCACAGCCTTGCAGAAATTAGCTGCAGCACGTTTTTTGAAATTTGCCAAGGAAAATAGCAAAATGCTCTGTTTTTCCAGAACCTGAATTATGATCTGCACATACTGAGGTCAAGCAGCAAGAGTTTTGCTTATGGAATGATTCTTATCCCTCTTCCCCTGGGTTATTATACTTGGCAGGAAAACCTCTGAGTAAGATTTTACTTGAATATCTCTACTGAAGTCAGCATGTTTATTCCAGGAATCGCGAACATCAAAGCATCACACAATTACACGTTGCGCAAGGGTTAGGGTTTTGTTCCCCCCTCTGATGATCTGAAGGCAGACGGGCTCAAGAGCCATGAAACAACAGGGAGCTGCCTGGGCAGTGCCAGTGCTGCACTGCGATGATAAGTGATACTTTGATGGGCTGATGGTTAGACTAGATGATCTTAGGGGTCTTTTCCAACCTTAACCATTCTGTGACACTCAGATGGCGCTGAAGCAATGCTCATTTATGGCACCATCTCTCACGGTTTTCTGTGCCACCCTCATGGGCAGGAGGGCCCAGTTCCCACACACACGCCTGCAGCTCGATGGCACTATGGCCGCACTGGGGTGCGGGCTGCAGCCTGGTGCGCAGGGCTGGCTTCCTGCACCTTCACTTGACAAAAGGGCCCTGACTCCAGTACTGAAATGAATGGCTCTCTAATAATTGCATACATCTGGGTTCTTACTCTTTGCTCAGATGGGATTTGTGTGCAGCCTGCATTACCGCCCTGCGAACGGCTGCGCCTTATTAACCACCCTGCATATTTTCCTCCTACGCGCGATCAAAACAAGATGTCGTGGGCCCCTCAAGGCAGCTCCTTCCTCCATGCTTCCCTCCCCGCAGGCTACTCCATGCTGCAGAGCAAGGAGGTCATCCCAGTGGCCGCCATCAGCCTCCTGCCGCCGCTGCTGGTGGCGGTGATGATTACTGTCATCTTCTATCTCTGCCGCACGCAGAAGCAACGCAAGAGGGCCAAGAGCTGGGTTGGGAAGCAGGGCCAGGGTCCAGCACTGCAGGAGCCAGGCAGAGCTGCCGAGCGGGACGAGAAGCTGTCTGTGCTGATGGATGATGGCCCGGCCACCATGAACCCCACCTGCGCCAACAGCCTCAACCACAACACCGAGCTGCTGCCCATTGAGCTGGACGAGATGGTGGGCAAGGGGCAGTTTGCGGAGGTGTGGAGGGCTAAGCTGAACCACAGCAGCTCAGGGCAGTATGAAACAGTGGCGGTGAAGATCTTTCCCTGTGAGGAGTATTCTTCCTGGAAGAACGAGAGCCAGATCTTCACAGATGCCAGCCTCAAGCATGACAGCGTTCTGCAGTTCCTCACAGCTGAGGACAGGGGCTCCGGGCCACGCAGGGAGTACTGGCTCATCACCGCCTACCACAGCAGGGGCAACCTCAAGGACTATCTCTCCAGACACATCCTGAGTTGGATGGACCTGCAAAAAATGGCAGGGTCACTGGTGAACGGGGTGGCCCACCTCCACAGTGATTACACAGCCTGCGGCCGGCCGAAAATCCCCATTGCTCACCGGGACATCAAAAGCACCAACATCCTGGTGAAGAACGAGCAGGAGTGTGTGATCTGTGACTTCGGCATTGCCATACGCCTCGACCCCTCACTGACGGCAGATGACTTTGCTAACAGCGGGCAGGTGAGTATGAACCTCAGCACCCCTTGGATAGACATGCATGCCATCAAATGCATGGCCCTGGGTGGGAGACGTGGCCTTTACAAATAGGGCTGTCTTCACACCACACCATCTGGAGCATAAGACGTCAGCCACATGCTCCCCAGCCCCTGCTAACCTTTCTTCTTTGCGGACAGGTGGGCACTGCCAGGTACATGGCCCCAGAGGTCTTGGAGTCTAGGGTGAACCTGGAAGATCTGGAGTCTTTCAAGCAGATGGATGTCTATTCCATGGCCCTCGTTCTGTGGGAAATGGCCTCCAGATGTGAAGTGGTGGGAGGTAGGAATGTCACACACAGGTTTGTCTTGAACCTCTTAGGCTCCTTTCCTCTATGTATAGGGACCTTCATCCACTCACATCCCTGGTGGTGTTGGTGCTCCACTCCAATGCAGGGTTGTCCATCACAGGACCTGGATTCAGGTGGCTGCTGAGAGCCGGTGACAGATCTCACCTAGGGCCTACCTCTGCCCAGCCACCCACCTAGGGGGCTGGCACTGTGGTTGAGGAGCAGCAGAGGTGATCACAGGTGATCCCAGCCACAACACTGAAACCATCCAACTCTGAGCACTGGTCACAGAGGCGGGAGCAGACATATTGGGGTTCTTTCCAGTATACACCTTTGGTTCCGGGAAGAGGTCAAGCAGTCCATCAGTCTCATCTCTGAAAATAGCATTTACACAAAAATCTGGTGCTACACTTCTGCACTCAAATTCTAAACTATTTCCAGATCTGTTTATTTATGCAGATGCATAAGAACAAGTTTCTTCTCACCCAGTAGGCCACGCCAAAGCACTGCAGTGAGAAAGTCATCATATAATACTGCTTCTTTGCAGAGGTAAAGAATTACGAGCTGCCTTTTGGATCAAAAGTGCAGGAGCAACCCTGTGTGGACACCATGAGAGACATTGTGCTGCATGGCAGAGGGCGGCCTGAGATCCCTAGCAGCTGGCTGGTGCACCAGGTAAGCCAGGAGCAGCTGGCTCAGAGGCAAACCATCCTGTCCTTCTCTGCTGACCCATCCTGAAGATTACTATAGCTGCAATCAAATCAGTGTGGCTGGCTGAGTTCAGATAAGCTCCCCTAAATCCATTCCCCAGTATGGAAAAGCCAACAGCCAGGGATACAGCAGAATTCACAGTTGGTAAATCAATGGTCAAGAGCAGAAGTTATGAATGCCAAGTAATGACATTTGGTTATCTTGTGGACGCTGAAGCACAGCCAAATAGAGCATACAGGCTTCTGCCTACTTTGTCAAGGAGTTTGAAATTTAGAGGTCATCCTGAATTTCATACATGGAAGAAAGGACTTCCACTTGTACAAGGAGAAGGGAAGACAGGCAGCACTTCCCTCGAAGTGAAACAGCTTGAAGACACGCATAAAGCTGACAGCAGGGAAACTGCTGGGTTAAGTCTTCCCAAGGGAAAGCCTTTCACCATCTTTTAGCTCAGAAGGCCTGAGAGCACAGCATTTTAGTATGGAAAGCATAGCCCAGCATGCTAGAGTAGATGCACTTCAGCAGTAATGAGGTACGCTGTTCTAGAATCACCCACATACACTCCCGGAACAACCAACTCCAGAAACATTGCACCCAAATGGCCTTCTCTTCCCCAGTACTTCCATTCATGAATTGAGGACACAAGGGACTGAGCACAGTTTTCAGATCTCACCTGAAGTGGTGCTTCTTAAATTTCACGTGCCTTGGTGAAAATCACCATACATCGATCACCATTTCAGCTCCCTCTCAGAAAGCTGAAACAGAGTCTTTGGGCTCGCAGAGCCCTGCAGTGCTCTGGCATTGATCATCACAGGTCATTTTGTACCTATCCATAAAACACACTGCTTCCTTCCATCACACAACACACAAACCCAGAATTTTCAAAAAAGAAATACAGTAAACAATAATAAATTACTGTGGTTTCCACTGGCCCATCAGCGAGTTTATCAGTGAGCTCATTGGGTTTGCCCTGCCTTCTTCCTTTAGTAGTAAAACACAGAACTTAAATCAGCACAGCTGCATGCTTGAAGCCTTTGAGTATTCATCTCAGACGTTCACCTCCCAGGTCTCTGATAAACTTTGAAACCACAGAAAAAAAGCACAGAGGCTTGGGCTGTCAGAAGTCACGCTCTAATAGAGCCTAACCATACCTGTGCTGTGTGCTGAGCTGAAGTGCTGACTGCAGTTACTGCTGAGAAATAGCACTGCTGCCACAGCTGGGCTGGCCTAGCACACAAACAGAGTGAGGTTTATAAAAGCTGCTGCCTTTATAAGACCTGATACTCACTGGGGATGAAGAACAAAAAAAGTCATGTTGTGTTCCTGAGAGTTTGACTAGTATCAGTCAGAAGCAGCTTGCCACAAACCTGGCTTTACGTCGTTTCCCCAGGCTGCAGCATAGGGCAGCACCATCTGCTGGGAGGCAGCAGAAGTCTTCCAGGAGCTGCTGTTTGGAGGATGTGCCGGGTGGCACCAAGATGAGGGGCCTGAAGGGAAGCACCAGCAGGTGTTGGTAGCTCTGCTCCCGCTGTGGGGTTGGAACCAGATGATCTGCGAGGTCTCTTCTGACTCAAGCCATTCTGTGATTCTCTGTTCCCATCAAAGCAAACCCAGGGGATGCACAGCTCCAAATGCTACTTCTGCAGTTCTCCCTCTCAGTGAAGTGAGGGCCAAAGCAGTGGGCCCTGGTTTAGGTTGCCAGCTGACATTGTTGGGGTCACAGCATTAAATCACCTCAGCTGACTCACCCAGAGCATTGCACATCAGTAGCCCCAACACAACAGTCTGCCAACTGCACAACAAAGCCAATTAAGACTTTTATCCCCAAAGCGGCCCAATTAACTCTTAAATGCACATGCTCCCACCTCACTTTAGCCCCTACTATTAAGAAAAGTGGGGTTTTCTCAGTGAAGTAAATTCCTAGAGGTGGTTCATTCCCACTTGTACTGGCAAAATCGAAGGCTGCTGCAGGGCAGGAGCAGCAGGAGCTGAACTCAGCACTGCTGCTAAAAACAACTTGTAGAACTGTAACTGGATGCAGCATTGAACATCCCCTGGAAATCAGGGTTACCAAGCACAAACCCTGCACTAAGCCTGCTTTGCAAGCATAACAAGGAGCACCACACTTACAAGGCAAACTACAGATAAACACGAAGATTGCAGGGTAGAGTAAGCACAGAAAGGTCTAATGACTAAAGAATACAACAACCCTGAGAGAACTTTAGTTAAACAAGCTCATTTTTGGATGCTAGTTAATTAGCCTCAAATCCTTCCAGCTGGGCTAACAGATGAGTGCTGACAGGAGCACTGAAATGCGCCCTCTGTCAGTTCCACTGCACGCTCCCGTTCTCTCTTATCTGTGTCCATTGTGCAAGGCTTTGTCCAGCGAGCCTCCGAGCAGTACAGCGAGGTCAGGCGAAGGGGCAGCAAGGCAGGCGACAGCATGGCACATTGCTGTAGGATTCACGCTGTTCTTTCACCTTCATCTTTTCGGGTTCTCCATTGTAAGCTGAAATGCACAAAACCATGGGAAAAAAAACCACAAAGCTTTATTTAGAATAATGATTTTTCCACTGTGTCGCAACTTCTGTTGTCAGTGATGAAAAAAGCACATGATAGGAATTACAGAGTCAAAGGAAGGTTCGATGTAGCTGCTGCTGCTACTGCTAGCTTCAAAGGGAGAAAACATCAGTGCAGTACTTCTGTCCTGAGCCTAAAATATTGGGACTGTATTTGTGTGATTTTCTGAAGAGAGACATTACTGGGGTTTCTAACCATTGTAATCCAGAGGAACTGAGCATTTTGAAGCATGCTGAAGAGCACCTAATCCCACGTAAGACATGATTTTATGGTGAGAAACTATTCAATGCAGTGCTGAACTACTTGGTGTGGTTTCCCCTTTGAGAAAGCTGCTGAAACAAAGCCACGTTAAGTTTAATTCCAGACTTACCTTCAAGGTACCCCTACCCAACCCTCTATGTGTGGGGGACATCCAGAGCTGGGCTCAGCTCCCAGTGCTGTGGGTGACCACCTGCACCTCCCCTTTCCTCCTGAATTCAGGGTGCTCCATCTCAATGGCCAAGGCTGAGGAGATGGGGACGCGTTAGGGCCCTATCTCGACACACAAACATCACCACATACCATAACTTACCTACTGCATTTCTGCAGGAAGCTGCCCAAAGCCCAGCAAAGCATAAAAGCTTCAGATCAGCTTCTCGCTCCTCTTTTCCCTTCCTTCAGCTCCTAACACCAACCCTTCTGACCGCAGGGGATGCGCTTCCTGTGTGACACCATCACGGAGTGCTGGGACCACGACCCCGAGGCTCGCCTCACCGCACACTGCGTGGCCGAGCGCTTCAACCTGATGGCGCAGATGGATTGCGACGACATCCTCAACAACAACACGGACAACGAGGTCGGCAAAACAGCCTCTGCGGGAGGGGAGCAGCAGGGCAATGATGGGAGCAGGAGCATGCCGTGATGCAGCAGCAGGGAGCCTCAGCATGAGAGTCCCAGGAAAGGAACTACAATATAGTGCATAACTTATTTATTACATCTGTTTCCTCCCAGTGATGGGCTGAACTGTGGAATCAATACTTTTTTTTTTTTTTTTTTAAAGTGCAACACTATATATGAACTGATTTTGTACTTACTTTAAGTGTATAATGGTGCAAAGCATTTCTTCTATTATTTTTTAAAACAATAACATTTAATCTTTTATTAATAAGTACGTGAATTCCATGCCTATCTTTAGAAGTCCTTCCAGGCTGTCATCAGGAGTTTCTCTTCTAACTGCTCACTCTGCACAGCTCACACACTTTCTGAATGGCGCACACACACACACACACACCCCAAAAAGAAACCCCAAAAAAGATGAGATAGCCTGAGATGTTACAGGTTGCAGTGGAACAAAGAGCATGGAAGTTACTCAGGTGAAATTCTTTCAATAGTAAAAAAACAAACAAACAAACAAACAAACAAACCCCACACAAATAAAACCAAGTGACCAATACAGGCACTGCTGATCCTGAGACCTCCTGCTGCTCTAAGAGATCTCAGTGTTGGCAAACTCCCTACCAGCACACCTCCCACACCCCTGCCACCAGTCCGGTCCCCAGCCACCCCCAACCAGATCTTACCACACTAACACTGCCAACACAAACACGGTTGCCAATTCTTCCTGCGGTTACTTCCCCTCCTCCACAGCATTACTCAACTTGAAGAAACACGATCAGACAGAGCAAGGACCTTTACTCCCCATAACTCCCAGACCGAGCCAGGCAGCCTCTGCAGTAGAAAGGCAATTAACTGAATGAGAAAGGTCACACCACATCGAACCACATTGTTGTGCAAATCTTAATCCTTCCACTCTTGTAAGCAAAAGGTAATAAAACCTCTCGCTGCTACCAAGAAGTCCTGCAAGCCCACACCTGATGTGCACCTACACAGAGGTTCTTTCAGGATAGTGTGAAAAAGGAATGCTTTGCTTGCCAGCACAGCACGCCTGGCTGCTCCTTCCTGTCACCTTACAGTGCTCAAGTGAGCCCCTTCCCTCAAAGCACACCTCCAGTTTGCCATCACAATACTCTTTTCCACACACACTAAACGTCAGTCTCATTTAACACATTAATGACTGTTCTCTGTAAGCCCAGAAGGAACAGGAGGCACTAGGCAGCTTTCATCACACCAAACTCCCTCTAAGTTGTCAAACCCTTCTTTCATTTAGCATTCAGTGCAAAGTTTCCTCACTATACTTTCATCAAGTTGTTTGATCATAGCAACGATGTATATATTTACTACTTCTTCTCAATTCAGTTTGAGAGGTGTATAAGTCTGTTTGGCCTTCCAGAGGTGATAGGCACACAGAGGGGAATCAACCTGTGCAAACTGGAAGTTGAAGGCTGCTCATGTGCTTCTGAAGGCTGAAAGGGAAATCCTCCTAGAGAAGCAGGCCTTCCTCTAGACTTGACAGTTTCCACTGCAGATATTCTTCTCAAAAGAATGCTTTCAGGCAGAGAGAGGGGAACAGACTGAGAAGCTTTTCTGAAAATGAACTCCAGACTCCAATTTATGTATTCATCTTTTCTCCATGCAAACCAACTCATCAGTCACACATTCAGGATCATACTGTTGAATGCACACATTAAATAGAAGCGACACATCATGCTCTGTTTTCCATGAGCAGCAGGGAACCAAGTACCCCCCAAAGAGGGCTCTAACATCTGCTTACGTCTTAGAGAGCCCTAAAATTACCAAGGATGAGCAAGAACTTTGCTCAACTTCACTGGAGCTGAATCAAGCCATAAAGAAAGGAACACAAGGCTAAATCCTATGTTTTGCCATGCTCCTCATTTAACTCACTGTGGTTCTATAAAGTATCTACACAGGAAGCAGCAGTGATCTCTTTTCCCTCCACTCCAGAAGGTACAAGATGGAAACAACAGCAGTTATGCAAGAGAATCAAATCTGGTCAGTGTTAAAAATACACATTAGTCTGCTGAGTACTTGCAGCTCTTAGGAAGAAAAAAAAAGAAAAAAAACACACAAATGTCAAAATTTGAGTTGGATATTCAGTGGCTAGAATTAAGCTATTTTTCAATTCCATCCTTTGTTTCCAGAATAAACTAGAAAATTGCATCACTATTAAATCCACATCACAAAGTCACTCCAGTTCTTGTGATCATCTGAGCAAAGGAAGACTTTATTTTCCTAGCAGCATCCCCACGTTAAAAAGAATCGTCTCGTATTTTTAAGACTACTTCAGGGTTGGTCTATTTTTACATGACAAAATTAGTAACAGCTTTCTCAGCATGAAACCGCAGGCACACCAGATGAGGGTGGAAGAGAAATAACTTGGCTGATGTTATACAAAGAACACAAATTGGTTTAGGGTGAACACGGGAGCTTTTCAGCCATCACTTTGACAAACTCCCAAGTCAAAGTTTCAAGCAGAGCTCAGCAGCTGAGTCATAGGTTTGTATTCTAATAGAGACAAGTTTATCAGCTGAGCGTAATCCAAGGAAGTAAGTCTAGTTAATGCAGCAGTGATCACAGCAGGAACCAGCTGGACCTGGCACCACTCTTGCAGTTTATTTAAGGGGTATCTGCTATATGACAGAGAACTCAACCAGGAAACATGGAGTGTTGTCTATTTATTTTCTTTTCCTCTACCAGCCCCAGCTTGGGGCAGGTACCAAAGAACTCCAGAGCTGAGGAAGCTAACACATCACCACCGTGATTCCTACCACAAATGCTCCAACTGCTTGAGGAGCACAGCCCAGATGGGCTGCAGACCCAGAGACAAGAAAAAGCTACACCCACTGCTTTCATACATATTTTTATTCCTGGTTGAACATGAAAATGCCCAGTAGGTATCCAAAAATGAAGACAGGGTAATTGTATAGAATATCACAAACAAGACAGCAGGGTCTGAAACACATTCTTCTGCTGGAGAATACAGTTACTACTGAAGTGCACAGTGCCAAAATATCCTGTTATAACAGCCAGAGAAAGCCCAGACAGACAGATCTCCAGTATAAAAGACAACAATCTACTCTTCCTGGCCACCTGACCTCTAGGTAAAGCAAACAGAACAAACAAATCATTTTGTAGTTTTATTATCCCCACCCCCAATTCTCACAAAGGGACCATGACTCGCATTGAGATCTCAGTGCATTTCACAGCAAAAAAAAAGAAAAAAGAAAAAAGAACAAGAACAAGAAAAATCAAGACAGTTGTGCATAAATCCAACTTTTTTTGCACAATTTGCAGTCTGTGTTGAAAGTTGACATGATGCTTTAAACCTTCTGATGCACTCTTACATTTGTATGTTCTCCACAGAAAACATCTTACCAGATCACAAAGCTGTGAGTTCCCATGAGGATGGATCAGGTGCAGCCATTGCCATGGCTGGGAGGTGGCAGATAATGTTATATACACTGACTGGAAGACTACATCAGAAGAAAAAACAGAGTAAGGCACCACTGTTGGAAAAAATTAAGGTAGCTTGTAGTTACAACAATAACGAAAGCCATAATAAGTACTAATCTTAATTGCCAGCAATTCTTTAACTTCAATAAAATAGGTATAAAAAACAAAGGATGTTTGTACCTGAATACAGTTTCCTGATACCAGATTGTGTTTCAAATCAATACCCAGTCTTCAGCATTATCAGTTGTTTTTTTTTTTAAATAATATTTAAGATGAAAAACCAAAACCTACAGTCCATGTATTCACAGGTCACATTTCACTGCTTTGTTCTGATTAACACCACAGGAGAAAAACCAAAACAATCCAAAGGACAGTTTGTAACACTGATACTTCACCTCTGCGATGATCAGATGGGTAGAGAAGTTTAAATACAAAATTGTGTATTTTCTGTTCTGTTTGAAAGCCTCAGTCCTTGGAAGGGAAGGTGGAAGAGAAAAGGCCAAACCTCATTACATTACAACAGGAGGAAAAAAAAGGTTACTCAAAGATTTAATAAAATTAGGAGTTGAAAAGTGTTCAAATTACTTTTTCAATTCAAGTCAAATATTTCAAGTATATTAAAATGTTTCAGAGGAAAAATTTCTCCATGGTTACGATTCTAATTGCTTTTATAAATCCATAAAAAAGAAAGGTAGTCTCTACGTATATTCCATATTCCTCCGGTGCATGCACGTTTTCTCTCTGAAGAAAGAAGTTCCCACGATCCAGTTGATTCTTAACACTGATTTCAGGCACATCTTCCAAGCACCTCTCCAGTTTGTTTTTGCCAACGAAGGTCTAACGTTGGGCATAAAAGCAGCAATTTTTGGTTGCTGTTTTCTACATGGGTACCGAGCATACTTCAGTCATTAAATAGTTTGATGTAGAAAGAAGTTCCCATGTCACTCTGAACACCAAACAGTTTCTCTTTCTCTTAGGCAGCTTTTGCAATCAGACAGACCTACTTAGAAGACTCTTACACAAGTCAGATAAAATCTTCAGGATCATACAAAAAAAAAACCAAGTTGGTTGAATGTGTACCTGGCAAGTTTGTCTCTACGACCTTGTTCTGAATAGCTTTAAAGTGCCCTAGTTTATTTCCTTATGCTCATTCAAGCTTTCGCTATTATATAAAAAGGGGACACTCAGTGTGATTACTGCATTTTGAGAGACAGAAAAAGAATATCAGAAACGGGAAACTCATCTTTAAGCAGCTTTTCTAGTTAGCGTCCGTTTGCTGAGTTTGCACGGCAGAGACTGCTCTCCAAAGGGGTTTATGATAAACCCAGCCATCTCCCTGCAATTTAAAGAGAAAATACAGTTATAACAGACACTGCCTCAGCTGAAGTCTCTTTGCACAACTACTATACCAATAGCTGTGAAAAACCAAAGGGACGTTGCTTATACTTTTAAGTCACACAGATTAAGACAGAGATCAACACTGCAGGCCACTGAGCCTACCTGAGAGCATGCATGATTCCAGCTGAGCCACAGCTGAGCTCTGGGAACTGACTGTACTTGCAATTAACCCGCACAGAAAAATCACTCTTCTCAACTCCATGATCCAGATTTCATTAAAAGGCCAAACCAAGACACCAGCAAAGGGACAACCAACCAACCATTACCAGCTCTAACACAGTCTGACCATGTTCCTGGAAATTACATAGTTCTGCTTTTCATTTAAAAATTTTATGGGTACAATACCATCTGCATCACAAGGAATGTCTACTTCAAAGCTACCATATCAGTAGCCACTTGTTTTCCTGCACAGCCTGCAGTTCTAATACCATTACTGCAATATTTGTTCAATGGCTCAACCAATAAGCTCAATCCAAAACTTAATATGCCAGAAAATAAGTTCTAAGTTGAAAGTGAATGCTTCTAAACATTTAAGTATAGAGTAACTGAAGAAAAAATAGAAATCACAGTGTTTGGGAAACAAAGGATAAATCACACTTGGGAGCTCACGTGTTACCTCAGCAGTATGCATCCCATGAAACTAAATGATAAGATGCAAGTCCAGATGCTCTGCTCTGACAGAACACACCCACACACGCACCTGCTTCCACTGTAGCTCTGCCTTTGCCAGCTAAGTACTCTGGGACTTACTTCTTTAATGAAGTATTTAGTACACCAAGGAGTTTCTGTTTCAGCACGAAGCCTTTCTTCACTCCTCTGTCGTTCCTCAAGGGCCCGCTTGTGCTCTGTAGCTTTATCGATGTCTCCATCCCGCAGAGACTCCGTTACATGTTGCCACAGCCTCCTACAAAGCAAGTTGTTAACTTCAGTTTTCCAAAGTTTCCTTAGCTCACCACATTAAACTACAAGGCAGAATCACTGCGTGCAGTTGTTCCAAAATAACTGCTCTATGCACAGCAAACAACAAAAGACAAAGCATGATGATGTGACACAGGTGGAGAGGCTTGTGACTGAGCCTCACACCTATAGGAGCAGATAAGAAAAGGCTCTGAGGCTTCAATTGCACCTATCTAATGCCAGCCCGCACACCCTTTGGAAGTTGCTATGGGAGCAAATTCAACAGACAGCTTCTCATAAGGACCTTCCCCAGCAGGCACTGCTCAGCTGTGTGGTTTTTCCAAGGCATTCTCACCAGACTACTCAGGACAAAAAAGGGTCAGACAAAAATAAATGTATGTATTTTACCTAGATTCAAATGGTCCTTGCTTCTCAATGGGCCGGACTCGTTTTCGTGTCACCGACAACTTTGTCAAGTCCACATATTTTGTCTCCCCGTTGCTGTAGGTGAATTCAAGCACGCTGTTCCACTCCCCTTGCACTCTGCACACCACTGTGTTGGTTGTGTTCTGCTTCACTTCACCCGTGACTCTAGGAAATTGTGTTATTTTTAAAAGACCATGGTCAGAGACACCTTAGGACAATTCACTGCATTAATCAACCTCATTCCAAAAGAGTTGGTAAGCTTGTCACACTGCCCTGACAAGCGTTAGTTACTTGAAGGCATGGAGACTGCATTGGCATGGAGAAGCTCAGAGCACAAAGTGACTTTTCTTTATTGCTCCAGTTCCTTTTGTGTTACCCAGAAAAGCATTTTGATTTTGGCTTCAGCATAGAATTGTTTTGAGTCTTTTAACCAAAACAAACAAACAAGGCATGTTATAAGTAACAAGCACTATAGAAAAATATCCATCCCATCAGATATGTAGCTCAGACTGAAAGACAGAAGTGAAGCCGTTTACCAGGAATGTATCCCACTAACTGCCCAGCTCAAGCAGAGCTTGAAGAAAAGGAAACAAAAGAGTTTGCAAATTACACAGGTAATGCTCGAGACATGACCTCACTTGCAAGGTGCTGCAGGCTACACAAAGGACACCATTTCTACCTTCAGTTGAGCTCTCATTACGTGCATATAGACAATATACAGCACACCACTTCCCAGCTTCCAGTCCCCTCAGCACAGGGATACTGGGTGCTGGATGTGCTGAGAACTCATGGGGCATGCTGTGGGCATGGCAGGATGGAGTCAACTGGCCCATGGCAGGAGGCCATTTATGATGAAACATCTGAATTTTGGTCATCTTTTTCCAGTAAGATTAAATTGGTTTGCAGATGTTTGAGAGAAAAACCCCTAAAATTACATGCTGATCAAGCACACAGTTTCCTATTACCAAAATTTAAGATTTGCTTAGGAAAACAAGCTAGAGTGGGAACAACATGAGCAGTAAGAGCACATGTATGCCTCTTGAAGTTAACAAGTGGGTAGGAGTTTCTGAAAATAACTAAAAGAGCAGGCCACAGACAAGCAGCCTTCCTCTTCTACTGCTTTCTCTTCTTGTGACTCTCACACCTCACTGAAAGTATTGCACAGGTGAAGCACCCATCCTCCCCCAGACTGAATCCACACAGTGCCAGAAAGCAGCCAGGTCACACTGCAGTCACATCTCCAGAAGGCTGTGCTCTTTAATATTCTTAAGTGGTGACAGCAGAGCACCTGACAACCCAGCATTTTAATATCAATCATAAAATTACAGTCTCTACTTAGCACAAAGTAAACAAGGTTTTATCACTCGTGCAGCATTACAAGGCACTGCACTGAGCTGCTAAATTAAACTCTTGTTGTGACCCATATTTCCTCCCACCGTATTACTCAGTGACACCACCATTCCCACACTGCAGAACACAATATCTGCCTGAACCAATACCAGTGACAAAGCCTGGGAGCATTTGTCTGCAGGCTTGGCATGACTGGCTATGTATATGCCTGGCTATCTGAGATTACTATCATCATCTGTTTGATCAAGCTAAAGGGGCACAGGGCCAAGCAGCCAATACCCAGCTGAGGGCTGGCAATGAGGGTCAACACAGAAATCTATAATGTTGCCATAGCAACTTACTTGCACTCTGTGTAACCATGACAACACTGCTGCTTCCCCATCAAGCGATTCTTTTGGCAACGGTCAATCATTACTGCATCAGATTTCCAATAGTTTCCAGTACATTGAGTGAATCTGTCTAAAAAAAGCCTCTATATACACTAATTTCATGGAGACAAGTAGAACATTTTCCAAAATTTAATCATTAACTTAAAAATGCATCCTACAGCTAAATTTTTACTGGAGTGACTGGAAGGTGGAAGCTGTGTTGTAAGCAATGGAAATAAGGATCCCAAATGACATAGCTTCAGCTGTGTTTCACTTGTAGCATTTTTTACACACGAGCTTCAGTTCTCCAGATGTCACTGAGATGGTTAGCTTTGGCTGCAGGGTAAATTCAAAACACGTCTGGGAACATAAGGGACAAGGCACTTCAATATGAAGGTCTGGGTGCTTTTTCTTTTCTTTCAACATATAAGTAGATCCTTGCCCTAATGTTCCAGAAAAAGTATTTTTCTCCCCAATTATTTCTTTTTTGCAATCTGAAGAGTCCAAACCACATTTCAGAAGTCCTGATGAGCCAGGCAGTTACATACTTCATTACTGCCTCTTGGACATTAAATCTAAGGAAAGATTTAAACAAGTGCTGTCCAGTACATGGCTGAGAGCAAAATGCTCCACAACCACATATTCTAGTCTCACATATGAGACTAGTGCCTCACTTTTCTTTTCCTTAACTCACTGTCACCATAATAGCACAAGGCTAATCTTGCAGCATGCAGTCTTACTATAAGGAATCTCTAAAAACACCACTGTTAATCAGTTTTAAAAGGCTTTGCACCAAGTGCACAGATGTTTACAGGGATTTCCTGGAAGAAACCCCAAGCAAACTTCCCCTTAGTCCTCTTTTATCTGTTAGTCTCTGAATAAGGACGTATACGAGGAATCACCATTACAAGATCAAACATTCTGGTTGTTAAGGAAAGAAATGAAACAGAAGTTGACAGGTATTTCTACCTAGAGATCTTCTTCAAGTTGCTTAAGCTTGATAGGATTTGTTTCTCGCACTGTTTTTACCTTTTGATTAAATGCAAGCTGGAGACTCCTTCATATAACACTGCTGAGGTACTCAAAGAGAAAAAATTCAAGGCCACACAACTAACTACAAAGCATGCTGTAAAACATGCTAACAAGCTCATTTCAGTAGGAAGAACTCTGTAGCAGTCAGGAAAAGAAGCCAGGAGCTCTGCTTTCCCAAGAGTTTGAACTGAGAGTCAGAGAAACTAGGGATTTCTTTACTGCCTTTAAATGTAACCTCACTGTTCCTTAAGGATCACAAGATGTTGTTTCAGAGCAAAGTAACATCTCAAGTATTCACCGATAGTGAGAACAGAGTCATGCTCAGACTACTGGAACACTTATTCAGCACACAGGAAAAAAAAAAGCAGTTACACAGCTGCTGGAGCTCCAGAGCACAGACAAATGTGGAAAAACAGAGAAAGTGTCCTCACCGATGCAATTTCCCACCATAGAAGGGTTTGGTGTGGAAGTTAATACTTGCAGAATATCCTGTCTTTGCACAGTTTATGTTGACTTTTCCTCCCAGTTCTACCCAGGGAACAGTCAAAATTGATCGAGCATACGCACAGGGCAGAGAGAACGTGTATTCTTCCTCGTGTTCCAAGAGGCTTAGGAGACCTGGGAAAAGAAACATCCTTAAGTGAGCACTGTTTTAGAAATGACCAAACAAGTTATTGAAACCACAGACAGTACTACATCTGACTACCTTTCCTCATCATTCCTTCAGATGAAAGAAAAACAAAAGTGACATTTATTACAGATTCCAGATACTCAAGGTTAAGGCTCTCAGTATGAAGAAACTTACGTTTCTTTCTTGAAATGAGATTATCCTAATAATATCTATCCACAAAATACAATACTGAGCAGTGCAATATACTTCTCAGCCAAATGTAAAAAGGCTGTCACTGTCTTATGGAGAGCTCTGGAGCATGACAACACTTATGCAGCCAAAAGGAAAAAATGAGTGAATACCCTGAACTGCAGTTCTTGAGGAATGACACTACTCCTGTTCATTTCCTCTCCCTTTACTACACCCTACTCTACCTGAATGCAGGTTGCAGAGACTCATTCCTACTACACTTCTTTGTCAAGATAGACTTGACTCTTTCCTGACAACAGTTTTTGTTAAGAAACTCATGAAAACCAGATATTTTCTCTGGGTTTTAAGATGTGGTTGGTTTTTTTGTTTGTTTGTTTTTTGGGTTTTTTTGTTTGTTTGTTTTTTAAATAGGAATCAAAGACCCACATCACAGAAAGTCTACCTGTCAGCATTACAAGAGCACAGTATGGCAGTTGACTGCTGTCTGCATCAAGCCCTGCCTCTGTAGCATGCCAGCGCTGTGCTTCTGACATTCATTTTCAGAGTTCCTCCTGGTTTTCAGATTCATGATATGAGGAAAGCCCAAGAGGAGACATTCACAACTGAAATTACCTGGTACAGACGAAGCACTGAGATATGCATTCCATCCCCCTGCCATGCTCACTACTTCTCAGCTGACACTCAAATGTCTGAACCTACATGCCATCAGTTGCTGAGCAATATACACAAGAAACATAATGGGCAACGCTGTCTCAGCTCTCACAGTAAAATTACTGCTAAAGAGGAATTACCCACTTTGCCCCTAAAGGATCTAATTTCCATAGCTGAAGAGAATTAAAACAATATATTTGCAATATATGCAAATAGTGTTTATTTTTAACAAATATCTGGTACAAGTTATTCTGTGCAATGCTTTGGAAACATTCACAAACACCAGTTTGCACTTACTGCTCTTTGGTTCAGAAGTCAAAAATTCAATGCCAAAATACTCCTGATCTTTGGCAAAGTGTAAATTTATCTGTTTTTTCCCCCCAAGCCTGCTGTTTATAATGAGGACTTATAGTTATTGCCTGTGCTTTGTAAAACATAAAAAAAAAAAAAATCACCAGATGACTGTACATAAAGGTTCTCCAGATTTGAGATTAAAGGAAAACCTGATGAAAAAAAAAAAAAAAAAGCCTGAAAACCCATGGTAGCAAGTGTAGTATTGGCAAAAAGCTTTTTCTGAAACACCTTTGAAACAAAACCACCAAGTGGTATTCACCTGTATTTCTGACAGAGACACACAGCATTGAATTTTCTCTCAAATTATTGTGTTCAGCAGCTTCATAAGACAAATAAAGGAAAAATATCACACTTACCTTCACCAACCATCGTCACCCCTATTGACATTCCCAAAAATTTACTCTTTGTCCAGACATGAGCATTGACACACATCTTTCTCTCCACACATTCAGCATAAAATCCTGACACAGGAGGGTGGTGGGACACTTGCTCGGCTACAAACTTTACTGTGTAGTAGTCCGACTCTGCTTGGCCTTCCAGATCTTTAGACAAAGTTATTTGCTCAGAGGTGGAGTGAGGAGAGATGTTACTGCCACTGTCAGTGGCTACTTCACTCTTGGGCATCCTCCAGGAGCAGTGAAATGTTTCCCCAATGATGGGATTGTATGGTTTCTTTGCAATAGCCCCTTTGCGACCTTCATGAAAGGAAGTGAGATAATACTCCACAAAGCGGATCATCCTCTCCTCAGGGCTGCTGCCATTCGTGATCGCAATGAAGAGATCAGGATGGGACATGAAGTCCGCATACATCTCCAACAGCGATCGCTTCTCTAAAATAAAAGTGGGAAGAACCACCTGAAATAAAGCAAAAGGCTGTAGTAAGTGAAATGAAAAGGCAGGCAATTTCATAAGGGAAGTTCTCAGGTAGAGGATTCTGTCTTGCTTTGGACATCGCGCTTCCAGACTGAACCTCACTACCCCTCTTCGAAGATATGAAGAAAGTGGAGTGATCATGGATCCTAGAAAAGTGCTTCAAAGAGAAAAGAATCCGACAGGTAAGGGACTGAGTACCCCCAGTAACAATAAATAAATCAGCTCTGAAGAAAGGGATGTGTTCCACATACCTGTAGAGTAGAAAACAGGCAGGACAGAACTCAAACTATAGCAAGGAAGGTTCACAGCAGAGGTTAGAAAAGGTTTTGTCTAATAGAGTGAAAAAGCACACAAGCTGTGCCAACGTGCTTGAAAGCCTGCTGTCTCTCACATCACAAAAATAGGACAAGCATTTATCAGAAATAATAAATTAAGCTAAGCCTCTACCTTTGAGCAGAAGACTTAACACCTCCCCATCTATATCCACTACTGTAATAAAAAAGTAGAAGGGATATCTTTTGCTGGGCCAAGAAAAAAAATATATTAGTATAAGAAGGATGTATTATCAGTCTTTTCCTTCCCTGCAGTGAGAATTAACCTCACGTAACTAGCTTTGTTGTAATAAGCAAGACAAGACTGTCTCAAGCAGGAGATCAAACAGTTCATTCAAGTCTGTTGCATTCAAAGAGGTGTCTTCACACTTCAGTTACTTACTCTTGTTAAGTCCATGCCAAGTTTCAGCTGAGACAAGAGATGCAAGATAACACTGCGCTGCTCCTCCACTCCTCCTAGATCATCTTCTTTATCATCACAGAGGTCCTCCAGCTCCTCATCTGGATTTATTTCTTCAGGTTCCTGGAATAAGAGCCATAAATATCAGGTCAAAGATGTGCCTGATCCATACAGTATCCAAAAAGGACTTCCTCTTGTACTGTAACTCTCCATGTATGATACAAGAGATTATATAAATCCAGATATCTGCGGAACATCCTGGGACAAACAGCTGAGCAGAGGGGTGATGCCCTGAGTGCCAGGAGATAGCAGTAATATGTAACTGCCCTAAGGTCTTCTCCCTAGATCAGCAGCCATCAGCTCAAGGCAAATTCCTCATCACCCAACCACCACAGAAAGCACAAGGGTCCACATCCTCATGCAGAGCCCATAGCCTGACGAACAGTGCAGTATCACACAGAACCATACAATCATACGATGGCTTGGGTTGGAAGAAACCTCAAGGATCATCAAGCTCCAACCCCCCCCGTTGTATGAGCGAGTCCATTCCAAGGGCGCTGTGTTGTTCTACTGCCAAAAAAATAAGGTAACTGAAAACATCCATGGAAAGTGATAATACTGGTCATACCACAACTACAGACAGTGACATACATTAATAATTAAGGGAGTTGGAGCTTAAGTGCTTAGTAGGAGGAAGGAACCAAAGGGATACATTTGAAAACTCCTGTTTACTTGCTGCTCAGTTTTGCTTGTCATTTCTTCTTCCCGTTTTAACTTAATGACAATTAGACCTATTTAAAAACTAACAAAATATAAAAACCTAAAGATGTTTCAGTTGCCATTTTGCAGTAAGACAGCAAAGTGAAACAGATGCTGCTGTAGAGACATACAGCCACACATGACCGTTTCACAATAGCAGCCTCACATACAGAACTGTGTGAAATCAAGTGGTATAGAAAGAATGTAATTACAGTTTTCTACCTCAGCTAGAAAAACATCTTTTTAAATAATCCTGTTCTTTTACTTGAATATTTTGCACTTCATATTCTTTTTGACAGTTATAATGACACAGACTGTAGTTGTATTTCAGAAATATAAGCCATCTGAAGCCAACTGATGAGAGTTGCTCACATTAAGAAAAACACATGCAGCAAAAGCTGGAAAAGAAAGATGGGAAGATTTAATAGCTGAAGATTGGCATTTTTTTCCTCTCATCTACATAAGCAGCTCTTCTTGGGCCTATTTTGTGAGTGTCATGAATTCCAATTAGGTCTTCTACACTTAGACTCCAGTTGTTTTAGATCAACATGCAAAGGAACAGTGCCTCTTTCATCACCTGGCATTACTGTCCCAACTGGCTCCCTGCAACAGCTATTTAGAGAAAGCTGCAAAACTCATTGAAAAAGCATGCCATGAAACTTTAATTTACTGCAATTGCACTTGCTCCTCCTCCAACGCAGCTAATTGAAAAGTCTGAGAAGAACTGTATTTAAATCACTTTCTATAACATGATATCAGGTATTCCTCAGAAACTCCCCACGGAAAGAGGATTTTCACATTACCTTACCCTTGTTAGCTGGCAGGGCTCCGCAATGGACTGCTCCTCTCTGACAGATGCTGGCTTGTTTATCTCTGCTGGGAAATTCTGAGCTGCCCCATTTTTGAAGTGGTTTGACAGGGATATCTTTGGTTCCAACCAACTGATCGTCGTTCCTGAAGCAAAAGAGAGTTTGCGCTGAAACTTGCTCATCCTCCACGAGGGCAGCAGATAGCAGTTGTCCCCAGAACAGCTTTCTGAAGGAGAAGCTGAAAGCAGCAAGATCCTCCTGCAGCCAATCCCTTCAGCAGCCACCGAACAAAGGTGGTGCAATGAGACACCACCTTCGGCGATCATTAGCACAAACCCTGCGATTGGCGAGCTGTAATGTGTGCAACTTGCACTGGAGCAACCTGCCGGTGTCAGGCAAGGTGTAATCAGACACTCCAGGAAGAACCCAATCGACAGGAACGTAACCCTTGCAGGTTTCTTTAACTCATACAAAAAAAGCACACCACTTATCACCTTCTCAAGCCCAGCTCCGCTCTAGACTAAAAAAAAGCCAAAGAAGATAAAGTTTTGCTGCCAATGTTTTCCTCTGGAGAGGGTACTCATCTTTTCTTGGCTGCAAAGGAGGCAGGCACATGCTGCTGAATAAATAATAGTTGCTCAAAAAAGCTGCAGGGCTTGGAAAGCTGTTTACCCACTCAATGACTTCGATATCTCCAGTTACTCCCAGCTAATTTATCAGGACAGTTCAAGTTCCTCATTAATAATGCAAATGTTCCATTCTTTTTCATAGGCTAATAAATGAACAGGTGACTCCTGAAGTTTTTTACTGAATCAAAACACAAACTGTGACAAGGCTGCTAGCACAGAAATGATGTGCAAGTCCCAATTTGTACAACTGATAAAGCATCCTACTGCACTTCAGAACCCACATCAGAAAGGATGTGTTCTATGCCACCCAAAATACTCCCCTTGCAGAGCTCTGTTACCTGCAACTAGGTCACAGCCTCAGCCACAACAGAGGAAATTTAAATAAGAACATTTCCACCAGGAAAAGTACTGGGGCAGGAAAAAAAATGTACAGCTTTTAAGAATGCAAGAATCTCTAAGCGTGCATTCTAGACTGCATGCAATGCACACTCACTGCCTATGCATTGGCTTGGATTTAACAGCTATCCCCTATTTTATACTATCAGTTACTAAAAGAATCTTAAAAGTTCAATTTCATTTCACTGCTAAATTCTAGGAGGTTTTTAAAAGTGGTCTGAGATACCAGGTATGCTATAATGATAGAGGGAACAGGGCATCACACCAGCACTTCTCTCCCATTGGAATATCACACTCAAATCTGTTCTCAGCTACTTCAGGTAACACAACCTATTCTCCTTACCTGTGATCTCCTCATCCCCTAAGAGAGCTTTTTTTTTTTTTTTTTTTTAAATCCAGTACATGATTTCATCACTTAACATTTCTGAAACTCAAGCCAATAGTTGAAACTTCCCTATTCATCTCCAAGTCTGATTTTCGGGACACCTCAATGCAGCTGGGGCACTATTTTCACTCCTCTGGGGTTTCTTGTTTGTATCTTAGTTTGTTCCTCCCTCCCTGACCCTCTTCTACAAATATAGCAAACTGACATTCTTTCCCACAAAGCTGAACTTCTAAAGTCAAAGTGGGGATACATGATCACCCCCTCAAATCATAGTGATTCAAAGGCAAAACAAACACAAAGCCACCTTTGTAACACATACACACACACACAAAAAAAAAACACATCAGAAAGAGAGCGATCTCCCATCTTTACACACTGATTATTACAAATTGGCTGGGAGCGGGGAAAGTTCTTTCAGTGTGAGTAACTTCGGAGTCAGACTAAGATTTGCAGAGATGACATCCAGTTCGTTGTTTCTATAGAGTCCTTTTTGAACTGAAATACAGCAAGAGTTAACCTGTCCTATTCACACTTTTCCTTCTAAAACCTGTCATCATTTAAAATAAACTACATCAATACAACAAACTTTCTTTGCGTGGAAAGCTAAACTAATTATAGCTTTGGAATAATATGCATTGCCAAAGCAAATACCAGAAAAATGATGTGCAAATGCAAATACCAGAAAAAAGGGATGTGAGAAAGATAGTGACAACTTACAAGTGTAGTTTACTGCATACTTAGTATAACACACCTGTTGCATAACAGAAGCATTTGAGTAAAGTCTGTTGCTTACAAAGTCACTAAGCAAATTCAGAGCTTCATTATTTTAATGCTTAGTTAGAAATTAAAGCTTTGCATATGTAAATGCTTACAGTAGGCATTAAGTGTGTAAATAAGTCAGAGAAGCACGACATTTGGCAGAGTTACAGCAGATAGCACATATCCTTTGTGCCTGTGACCCCACAGAAATTCCCCTCCATCATTACTGTTCCTGCATCCCAAAGGAGCCTTTCTACTGCAGAGCCTTATGGACTTTTTTCTGTCATGAGATCATCTGCATTAATCAGTTGTTTCATTCACGCAGCTATCACAGATTTCCCTAATAGAGAAATCTATAGACAAGAGGGAAAATATGCACAGGAGTTGTACTTAACATCAACAAATCTAGACAAGCTCACCAGTAACAAGGCAGACAGCAGTTGTCTCTGCCCACAGGCAACTAGATTTAGTGGGAGAAGCATTTTCAGAAGTGAAGAGAGAAAGGCTTCATACTTGTTATATGGTTCAGCTCTTTGTAAACATCTACACTCACCTGCTGGTAAGGATCCCTTTTGTTGTGAAGCGTGTTGTAACTGGAGAATATGGAAACAGTCATTTAAGCAGTTCATGGTTGCCATGGAAGTTGCTTTGAGCATTAATAGGTCTTGATCCAAGGACGTAAGGTGACCGGAGACAGGAAGGCATTCTATGCTCCTGATCAAGTCTCTCTGCTGGCCCTCAGCCTGCGACATCATCTACCAAACAAAGCAGGTGTGCATCAGAAGGTGACGGAAGCTGCTGCGTGATGTGCCACACATGCAGACACAGAGTCCCACATGACTTAATGATAATAAAACTAAAATGTCATAGGTGTGTGTACATTTAACCATACTTCTTTCCTTCATGCAGCCACTACACATCATTAAATTCTCACTGAAATACATAGCAACTTATTAACATCCATACCACTGCTATGCACAGCTTTGCTATCACACTGCTTACTTAGCACAGGGAATAAGAGCAGCAGCAGGATTTTCACCTTCACTGTCTGTCAAACTGTAGCTTTCCTTGTTATTTTTTCCCTTTGCTCTTCCCTGGTCTCCTTTCCTGCTTCCTCTGGAACAGGGCTGTACACCCCTACATTACAGAACCTGCAACAGCACATCTCATTTGCCTGCCAGAGGTAGAGCATGAACACACACCACCCAAACAGCATCAACAAAACAATATGAATTCCTCCTTGAGCTCACAGAAGTGTAACTCGAATCATGGGGATGCAAGGAGACTCATATATATTAGTCACTTTTCTGGGAAGACACAACAGACAGTATTAATGCAACTGGGTGCTGCTATTCTGCCATCATTATGCATTCAGGCAGTAAATTAAATATAAAAATAGACTGATTAAGCAGAGTAGAAAAAGGATTTATTAAAAGAATCCAGGATGCATTCATGTGCTTTACTGCTGCGGTACTATTGAGGCTTTTAATTTAGCAATTCTGGCAATTATCCTAGTATTTTTTTCCTATATCCTTGCCTCAAGTTTCTTCCAGGAACTGCTGTTAAGGTTTTACACAGTACTCAAGCAATAGGTATTCACCTGACTTCATGATATGTGGTAATTGGAACATTTTAGGGCTTGGCCACAACGTACATTGTGGTGTGAACATACAGAGGCCTGGGCTTTTCAGAGGTGCAGCTACCCACACACAGGCACCTGTCCCAGGTGTGGCACTGCAGGAAGCCAGCAAACACTCGGTGAATGCAGCGTCAGCACTGGCAGGGCTACGTAACCAGCAGAACAGTGTCTGCTTCCTGTCAAGAATATGATTTGAGTCTTCTTTACCCCCGCTCCCTCAATGCTTCATAAGCTTCTGCTGAGTTAAGAAAAAGATGGGCATTGGCTGGCAAACCACTGCAGCCCTACCGGTGACCTTTTCTCAGCACTTCATTCCAGGGCCAGGTCAGACAAGACAAGCCACACCATACTCAGCACTGGCATTTAAACAGCCACATCTGCCCTTTCTACAAGCGTACTTTGAACAGGCTTAAGTTCTTCTTGTTTGGATATTCAGCTTTGTAAAACAAAGAAACAGCACTGGCAGTAGGGGAGAGAAGCACTGTTACAGAAGACAAGAGGTCAGAAGTATGCAAGGTATAGCTCTCATTTTGCAACTGCATGCACCTACATTTACAGTAAGTCAGCACAAATATCCTCTCAGATCTCCTGTTTTGCAAGGCACCCTAGTCAGCAGCATATGGTGAAGTGCTATTTGGTGAAGAACAAGGAGAAGGGAAAGGGACCGACAGAATAGCTGCACTGCAAGCCATTGGGAAGTTCACAGAAAAAATCACCATGCAGCAGATAACTTGAAAGAAATGGGCTCTTCCATCCATTTGAGAAGCTATGGGAAGCATTGGAAGTATATTCACCTCAAATGTAGCAAGAATGCTCAAATGTAACTTGCCTTTTTTTATTTCAAGCATTTTAACTGTATCTAAAAAACCCCAGGCGTGTATCCAACAAGCATTTTGACTTCAAAAAGATAAGCAAACTGACATCCAGAGCATTCTTCATTTATACAGATCAAAAAACCAACTAAGTAATAATCAAAAGAAAAAACAAATCATTTCCTGCTCTCCTGGCAACGCTAAGAGAAGTCATTCAACTTGGAGAAAACACTGATTTGAACAGAAGTTCACATATTCTGAGGTTTGAACACAGCCCCACTGTGCAGCCTGGTGAACGATTATGCCTCGGGATTTGATATAATCAAGAACACTAATGATGGAAGCATACCTACCAGGGCAAAGCATTTTGCACCCCACATTACAAACTCCCACTGATGAATTTACCAGCATCCAGACAGACATTTTGGGGTTAATGACACAATACTCTCTTGTCCCAGTTTCTCTAAGTGCAATTTTTAACAATTCATGCTTGCTAGACCCTTATTCATTAAATTAAAAAGCCCTCCATTAGAAACCTTTTCCCAGTAAGTGCTATCCCAATTAGTGCTATGCTAATTACACTGCTAATGCTAAAATACTCACTAATACCAGAAGTGCTACGAAATAACAAAGGTCATACAAGGTAAAAGAACAACTCAGTGGATTGGTCTACAACTTGACACTGGAAAAAGCATGATGTACAACACGTCAGTAACATATCACATGATGGCAAACCTTTAGCACCAGATTTGCAAAGATCATAGTCACAGAATACATGTCATATGATTCTACAACAAGTCAGGTTAAATTACTTAATCTAACATAGCTAAGCAGTAATAGTTTGGGAGATGTGACTGACAACACATGCATTTAATTAAAAACAGATTTCTCCACAGTGCTAAATATAAGACAATGGTTCTTTCAAGAGGTTGTTAGGTAATTCAAGGTTTACAGACCTCTCGGACATCTACAAGGTGATCTGGCTGCAGAATAGGACCTCTTTTTCCAGCAGGCAATCTGTGATGCCCAACGTTGAAAAAGGAAACTGCATTTTGGCTGGGTCTTCTTTGCAGCCCTGGAGAGTTGATGCTTCCTTGGGATGCGAGAGAGAAGCTGCGTGATTTCAGAGGAGGGTTGTTCTGGTGAATAAATAAGAAGATTGAGAAATATTTACAATTAATTACAATAATTAACCAGCAAGCGTTCTAATTTAAACCATGTAGAAGAACATTTAATCCCGGATTCTTAGTGGAGCAGTAACAGATGACAAAGCCATAAACATATTGGCAGCAACTGCTAAAAGGAATATTTTGTACTGCTGACAACTGCCCTGCTTTACAGTCTAATTATAAGGAATCAGTGCAATGAGATGGATCAATACCTATCACTTCTGACTTGAAAATTAGTCCTTGATCTGCAACAGTTCTAGAAACTGACTGCCCGTGGATCCTGCATGGGTAGAACTCACATTTGAGAGAAAGGAATTTCAGTCTGAACTATTCATTGAAGTAAACATTAGCTCAGGATCAACCCGCTGCAGATCATTCAATTTTAAAAGCAAGGTTTCATTCAGATAGCACATAGCTTTTATAGTAATCAGGAGTTTCTACAAATTGTATTACATTCACAACCACCCCACAAAGTACAAAGGTAAGCAACACTTGAAGAATTAAGGGCTTATTTCTCAAACATGGAAAAAAGTAAAATAAAAAGTAAAGCTTCCAAATGAAGGACTTTCCATAAAAATTAAATACAGTTCAAAAACCATTCGAAAAGCTGAGCTTTTACTCTCATCATTAAGTTCTGCTTCCTGATCAAATATCAGCTCGCCAGCACCTGGTCAGGGAGGACCACTCAAATATCCCAAGGCAAAGCCACTTCATTTCATTCCTAAAGCATGCTTCCAGTACAAGTTAGCCATTGCTCAAAGGTATATTCCTTGCCAAGAGTCCCAAGCCCAACCACATGCTCTTTTGCTAGTATTTGTTTTAGATAACAGGATAGTTGCATTTCCACCTACTTCTTCCACCACCCTAAATTATTTTTGCCCAGGAAAACATGAATCATACAATACCTTCCCAATAGCTTCTGTGTGATGCTGTGTGCATATCTGCAGCCTGCTAACCCAGTGCTGTCGTTCTTTAGCATCAGTAGCTAACAAAAGCAAAGCAAAAGGATCATGTACATGAAGATATTTAAGTACAGGCAAAAAAAACCCCACGCAATTCTATAAAACAGGCAGAGGACTTTCCAGGTCAGCTAAGCAAGCTTTAGATCCAAAAATCCTGTTGATTAGCCATAACACTGTGTGCTTCACACAAAACACTCAAAACACTCATTGCAACAGCTTGCTGCACAAGCTCTTTTGCTTTTAGACATGCAGCCAAGCCCAGAATAGCAGCCACAGGTAGAAGTTGGAAGTGCCTCTAGTGGAAAAGTCCCCTGCCCAAGAGAAGTAGTCCTACCTCTTAGCTTATACTGCTCCCCACTGGCAGCATTGACTGTAAAGGTGTGCGAGTCTTCATCACTGGGTGAAATTACAGCTCCTGCTAGCTGCAACGTGCCCCTGGGCTTCAGGGATCTAGACTGCTCATTCACAAAGTACTCCAGCAGGCCAGCATCATTGTTTAGAACAAAAAACCTGCAACGGTGACAAAGTAAACACAGAAAATAAGCCTGGGCTGTTATTTTTAAGGATGGGCAAAGGGGAAAGAAGCTAAGAAGTCAAAACTTTCATTACAAGTCAGTAGGGATGGGACTGGGATTTAAAGATTTGTGTCAATTCAGCCTCAGCCATGTGAAATATATTCCCAACAAGGCTGGCCACAATTCTTAGCAATTTTTTTTCCTCAAAGATCAGGAATGTTATAGAGTAAGAGAATAAGAATGCTATTACAAGATTTTAAGTTTTGGGAACTCTGAGGCCTAGCTCACCCTTAAACTATGTAAATTAAGGATAGAACAGTCACAGAACAGTGAAGTAACAATAAGCATATTGACACAAATCACTGCAAGGCAGAGGGAACAAGAATCTGGCCAAGGAGATACACAAAGGACTTATTTCTGATATTTATGTGGTTGAGCTGTGCTGCTCTAGGAAACAGGGTATAACAGGGTTCACCTGTTATAGAAGACCAAGTTAATCCATGGGAAACAAACAGCCCAGGGAACTAAAGGGAAAAGCTTGCTTAAGTTTGGATTTTCAGCCTTCTTATTTATCTAATGTGGTATTACCTGGCAGCAGGGCTGAATCCTCAAAAGAAAAAACAAAGGGAACAGTACAAGTTTTCAGAAAGGGGCAAGGAGAATAGTATCAATGCTGTGCATCTTCTTTATGCTGTGCGTAAGACAGGTCTGCCACGTTTGCCAAATAGAAAATGGGCAATTCCAGTGTTATTCAAGAAGATTGGAACATGCTCATTTGGATGTTGCCAGAAATGACCATTACTAAAAAACATCAGAAAAAAAAGCTTACCGATATTGCCAACCAGTGACGAGATTGGTGTACTTCATTAAGTAGCCACAAATATTTTCCATGTGATCACTACCACAGAAAGAAAAATAAAAGCAATCAAATAACAGCAGCATCAAATAAAGACCAGATCTTCACAACTTTTGATCATTATCTGTTCTTTGAAAATGAATTCTTAATTTTAAAACAGCACCATCATTCTTAATAAAAATATCAATAGTTTGCAAATTCTTCAGATTCATCTCTGACATTATTTCGTAAGACAGTTTAATTGGACTCAACGAACTCTAAATAATCTCAAGGCATAATTAGTTTCACCAACACCCGAGATTCATCCAGCAGCCACTCTGGATTAGTTGCAGGTGACAGAGACATAGCACACATATCTCTTCTGTTTCACACTCATGTAAGCAAGCTTTGTAAACAAAACTAACTTTCAGTAAGTTCAGAGAAACTCAAGCACAGCCATCTACCAGAACTGGTCCCCAGGCACTCCTATACCACCAAAACCACTGTACTCACCCTTAATTTCCAGAATCCTTCCTGACTACACTAACAAATACAGATGCTGTACAGAAGACTACATGCAGGTTCTTGTCACATCAAGCTATTCCAAAGCATAAAACAAGTTTGAAACATCTCTTCTGGCCTGGCAAGAAAGTCCAGTGGTTTCTCCTTCAATCTGAACTTGTGACATCCACCAAAACCAAGAACCAATGGAGGCACTCAGCGTGGAGGCTTAACATCACTACAGCCACAACACATCCTCACTTCTGAACATTTACAGACCCAAGTAAGGCTTACAGGTGTTATGGCTATGTACTTATCTCCTTAAAGCCACAATTTGAAAACTGATATAATACTGCACGTCCCCCCAATGCCACTGCAATACCCTCAGCTCTTGCCAGAGCACAGCCCTGTAACTGAAGTAAGCGCACACTTAGAGACAATTCAGCTCCTGTTCTCCCAATGAAGAACAGAAACAACAAGCCAAATATCAGACCCTAACCATTTGCTTTTTAAAAGAATCTCCTATTTAAGCCACTGGATTAGATTTTAAATTAAAATACCTGTAGATCACAGCACATTGAAGATTAAGTGATACTTATTCTGAAAATTATCCATCGGAGCAGCAGCTTGTTTCACTCATTAAGAGCTCCAAGTACTTCCTACAAGCAGGAACAGAAGGTGGGGACAGAGCTAAAGGATCTCCCTTATTAATGGATTTTGATTACAAACACAGTGGGACTAAATATTGGTGTAAATCTCAAGGAACAGCTGACGCAGCTGCCCACACTTCTTTACCAAGTGGTGTCAATGGCATCATGCTAGATGAGTGAACTGTGATGAGCTATTCAACAGCTGAGCAAGTATAACATATTGCACCAAGCTTCACCTTAAATGAAGCTGTTTAGGACACCGCCAACAAAAATAACCTCACAGTAAATCACTGCCATATGAGGAGGCCCTACCTTCAGTAGCAGAGTCCAAAGAAAAGATGGAAGAATGCACATTCTTGAAGAAAAAACAAAGTTGCAATGCTGCAAATCGACATTTAGAAGCACACAGTTGGTTATTAGTGCTGCCATCGCTATTGCAGCAACATACTACAATGGAGAGCACCCAGTGGGACCATTGGGGAACCTAATTGGTAGCAGCTCATTAAGTGGTACTACACAGGTAAAAGTAATAGCCTGAATCCTCTCTGTCCTCCCAGCTATGGTGTATCTCAACTACATCAAAACACTACGGAGACATGACCAAGCACATCCTCTGCAGACACCTCATTTGTTGTTATGACATCCAAGTGCTGTGCAGTTTAGACATGCTCGCTGTCATCATCTGGCAGAAAATTGTGAGACAGCAGTCATAAACTTGTGTTTAATGGTCTGAAAATCGCCCCTCATCATGGCTAATTGGTTTCCATTTTGTGTTGTGAATCCAAACCTCACTCTTGCTTTGCAGCCACCCAGCAGCCTGCAGGCTCAGCACGCAGCTGCTGCCTTCCTCCATTCACTGCCTGCCTGGAACACAGGTATGTTTAGCAGCTAGGAGAGTCACAAAAGCAACCGCAGGCTGAAATTAATTGAACAGGACCGTATGTAAGGCTGCAGAAGTCCATTCATCTGATAGCAATGGTAAATTAAAAGTCTGATTGAAATTGTTAAACAGCATTGAGTGATGAGACAACTGATCTGATCTGTCCAGAGAAAAAATAACCTGCTGCAGAATTGACAGAGATGCACTTCCACAGCAAAGCAGCACTTGACTAATCTGTCCAGAAAGACAGAGCACGAACTCATGCAAAATGAGCCTTTTCTTGTCTTTTGACTTTCTGCCAGTCCAAGCAGAATATTGATTAAATTATTTTCTACCTTAATTGTGTCTGCACAGCTATACTGGAACTGCAAGCCAAAGAGCCTATATTTAGGTTTCACCCTGCCAGAGGCTGGACAAGCCCTCAACACCTATGCACAGTACAGATTAGCCTACCCAGAGCTATGAGAAACTCTGCTGGTATTTAGAACACTTGCTTGACAGCATGAGACCCTGGGAGCAAACAAACAAGCAAACATCTGAGCAGAAACACAGCCCTCAGAGGCATTAATCCCCAAATACACTGTGCAGATCAGGGAATTGCCAGCATTTGAACTACGGCTTACTTTTAAATAAGAAACAATTTTTTAAACCTTACACAAAAAAAAAAAAAAAAAAAAAGCTTAAATCCAGACTGTAAAATGCAATTCACAGGAGGCAGACCTTGTAACTGTACAAACCCACTGTAGAAACACTTAATCTCCTGATCTTCTTTTTTCCTACGTATACAGCAAAACATTCTCAGGATTATTAGCAAACAATGTCATGAGGGAGAAAAAAAGCACTGTTTTTTAAAAAGAAATAATAATTCATTAAGATGGAATTCACATCAAGGCCCTTCAGAGAGCCACAGGAGGCACTTAGAAGGTCAAATTTCAAAAGCCAGTGACCTGGGCTCACAGATAACCACAGCAGCAGAAGACAGTAAAACATGACTCAGAGCTTCCTTAGAGCCCTTACCAGCACTGCACCCAGAGGAACAACAGCAAGACTTGCTTCACGTCAACCCCTACCATGGTATTTCTGATTTTAGAGAAATGGGTTTCAGAAGTGAATTTGACCACAAATACTGAGAAGCGATAACAAGGCGGGGCTGCACTGGGATCCTTTCCCTCTGTAGGAAAGCCTTGGCATTCCAGCTGCTAAAGCTGCCATGTACCTGTGCCCTCTAACAACCCACATGCTGGGGCTGCTTTCCAAATGTTCACAGCAGTTCAGCCATAATGAGTCAACAGCCCTGAGGCCCATGTTCATGTAGAACTTCAGTATCCTCCCATCACCTCATGACAGAAGATGAGTGCAAGTGTCACAACAGACCCATCACAGCTTGGAACACCTAATGAAAAATTCTGCTTTAGCTTTTGCTGAACTACTTCAAACAGCAATACCCAGCAAATCACAGCCAGTCCACACCACATCCTCCCCACCAATAAAGCATTTTTCAAAGGCCAAACATCACCCTGCTGCCCACCATCACATTTTCACTTATAAACAGTGAGGCAGATTAAACTGCCCCTGTAAGCAAGTGGTTAAAGTCAGCGAGGAGCTACAGAACAGTTCATTCTGCTTTCAGGGGACAGCCCCACCCCATCTGCAGTCACATCTTCCACAAGCGGTGTTTTCAGACCGCCAAGCACCACTCCAAAGACAGACGACAGGATAAGCAAACTGGCAACAATCCTCTGTGAATGCTTTATTTCCTTGCTCATTTGTCCTTTTCTGAAGCCGCAGCAGCTGTCAGTGCCTCGTGGGCTGGTTTCCTCCTGAGGGAGGAAGGAGAGCGGGTGATGGCTGGGGCCTGGTTCCTCCTGCATCCTGTTTACAGGCAGCACCCAAGTCTTTCACACGGATGCTGAGGAGCACCAGTCCCTGAATGACATCTTCCATGATGAACGCAGGGCCAGCACCTCAGAGAAGGCTCCACACTGGTGGCCTCCCCTTCTCCTCTCACATCACCCTCGAGCCTCACACACAAACACACCCTGTCCAGCAGCAGCACAGAACTTCACCTAGCTGGAAGGTGCTCACAGTGCTCCCAATGCAGCCCCTCTGATGCTTTTAGCTCTGATGAGCCTGGACAACTTCACACGTGATGCTTGGAGCAGCCAGGCATCTCTGAGCCAGCAGCTGCTCAAAGGAGCAGCCAACAGCTTCCCCACGAGGCCAGGCTTCGTGCAGCTGCTGAATGCACGTGGATTTGAGGAAATGAGCATCGTGCAGGGCAAACCAGTCGTATAACCATCACGGCTGGAAAAGAACTATGAGATCATCTAGTTCAACCACCAAACCATCCTCGCCACACCCGCTAGCCATGTCCCTCAATGCATGGCTCTGACCACACAGTCTGAAGAAATAAAGCAGCAGCTGTTTCTACTGAACTTCATCTGTGATAGCTTGTTTACTTCTCATACATCAGTGCAGAGCGCTCATCTACAAAGTATTAATTCCTCTTTTTGTTAAGAAGGAAACAGAGAAAGGAAAGAATAGATCTGCCAGCAGAAACTTTGGGCATGTCAGACAGCAGAGACCATATGGTCCCAGGAAAACACCAGCATTCTCCAAAACTGCAGCTCCGTGCTGCTGAGGATGGGTTTCCTAGCACCTGAAGGAGGAAGGGCAGAAGCCTTCATCCTGCCTACAGGGTATCCGCATCAACAAGCTAGCTCTGCTTTTACAAATGCCTTCTGGAAGAAATTAAAAGGCAACCTCACCATGCTATTTACTAACAGTGCCATGCAGCTGACTGAAATGGCTGCAGGAGCTCCTGCTCTTCAGTTCACATTGATGCTGCATTCCATTACAAGCTTAAAATACAACAGACAAGTGGGAAAAAAAAGAAAATGTCCAAGTCCACAACACTGACAGTAAATCTTGTGAACAGAACACTTGGCTGTGAGCATGCAAATACACCAGCAACACAAAGCCTTGACATATGATGAACTTCTCCATATACCCCTGTGGGCAAGGAGCTCTTCTACCACTCAGCTTCCCCAGCCACCAATAGCACAGATGTGCTTGCACTTAAAATTTCTGCCAAGTCCTCAAGGGGAATGTAACAAATCAAGCTTACAAGGTTTTTTTGTTGTTCTTCTGTTTTAGAACTATCCTAATTCAACCTGCAATTTCATGCATTCAAGGCCACAGATGAATTAGAAAGATGAAACACACTTTTGTAGGGTAGAAACAGGAACAAAAGAGAGACAGCGTTTAATCACTGAGAAGCAAAACAGTGTTGTCACTGGACTGCTGCAAAGCTGGTAATATTTAACAGCTTTATTGTTTATAGAGCTCTTTAGCTCTCAAAAGATGTTTTTTAAGCACTTGTTAAAAAAAAAATGCAATCGGTTTCAGCTAAGCAATTTCTTTCACACACATGTAATCAGCTCAAGTCAGCATGAACTCTGCCCACATACAAGTTATTTGTGGGGTTTGCATCAGCAAAACACAACTGGAGCTGGACCTGGGAGTCAGCTGCCAGTGCTGCGGATTATTCCACAAGGATCACTACTCACTACTGCTGGAAAAGTAACTCTAGAATCAGCTGACAACAACGTTTTAGAGGTGGAACACATGCCAACAAACAGCTTAAGGAGGTATGAACTCTCCACTTTACACCCCTGGAATACAACTACTGCTTCCTGCAGCTCTGCTGCCATTCATGTTATCATTTCGTGACTGTGCACCATAACACCATTTCACATATTATTGTTACCAGGAAACAAAACTCTCCCTTGAAGTCTAGCAAGTAGGTTAAAGCTGCTCTGCTCAGTAAATAGTAATAATATAACATAAGCTATGCAAACATACTGATGAATGAGCATCTCTGATATTCAGGAGTATCAGCTGCCTACAGTACTTCAGAAAGTAATGGTTATATTCCCCAGGCATTTTGGTCTGCTTCTAATCAAGGTGTAGAAAGATACACCTTTCCAGTCTTAATACTTATTTTTGCCATTATGATCTTTAAGTTGTATTGCAATTGGACACTGCCATCCTGAACTTTGTAGCAATGCATCAATGACTATTAAGTGTAGGTTCATTCACTGATCAGCTATCAAGGCAAAAATAGAAGCTGAACTGTTTATTATTTTTGAGATATTTCAGGTTCAAACATGGGGAAAAAAAAACATTACTACTTAAGAAAGCACAAGAACTATCTAAATATTCAGAAAGACCATAAGCCTGGAATACTATAACATGGACAAAAAAACAACTGTGTGAGCCACCAAACCAAAGCAGCAGCAGCAGGCAGCTGGTTACAAGTGATCTGCTGCAGGGGACCATTAACTGCCTCCAGTAAGTTGCCAAGTACACACTCTGCAACCCCTGGGATGACCCCAAAGCAAGGGGAGCAGACACAATGTGAGAACGCGAGCTCCCAGTCAGGGGCTCCAAATCATCCAGAAGAATGGGTTGAGCGAGACCTCCTGAGCTTAATAAACCAATGCTTATGCCTGGGATGGACTAACCTGTCAGTGAAAGCTGAGTACATCATGCCAGGCAAGAAAAGGACAAGAACTAGTGCCGTTCAGCCTCCCTGAGAGGAGAGGAAGGCTCAAGAGAAGCTCACCACTGCCTCCCACCACCAAGCAGGTGTCCATGAATAAGACTGAGTCGGACTCTTTCAGAGATACCCTGCAGAAGAGCAAACAGAATGGCATCAAGTTGCCACAAGAGAAATTCCTTGTTGGACAGGAGAAAAATTCTTCCCAAAGAGAGAGGAAAAGCTCCCAGACAGGAGCCCAGAGAGGCTGTGGGACCTCCATCCTTGGAAGCACCCAAAATAAAACCAGAGAAGGCCCTGGATGTTCCATTCCAGCTTTGGAATTGACACTGCTCAGAGCAGGAAACAGGACTAGAGATTTCCCAACCCAATTACATAGAAATTAATCAAAAACATTCCTACATTAAGCTCAGCAGGTAGATGAGTAGCTACTCCTCAGGTCTAAGCACTAATTAACAAAGCACCTGTGTTCATTTAAGCACTCATAGTTATGATAAACAAAAACAGCAGGGCTGCTTTCTTGTTCACAGCTTTATGTGGACAGTGATCCTCAGACAAGGAATTATTCAAAACTGTTCACTATACAATAAAAAGGAACTTCAGGCATTATTCACTTGGTACAAATGTTCCAATTAGAAGTTTCCATGTGGTTTTCTCCTCTTACGTTTGTCACTGATGTTTATGAAGGAGTCATGAGCAAACAACAGAGAAAGAGGACATTACCATCCCACTACACAGGTTGGAAAATGATGTACAGTGAGCTTTCAGCCCCTCAAACTTTATTTAGTTTTAACTTCCTACCCTAACTAAGCAGCTGACACATGCAAACCACAGCTCCTGTGGATTTCAGCTGCAGCTGTGACCCTGCAACAGTTTCTGCAGAATCACAGACAACTGTTCCAAACTAGGCCTCTGAGAAAGATGAACACGCAATTAGTCATTATAGAGACAAAACAGTTTAAGCAGCCTGTTAGTACATGGGAAAACAGAGCCAGGGCGAGAAACCAGCTCCTCAACACAGCATCCTGCAGCCCTATCGACCTTGGGCATCCTGCTGCAGACCACTCACCTACTGCTCCTCCACTGCAAACGCAGCCAAGTTCTGAGCTCTGTAGGAAATCAATACACCAGTTCCTAAACACTCATGCCCTTTTTTTAAGGTTTTCAGCCTCATCAAGAACTTAGGAATTTTCACCTGAAGGGTAAAAATGCACATCCAAGGCAAAAAGTCCTTTCCAAGACACTGATGTTCCTGCTCCAAAGCCCAGTGGCATTACAGGCTGTCAAACACAGGACTGTCACACAAAAAATACCAGCACTTCCATCCATTTCAGCCTGCTGCAGTCCATCAGTAGATGCACAGTACAGAAAGCCTGAAACCATACAAGCTTTGCAAGCACCCCAAAATGAAAGCTGTCAGACTGTCACCAGCAGGCAGTTATTTGCTGCAATACAAATGCATTAGCACTGGCTGACAACAGACCTTCAGTAAACAGGTCTCTGCACACATGCCATAATTTTTGCGGTACTGCAAGTGAAGCACAAGAACCTGCCTAAGATGGCACTTTCTGCCTGTGCACTAAGCAATGTGATTAGGTCAGCCGTATGCAGTTTGGTTTTCATCTTCTCCCAAGGGAGAAAGCATGCATGGCAGAGGAGGATGTTAATATTACAGGCAATTTTAATTAACATGCTGCTACAAGATTACATTAAAAAAAGGCAAAGCTGAAAAAATACTCTTTGCAGTTAGAGGAGAGGCATTTCTAATGGCCATTAGTTCCTGCAGAGATCTGTTCCAGAGAAAGCACGAATCATTTGGTATTTAAAAGCTATTTTAATCTTCTGCTTGTTCAGTTTAATTTTAAACACTAAATGAATATCCCAATATTAAGGAAAACATCCTGTGCATCAGAACCAACTCCCACCTTTATCTCCCCTGCCCCAGCAACTTCCACATCTCCACTCCCACACCACAGCTGTGCCCTGGGACGCAGGCAGGGCTCCTGACAACTGCTCACGAAGCCACAGGGCAGGGGAAGGGAACCAGACCTCATTGACCCAGCTCAGGTCATTGCATCAGGCACTATGGAGGTGTACTTCAGTCACCCAGACCTGTTTCCCCAACTTCATTACCCCTCACACACATGCAGTTCTAATTTACAGTGCATATAAACTTTCACCTGCTGCAACTCCACTCTTCCAGCCTGTAAGCATGTGTGAACGTGAACCTGCTCTTAAGAAGCACTTGGGGCTTCAACAAGCATTGAAGTACACACACAACAACCTTGATGTTTTAATAATAAAGCATGGATCACCAGGCTGAGAGTCAACAGAGCCTTTTAAAAATGGATTTCTTGTCTATTCTAATGAGAAAATTACTTGGAACATGGCATTTCTCAAGTACCATTATAGATACAGTGTATTCTCCAAGCAAAGACTCAATAAGGATAAACAAATTCAGGTCCCAGGGCTTTGAGCTATTTCTCTCCAATGCATCAAATGAATGTGACAGTCACTCTGATCTGATTTCTAGCAACGAAAGGGAGTACAGCACACACAACAGCAAAACTAAATTCTGGATTTCATAGCAACTATTTGAGAAGCTCCTCCTTCTAGGAGCAAACACCACAGCTCAGTGGCCCAGTACCAGTCCAGAACATGAGTGTGTCACCACAGACACCATAAACAGAACCAGCACCAAGTGAGGCTTGACGTCACAGTGCCAGAGTCAGCAGGACACCAAGGGAATACAGGCTCTCAAGGGGCAGACACGGAGGCAGGCATCACCTCACACCAGACCCAGGTAACACCACAAAGCCTCCCACTGCTGTAGGCAGAGAGGAGGGCACAAAAAACCCAGGTGCAATCCCAGATAATTTGTTTTAAATAGCACTGAGAAAACACCAGGAGGGTAAGACCAGGAGGGAAATACCAGAGGGAACTGCTCCAGGGTGACATTTACAGTATGTTTGTGAGGGTTCTGTTTTATACTTTTCAAATGAAAGGGACTTGTATGTATGCTGGCCTGCTCTCTGGAGCACTAAGCTAATTAGGTCAGCCAACACATTGCGTGGCAGCCTAAGTGAGAATTAGTTGTATTACTATTAATTTACATTAATGCTATGATAACAAGTGCCAGTTCTGAGACAGGAGGGTTGGGTCAGCCACAGAGAAGTCCGCAGCAGAAAGAGCTGATAAACATGCTGCCATTGCCCTGTGTTTACCCTCCAATATCAAACAAATATTCTTGGAACATGAAAAGAATAGAAACTAGAGAAATTCCATATCTTTTCTCACAGCTAAGGCTGGCATCAATTCCATCCTCAACAAAAAGGGCTTCCATCAACACCCGCTCAAGAAGACGGTATCAGTTTCAAGACACTTCCCCTTATTAGAACTAATTAGGCTCCTTTCACGAGGCAGAATGAATAAGAAAAAAAAAAATTATGCACTTTCACAGCCAAGCTCAGTCTCGCACACTTGGCAGCCACATCAGATGGAAATGCAAAAGGTTAAGCCACCCCCTCCACTGGGGACTGCAACAACCACCTGTTATGAAACACATTGCCCATGGTGGTTCACGACCACCTCAAAATACAGAATTAAAATATATCCGTGTGTTTTAGCTACCAGGTCTTCTGTTGCACTACTGCATACTGACATACAGAAACAGAAGACTGCTATAAAGCCAGTAGCAACTTGGGGGTGCTTGTTTGATGGGGATGCTGTTATTGGTTTGTTCGTAAGTTTACGAAGGGCAGTCAGTGTCAACTGTTGGCAACTTTTGAAAGAGTTACAACGCTGTAATGCTGCTCTTTTTGCCAAAACCCTCTCTCAGCTGTTTGTCTGCACTTCTGTTTGCAGACTCTCAGTCTCTCTTACTCCAGCCCAGAGGCCCATGGAGCAATATTGCAACAGCAGCTCCTCTATGCTGAGGACAGCAAACAGAATCCATCATGAGAAACCCTCTTACCTGTCATTGCCACCCCTAGCAAAAAGAGATACTTGCCTAGGAAACTTGACTCCCTGCCACAGAAATTACTTCCATTCTATACTATTTCACAACCCTACCACACCTGCAAACTTTCAAGACCTAAAGTTAACTTGTTTCCTTGAAAAGGTGCAAGAGACATCTATTCAGTACCATTTTACAAACATTTGTATGGCAACATTCAAGCACATAGGTTTTTAAATGCAACCTGATTTTAAAAATCAGTTATACATGTTCATTAATTTCCTAGAGATATGTATCTCTACCAGCAAGAGAATAAATGCTGGAAGATCTTTTAATAGCAGCTGAATTGATTTACACATTTGAAGAGAAGTGTGAGAGGACAACACGTTAGCACACAGCCAGCTAAGGATGACAACCTTGTTTCACCAGTCAGTTGCAGGGCTTTTAGCTTTCAGCTTTGTAGATAAATGAGAACCAGTTATTGCAAGCTATTTCTCTCAGAATTATCTGAAAGCCCCTCAAGGGGCTGAGATTTGTTACATATCCTTGGTACATCTTCTGCCCAGCTCTCTGTTAGCTCACAGACACAGGATTCTGCTTTCTGGTTGCAATATTTTTATGTTATTTCAATAACAATGATTCATGTATCACACAAGCACTACCAAGGCCCACTCCCACTGCTTTGGAATTACGTTAGTCATTCCATCCTGAGCAAGGCAGAAATGAATGAAAACGGTCAAGATTAAAACTAGCATTGCTGAATGCAAATAATTCCTCGTGGCAATGCCACATTGATTTCCTACCTTAACAACTGCTGAAAACAGAGCAGCAATTTGAAAGTTCTAGTTTTAAATCAACCCAGGCCACTCTGTGAAATCACTTTACCAAGTAGCCTTTCAATAATTTGAAACCATTTGAAGTGCTGTCTCCTAATAACTGCTTTCTAAATGGAAATAGGAAACAAGAGTTGAGCAGGAAGTACAGCTTTGTAATCTACTTCACTGCAGCTTAGCAGTCACACTATTACAGACACCAGTGGGGAAAAGGCAGCTCAGCTTCAGCTGCTCTCAGACACTCTGATGCTGATCACACGCTCCTAAATAAGCAAGATAATTTCCTGTCGGATATCTGGAAGAACAGTTTCTCAAGCACTCTCTAATTCTGTTAGTGCAGAAACAAAGCATCTTCCACCACTCCAAAGAAATGGAGCCCTTACAAGCATAGAAGGAGGCACTGCTATGAGCAGAGGCTGCCTATACTTCACCCAACGCTGAATTACACTCCTGCACAGACTCCGTGCTGACACAGGACCGCACTTCTCTATGCTGCGTGACCACACGCCACCCACGCCCTGTGCGAGGAAAGCCAAATACAGAACTTCCAGCAGAAACCGGTTTCTAAACCCGCTGTTTTAGGCACTAACCCACCGTGTGGGTGCACCAAGCACCTACGGTTCTGCTGCTACAAACAGGCCGAGCTCAAAGCCGGCACAAAGTTTGGCTTTCTGGAAATGCTGGAAAAAAAGGGGAAAAAAAATGCACACTGCCAACAAGTTTGAACAGCTCCCCGCATTCTGCTAGGAAATTAGAAGCCACCAAAGATAATAACACTGGGGCGCGTTCCCGCAGCCTGACCACGTGGCCGGGCACTAACGCAAAAGCGCACCGACGGCCTCAAAGCTGCCGCCTGTTCCACCGCCACAGCCGAGAGGCAACGCAGAGAATAGCCAGAGCGGCAGCCCACAGCCCGCCCCGCTCGGGCAGCCCCCGCGGAGGACACCGGCCCCGCCCCGAGTTCCGCAGGCAGCGGCGGCCCCGCAGCCCCTGGCCCGGCGCGCCCACCTGTACTGCCAGCCCTTGGCGCCGCGCCCGCCGCTCTTCCCCGCCGCCGCCGGCTCCGCCCTGCCTTCGCCCTCCGGCCCCTTCGCGGCTGCCGCGGGGTCCGCGCACTGCATGGCGCCCCCGGCCCAGGGCGCGCCGCCGCCGGGCGGGCAGCCCCCCCCCGCAGGGCCCGCCGAGCCCGCTCAGGCAGCGCCGGGACCCGGCCGCGCTCGCCCCATGCGGGCTGCGATGGCGGCGGCTCCCCGCACCCCCGCGCCGCCTCGCTCGGCCCGGCTCCCCGCACGGCCGCCGCGGGCTGTGGGAAGCCCGCCCTCCCTCTCCCTCGCCCGGCCGCCTCTTCCGGGGCAGCGCCGCCGCCATCTTTAGTGCGGGCAGCGGCCAGCGGAGGCGGGGCGCCGCCATCTCCGCGCCGGGCGGGCGGCTGCGCCCGGTACGCCGTGCTCGGGGACGCGCCTCGCCTGCGAGCGGGATGGCAAAACTTGCTGCCTGGTTGGTTCTGCTGTTAGGAGAAACGTAGGGAGGCAATCACCAGTTATCCTGCTCAGAGGGTGTAAAGTCAAGCCGTCCAAACGGAGATTGTTACAAGCACCAAAACCAAAACCAATCAGCTCACGCTTATTCCGTCAGGCTGCCAGCACTAGTGCAGCCTTTCTCTGCTTGGCTGAGAGAAAAGTCATTTCTGAAGCGGGTAAAGCCAGCCCATTTGTGAGTTACGGTCATTACTCAGACCACGTGCCTAGGGCTATATCTACCAGATATCTCGGCTTAAAGGATGCCACGTTCGTGCGAACTTCCCAGAGCCGGCTCTGTCACAGAGCGGCGTGCTGCACACCGCTCTCACACCGTGACTTCTATCGGGGCAAGTTTTGCTGGGGATGGAGCTTCTCCCGGCTGGCTGGTGCCCTCTAGTGCGGGATGCAAGTAATTCATTTCAAACCTAACGCCCGACCTTAGGCTGAGGTTGTTTTTTTTTGTTTGTTTGTTTGTTTGTTTACCTTAATTCACTCAGCACGCGAAGAACAGGAGCATAGAACAAACCATGGCCTCGGTTAGTGGGTTTATGGTTCTGCTCCACATCCCATGCGATCTGATCATCCTTCCCTCCTCCTCTCTCCAGCCCACGGGCAGGGTGTTTGGGCATGCATCTTCCAGTCACTTGCAGCACACCTGTAATATGGGAAACAACCATTATACACAGTGCCCCGTATGGGAACCTACATAGGACACAAAGAAGCAAAAATGCAAGGGAGAAGATGTTCTAAATTAGCCCATTTCCATCCCTCCTTGTCAGCACGCACAGTCTCAGCTAACACAGCCCAGTGAGCTGCAGTGTCACTTACAGAGACACATCACCACTGCACAGACATAAAATCCTCCACTCCTGCGTTTTTACAAGAACCGCTGGTCTCAACAGAAGCAGAACTTCACCTGTGCCAGATGATAAACTGTTTTGCTTCCTCCATGCACGGGCGTTTTTCTTTTTTCACAGCGCTGCACTTGCAATACCGGAGATTATCGTAAGGTGGCACTGACAACTGCGTGACCAGATGTAATAAGAACGTACTGTTCAAGATGTCATTTAACTTCAGTTTACACTCGCTGCTAATTATAACTTGTGGTCAGTTTCACTGCTCTGGTCGCCTCTCCCAGTTGTAGCTTAATGGTTCAAAGTGACCAAAATCATGCCTTGGCCCTTGTACAAACAGCACAGGGAGAGCACAGAGGTGCCATGGCGAAGCACCCTGCTGCAAGTACATCCTAATTTATCATTTTGTTAATTCTGGAAAAACGTCCAAAACTTTGTACTGCTCTTGCAGATTTCTTCCAAATCTTGCAGTCTGGATATGCATGCTTAGCATTTCTTCTGGTCAGTGCCATTTCTGCAGAATACCAAGATCTACCCACATTCAAAGACTAAAGTTCTAAAACCCAGCATATTTTTAATCACTTGTGTGCTAGAAACAAACAAAAAAGCAAACAAAAAACAACAAAAAAACAATAACACCTGTGGTTTTTCAAATAGAAGTTACACAAGTTCTCTATAATTCTCCTGTTAGTTGGTCGGGACTTTTTTCCTGATGTAAATCATACCTTTGAATGAGCTTAACCTAAAATTAAACCTAAAATTAATCCTCTGGTAGCCAGTGCAGAGAAAATAAGAAAGGGCTGTTCCTGCTTGCTAAAGGAACTGCATCCTCTACAGAGTCATGGAGGAATACCATAAATCCTGGAAAGACAGAAGTATCACCCGCCTTCCTTGCACAAGGAGTGCTGTGTTTCCTAAGCATTGCTGAACTGGGAAAGCTGCTGACTAATGAGAAAATGACTAATACTGCTTCACATCCACATTGGTTCATTGTACAGTCAATGCTTATTAGGGTTAGATTCTTTCTTCAGGCAGCAGAGATTAGAGTTTATTAATAGTCTGGAATACATTTTATGTTTTCTGAGCTCTTCTATATAAGGAATATCAAAGAACTTCCCACGCTTGAATAGAAGATATCTTGCCCACTACAGCTCTAGATGCCATAACACAAGAACATGAAAAGGAATATAGCTAAATGAACAGCCATTCTTCTACAGTACACTGGATGCATCACTATATTCTCCTGATCATACATGAGAATAGCCAAGAAGGTCAGGTGAATGTAATACAAACTTACTTCAGCCTCTGGAGTATTTCACACTGTTTGAGAGGAAGTCCTGAATGAAACTCTACAGGTATCTCTGTATTACTGGGTCTGTGGTTTGCAGGAAGTTAACATATGAAGCTCTGTGCTGTTTGACTTGCAGGATCACTGACACTTGCTTTTAGTGGTTATTCATCATTCCTTCTGTTGCCTTAATGAGTCAAAACCTTTATTTTTGTGTGCTTTTCAGTCACCGTCAATCATAAAAATGTCAAAGAGTACCAGTCCCAAGACAGATCCCTGTGGAACACCTCTGAACATTGGCCTCCACCTGGTCAGAGCCACTGACCACAGCTCTCTGGCTGATACCTTCCACTCAATCCCTTATCCACCAAATAGTTCACCCTTCAGATCCATCTCTCTCCAATTTAGAGGTAAAGATGTGATGGGGAACCATGTCAAAGGCCTTGCACAATTCCAGGTAGATGACATCTGTTGCATTCCCTTTGTCCACTGATGCCTGTCACTCCATAATTCCCTTCCTCCTCCTCTCTATCAATCTTTGTGCACTGCTGCAATGCAGAGTAGCTCAACTATAATTCAAAAGCCCAGCCATAAGCATCAGAGCCACAGATGGCAGCAGTTCATGCTGCCTCAAATGCTTCCCTCCCCACCCACAACCCTCTTGCATCCTTCACAGTCACATTTGACACCATTTCCAGTTGCACTAAGTATGACTTTGCATTGAGTCATGCTCTTGTCTCCAACATTACATCACCTGGCACAATCCAGAGTCAGACACACCAGAGACAAGGGGAGCATATCTATGGCTGTGGTTCAGGGCTTCCCAATCCTTTCATCTACTTCATGACCACCTTCAGCCTTTTTCTACCCTACCCTATGGCACAACATCACGTTCCCGCCTTCCACTGTTCTGCAGATCACTGTGAGGATTCCTGTGCTCCATGTTTCTCAATCCTCTGAAAAGATAATACGTTTTTCTTTCAATAAATGGAACAGCTGCTGTATTAGTTCAGTTCTTCAGTCACTAGCCGCTTCTCCTAGAAGCCTTTTTGTGCTTTTCTTCCCTCCTACACATTTTTTTCTGCATGGTTTCTATGGCAACCTGTGTACCTCTCCATCTGCTGCAGATCCCTGTTAGCATGTTTTCTTTCTTGTCATCTCTGCCAAATAACATTTCCAGGTGTGTCATGATAACAAGATTAGATTGGAAATCAAGCCAAAGCACTCAGTAGTTTTGGTAGTCAAACCTGCCATATGTAATCCCACTGCTCCATTGCCATATATGCTCTACCTATGGGAGACTGATACTGAGCTCTTTTCAGTACCAGATGTCCCACATGTATCAGCATGCTCTAATCAATTCCATAGCCACTTCATAACATCCGGATTACATCCTCCCTTCTCATTGCAGCCCCTGCTGCTTACAGAGCAGGTATATTTGGATTCTGGAAAGCCCGTGTAGCTCTGTTGCCTGAGGAATGCTTTGAAGACAATTACCAACCAGGGCCGTTTTTCTTCCAGCAAATGCATTTTTCATTTCTGCTGTAATCGTATAATATTTTAGTTCTCCTGAAAACCTTCTCCATTAGGTTACAGAAAGCCCTACACAGTAGGGACTGTAAACAACTGACTCTGCTGTCCATTCTGCTTGAATGATGAAACCTGCCTGAAATTTGCTTAGATTCCTATAGGCCTAAAATGCAACTTCATTTTCTACTAAGTACTTTTGGAAAACTTATTTAAGTGTGGAAAAAAAAGCATTCCTGCTTTTTTTGCTCCACAACATTCCTGCTATATAATCCAATCAAAGCCTGCAGCAGAGAACTCAACTGAATAAAATGAATGGAGCAAAAACATCACTGTTGATTTGTTTCCTAGATCTCATGAGCTGGTAAAGTCAGACTGCAAGAAATCCATGTGGAAGCAGTAAAGCTGTAAGTAATTTGGACTGTGAGTTTTTACAGACAGAAGCTGACATTATTTGTTTGTATGCAGCACCCTGGAGGAGCTGTGTTAAGATATTAGATGTGGCTTCAATATAAATGGCTGCTATTTAACACCTACAATTAACAGTAATTATGCATACAGTGAACTAGTGTTTATACATATATTTTTGCAAAACTTCAATATAGAGTATAATTCAGGAAAAACCTGTGTAAAAAAAATCCACTGTAAATCACATTGGCCTGTGTTATATTAGTAATGCTGATGCTAATGCTGCTCATCATTTGAAGGCGTGGGTTAGATGCGATGCTGGCAGTTTAGGTAGAGGCAGAATTTTAGCTATAGCTCTATGTTGTTATGAAAGATGTGAACTGCAATGCAGATAATGCAAGACATCTCAGAAATACACAGAAACCGTAGGGAAAAGGGAAAAAATATGATATGCAGAAAAAGCTATCCTTCAAACATCAACAGTTAAAGGTGTAGCAGCAAAACTGCTCAAAATCAAAACAAAGCAGACCATGCACAGGGGTGGAAATCAAGATGAAAAAGGTTTTATCTGCATCGTTACAAAGAAAACAAAAGAAAGGATCACCAGCAACGGCAGTAGGGTAGATAGCTAGAAGCTAAAGAAGTATGTTGCTTCAGTTTCCATAAAGAAAATTATGCAACCCTGGAGGGCAGAGGCAACTCACTTAATGGGCTTAAGGGCACAGCTATGGAAATTACCATATGCAATACTTGAAAGTTCTTCACCCTTCAGTTCTGAAGAATGAGTAATCTCCATAACCAAAATCTATGGGTTGGTTAGCACAAAATCTCTTGGCATTTTAGCACACAGGCCAGAGAGCAAATGAGTAATAAACAGCACAGAGGGAAGCAGGAAAAGGGCTAAAGTGCAAGATAGGCATGTTACATGTAGATGAACCCAGTATCTTTCTTTGATAAGATAACTGCATTTGTGGACGAAGGAAAACTAGTAAAATCTTATCAACCTGGACTTTGGTAAAATATTTGATTTGGTATTACTAGAAAATGTATTAGCTAAACTCAAGAAGACAGGGATTAATGTAAACATGATGAAATGCTGAAAAAGTCTAGGACAGAGGTAAAAACTACTGATAGTGCTGACAGCAAAGAATGGGCCTGGAGGAATCCATACGAATGCTGTCATTAAATCAGTTTGGAGTAAAAAAATGACAAGCAGGATAATGAAATTTGCTAACAAGAAATCTGGGAGGTGTTCTCAATACAGAGGAAGCCTTACAGAGAGAATGGTTGTTATGCCCTGGTAACAGGCATGGGATGAATTGTAAACATATAAAACACAAGGACGTGCACCGATTGACTAATTACATTTCTGCTGTAAATTAAAATTCATTAGCTATGAACAACAGAAGAGGAAAAGCCACATGGCTGATACAATCATTAAAGAGGTAAATGCAATCTCATGTGTAGCTTAGCAAGTATTTCCGGGAACAACCATTAGATACAGACAAGGCACTGGGTAAAATTCCACTGAGAGTTTAGGGCATCGTTCAGGTTATCAGCATTTAGCAAGTCTGAATTCATGCTGGAACAGGTACAGAGAAGCAGCACCCAGATAATCTGAGAAATAACAAAGGAGATAAGAGAGCATGAGCTTGGCAGAACGAGTGCTGGGAAGTGCTGATTCTTCCTTGTGAATACATTTGGGGCAAGAGGCGGGCAGAGAGAAGAAGCCTCAATATGCAGTGCCCTCTAACTAGCTCTCAGTTCCCTTCCCACAGAGCAGCCAGCCCCCTATTCCTCCCTGCCCATCTCTTGCCTGCAAAATTTGGCATTTATCAGTCACATTTTTATGAATGTCCAAAGCCCACCTTGTCCCCATGGAGAAAAGCACACCTGACTTAAAAGTCAAGAAAGCCTCTTGGCTGTCCTGGTTTTGTGGCAGTGACAATCAGCCTTTTTGTTTATTTGCAGCAGCTGTTTGGCTGATCAAAACCAGCTGGCTTTGTAAACCCAGGCTGTTGACATGTGCAGAACCTATTAGGTGCTGAAGCGGAACAGGTGAGCATGGGTGGGGTGGCCTTGAGAGGGCTGTCCTTATCCTCCCTGCTAACCAGACCCAGCTTTTATGTCTGTTACATTCTAATGACTCACGCCTCAGCAAGTTCTCCTGCACTTATGTGAAAAACAAACACTGTGACTTTGTCAGAGAGAACAGGTTCTTCTCCTTTTCTGATAGAATTACAGTCATCAGCATCCACTGCTGCTATAAGGGCTTTCAAATCCAAGAAAGGATAAGTTTCTCTTGGCTATTCTGTGTCCCCACTCAAAACTGCCACTGAGACAGCCCAGGCACCTGAACCTGCCACATAAAGCAGGCTGCAATAGCCACGTGTGGCTGCTTTCCACAGAGCCGTGATTGCACAAACTCAGACGACAGCTCAACAGCAGTGCCAGCTCTCCAATTAATGTCACGATGTACAGGCAAATGTGTGCATGCCCAGCCTCAGGCTGCTGCTCCCCATGGGTGTTCCCTGCATCCATCTGCCTGCTCGCCCTCTGCCAACCTCACCCCTGCCACCTTCTGTGCACTAACCAAATGGTCAGTGCAAGGTCAGAGTGAAGCTACAGGCACAGGACCCATCTGTAACTTAAAGTTTTCACTTCAATTTAGATTGCTGTTTGCAATACTCAAAAATTCTGTCTGCTAAGAACACCTTAAGGGAATTGACCCTTCAACAAGAAAGGTAGCGATAAGACAAGGAAGAGATACTAGCTCCATAGATTGGGGGTTGGACACGATGATCTCTAGAGGTCCCTTCCAACCCCTACAATTCTGTGATTCTGTGATTTAGGTTAGATGTAAGGAGGAAATGCTTCATGCTGGGGGTACTGAGGCAGTGGCTGCCCAGAGAACTTACAAATGCCCCTTCCCTGGAGGTGTTCAAGGGCAGGCTAGATGTGATCAGGTGGGGGTTGTTTCTTACCCATGGCAGGGGGATGGAACTGGATAATCCTTATGGTCCCTTTCAGTCCAAACCTATCTATGGTTACCTGATTGTTGCGTGAATTAGGTCCAGAAGCCAATGCTTTGGTATGTCCTCACCTCAGGACCAGAGGAGTCAGCAGGACTGGGCAGCTGAGAAGTCTTGGGGTGCAGTAAAATGGTAACTCCTCCTCATCTCCAAAGGAGATTTTCTTCACAGTAAAAAAGAGAATAAAGAAAGCTAAGAGGCCCAGAGGAGCTACGCAGCCAGGGAAAGCACAAAATATGGTATACAAGCTGAGAGTGCAGGAAACGCTCCTAGAACCAGAGCTTGCATGCCTTGGCTATACTCAAACTGTACAATTTATATCAGGCTCCCAGCTTTAGCTTCATCTTCAGGAGGCTGTTCTTCACATATTTCCTGGCATTTTATGTGAGCTCAGGATGCAGGTGAGCTCATGAAGCTGACAGCAGGTGGGCTGAGCATGTGCCTACCTCCAAAACTATCCCTACCCTTCCCAAAAACACTGGCAGCTGTCCTCAATCTATGAGTCACTGTGTCAATCTGCTTGTTGTGGAGCTGGGTGCTTCTGAGCTGGCCCCTGGGCAAGAATAGCACTTGCAGGCTGAGCCTCAGAGCCCAGCAGGAGAGAGCTGGTGGTATGTGGATGGGGGAGGCACAGGCAGAGAGAGGGCAGGGAAGCAGCTCCATAGCACAGAAGTGGGAGAGAAGGCTGCTCTGATGAGGAGACGTGGAGGGCTGAGAGGTGACATATGGCAATTTGCAGGGAGTCATGGATGTCAGACCATATAGGGGAAAAGAAAGACACTGCTTTGTCCTGCCTTGCTTCCATTGACATAAGAAGCTGCAATACAGTCCATCGTTTCAGTTTATCAGTTGAACACGGCTCTTGCAATGCACTTATCCCCTTTCCCTGGTGTTGGAAAGACAGACCCCCATCTGCGGGATGATCCTAACCAGTGTCCATCTGGCTGGCAGGACAGGTGGTGCACAGAGCCAGCTCCGCAGACCCCCGCTGCCACCTCACCCCACCTCCTTCCCTCCCTTCCTCAATTCCCCCCCCACACCCTCCCTCCCACGAGGTGAAGCTCGATCCGTTTCCAGCCCCGAGAGGAACCCCGCCGGGCCGGGCACAGGGCGCATCCCCGCGCTGGTGCCGCCTCCCCGGGGGCAGGACCGATTCGGGGCCACGGGCCCTCGCAGCCTGACGCCCGTTTCTCCCGCAGGCGCCGGGGGCCGGGCCGGAGGCGGTGCTGGTAACCGGGCCGAGCACAGCAGCATGTCGCCGCTCCGCGTCTGCATCGTGGGTTCGGGAAACTGGTGAGTAAAGGGAACCTTTTTCCTTCCTTGCTTCCTTCCTTCCTTCCTTCTCCCATTTTCTCTTTTTTTTTTGTTTTCTTTTTTCCTTTCTCGCTGCCCGTCCCTCCGCCTCCTTCAGGCGCATCACGGGATGCCGGGGGCCCGCACAGCGCCGTGCCGCTCTCCCCTGCCCAGCAGCGGGGCCGGGGTCCGCAACAGGTTCCGGCGGGGGTCGGGCGGCGGGTCTCCATGGTGCTGAAAGCGGCAGCGCTCACCGCGCCGCTCCGCCGCCCCCGGCCGGGGCTTGTCCCGTGTTAACGCTCCGGGCACCGACTGGCTGCACCGGTCTGGCATCCCTGCTCTGTTAAAATAATAACCCAGAGGGAAGAGGAAATTCTGCAAGCAGCTGCTCTTAGCTCCGGGCTGGGGGGGGGGTCTCTTTGCATTATAACCCAATTGGGAATTGTCAGACTGCTCGCATGCAGCAAATGCAAACAGAAGAAAGAAATGCAGAAGCCAATGAGAATTGGAAAAACATAAGGCTTCTACTTAAGTGCATGAACTCAAACACTGAAAGCCTGGCACCAGCGCAGTGTGATCCCAGGGAGAATGAGAGCTGAGCCAGTAGTTGTGTTTGTTTGTGGCAGAGTCCGTGCTGTTCAAGTATCAGCCTAAAGTAGTTAGAGCAGCAGCACTGCTCCTATTCCTTTGAAAGAACCAGGACTTGGGGTTCGTTTACCAGCACAACATACTGGCACTCTTCACTTTCATCGTTTTTGGCAGTTTTGTACTTCTTCTCAAGAAGAGTGGTGATGCAGTGGCACAGGTTGCCCACAGAGATGGTAGAGTCACCATCCCTGGAGGTGTTCAAGAATTGTGGAGAAGTGGCACTGAGGGACACTGTTAGTGGGCATGGTGGGGATAGGTCAGGTTTGGGCTGGATTATATTAGTGGTCTTTTCCAAACTTAAAGATTTTATATGCAGATATAGCCTTGTCAAAGCATTGTGCTCAGCTTCACAGCTTGTCCTTGCCCCTGCTTATAGGAATACATCTGCTCCCGCTTAGTCCTTTTTGCCTAGATGAAAGCACTGCTTGCAAAAGCTCCTTGGCACTGACAGCCTCCACTGAAATCAGTAATTCTTGTCTCAGTGGACTTTGCATCTTACTTGCAGTTTGTATAACCTAAGCACAAATAAAATGAACAGCATGTATGTGCGTGTGCTTGGGATTAGCAAACAGGTAATTCTTTGGATTGCTTTTGTGCAAGAAGGGCAAGTTTCTGTAGAAATTTACGTACCTGACAGCTTACCAGAAGCAAACACACACACAAAAAAAAAAAAAAAAAAAAAAAAAAAAAAAATCAATAGAAGAAGGAGTGGCTGCTTGTGATCTGCTGAGAGTGCAGCATAGTTATAGCCCTGCTCTTCACCTTCCTGCCATGCAAAACCAGCCCACTGCTTCTTAATTGCCCACACACATGACATGTTTATAGACCACAGGTTCCTGTGCATGACATCTCTAATGCACGGTTTTTGACATGCAGCCATTCCACTCCAGGAGCTCACTGCCGCACAGCTGGATCATTGCTGCATCTCCTCCTCTGTCCCAATGGATACAGCCCTCCCTGTCATTTCTGCAATAGCATTTCCTCAAATGCCACTGTTACCATGTCATTCTAGCACTTGAATCCCTCTCATGCCACACTCTTCTTCCTCATCCTTAAACACAGATGTCCAAGCCTAAGCAAGTTGCTTATTTTGCTTCCAAGATTCTTAAGAGCCACGGCCAAATGTCTGGCATTGTTGATCAGCCAACAATTACTCTCTCGCTACATCCTCAAGCAAGCATCTCACACCACTTCCCAGGCTGCTCCTTCACCATAAAACATTCTCAAAAGCCAGTTAGTTGTTTTCCTTCAGAATGTAGTATAGAGAGCTGATTTTCACCATGTGTACAGACTTGCAAAGAGGTGATACAAAATACTGAGAGCCCAGACCCCTGGACGGCTCAGTGCAGTCTGCTCACTTGTCCGGTCTGCGTTTATCTCTTGCTTTCTACCATATGGATAGACTGCAAAGTCTTTATGAACGAGAGAAATGTTTTCTCTAGTGTTTAAATCACACCTGTTTATAGCCTCTCTGACAGTACAGGTAATCTCAGCACAACACAGAAGAATGTTTTCCTTTGGCAAACACCATTTCCTTACATTCCTCCTAAATATTTGGGTGTCAGTTCAGACAACTGCACTCGAGCCTTTCCTGCAGCTCAGAAACGTGGCTGACATGTGATGCAGCATGTCGCAATAGCTCGTGTCAGCCACAGAAGTTCAACAGCTCACGCTGGCTTACTAAGTCAACACAGTCAGGAGAATCAGGGCTGATGCGGTTAAGTAACACAAAGGCTACACCACATCTTGTAGCTGTCAGCCCGGCACAGGAAGGGTTCTGTTTATGTGAACTGTTGTCCAGTTATCTGTTTGTTAAAAGTAAAGGTTTATTTCATTGTCTCACTCTTTGGAACATAAAAGCTCTTCTTATATTCATTTGGACTCTCTGCAGCGAAGAGCTAGCTTTAACTAGACACGTGTCTTTACCATGCACAGATGGCCAGGCTTTTTACAGAGCTGTACAGAAAGATGATTCAATAGTCATAAATTAGGCTGTGGAGGCTCCAACTGGATACTTAGAGTTTAAAAAAAAAAACAAGCTATGAGAATGCTAAAGCACTGGGACAGGTCACCCACAGAGGAGAGAAGGTAGTCCCTGAAGAATTTTTAATACTCAACTGAACAAACCCAAGTAACCTGATCCTAACTAAGGGCTCTTCTTGCTTTAGAGACGACTTCTTTGGTTCATTCCAACCTGATAGTCAAAAGGTTTCATGGAGCCCTTTCAGCTCTAATTTTCACCAGTTCCAATGTATTTTCATATTTGCATATGTGAAAGAGCAGGTCTTATTTAAATTACACTTAATGAAAAAGTGGCATTTTCACTCACTTTAATAGAATAATCTAAATGGAGTTCTCAGTCATCTATGAATCTTCACTGAATGGTTTTAGAGAGAAAAAATAGCGTGGCAAAGTCTTTAGCATTCAAGTGTCCTTGGTTTTGTTTGCACAAGCAGACCTTCCATGCCAAGCCTGTGTAGTCTACTAAACACTGGCGTCACAGACAAAGCAATTCTTCTTTCCAGCTCTGAGCAGTGGGGACTGTGAGTTTTCAATGGCCCCACTAAAACAGCGCGCTGCTTTTTGGACTGTACTGTTCCATAGCCATTTCCCCTAATGGCTACTAAGTGCCTGTAAACATTAAACCTTGTCTCCTCCAAGTTCCCAATTCCTTTAAGAGAAACCAAACAAAAATACTGTGGTTTACGAAGGTACCTTTACATGTAATATGTCTTCAGCTCAGTGCTTATGTGCTTTCTTACTGATACACATTTATGGTACTGAGACACAAGTCAGCCTCAGCTCAGGCCTTGGTTTTGATTTCTGTTGGAGAGCAGGGGAAGATGACCAGGGCACAAAACACCTTACAGATAACAGGAACGTACTATGAACACATGAGCGCTCTTGAAATAAAGGTTTACCCTGAAAATGTTTACCTTACCATTACAAAGAACCAAAACAAAACAAATGATATTTTTTGCTGGTTTGGTTTTTGTTGATTTTTTTTTTTAAGAAAAAAAAAGATGGCTGCTCAGGATACAGTGTGGAGCCAACACTCTGGTAAAGTGAAAACTTACCTCAGCGGGATTTCTTTGTGGTTAAAGATTAAAACAAAGCCCTTCTTCTTCATTACCTATTGAGCAATTAGCCTTGTGCAAAGCTTCCACATCAGAAATAGAGTTGAGCCAAGTTACCTCGTGGTTTCCCTTTGAACTGCTCACAGCGCAGACCTCACTGGACTTTGTCTGGGATGCACATTATGCTACAGAAAACTGAACACATCTGAATCCTGCTCACACTCCTTATTGTGCACGTGTTCCAAGTGGGTCAGAGGATAAGAATGCTGTCACTGGAGCCCCTCTTTCAGTTGTGTTAGGTACTCCAGAAACCATTATAGTGATCATTAGAACCACATCTCAAGAGAAACCATCAAGTTCAAGTTTGTTTTGTTGTGACTCCTTACCATTTATCTCTTACATAAAACCCTTATTGCAGCTATTTGGTTATAGCTAGGGAGCTGGCATCTATCTGTGTTAGATGCAATGCACACAGGCTGTCACAGCAGGATCACCTGGGGTACTGCATTGCTTTACATTTGTGGGTTTTTATATTAACAACAATAATCTGAGGAGCAACAGGTATTTAATTACAATAGTGCTTTTTTAGCATCCCACTTCCACTCTGCAATCTTTCATATGACTTCAGATTCTTTATTACATCTAGTTCTAATTGCTATTATTTTAAACTGAGTTTTTTGCTTTTAGATAGAATAGTGAATAAACCTTTCTGATAATCTTAGTAAGCATGTGAACAGCTTGATAGCACAGGACTTTTATGAGATACTATGTTGAAAGCAATTTGTGTTTCCAATTGGCAATTTATTTTTTTTAAAAGGGGATCAGCCATAGCAAGAATTGTTGGCAAAAATGTCCAGAAGTCCAATAGATTTGATTCTACTGTCAAGATGTGGGTATTTGAAGAGATCATCAATGGAAGAAAGCTCTCAGAAATAATCAACCAAGAACACGAGAATGTGAAATACCTCCCTGGATGCAAGATGCCCAAAAATGTGGTAAGTTGGAAAAAAAAAAAAAAAAAAAAAAAAAAAGTCACTTTTTTAATATACATTTATAAGGAAGGCAACACTGATTCATTCTGGTTTGCCACCTAATTCACTCCAGTATTACAAGTATGAAATATAACCCACTTCTGTGACCTCTGCTTGTCTCCTGTCACACAACTTCAAACACCCACTGTGCCAAGTACAGGTACGTAACGTGCCATCCTCCTCTCCAGCACAAATCAGCATCTCTCTGCCTGCTATTCCTCAAGCTATGTCTACACAGAGCAGACAGATTTCAAACCCACAACATCTTCTGGATAAAAAGGGAAAGCTACTGCTCTCCCTTCTTCTAAAAAAGGAAATCAACAGCATGACTAACAGCCATGGCTTACAAGGAGATGAGCAGGGAGCTATTGCTTCTTGGGTGATTTCAGGATAGCAGTGCATTACTACCATTAATAATGCTACAAATTCTACCAAAATATAAGGTATGTAATTTTTGCATACATTTGAAATACCAAATTATACCTTGCTATTTAATCAGCCTAGGTAATTCAATGCTACTGAAGCAAAGTGAGGCTTTCAGGCTGTTTGAGATTTTGTCAAATGTCAGTGAATTAAAGAAAGTAGCACTGCATTTCTAGAACAGCTTAGAACAGCTGTAGTTGTAAAGGGAAGTTAAGATGCTGCACATGGTGGGTCTCCATGCCTGGAGAGTGGTTATATTTAGTACTATGTTTCACAGTACTATGTGCTGGGATTGCATTTTTGCACTCCCATGATTTGAACTTGGCACACAGTTCTCCTGGGTTCAGATTGAATTGCCATTGTTATTTTCACAGTCCTTCAACAGATCAACAAGCTTGTTTTCATCATCTGAGAGCAGCCTCAACACATCTCTAGCAAAGTCTCTGAGATCTCTACAGCATAGATCAAGTGGCTGCACTGGAGGAAGGGCCCCTCACATCTTCATCTCCAACTGAAAAATCACTTTTACATCTCATTGTTTCTCCACATTTCGGAGAGACAGAAAATCTCTCTGCACAGTTCTAGTGATGCAACCCCTCTGTCCTGGTCTCACATGGCTGTTTTCCTTTCAAGCAGCCTTTCTGGCAGCAATCCTGATTCTTCAGTGAGGAGCCCCACTTGCTCTAAGGTTGCATACTGTAAGGCTGTGTGTCTCAGGGCAGTATTTTCTCCTATTGCAAGAGCAGACTTAAATTCCCCTCCTGTTTCCTCAGTAATCTGGCTATAATTATTGTTCTAAGTAACACTAGCATTTAGAGGAAGGTACAGCTTGCTGGTTATTAAGCACATTGCCTCAATGGTATTACTTTGCAAGGCGTGAGAATTCTCACCTGGTGCGAGGGGGCTCATTTTCCTTGTTATGCTTGTCTCAGGTGGCTGTACCAGATGTGGCTGAAGCAGTGAGAGGGATGGACATCTTAGTGTTTGTCCTACCACATCAGTTCATCGGACGAGTCTGTGAGCAGATGGCAGGTCACATAAAACCTGGAGCATTTGGGATTTCACTCATCAAGGTAGGTTGTCGTCTCCATAAGAATCAACCTGTAAGGAGTAAATATGTTCAACTAAAGGATAGGCCCTCAGCTGCATGCTCTGCATAAAATAAGCATTTATTTCCTCTAGAGTGGAAACTCACAAAGACTCCAGTAGTCTCTCTGCTGTTCGTGTGACCAGAGAGTTGAAAAGATTGGGCAATGCCACTGGGCCAAGTAACCATCGTTATCAGTCATCTTTAGCCTGGATTAGTTCCCACTTAGGCCAGCACAGAGGTGAAAATGCAGAGAGAGGGCTGCATGAGCTGGTGCTGCTGCCAGGAGAAATGTTCCAACCTCAGCCTCTATTAACTGTTAAATAGAGAGAGCACAGGGTCTACGTGCCTGTCCTGTGTGCATGCAAAGCTGTTTGTGGAAACACTGCACAGGAATATTAATAACTTTGCAGAATTGGAGCATTTCCCATTTGTAAGGAAAAGGGCAATCGCTTTTTAAAGGCTAGAGCTGTCAGATTATCACTACATTAAGGGGAAATTCATATTTTATGAGAATCTCAAACTAAAAGTTTAAGCAATATAGTCTGCCATTTCTACTGGCTGTATTAAAATTCAATTTAAAACTGAAATATCAGAAATTTAATTGAAGTTCTCAGACAGTAATATCAGATCTTTCCTTTTTGATTTTCCCCTATCAAAATTATCTTGCAAGTAGCAGCTCATAGAGGGGATGGTGAGGGGAGTAAGGACATTCCTGAAAATCTACTCCTTTCTTCAGCTTCAGAAGAGCTATGACAGCTCAGTACACTCCTTATACCAGTGAAGCATTAAGGCTAATACTTCAAATCTTGCTAAAGAAGCCACTGCTTGTAAGCTCATTTTAAAAATATGGCTCCATACCACAGGAGTTTAACACAAAGGAAAAATGCAGCACAGGAAGACATCTCAGGGCAGCAGAACTGCATGTGAGCCCTGTTTCAGGGTTAATGTTATTGCACCTTCTCCCTGAACTTCCCCTGAATTTGTGCTTAAAAGTACAAACACAGAGCATTTGGCTCTAATGGCTAATGCTAGCAAATACAAGACCCCAAATCTCCCAAGTACAGCCAGGCAGACCTGCAGGCAATTGGATACCTCCTTTAACAGCACTGCTGCTGCTGTCACTTACCTGTACTTAGCTTTTGCTGTTGCCTTTTCTCAGGGGATTGATGAGGGTCCTGAAGGCCTGAAGCTCATATCTGACCTCATTCGAGAGAAGCTGAAAATAGAAATCAGCGTGCTTATGGGGGCCAACATAGCCAAAGAAGTGGCTGATGAGAAGTTCTGTGAAACCACCATTGGTAACTATTGCAAAGGGCAATTTCATCTCCTGTCTGTGGCTTACCCTCACCTATGGCAGGACAGTGTCTGCAGGCAGCAGTGGGAGGCAGCCTGCAATGAGATACGTTGAGGTTCTGCACGATGCCATATGTGCAGTGTGTGCTGAACTCATCCGGGGGAGCAGTTCCCTTTCCAGGGAGATGGGTGCTGGCGGGATCAGATCCCAAATGACAGCAGGTTCCAGTAGCGAGGCTGTGAGCTAATTTCATCCATTAAAAAATTACAGCATAACCCCATTCCTATTCGAGTTATCATAAGCTACCTGTCTGTAAAGCCCATTGCTGAGTACTGAGGCAGTTGATACACTGTGCAGTTTGTCTAGGAAAGTGTAATCAGAAGCTCAAACCCCCTGAGGTGTATTTCTCCATCTTTGTATTTCTCTATTTAATAAGAGCAGCAGTAACATTCTGTTCTTCCCTCCCTAGAACTGGGTCTCACCTGACTACAAGAGTTCACCAAGCTGTTTTAAAATCCATTCATTTCTGAAGTCAGCAGAAATTAGTTTCATTCTTCAACAGCTGGTGGAGATTAAAGAAAAAATTATTGCAATACTGTTCTTTTGCTGTGCAGAGGTTACAGTAATAGTGAAAACCATAACAGCTGGGCAGTTGTTGCTGGAAGAGAAACTAGATATGAATAGAATGAGACAGGATCAGGAGAGTTAGGCAATATTCATTTTCTTGGGGACAGTTTAAGTTCTGCTGGCCCAGCTTTAAGCCATGACAGGGCAATAACTGTGCAGGAAGGCTCAATTGCCCTTTGCTTTTGGGGCCTCAAAGTGTTTCATTTCTCCTTATGGGAAGCCACAAAGCCCATTAGTAAGCAAAGCCAAGAATGCTTACACTGGCCTCCTGCAGCAGGAGCAAGCATCTCCTTTAGCAATGCCCAGTGACTGTGACCACAAAATCCAAAGGTCCCTCGGCCCTTACTTCAGGTTTCATTTCATTGTGCATACTGCTGTGCCACCAAAACATCACAGATGCTTTAACTTCCATCCTTCCTTCACACAGGGTGCAAAAACGAGAAACAAGGGCAGATCTTTAAGGAATTACTGCAGACTCCCAACTTCAGGATTACCGTAGTGCCTGACACTGATACAGTGGAGATCTGTGGAGCCTTAAAAGTTAGTGACTTCAAACTAATTTTCTTTTTTTTATCAGGACTAAATTCTTACCCCTGCCTGTGCCTCTGTAAGCCGCATGGTCTAACATTAGTCCTGCTGCCTTATGATTGAGTGGGCATGGACAAAACATGTAACATTTCCTGTGTCAGCTTTCCAATACAGAAAAAAAAAAAAAAGAAAAGATAAAATTTGCTTAAAGATATAAAGCTGGCAAAGCATTTCAAAATAGCTGGATTTTGAATTTATTTTTAACAGAGTTACCTCTGTTTCTGAGGGAAGAATTTAGTCCACATATTGTAAACATGTGAAACAAAGACTTCTTCTACATACAATAATTCCAACTAATAGCTTACTTCCACATTTCAAGTAGTGACCCACAAGAAAGCAGCATCAGAAGCACCACTCTGAGTTGGAAGCCTATCTGGATGGTGTGTAGCCATGCCCACATAGAGATCCCAAGCAGGGTCAGAAGGAATACCACAGTCATCAAGTTTCCACGTCAGGGACACTAGAGTGAAATTTGGGCTTCGTTTCTAAATGCGCCAAAATTGAACTCAGGCTACAACCTTTTGTAGTTTCTGTACAGTCATTTTTATCAGAACAATTCATCTTTACTTGGAGGCGGGGTTTGATGACAGGTGAAGACTTGGTTTTGCTTAACCTAGATATGAGTAAGGTATTTACACTCAAAGATTTTGCCTCCAGCTACAGGCTGGAGTTCATTCAGTTGTAAGGGAAATTTCTGCTCCCCTTGAAATCATTGTTTATTTTAGCAAAGGCATTGCCAAAGCAAAATCAGTGGCATTTCTAGTAACATTTAACTCAAATACAACAAACTACACTTCTGTAGGGGCAGCAAATTAAAAGGTGGGGAGAGGGACATGCAGGACAAGGTGAGGAAACGGGAAGATTTTTAGGATCCCAATACATTTGTTTAGAGCTGTAGGAAAGGCCAATTCTACTGACCATCCTTGCAGGCAAAACCAAGGTTTGGTCTACTGCAGTGTCAGAATATAGAACCAGTGAACTACAGACTAACAAAGAAGAGCTAGAAGGCATGTCTTCATTCAGGTTATTTTGAACAGTTCAAACAGAAATGAGCCCCAGCTTGGAACTAGCAGGAAAAAAAAAAACATTAATTGCACGTTGCTACATGATTGCAATACTACAATATTACACAAGCTGCTCTGAGATTTGCCCACTGGAATAACAGTGGGTGCTTTATAAAATCCAACAAAATCAAGCAGCTTTTGCTTGAAATGTAAAAAGACACCTGCCTTCCTCAGAACAAATTCATAGGCATCGTGTTGTGTTAAAGAACTGTGGAGATGAGCCCCCGAGGGCCATGGTTAGAGGGCAGGGGGGGTGGGGGAGGAGTTGATGGTTGGACTGGATGACTTTAGTAGTCTTTTCCAACCTGAATGAATCCATGGCTCTATGAACCTGGGGCCCATCCTGCTGAACCGAGTGGAGGCACAGTGTGGAATTTTCTTAAAGCTTGCTCTGTATACCCTGATGAACTACACGTCTTACCTGATGGTTGCCTTTTTGTCTGTCCTGCATGGAACTTTTTAGAACATTGTAGCAGTAGGAGCTGGCTTCTGCGATGGACTGAGCTTTGGTGATAACACGAAGGCAGCAGTGATCCGTTTAGGCCTTATGGAAATGGTGGCCTTTGCCCAGATCTTCTGCAAGGGATCTGTGTCAATATCCACTTTCCTGGAAAGCTGTGGGGTTGCTGACCTAATCACTACCTGCTATGGAGGACGCAACAGAAAAGTGGCGGAGGCCTTTGCTCGCACAGGAAAAGTAAGGAGGATTTTGAAATATTTTAAGCTTAAAAAAAAGAAAAAAGAAGAAAAATGAAATTGTTTTCATAAAGGCACTGTTAGCTGTTTACCTTTTTGGTAACTGCTGATGTTACAGAAGTATTCCCTCTGATCCAAGTAATCTCTCTTCTAGTCCATTGAGGAATTGGAAAAGGAGATGCTGAATGGACAAAAACTACAAGGTCCTCAGACTTCAGCTGAAGTCTACAAGATTCTGAAAGAGAAAAATATACTTGATAAGTAAGTGTTTTGATTTAAAACAAAACCTGACTCACTTGGTATGGCCACAAATTATGAACAATTCCTAACCTCCTCCTTGCTATTTGAGGTCAGCTGTCCTGTTCATTTCCATAACAACTGCTTTCTACATCTTGGGCCACCTTTCAATTCAGCCAATTTCCTCATTGCCATGATCAGTAGAATAGGATGAAGGTAAAACAACATCAAAAGAAACAAGCCACAGACATATAATACACCAAAGAAGTCCAAACGAACTACCCAGATATCACTGGCTCACACCATACAAGATTGAAACACATAGATGGAGTAAGGTTATGAATGTGATCTGTGGCTCAAAGGATTTATTATTCTCATTATACCACCATCACAGCTTGCAATACTGCTCCCAGTGCAAACAATCTCAATATAAAAATTCAGGAGTCTGCTCATGAGCAAACTATTTTACACACGTTGAACAGTATGTGCAGATATCAATGCCTCAGTGCCACAAAAGAAGCCAATAATTCAGTTGAAGTAATACTTTAATTATTTGGATGGTAATATAGGATTTATAATTTGAAGCCTGTCCTACTTTAGCAGTACATAGATTTATTTAAAATGATAAATATATTAGAATCTAGACAGACACAGAAATTCTAAGTAGTACTGCCTTTAAAAAGAAAAGAAAACCATTAAGGCATTTTCTTTTCCAGTCTTTGTCTCTCAGACAGCAGTAATGAACACAAATTTATGCATTTTGCACAAAGAAAGGAAAAGGGGATGTGCAAGTCAGGGTTTTTCGGTAAACAAGAGCAGAGGACAACTTTGTCTCTAAAACAACTTCTCTTTTGTCACCTCCAAAGTTGTCCTTAAGCTCCCTTGATTGTCCTAACCTCATTCCTACTGGTTTGTCTTCATGTTGCTCATTTGTAATCTTCTGATCGAGGTAAAAACTTTACTGTAGCACAGTTTCTAGAGAAATAAATCGTTTTCGGATACTTTTCTTCAATGTAAGAAACAACAAACAAAGATAAATGCTTTTTCCATTACAAACAAAATGTGTTTGTGTGAACTTTTCAAAACTACTTTTCTTTTCCCATGCTTCTGTTAGGTTTCCGTTGTTCACAACCATCTACAAGATCTGCTACGAGGGCGAATCGATCCAGAATTTCATCTCGTGCCTGCAGAACCACCCACAGCACGTTTAGGAATTGGCTCTCCACACCTGGTTGTGTTCTCATCTTTGCAGGACTTTATCCACTCCACAGCAAATAAAGTAGACAAATAGATTGTGTGGCAACGCTTGCTGTAAGAGCAACACAGAATGTATTTCAGTATCCTCATTCTGGGGGTGAAAAATCTGCCTTCCAACATTATATCCACTGAACAGGAAAATGTAAAAATCTGTTTTGCTTTGAGATAGCAATTTGAGCACTCGCCTGCAATTTCGTGTTGGTTGAAGACAGCGCCCCTCATAACTTTTGTAACAGGAGTTCAGTTTAGTTCTCGTGGACCTCAGCACTTTGCTTTCTAATATTTGTTACAGAACAGCACAAGATGCAGTAAAGTTCAAGAATGCTTCAAAACAGGAATGAGAGTCAAAAGGTCCTACAGCAATAAGATGCAGCCACGTGGGCCAATACGGGATTCATAATTCCCCTCAAACACAAGTAACATAACATTTTGTATTTTGAGATGTCTAGTCCTTCCTTGAACATTTCCCATTGTAAGGCACTTTGGAAAAACAGGTATTGCTGCTGTGCTGAGACACACATGAATGTTCAGCAGATGTACAAAGAAAAGAGTTTCAGGGGTGGGGGAGGAAGGAAGGGCCTTTTTTATTCTGGACACAAGGAGCCTCCAATCGTAATCTGATTTCCTTACATCTATTGTATTGTTGAAAAACAGGAGAAGAAAAATGAAAGGAGAATGACCCAAAACATTCATGTGAGTGTTAGCACTTCTGAACAAGTGTTACCCACCGGTATTCGTAGTGGCTGGGAGGGGAAAGCTGAAGAAGAGACAGCTGGGACACACGCACAGCTCAGCCTGCAGCCTGTGCAGCGCTGTCACCCTGAGGACGCAGAAGCAGCAGTGGAACACTCTGCGTTCCCTGACTTTGCAGACATGCACAAAAATCGACCGCTACAGACGCACAGAATTCCTTATCCAATCGGATCCGAAACCGGGCTGCATTTCAGCTGCACCAGGAAACCCCCAGGACTGACACAACTGAACGGCATTTGTCTTCCCATGGACTGCACCACAGCAATGCCCCGAACCCACTGCAGAGTGGGCAGCATTCCTGAAGGGAGACAGCTCTCTCTGCTTCGAGTTTTACACACCGACTGGTTCTACAACCAGTTTTTAATTTTGTTACCAATGGCATTCATTTTAGAAGCATCCAAGTTTTCTAAACTACATCAGGTAGCTTTACCCAGCTGACGTTTTTCAGAGCTAAAACCAGTTGTGAAATAAAGAGCATCACATTTTCTAAGCTTTAATACCCTTTGGAAAGATTCATATTCAGAAAGAAGGCAAGCAAAACGGAAGAGTAAACTACTTTTGCATTGCTTTATCTGATTTTCCAGAAGAGCAGAGGGGAACACAAGGGGTTTTTTAATCTGTATTCAAATGACAAATTGGTTTGAAAAATAAACCAAAAAAAGGTTACCAAACCCTCTCCATGCTATACTTTAGAGGAATATTACCGTCTTTCACGTTTATCAGATTTATATATCATTGTGTATCAAATATAAAAATAAGTAATTAAAAAATAATAATTAAAAATCTCAGTCTTACAGCTAGGAAAGCTGGCTCAGCTGGTGGGAGCGTGGCTGCAGCACCCTGGTCCCTGCTGGGCAGCAAAGGTTGACTGTGTGGAGGCAGCAATGGAGCCCATACGAAGACCCTGGGCTGGAGGAATGAGACTGCAATATCAAGTGAGAAAGAATTAAATACTGTGCAGTCCTTAACGTGTCAAATACATGAGGGTGGGATAGAGAATTCATAAACCTCCTTATTTCACAGGTGAGCTGAAATTCTCTACCTCATTTCTGAGCATCAAACATTTGACGGTCAAAGTTTCAAACAATACTTTCTCAAAGTGATCAATAAATGCAAGCTTGATGTAATTTCATTTAAAAAAAACTCACATAAAATAAATGAATGTTGTGACACAGTCTCTATTGTGCTTATTGTTACCGCTAGCACTGTCAGCTCTCAAAGAAAAGGCCAACAAGAGTCCATTTTCTACAGACATTTTTATTGATGAACATATTTTTTTCCTTCTTTTGCATGACACTTTTACACAATAAGACTCGAACTTCATAAATAACAAAAATTAGCCCTTATATCTCAACCCAGTCAAAATCTATGTAAAATAATTTGTTCTGTATTTACATTCTGTACCAAAATAAGAAACACATATTCAAGGTCAGCCAGTTCTCCCAAGACAGTTGTTTTATCTCCAAGGGAAGCTTCACATTCTGAAGGCACCATTTACACTTTGGAGGTCTGACGGTGTAAGATGGCATCACCGAATGTAACAACACAGACCCCTGACCCAAAGAGTGACACAAGCAGTCATCCAGCCAAGCACTGAGCCAAGCCCAACCAGGCTGCAGGCTCCCACAGCTCACAGCCACGCATGGGACATGTGGGGAAGGGAGGACCTATGCATCCCTCTCTACTGAAATGTATTTGAGCAGGAAGATTTGCACCAGTCTTCCTAATTAAGTAGTGCATAACAAAAAGAATAAGCTATGCTACACCAACAGTCAACTGGTGAGCATCAAAGTTCAGTTCCAGTTATTAACCTGTACACAGAGCAGCCTCCCAGAACTTCAAGATATTTCAAGGGAAAGGAGCAGCCTGTTTCTCTATGTCATTTAACTTGGTGCATACTCCAGACAAAAGCTCTCCTTATAACTGAAACACGAGTAAAATGAGTTCCTACAGCATGACTTGCCTCGACTTCTAATTGAAATAGTAATACTAATTATATATATATATATATATATATATATTTATATATATAATATATATATATTATATATAATATATATATAATAATATATATAATATATATAATAATAATAATATATATATATATATATATATATATATATATATATATAATTTGAACTACTGGGATAACTAAAGATGACCAATTTACTTCCACAAGGAAACACGGAACCTGCTTTTATAACATTAAAACTGTGGACATTACATACTGGAAATGTAGAGGAGTCAATCCATTTATTTCCTAGGGCAGGAAGAGCCCAGGGAATAACGCTAACTACCCTGGTGAAAACGAGGCTTGTTTGGGCCATACCTCAGTTTTCACATCCAAGAGTTGCAGAGTGATGGACTGGCCATGACTTGGTCAGGAAACCCAAAGCAGACGCCTGCAAATTTTGTATTTATTTCAAGCCAAAACAAACTCCTACTGGGCAAACCATACTTAAGGCTACGCAAATGACTGTTTTAAGCTACAATTTTAGCTGTGTTCTACACTAAAAAATGGCTTATGCTTCCTACTATGTTTATGTTGCTCTTAAAGACCTGAGGCGTGTTTTTACTTAATTCACCTTAAGCTGCTCAAGTTAACAACAGGCTAAAAGCTGAACTCAACGCCAGACAGAACTGAGGTAGGCAGTTTTATTCAGATCTTCCTTTTGACAGGCCACCAATTCACTGCCACATCCTCTGGCAGCACCAACAAGATGCAGACACCAGCTCACTAACAGAACTCGTTGGATTCTGCCCGCCTTCAATCTGCCCTCTCAACAAGTTGCATCCAATTCCATGGTTCACGGCCAATTTAGGGGCTGCACGTCAAAGAGATTACAACTGAAATCTCAGATTATTAAGGCGTTAATAGTTTTACTTCACTGGATCCACTGATGCAGCTACTCAGCAGGTAGGACCGAACCTGGCTGCTAGCACTCCGACAGGCAGGCAGATGTTCCCCGTAGGTACAATGCACCGCAGCCTTTCTTTGCTCAAACACATCCAAATCCAGAAGTAGGGAAGCATCGACATTTTAAGCCATCTTTCAGTTTTCAGTTAGTGCTCAGAAAAGCCCTCGAGATAAACAACTGGGTAGAAGATAAAAAAATACTCACTTAAATATAACAAACTCCACTTACACATAGAGACCAGCATATCAAATACCAAGTGCAATAAATTAACACCATTAGAAATGTTTAACAGTTATAAAGTTAACCAGAGAGTTCCAACAGTGCAAATATTTCACAGTAAGAAAAAATAACCAATAATTTCTTTTCAAGTATAAAAAGCATTGCTGTTGAGTGATGCCATTTCAACTGTATTATTGCACAACAGACAAAAGACACAATACCAACCTCTGGGGCCAAAGATATATTCTCAAACCTTTACATTTTCAAGGAATCCAGTTACACTGACTGCTGATTGCGCACACCTTAAAAAGTTACCGGTGTTTGCTCATCAATTTGAGTGTTTCTCGATTCAAACTTGTACATATTTAAAGCATTTGATCCCTAATTTGTATTGCTTCTCAGAAACACCAATTAAGGCTAACCAGGCCTTGTTTAGCTCAAAGCAAACTGTGCATAACTTGCAGATCAGAAGGGAACTAGCCCAGTGCAATGTAATCTCCTAGCAATGTGCCCTCAGACAGTTTTAGCTAACAGCTTACTCACCTCACCAGTGTCATAAATTGTCTATATACTAGGCACGAAGATAATCTTTAGTGTCCTCACAAGTACAATGGAAGTTCTATTATTAAACATTAATCGTAGCTAAAGAAGTTACTCTTTCCATTCCTCTACCTTTCATTTTAGAAAGGAATCAAGCCTTAAAGAAGTGGTGTAACATCTTTCTCCCTACCTTGGTATTTTTAGTGCACTTGACACATCTGCTCCCTTGTTGAGTACCTTCCCACAAATGAGAGTTATGCAACAGGAGAGGTAAGGGTTGGACCAAAAAGAGTTTCCTTGGCTCTAAGAGGCATTATTAGTAACACATTATGTAGGGTCAGGAACAAAGAAAAACATCTTCACAAGTGTCAGACAGAGCAGCTGTCCTCAGTGAGACAGACTTTGCTCATTTCCTTCCTCAAGCAGATTTTGTCCCCTAAGAGATGAATTTTGTACCAAGGCATGCCTCTGCATATCTCAATGTGTCTGATTCTCTAATGTAATCCAAATGCCAATTATTTGGGTAGCTGAACTATCAACTACAGGTTCAAGAAAGAGGGGTGGAAGAAGACAGATTAGACTTTTCTTTACCTACTCAATACAGTTTTGGCCTAGAGAAGTCAATATGGTTCTGTAAGATGATAGCTGCCATAGCTACTGGCTACAAAAAAAAAAGTGAGAACAACTGCATTAATGCTCACTCTAATAAAAAACAATGCCATGATTTAAGAAAAAAAAAAAATCAAATAAAATCAGAAAACCTATCCCAATTTTACAGACTAGTATCAGTACCGAAATGAGTTTGTCTAGCAAACCATTCTGAGAATATTCAAATACTTCACATATTCCATTTCACATGCTAAACAAAGATGTGACTTCTAAACAACTGTCATGGTCATCACTCTAAAATTCCACTCTGTGCATGTATGAAGGTTTAAGTGAACCCCAAGAAGATGCTTTACTGCAAAATTACACGAATTCTGAGAAGCCTCAAAGCTGCAGAATTCAGTTGTGGAAACAATTCCCAACACCTGGTCCATTCCATTCCATTATTTTTCCCTGTAAAATGTAAGAACTGACAGAAACCTCCCATACCTGCTTAGGTCTGAGTTATTACCAGTGATGATAACTGATTTTCACATGGCTTTCAACTAAACCACTGAGGTATATTTCCAGTTTGAGGCTGCTTTGCTACCAGACACGCTGAAGAAAAAAAAAAAGAAAAAAAGAAAAAAAACAAAAAACAACAAACCAAACAAACTACAATCCCAAATTCTACTACAGCAGTTCTCCTTTCAAATCCTGACCAAGCTGCCAGGAAGGCTGGCACAGCAGTCTTGTTACTGTGTCCAAATCAAGGGTTGCAATTCAAGAAAATACTGGCACTTATTGAGATGACATGGAACGTTTTCCACCTCTCTCAGGCTCTGGCTGCTGCTGTCAGCACCTCCCTGACTACTGCCTGCACCGCTACTCGCCACGAGAGATGAGGCTCAGGAGAAGGCAGCTGCCTGCAGAGACAAAGCAATTCAGTGCTCCACAATAAGAGGTGCAACACTGCAATGCATCATCTTGAAACATCTTCTTGCTCCCTGCTCGAGCTATGCGCAGAGGAATAATCCTGTTAGCAGTGGAATCAAGTTAGCCATCAACAGCCAGAGGGTTACGACCAGGCTAGACGACGAAGAGCACAAGTCTGAAACAAAGAACAAAACAGCACAAAGTTTCTATGTTGTATTTAAAGCGAGGACAAAATAACCAGAGAGCAAAAATGTATCTGCTGTCTTTGCACGTATTGGCACTGATTTATTTGTAGCTTTCAAGGCTAGCAATCCAGAGCAACCAAATAACATTACTATCCCTCTTATAGGTGACCAGTTTATTTTTTCCTTAATTTTTCCTTTTTCCTTAAATAATGCAATAGAAACAATACATCCAACAATTAAAGAATTGATTAAAGGCTTAAAAATAAGCCACAAATGAGAAATACTGTAAAGAATGTTCTCCTTCACTGGTCAGCATTTGAGAGAATCTATTCTTGACAAAATATTAACTGGTCGTCAGTGAATTTAGCTTTCTTCTTCCTTCAGAAAGCAAAGTAACAACTGCCATTTGTGCTCTGGACTACTGCATTAGTACTGTCAACAGGAAAATGTATGAGTACTCCTTTTGCACTAAGGTGATGATTTTGAAGGTCATGTTATGTTCCCCAGAACAGAGATCTGGTTTTCTAAAGCCAGGTTTCTAGGATGATTACCAGAAGGAGACACGACAAAGTATTTATGTTTTAGATGTATTTCTTCTGTATTAGCCACTAGAAGCAAAAGTATGACTGCCCAGCACCTTGCCACCTTGCTTTAACATCTTAGATCCTGGAATAGCAAGACCATAGCTCTCTTCCCATTCATTAATGTGAATCATCAGTGCTTTCAGATGTTTTAGATCAAGGTGTCTTACAGCGTGCTGAAGTGAGGCTTACCAATTGCTGCAGCTCTCGATAAGTTCAAAGCTGGAGGATCCCGCTCCGGGGGACAGGAGTCACAGAAATCCCAGCAGGAAGGGCAGATCAGATTGCCAACATGCACCCAGCCGTTCATCTGAATGCTCACAGTTAACACCTGACCTGAGCGGCTGCACAAGTATGCAGTGTCCTTCACCCAAACATGCAGCCCTTGTGGAGAACAAGAAACCTTAAAATAAAGGAATAAAAGTGAAGTCTGTATTATGATTTACTAGAAATACATTTTTCCGTGTGGGATCTCCTTCAATAGGGAAATAAGATGCTCAGTAAGCAGTCTGTATACAGCATAGATTACCTGCATGTATTTTAATGCACTCCCAGCAACTGCCTAAAAAAATGCACTGACTGCACTCTTCCATGCAATTACACAGATAACCAATCGAGACTGAGTAAAATTCTGCTTCTGCTAAAAACTGCATTTTAGAGTCGTGCTGCCATTGAAAGAGACACCTCCAGTTGAGCCACTCGCTGAGTGGTAGGAGGATAACGAGAAGTGCCATGTGCACAGTGCTTCCTGCCACAGACAAATCAAAGTGATTTAACTCATGTCAAACGTTGACAACACATGATTTCAGCATAAGTATTCTCACTTAGCTGAGGAAAAAGCATCACAGAGATAAGACAAATGAAGCCCTTAGCAAGACTGGAGGTAACACACGGTCTGCCCAGTGGCCACACGCTTGACTTGATGTGCCATCTAAACTACAGACTTGTGGTTGAAAAATACTTCTTCTCAATGCATGTCCTATCTAGTTATTTACAGGAAGAGAGGATTCTGAACCTTGTCCAGGTGCCCCAACCCACACTGCATGTCAGACTTTTCTCCTTGATTTCCAAACAAATAAAAAACCAACAAAGCAAGAAAGAAAGCCACGCAACATACAATCTTACTTGGTAACATCCGCTACCCCAGTCAGGGTAACTGAGCTTCCTCCTGCACTGTTCCATGACAAAAGCTGATTTCTGAATCAGACATACAGAGTTTGGTCCATATTCTTCTGCACCATAGTTTTTGGTAGGATCTGAAGTGGAGAGAATATATTGAACTGCAATTTACTACGTGAAAAGGAAACCCACATCAAACAAGCCTGCCATAATTAATGTCACTACAGTTAATTCCCAGTTTCCTTCTAGGATCTTCTAGACCATTAACCATTACTCAATCTGTGAATCATATTGTCTTGAAGATGCAGTGCAAAGAAAACAAAGGCATTTTCCATAGCAGCACATGAATATGTTTGCCCCAGAGAGAGCCAGTTGTAACTGCTGGCTTGAGGAGAAGGAGTGTTATTCATTTTGTTTTGAGAGAACTGCAGAGACAAGTAACAAATATCCTACAGGATTCTGCAGCTCTGCAATATTCCGAGTTAGGGACTACTCTGGCAGACAGACCCACGCTCTGCCATTCTGCCAGCCTCCCTGCTTTGACGAAAGACTACAAAGGTGGAAAGCATGATTTTTTTCAGAGACTCAAAAACAATCAATCAACCCTCCACCCACAACCTCTGTCTTACATTTGGATCATTTGGGGATCATCTCTTTCAACCCATATGCAATTTCTGTATTTCATGTATACTTGGGAAGAAAACACCAAGTAACCAAAGTGCAATGCTTCTCACTCCAGCACACAGGGCAGTGTGACACTAATTTCACATCCAATGACTCTGGATTACAGCCAGACCTTCCCAGATAAACATACAGTCTCTTAAACACCACATTAAAGCCCTGAAACTAACCTGGTTGGTTTTCAATTATTCTGCAGTCTGAGCTGCGTTGAAATTCACCACTTAAATGCCAACTGAATTCTTGACTGAAGGGACAATAGTCAGCAATTTCTACTGAGCCACCATAGTAAGGCAAATCTTCTGCTGGTACTCCACTGAGATTGTCAAAATACTGCCAAACAAAAGAGGTAGCTAAGCAGTTTGTACAAAGACAAGCCTACAGCTGGGTTGCTTGTTTGTTTTTAAATAGAACAAATCACTACAGCTGTAAGAACATCAATTACTTCTCAGGAATGCTATTAACAGACACTTATAATACCCCTGTGCCAGATGAGCCCAAAGTACTTAATACATAAACAACACACTAGGATTCACATGTCCCTGCACTGCCCCCTGTCCCTTTTTGCAATTATAGCTGGGATGAAACAACAAATTCCATAGTATGCAGCAACATCAGGCAGCAGATGAGGTGAAGAAAAGCTTCTGTTGCACACTAACATTATCATCTGAGATTTGCTTAAACAGATGAGCAACATCCTTACCATCTTCTTAAGGTCACAAGGCTTTATTTCAGGCCATCATACTTCTTATAAGAAACTGAGCAGACATTTTTCACAATATCTACTCTCACCTACCAGTTCAGAGAAAAAAACAAAAAACAAACAACAAAACCATGCACCTGACTGCATAACACAGTAATGCAAATGTTTAGTTATTTGATAAAGTAAGATCCACAATACCTGATATTCCTGAGGTAAGTGCTTTGGAAACTTCTGTAAGTTGCACACTGCTACTGCTCTTTGGTCCTGTCTGCAGGTTAACTGCAAAGGGTTACCCCTCAAAGTGTCACAGTATGGACTGATGAGTTGCCTCCTCAAAGAAAAATAATTATAATAACCCAATCAGATTAACTGCTTCCTGTAATATAACTACTGTCTGTTATATATACTATATATACTATATATATACTGTTATATATACTGTCTGTAATATAACTACTGTCAGCTGTCTGTTCCTGCTCTCCTTCACACCTGTTCAACCACAAAGAAGCAGGGGTAAATTGTCTGTTATGAGCTGGCAATACTATTTGTCTGGTTATGAACTTCCTAATTTCAAGAACATCAAGACTGCCAAAGTCACAATGCACTCAGTTTCAATGGCAGCGCTCTGTAAACCTTAAAGTAAAATGTTTACAAACCAAACAAGGCCACCAGGGAGCAAATTTATAAATACTGTAACAAACAAACAAAGAAGGCTTTGCTTTGACATTTTTGGTGCTTCAAGTAAATTCCAGCAATGCAAAACACTGCTAGCTGCATTTGCAGTTTAAGATGACAAAGCTACAAGAGTTGTATAAGTCCCTCTCCAAAGCACAGTTCTCTTACAGTAAGAGTAAACACATTCCACATTCTAAGATGTCTGGCTCTGTATTTGTTGGGTAAAGTATTACTGGTCTTAATACATTTCACGTGCTCTTTCTTGAGTGCATTCTGAAGATACTTCAAAGAACATTCCTTGCATACTACTTCTTGCTGAGTTTCATTTGAAGAGGGCAAATGTAAACGAGCATCTGCTTACTACTACTCTTTTTTTTTTTTTCTTTTTTTTCTTTGAAAGACTTACTTCTGTTTCTTTTGATCAATCCAGAACTTACAGCTCTTCATTACGAAGTCACAGCCTTTATTACGGCCCCAATCTAATTTCTCTGCCATGCTGTAATTTGCTCTATACCACCTGCAAAGGTATTTTGAAATGAAAACACAGTTATTTGAAAACTGGCATCAAGTAAAGCAAACAACAAACACACTTGAAGAAAAAAAAAATCCATTATCATTCATATTAACACTCACCCTGTGTCTTCCATTAATGCTAAGGTGATCCTGGAAAACACTCGGTTCTGCGTATGGGATCCAGTCATAGCTTCATTCTGAAAGTCACCAGATACTATTAGTAAGCTCTTGAAAAATCATTAATTAAGAAAATGGCTTACTATGAGAAAGCATTTTATGTGACAGCCACTCAGTGAGGGTCATTGGAAGTTCCAGTTTCTTATTATAGACAATCCAGCTCTTCAGATTATCCTCATTCAGCTGCTTTTGGTCTCAAAAATGCATGTTTTTTCAAGTTTACTTCCATGAAAAGGTCTGTCCTAAAGCATTTACAATATTGTTCACCAACAATGATTAGATGGTACATCTTTGCCCAAAATAACACATAACTCAGCATTATAAATAAAAACAAGTTTGGGTGTCAGAAGGGAAGTGTTTCCTTGGTGAGCAAGGTTCTGGAGTAAAGATGGGAAAAGCTTCCCCTAATGAGACATGCAGGTAAAGACAAAATCCAGACAGTGACAGGCTGAATGATCAGAGATAATGAATTGGATGACACAATTGAATTGAGTCAAAGGAATAGCTCCTTTCCCCTAAAAACGAGGCCATCTCAAAAGGGCAAGCAGCAGATAAATGGGACATTTCATTTTTCAGTAGTTATCTCAAACCCATATTCTGCAATTTAGCAACGACATAAAAATAGATTCATCTAAAAATTGGATGCTTGTTTCTAGTTAAGCAGTTTTAGCTATATTTCAGTGAGCTTTGACACAGCCATGTTTTTGAGGCTCCAGTATCACTATAAAACCAAAAATAAAAGAAGGGGGAGCAGGCTTTTCTATTCCTAATATTAGCACCAACCTCCAACAACCTCTTCTCCCAGTGATTGAGCTCAGTGCCCATGCCACCCTGATTTTCAAGCTCCATTCCCTCTAGGATTGGACAATCGAAATGTTTCCGAGCTTCTTCCTAGAAAGAAAACATTTCAACACAACTCTCAAAATACAGAGAAGCAGTCATATACATTCGTCACCTTCTAGAATAAGCTTAAGAAACTCTTTCAGCATTTTCCTTCCAACTATCTTGTTTCCCTTCTCATATAAAATACTTCTCTTACTGAGATGCTTACTAAGCCAACTGGCACCCCAACACCAAGCCTAGCAATTTGCCTACTTATCTTCCAGAAGCAACAAGCCATTAAAGCCTGGAAGAATAAAACAGCAGAATTAAGTGAAAATACTGTGTGAATGCAAAAGACTAAGTTAAAAAAATAATGTTGTTATTTTTAGCACCACCACCACAACCTGTTTCTGAGGAACACCGTGGGGAGGGGGGGCAAACAAAGTTTTCAGTTAAGAAGCACTGAACGTCAACCAGTTTTGTGTGAAGAAGTGTGTTTTCCAGAAGGTCTGGAGACCTTGAAAGGCATCACAAAGCCAAAGCCTGGCCTTTGCCAATGTGACAGCACCCATGGGCACTGCTATGCTCTGAGCAGTTTGGCCACCATGGACAGTTTCCAGAAAACAGACTTTTGCCCTATACACTGCGTTACATTTGAAACAAAGTGCATTTTTGGCATGACATATGGTGGTATTCATATGGTAATGAATAACATTACAAAAGTAGAAAATATTCATGACACTGAAATGTGAGAGTAACCTTCACATGCAAAGTGTAACTTAACACTTACAACAACACGAGGTGTTATCAGAAGATGAACAGCATGGCGCAGCATTTTGCCACCACGAACATCCCATAACCTCACTGCTTTCTGAACAACCTTATCACTCCACTGATACAAACCTAGGCTGTAGGAAGAGTTTGTTAGTTACAGATCTTTCCCGTAAATACATGCAACTATTCAAAGTTCCATTTCCATTAAAAAAACAGAATGAAGAATAATCTCTATTTCTCATTCTTTATGAAGTTTACACTGACTTTGCAATGCTTCTCCTCTGTAAGATACACATTTATTACATGCACTACCAACAAAGATGACTCACTACTAATACTGCTTATACCTTTAGACTCAAGACACATTTTCTGCAGTTATCAAAAATGTACTGCAAATTGTTTATTCAACAACAACATCATCACACATTAGCCTACAAGCACTGTCATTTCTGCTGAACTACAGACAAGGAAAAATACATGCCTTAAAAAAGAGTGACTGTATTCAATGCACCAACACTGAACAGACTACAAGAAATGCAAGACCCAATCCCGTAAAGTGTTCAGAAAACATGGGTAGTTCTAATGTTTAGCTACAAGCCTTCTGATAAATAAAATCCTGCCTCATTATCACTCCTATGCATTACAAGGTAAGTGTTTAATGACAATGTAAAGGAAGACTAATATGATTTTTTTTTTTTTAAGCACGAACATAATAAACACAAAGGTATTAAGATGGCTTTTCAGCAGGCTGACAGTAAGAATGTATCAGACAACCTGAAGACATACTTCAGTATACTGAGAGGTCCAAAACCAATCAATACCTTTCATTAAAAGGAGGGAGTCCATCTGCATATCTTGCTGTCAAAGGTTTTCCATCATCATCACGATAAAATGCAAACAGTCCAGCAGAGAAGCCCTGCAAGTAAAGCAAGTAGGAACCTTTGGTAAGACATTCACACAAGTCCAGTGCCATGGAAGTGTTCACATTTGCAGCAGGCACACTTAAACTGCTGCACCTCAAAGCAATTAATGCATGAGTTGAAACAGGCAAAGTCAGAGCTTTACCCTCATCAGATATCCTTCTCTTCCAAGAAGGCAGCAGCACAAGTTTGAGGGAAACACATTTTATAATGTCAAACCTTACCAGTGCATGGATAATCTCGTGTTTCACTGTAGATAACATGCCAACAAATTCCTGAGGTTGTGTTGAGATCATGTTTGGACACAAGTTAGCATACCCTGCTATTGGCCTGCAAGACAGTTTATAATTGTTTTCAGTAAAATAGCAGCAAATTCATTTACCACAACAGAAGTAGGATCACAAGATAAAGTTCAGGCAGTAACAGTGGAGGATTACTTTTGACTTAAATACCTCAGCTTTGCAAGTTGAGCTTTATTCTGTCATTGCCGTTTTACATGGATATAGCATTAGTCTTTATTTCAATGACTTCTACTTTGTTATCCTATACATAACTGTATAATCAATGGATATCAAGATGTTACAATCACAAAATAAACAAGAGAGTTAGGCGAAGTGGACAATGATAACAAGAGAGAATAAATGGAAGGCTTACCTTTATGCTGGGCTCACCACAAAACACCAGAAGGAGAGATCTCCAGACGAGATCCTTCCCCACTGGTAGCAGCTCTTAAATAGGTCTAGGAGGGGTGCAGCCAGGCTCCACCCCTTCCGGCAGCACAGGTGAATTGCCTTCAGCTGTGCTCCTCTGGCTGACTCATGGCTCACCTCAGGTGATCAATCAGAGGTTCAGGCCGTGACTCAGCAGTTCCCATACAATAACATAAGTAGACAAACTCCACACATAAGCTCCAAGTTTAATTTTTAAAGAAGTTTGTAGCAGAGAGAACACTTGCCTGTCCATTTCAGCTTCCAGTTGGCAGTAGGCTGCATATGCAATGATGTTTTCGTGGCCACACCTTTCAGTGGTGAGAGCACTGACGTAAAGGACAAAGTCAGCATCTCGAACCCCTTCTTGGTCAGGTACGTCGGAGAGCTGCTCATTCTGATTGTACACCCTGCATTGCTTTGACAATGTTCAGATGGAACCATTAAAATATATCTGCTATGACAGAAATTTTGTATTAACAAACTACAGCTAGCTTGAGGCCAAGAATAAGCCCCATCCTAGGACAGGTGAAGATGAGAAAACTCCCTGCAACAATGCTAAATAAAACCAGAGCCAGGGAATGACTTACAAATGACTAGCTCTCATGATTGAGAAGAGGGGCTTGCCAAGCCAGATGTCCCCAAAGTAGCACACTTTGTTTCCCATAACAATTAGAAAGTTCTGGCTCACAAACAGCATACATAAGCAGCCATTGCTGTACAGTCACTCATACTTAGCATCACCTGTGCGTGGTCACATACACACAGCAAGCAATATTAATGTTTTCAGTAGTTTACACAACCAATAGTACTTAAAAAGCTAAGAAGCACCAAGGTAGCTCAGAGTACCTGGAGGTGTTTTTCTGGAACGATAACTGGCCCACATCGTGTGTGGTTGGCACAGGCCCCTCGGCAGTACCTGTGTGGGTCAGCTTTCCTCCTCAAATACTGGTTCGTTGCACACTGCCTTCAATCAGACATCAAAGACAGACAGCACCATTTTAGAGTTTAAAAGCAAGCATAGCATAATCTTACAGCATCCAATGGCACTACAATACAAATATTTAACAAGGCAGTATTGTAAACTTTCAAGCTGAAAAACATTAGTTATGCTATCCGGAAGGTACAATGCCTCCAGTTGTTAATGGAATATTCTACAGGTTCAAGGAAAGATTAGGAATAGGTACATAAATGGGGTAGACTAAAAAGGAAACAAGCAGCACATATGCTCTTTATCATCTCCAAATACAGGTGCTGATCATGGAAGGTTTGTACATTTTCCTCAGGTAGCATCACCCACCACCACTGAACCTCAGGGACCACTGGTCTGAGCCAGGGCATTTCTTGTGCTGTTACTATATTCTTTTTTTAAAGTCTATACTTAATGTTAAATACCAATGACAGTACTAGACTTTCAACAAAAGTTCACATACCTGCTTAGCAAGATAGTACCTGTGGATTTGCGCACTTGAAAAGTCTTCTCCAAGTAAGAGATAGCTTGTGGGAAAAGTTTGTTCTAAATAGAACAAAACCAGAAGTCACCCAGTAGCAGTGCAGACAGAACTTGCAAGCTTTAACAACCAAGGTACATGAAATGTGCTAGGTGCTATGGCTTAGAACAGCAGAGATGCAGACTTCCTAATGTCTTCCTATGCAGTTCAGTGGTTATAAAATCACAGAATTGTTTAAGTTGAAAGGGACATTTAAAGGTCACCTGGTCCAACCCCCTGCAGTGACAGGAACACCTACAGCTCCATCAGGTGCTCTGAGTTCAGCCTGACCTTGAATGCCTCCGAGGCATGGGAGATCCACCACCTCTTGAGGCAGCCCATTCAGTGCTTCACTACTCTTACTGCAAAAAATGTTATCCTTATACTCAGACTCAATCTCTTCTCGTTCAGTTTGAAACCATTTCCCTTTTGCTATCACAACAGACCTGCTGAGAAGCCTGGCCCCTTCTTTCTTACAGCCCTCCATTAGACACTGAAAGGTCGCTCTCAGGGCTCCCAGCAGCCTTCTCTTCTCCAGTGTGCGTTGTTTATCACAGAATCACAGAATGGCCAGGGTTGGAAGGGACCTCAAGGATCATGAATCTCCAACCCCCCTGCCACATGCAGGGCCACCAAACTCCCCATTACATGCTAGTTTATAAAAAGGAAAGAGGGAGAAAAAAAAAAAAGAAAGAAAAAAAAAAAAAGAAATGCCACATACCTTTATAAGGTGTCTTTTCTCCGGCAGCAAACTATATTAAAAAAAAAAGAAAAAAGTTATTTTTTTCGCCAATAGGATTTCTGCTCGCAGATACGCGGACAAACCGCAGCACAACGCCATACTCACCCCTCAACGCTCCTGTCGTATATAATCTTAATCCTCAGACGCTGATCCACGCTTCTTTTCAGGACGTGGCTTTCCCTCAGAGGAACCCGATAGACCACCTGCCCGGAGAGGAGCACAGTGCTGAGGCCCCGCTCCCTCCGAGCCGAGCCCGAACAACCGACCCCTCGCACCGACCTCCCCGCCCCGCACCGCCCGAGGAGCCCCGCGGCCGCACCTCCCCGCGGCCGGGCACGCGGTGCTGACAGGACGAAGAGGAGAAGAAGGGGGAAAGGCCGGCGGTGCGGCCGCAGCACAGCAGCAGGGCGGCGGTGAGCGCGGCGAGCAGCGACCGAGGAGCAGCACCGCGGCACCCGCCGCCCGGCTCGGCGGCCATCTTGGGCTGCCCATCTACCGCGTCGCCATGGAGGTGCTGCCAGCCAATGAGCGGGCGGAGATAACGGACGGGGGCGGGGCGGAGGCGGCCGGCGATCCTGATTGGGTGAGACTCTTCCAATGGGGAGAGGGAGGGAGGGAGGGAAGGGCAAGGCGGCGGCGAGCTGTGCGGGGTAATGCAATGTAATGCAGTGCAACGCAATGAACGGTAGCGCGGTAAGGGGCCGGTGTGGGAAGCGCAGTGCAGCGCAACGCAGGGCTTATCTAAGCAGCGTTGCGCAGAGAAACGCAGAGTTAGCAACGCAGCACTGAGCAGCGCACTGTGCTGGGCAGCACTGCAGAGCAATGCAGCGCCGTGCAGTTCTGCATGCTGCAGTGCAGGGCTGTGTACCCCAGCTGGGTGCAACGTGGCATAACGCAGCGCTGTAAGATGTAATGCAATCCAAATGGGTCCACGCAGTCCTGCGGCTGCAGGAGGTTCAGTGCACTGGGTTTGCTGCAGCCAGCTGGTTGAAGCTCACAGTGCAGTGATGCAGCTGCCAGGCCCCCTTCTGCCCCCAGGAGGTACCCAATGTCAATTAAGGCTTTCCAGCTTCTTTCTGTGTATAGCATCGCTATACCATAAGTGTACTCTGATGTAAAGCAACACTTCTAATTGAAGTGCACTCTCTCTGTAAACAATGACTCGCAATACCACATAATCTACTTGTAACTACTTTTAATAAGATGAAACACACAGGGCTTTTAATTGACAGTTGCAAGGTGATCACTCTAAGTGCATAACCTGCGTATGTTCAAGGGTATGTATACTGTTATTTATTTGCTTTACAGAACATGAAGTGTTTTCAAATGGTTTACCTACAGTATGTATCTATGTGTCCCTAGAATGTGTGCCCATACTGATTGAAAGTGTCCCTATAGACAACTCTGTCCAAAGGGGTGCTTCTGAAGAAAGGTTGTGTTTCCATTTCATCCAGCAGAAATTAATCGCTCTTTACTATCCTAAGAACTCCAGAAGCAATAACTGTGTCCGTAGCATCTGAACTTACGTAACACATAGAATCACACAGACATTAAGGTTGGAAAAGACCTCTAAGATCATCTAGTCCAATCATCAACTCAACGCCACCATGCCCTTCAGTGCCACATTTGTCCTTTTCTCGAAAACCTCGTATAGCAAATCTAAAGTCAGATGGCAACAGGTATGGCACAGCAGCTCCCCTTCCTATCAGTTCCCATCTGCCTTGCTTGGGAGGAAGTCTATGCTGTTCTCAAGCTCTTGCTACACCTCTACAGAACTGAATTTGAAATGTGAGTATTAAAACAATGCATTCTAAAATGATTGCTTATCCTGGCCTTGGTGACTGAAGACTAATTTAAGCACCTGAATAGATTAAAAAAGCACTTAAGAGACGTAAGAGTAAACAGCAATCAAGAAACGCCTGTTACATTTTATATAGAAAAGGCACCAGCATTTTTTAGACTATGAAGAGTATTCTACTGTCTGAAAGTAATAAGGTATTCTGGATATGCCTGAATGTCATTAAATATGACAAACATCTTTGGAGAATTCTCATCATCGACTACGCTGTCGTACAGGTCGGTAGGATCTGCCGAGTGTTTTGGAGGTGGAGTGACCAGCCCTCTGCTCCCAGCACAGAACTCCCCTGTGAGGACCCGAGCCAGGTACATGTATTTTCGGCCACTCGTATCTGGTTTTGAGTAAATATCCTGAGCAGAGTAAATGGCATTAACGGCAAAGTAGGTTCCATTTCCAATGACTGCAGCTGTTTGGAAAGATGTTTTCAGATACAGTTAGTGTTTTTATTCCCAGAATAATCTCTTAAACTCTCTCTTTTTTTTTTTTATTCTACAGAAATTATAAATTGCTTGTAGTTTATCAGCATAGTCTGAGTAATAATCTTTTTTATTCATCCAACATGAATCCCCTTAGACCAGGCTGAAATGTCAACCAGACCTGAGACAGGATGCCCAAGTCTCTCAAAATCAAGTCAGCCCTAGAGATCTGCTGGTGCTGTGTACACCTTCTCTTAACTGCTTTGGAAAATGACTCACCATTAATTCCAGCAAAGCCACGATTAAATCCATTGTAGTTGATTGCGTTCAATGAGATTTTAGCTGTCCCATGAAACAACAGCTTCTCATTATCTTGATTTTTGTTCTTCATACACAGAGACTTCTTTTTGATTTGGTAGGTCTGCCAGAGGAAGGGATTTTGTATTCTTTGAATCTGCAAAGTCACAAAATAGAGCTATAGTAGGGACCAATATCAATCATGACCACAAGACATCAAAACCAAACCAAACAGAGAGAACGACAATAATTATCACTATACCTGTTAGTGTGTGTTTAGTGAGCCTCCTGAAAATCAGAAACCAAGGTAACTTACAAATGGTTTTTGAGCTTGTAATTTTTGGTACACATTTGTCTTGCCTTCCATACCATGTACAAGGCAACTATAGCAGCACCGGTATTTTCAGAAATAGGATGTTCTACTACTGCTAGTGGAAAGGAAGCACTGATGCGAGATGCATTCCACATATCTTAGTAATCTTTACTGATGATTTTTCCCATCAGAAGGGTAGGCTGTAGCAATAGCATTACAGTGAATTTATCTCCTAGACCTCAGCAAAAAGTCAAAATTACTTCTTTTCCTTTGTAGAAAATCCTATTTAAAAATAAATTGGCAGGAGGACATATGTTGCTGTTTTTTTTTTTTGTTTTTGTTTTTTTTAAACATTGTACTCTAATACCTTGCTCTATTCCTATTTTCTTGACCACGATCATTGGAGAAATTTTTTTTTCAAAAAAGTTTCTCACTCTTAATATCATCTTATTTTCTCACAGAATCCTATCTTCTCCCTGGCAATTAAATCTCTATCCATTTTTTTATGGATTTTTCAATAAAAAAGGATCAAATCACGACACTTCAGTTATAACCAGCACTGTAGCCTGAAAGGCTGTCTGAGACCAGCAGGGAAATCCACTCCTCTAGTAGTAAAACAGTAAAAAGCCTTACAGCCAGCCTGCAAGGACAGGGCTGCAGAGAGCTAACTGGGCAGCTGGCTCTTTCAGTAGAGTCTCTGCATCTCCAAATGTTTCTCCCATCGACAGCTTGCCACCCTACAGACTGATGGGCAGCTCTGCTGCATTCTGTGTTTAAATCTTGTCAACTTTGAGAATGAAATGAACTGCAGAAGATGAAGCAGAGTTTAATCCATTGCATAGCTGGAAGGCTGCAATCTTTCATCTCCTAAATCATATTTGTTATGTGAAATAAGATGCTTTCTTTTTAATTTTGAATGATTTTGTTCATATGCCCATTTTCAACATACAATTCCCTAATGCATCATGTTAACTATTCAATACCACATTAGTTAAACAGAGTTATAGCTTGCATACTTACACTCACTCATTTTGCATTATTAGGAATGCAGAAATGCCAGTGCAACTGTTAGGAATTTTTGGAGAGCTTGATGCAGAAAGCGTATTAGATTACAGAAATGTGACAAACAGATACTTAAGAAGTATATTAATGCTTTCAGCCCAAGAGTTAATTTTTCCCCCCATAGGATTTCACCTTCTCTATGACAAAGCTGTGAGCAGTTTTCTGAAATCTCTTCTGAACTTCGAGATACTCCTGACATGATTGTGTGAGGGCCACCAGTTTGACTCGTTCCCCTTGCATGTCTTCCCACTTTGCAGGGAACTCTATTGACTGCATATCTGCAAAACAGGAACTGTTTTAGCATCACTCATATCTAGCTCACTTTTGTAGTTTGACTGCAAACAGGGGGCTGAGAGCACAGTAAATATTATAAAATACTCGATTCCAAACATGTTCCTTTGGAAAATTTATGTATGAAGCCTATGCTTACTAGTTACATACACATGGATAACTTTTGTATTTACAATAGAAGTTATGATTTCTGTCATACCTACTCTACTACTGATTACGAACTTAGAATTGCTAGCTATGGCATGCCTGGCTAAATAAGTAATTAAGTAAGTAAGTAAATCGCTAGGGAGAAAATTACTTCTTCGGAATAACTTGTTTGTAATTATCAGAATTATCATTCAATAGCCACTATTAAAAGTTTCTTATTAGCAAAGCTGTAATTTACCTTCATTCTTTGGCACACGTTGAATGTTTATAGTTCTTCCTTGGTCATTAAGAGCCTGTAGAGTATTCAGATCCACCCTGTAGTTGCTCTTGTTAATTCTGATGGTCAGATGTGTTTTTTTATCTATTTTGGCATCTTCCAGCTGCATATTTGTCAGTTTATCAAAAGCAACAAAGCTATCATCAGTTCTTTGATACCTCCATTCTACTAGGTTATAAACAAGTTCTGCCTTGGATTGTTCTTCTTGAGTAGTCATTATTTTTTTGATCATTTTTTGAACTTCCACAGAAACAGAACAGACTTCCCTGCTAATACCAGAAATTGTAATGCAAGGTGGAGAATGGCTCTTATCAAGCTGAATGGTAACATGCTTTCCTCTCTGGAGATCTGCCAAAGCCTCAATTTGTCTCTCATCAAAATTTTCAATTAGCTCATCTACAATCTTGTTTTCAAACTGTTCCTTTAAAATCAAATCTACTATCCAGGACTCAGTTGCATCCACATTTCTTTTGCTTTCTCCACAAATCTGAAATGTAACTTTATCAACTTTCTTCTCCAAAACCTTCTTGATGGATTTTTTCTGGCCCCAAGAACACGCTGTTGGAGAAATATATGTTAGTTATTTAGTTTTATACAGAAGATCTTTAGTTTTGTGAGCCCAAGCATACAGACAAGCCACCTACTTACATTTTAGCGTAGACATCCACAATTGCGGTTCAAACAAATCTAAATCTTCTCTTTTCATGCTTTCATAAAAGTCTCTCAGCATATGATCCTGGAAGATTACTATTCTAATTTCTTTCAAATGCTGTACTGATCTACTGCTTGCAAATTCCACTATAGCATCCAACATATCATCAGCTACCTTTGCTGGGTTCTGTCGTGCAGCACCTACACAAGAATAGACAACGCATATCAGGAAGTGAACATTATTTAAATCAAGGCAGCATCCAGCTCATATAGGTTGGCGTCACTCTTTCTTCTCCCATTATAACTGCTCACCAAACACCCCAGTCACAGCTCTAATCACTTCCCCATGAAAACACAAACCTGTTCCAATTGCTGGAAAGGCAACAGATTTGTAGCTCCTTAGCTCACACTCGTGAAGTACTTTGGAAACCTGATTCTTCACATTCATACTGTGAATCAAGTGGATGATTTTACTGCATGACAGGGCACCACCCTCTGTAGTAATAAAACCACTTTGAAGCTGTCCAGCTGGAAGAGAGAAGATAAAAAAGGAGACATTTTCAAAGTAGTTATTTTCTGATAAGGCAAATGTTAATATGGATGCCAGTGTACACTAGAGGGATAAATACTTGAAGAAGAGTGGAAAAAGCAGAAAGAAGTCCACTGTGAAAGGTGGTGACACACTGAAACAGGTTGCCCAGAGAGGTTGTGGATACCCCATCCCTGGAGGCATTCAAGGCCACGCTGGATGTGGCTCTGGGCAGCCTGGTCTGGTGGTTGGAGACCCTGCATAGAGCAGGGGGGTTGAAACGATGATCATTGTGGTCCTTTTCAACCCAGGCCATTCTATGATTCTATGTGTGATTATCCTGGCTGTAGATTATTCAAGTTTTCTCTGTAAATATTCCAATGTCGGAATTTCATGAGACAATAATTCAAGTGATTGCATGTTTTCTGTTTGACTACAATTTCCTGGAATCTCTCCTTTGAAGCAGTTTCTTATTTAGTACAACTTCATTTACGTTCAGTTTAAATACAGCTCACTTTTATTTAAAGGCATGCCAATTGAATGTGCACAATTCATTTATACATGAAATCCTCTCTTTCGTCACTTACTCACTGAAAGCTCAAACTGTTACTCTGCAGAGGAGCCGAATGTTTAAAATAATGTCTTGAAGTTAATGACTAATTAACTGGTCTAAGAACTGTGGTACAGAACCTTTGGAAGGGTTCTTGCATTTTTTCAGATCAACACTGTTGGATTATAAACACTTCAGGTCGAAGTCATGTGTGAGGATAAATGGACTCGTGTACAGTCCAGCATGCTTGAATAACTTCAGGGCTGACATCTTACACCGTATTATTTTCCAAGCATTTATTAGCATCAGAAGTCTTCCAACATCTGTGCAGTTGTGAAAAGGAAAATTCTTAAAGCATACACCAGGGCAACAGGATTTCTCTGAATTCCTAGCACTGAGAGGTTTGTTTTTTTTTGAAAAAGATAAAATAATTATGCTATCAGGATACAGAGTTATAGCAAGAACAATAAGTGCTTTGAGAGAAGAAAAAGAAATCTAGTTTAAAAAAAAAAGTATGTGTTCTAACATACCATATTGATCACATTCTTCTTCTACATCGGAACCAGCAGCATCCATAATAGCTTTGAAAACCCCTTAAATTATTCAAGAAAATACACATTAAGTCAGCTTCAATACTTCTACTCAAAACTCCAGCTGAGTTCTGTAGTTTGAACACTAAGTATCTGAGTACAAGAGGCAAAGGGCAAAACCTTGCCAGTTCCTCCGAGTGCCTTCTATCACAAACTGCACTGGCTGCAGATAGAACAGTCTTTGTTATTGATTGGAAATCCTTAGAAATGACTCCTCTTTTGTTCTATTGGGTAATTTTATGACCTTCGCCAAACTCTCAGATTGCTTTGAATTATACATTTGGTGTCTTCACTCTTACACAGTTGAGGCTTGGGCTTATAATGAAATATAAATGTAAAGAAATATATTAGGATGAGAATTTTTCCATAATTATATTTGATCTCAAAAATCCCTTTTATTTAAGCATTTTTCATTTTAAACCTCTTCTGAGTAGTTTGAAAACTACATGAATATTTAGAACATGTGATAAAACTGTTTAAGACCTATTTCCTGACAAATCACTGCTTTCTATTTCTCATCTGAAAAATAAACTTCATGAATGTTTCACATATGGACAACTCTCTCTCCTCTGTGTTCCTAGAAGGTAACATAAGTTTTCCACTGAAGAACTACATATTCACTGTAGTTCTTTATCAGCAATACCTGATGTGGCATCAAATGTTCGATTTGATATATTTACAATGACCTCTGTGTCTTCCTTGGTAATATCTCCACTAATTACTTTGAGCGTAATGGAGCCAATCTTCATTTTATAAACTCCCAATGCTTCAGTTGAAACAGGGCTGATGAAGTCTGCAAGGAAAAGAAAATATCTTAGAACACTACAGTTGCAGCTTTGGATATTATCCCCTTCCACTGAAGGGAACTGTAAATTTATCCTTTCGTGGAGTTTACTGTCAACCAGCTCAACAGCACCTTGACAGTCTCTGCCTACTTCTCTTTAATTCCATTTCCAAAAGCAGGAAGGTACGGTACTTTTCCTGCTTAAATACTGTGAAAGTGAAACCAGCTCAATTCCTGCGAGTTTGTGCAGTATCAGTTCAGGAAGGACTGCTAGAGCCATGTGATGAGACCAACTCTGTGAGAGACTTTCTTCTCTGAACTCTAAAATGACATGAAGCATTATCAGCAATGGAGATCCCAACACAACCTTAAACCCTTTGAGCTGGAATACTAATGGTTCTCTTACCAGGTTGTCCTCCTCCATATACTAAGATTGGTCACATTAAGCTCTCCCTCAGCAAAAGAAATTCCTCATCAAGATTTTTACAGATGAAATTTAAGAATGTCAGTCCACTAAGAGGAAATAAACGTTCCTTCTTTCTTATGATATCTCATCTGTTTCCTGCTACGTATAAAACCACTTGCAGTACTTACATTCTCCTCCATGCCCCACCTCCTGTCCCAACAAAACTTACCTCGCCGAGGTGCTACATCACCAGTTACCCTACGTTTTAGTTCATTGGTAAAAGCCTAGAAAGAGAGAAAAGGCACCAAAGATACAATTTCAGGCTTTATGTACTAAATATTTATATAATTAAATTTAACTGTCATGTGCCACAGATGGCAGGAAAAAATACCTGAATGTTATACATATCATCCGGGTGCAAGAGAAAGTGAACTTCCTGGAGAGTCTTCAGACTGTGACTGCTGCTGAACTTGAATACTTCATCAAACATTAACTTAGAAACAACAGTTTTAGGAAATCTAAATCCCCCAGTTCCAATAGCTGGAAAAGTGATGGAATTCAGTCCAAGTTCTTCAGTTTTCATCAAGCACAAATTGACTATGTTTTCTAGGGTCTGTAAAACACAGCAAAGATCAATTATTTAAGAAAATGAGAAAAAAATACTTTCGCATTTCATCATACACTGTTAGATCCATAGAGAATATGCTGATATAAGAAAAAGCTGAGGGTACACAAGGTGCCTTTAAGGTCGCTGAAACAGGAGGAAATGAAGTTCATTTGTCTAGAAGAGCTGTTTCAAATGCTGGCATTTCAAATATTTTAAAACTAAATTCAAATGTACCTTCAGGGCCTGCCCACTTCCTCTGTCCCACTGGGAAAGTACAGCATGAAACACGAACTTGCAAGCCAGAGTGCATCCACTCGTGCAGAGCACACTCCCGTTACCAACTGCCTGTTGTCCTTTTTCCTTGTCAAACTCCACCTGGAGCTCTGGTCCAGCCTCTTCCAGCAAGGCACGGCAGAGAGGCCCCACACCAAACCCCAAATCTGTGCCAACGCTGTTGACGATTACGTCAGTCTGCAACAAAATGAAAACAAAAATATCTCTAGCCAGACTTCAAAAATGCATTTGCCAGCATCGTCACAAGATACAAAACATACTGCATAAAGCCCGTGTAAGCCACAAAGCTTAATGCACATTTCCTCCCTTTCACTGAAAAGAGACTGTATTCTGATCAGAAGCAGCATCTTTTGCACGAAAACAAGGTGAAAGAATTGCTTTCATGAAGCAAAACAGGCCAAATTGTTTGCTTTCCAGATCACAGGAGGTATTTTATTGACAAATTATTTAAAATGTGTGCCCTGCTGAACATTTTTACATCTAATATTGCTCTTCTGTTGCAACAGGCTCTTAGAGACAGACTGAGAAAGAAACTAATATAGGGGGGAAAAACAGGTCTAGACTTTGAAAAAATAAACCAAGCATGCACTCTTCTATGGGACTGCTTTCCTAAAGTAATTTCTTCAAAGACCATGTCACAATTCACACTGACCCTAGATCTGGAGAATAAATAAAACCCAGCTAGAAATAAAACATCTGAAATTCATGGCTGCCCACTAGAAATAGTGCATTCACCAGAATGACAGACCCCGGTCTGAAATCTATCGGTTCTGCCATCTTGCTTTCTTGTTTAGCTACCACATGGAAAATTTAAAGACTTACTGTTGCATCTATGATGTCTTTCTCCTCCACTCGGATGCACAGTCCTTCTGCTGTCGTAATCATCTTCTCACCATCTGAAGCCACGCAAAGATCCTCTCCTCTCTCCTCACTCTCACTCTCACTCTCCTGCTGCCTGTGATCTGTAGAGCAACCCTGCTGTGGCGCTGAGGTGGATGGCTTAGTTCTAAACACTCTAGGTACAGTCTCACTCAAAACCTGAACTGTTTCTTCATCAATGGCAACAAGATGAATCTCCTTCAAGCTGCTTCCCCCATTGAATTCTTCCAGGGTTTTCTTGATGGCTGACACAATTGCATTTACACACTTCCGCAGCGGGAAGCCAAAAATCCCTCCGCTTACAGAAGGGAAAGCTATGGAGCGATGATTATATGTGTCAGCCAGCTGCAGGCTCTTTTTAATGGCCTGTCTTAACAGGTACACACACTTTCCTACCCTCTTCTCCTTCCACCGGGGCCCAACAGCATGGATGACTTGTTTGCAGGGGAGCTTCCCCGCTCCTGTGATCACCGCACACCCGGCCTGCAGACTCCCCCTCTTCTTCACCACCTCATCGCACTCAGCCTGCAGCCCTGGACCAGCTGCTTGGAGCAGTGCCCAAGCGAGGCCACCAATGTGTTTTAGGTCTTCGTTTGATGCATTCACCACAACATCAACAGGGTAATTGCACAAGTTGCCCTTATATACCAGCACTTCAACACCATCTTGTAGGACTTGCCTGTAGTGGAGCTTTCGTTCCTCGTTATCATCAACATTTTCACTCTTCTGCTGTTCTTCTTCTTTCAGCCTAATCAGACAGTTAAACTTCTGCTTTGCCTCAAAAATAAATGTATCTTTCCTGTCGACAAAGAACTGCTTTGCCCCTGGCTTATCAATTGACACATCCTTCCAGTAAAGGGATGAGATAATTTTTTCCAACGCAGTGGCTGCTTTTGACACTTCTGCTCTTGGTCCGCACAGGGAAATACATGGTGTCTTGGTATGAAAGCATACTGTCCCACCCTTCTTCCTCAGTTCATCACAAACAGCAGATTTTTCCTTCTCTATGAACTCCACTGCTGCCACCAACTTAGCAGGGATTTCTTTTTCCACCTGCGTGTTTCTATGTATAAAATCATAAAGGTTCTGATAAACTTCTTCTACAGTCTCAGTAAAGCCAGTAATGATCACTGTATTTTCATTTCTAACAGGTTCATGGATGACTACAGCTTCCTGGGAAGAGGGGTACTTCTTACGCAGGAAGGCAAGCAGATCACTCCACTCTTTCATTTTAGTGACTTCAGAGTCCTTCACATCAACGCTCTTATATGCTAGGCTTGCCTTTAATCGCTTTTCTCCTTCTGAAAGATCTTTAGAAGTCTCTCCAAATACCACCACAGTGTCACCCTTGAGCTCATAAAAAGCATTAATTTTGTTTGCAGCAAATAACATCTCTGACATTCTCTTACTATTTACACAGCGTAGGTGTAGGAAAACATTGTTATTAACATTAACTGATGCTGAGGGCATATTCAATACCTTTTCCAGTAAGTTGGCTTTGGTTTTATAAACTTCTGCAGATAATCCACACAACTGAACAGACTGTTTTGTCTCATCATAAGAGATCTTTAAGCATGGATATTCTCCATGAATTTGCTTTTCTAGCCCAGCATTATGCAAAACTGCATATTTCCCTGGGGTGATCGACACAGAAATTTCTATGTTTTTTTTTTTCCTTTCACTTTCCTCCATGGCTTTTTCCATGCATTCCCTCACTTCTTTCTCTGCACTGTCCACGGCTGCTCTGTTACCTGCTATCACCACCATCTCCTCAGAAATATCAGTTATGATCAAATCAGCATCTTTCATCAATCTGTTCTTCACATCTTTCCACTTAGCTGAACTTACTTTACACTTTATAGCTACGTAACGCGACATGATACGTGAGAACTCGGTGGAAACATCTTGCTTCCAGGTCTTGATCAACTTAATCATTGTTTCCTTCTGCTCAGAGATAGATGATGATGGACACAGCGTGATTTCTGGTTGAGCACAGTCTGCCTGCGGCCACTTTAGACAGCAATGGCAATTTGCCATTTCCTGGTTTATGGCTTCAGTCAGTCTATCTTGCCTTTGTAAAAACTGCCAGACATAGGGATCTAGTGGCATCACCACAGGGTCTGGCATCTTGGTAACTGGTCTGTCTTTCCCGTACAGAGCTGTTCCCAGTGAGTGGTAATATGGATGCACAGAAACCGGTGTTTGTTGAAGTAAATGCTGCTTTTCCAAGACAGTGCTTAGATCTAAGTTACATACACACATACACACATCATTAGTTTCAAATCAAGTAAATTAATCTATGGTTAGCACAATTAAATTGAATAAAATAACTTGTCTTGTTTGGCCACTTGAAGGAGCTATTTTCATGTGTTTCTGATTTCCCAGGCACTCTGTAGGGGACAAGGGGTTCTGAATAGTTTAACAAATATGCTTATGTCATTAATTCCTTATACAGCTGTGGGTTTCTTTCACTTCCTAAGGAAACCCCAGCACAGAGCAGGGCCAAATCAGGACAATACTATGAAATGGACCTTACTTTCAGCCTAAAAAAAAAAAAAACCTCATTGTCCCAATGCATTTTTTTTTTAAATAATATTTGCCATTTGGTAGGAGCAGACAAATGAAATGAATCATAAGATTGACAGGGGCTTAAAACACATTACCAAGAACTAAATCACATACTAACATAAACATTCCTAAGCAAATGCAGAACATCAAAAGAACAGCAAGGACAGAGACAGCCTTACCTTTGTGATCACAGAAAGTAATGATGGCCGAGTTCTCCTCAGGGAAGAGCTGGATGTCTGACAAAGGCCCACCTCCATTTTGTGTGTTCTCAAAATAAACTGTGAGATAGTCTGTGGAAACGTTATCTGGTATGTTTTCAGCCTTGAGGCTGCGAGTCACTTCAAGAAGCCTGGCAGTTATTTTGAATCTTTTCACTCTTTTGTTTTGTGCAAGGTTGTTGATGAATTCTTGAGTATCTGTAGACAGAAAAGCAGCGTTAATTCAACATGTTTTCCCACATCCTTATCATTATGGCTGGCACAGGAGAGAGCAAAGTTTACTTTTCCCTGCATTTGCAGAAAAGACAGCTGCAAAATAACTCAGTGTTGTAACAAAAGGGGGGAAGTGGACACAGCCATGTTACTTCATGCTATTCGTTACTACTTCCTCTGTCTCCTCATCCATATCTTGTATATACTAAGCACTTCTCACTGTTTCGCTGTCTTCTGGATGTCACATAGTTGACCCGATCAATCTATATCCGTGACAGGGGGCAACAGGTCTCTGCCCTTCCCCCCCCCCCCCCCCAGTTCCACAAAAATGGGAAGGAAGGAAGGAAGGGAGGAAAAGAACAGCAGCAATCTATGGAGGAAAACTTATTTTACTATAATAACAGAATACAAGATAACACAATATATACAATTTAACTGAAATTGGGATTAATAAATCAGATAAGATGAGAGAGAGAGTTCCCAGGACCAAGTCAAACCTGAAAAGCTTGGAACGGCCAGGAAAGCACCTCCAGCACCCACTGCAAGGCAGCAAGAGGGTGCCCCCCCACCCGGCAGGGCCAGATCCCGTGACTTCTGTAATGTACAGGGATAGGTACTTGGAATTGGGGCATTAACACTTTAATACCCAGTACATTACATGTTTTGATGTGGAATACTGAAACCCCAAAAAAACAAAAAAAAAAATAGAAACATGACACTGGAACAGAGACTTTATATACTCCAATAATCTACAGAATCCATCTCCATACTCAGCCTGTTTCTAGTTCTCCATCTGTCTCAAAATGAGATAGAATGTCACGATTTTCCTTTTCACTCTAAAATTTGGAGCACATTTTCATGGAGCAGTATATAAAACTTTTGTTTTGCCTGAGAGACCACTGCAAAGGTAGTTTATAAAAACCTCAGTCTCTAGAAGGAAAGAAATCAAGCTCTGGATGCTACAGTTCACACATACGCAATATGCATGAAAATAATTGTCAGTGTTCATCCTGTCTTACCAGTACTTTTCAGAAAAGTAGCTACAGCAACATTTAACTCCGGTATCATTTCCACAGTGAAGTCATCATCCGCAGCTAAACCGCTGACATCCTCTAGCAGTATCTGTATGCATTTTGCACTGCATCCTTCAACATTTCCAAGCACCACAGAAGGTGAAGTCTCTGCAGACTGTTCTGCAGCTTTCTCCATGGAGCGAGATCTCTCCTGGAGTTCACTCTTTGGAAAATCATTCTCTGTTTTCTGCAAAGCTCCTCCTGCAACATTTTTTAACAGAAAGAGAAATAGACCCTGTTATACTGGTGCACATTTCCAGGAATAAATAGAATCATAGCATCGTAAAGGTTGGATCAAAGATCCAACTGTCTCTCCCCTAGCACAACTTGAGGCCATCACCTCTCATTTTACTGCTGTCACCCAGGAACCAAGGCCAAATCCCACCTCCTCAGAACCTCCTTCAAGGGAGTTGTAGAGAGCCATAAGGTCTCCCCTGAGCCTCCTCCAAACTGAACAATGCCAGTTCCCTCAGCTTCTCCCCATAACACTTGTGCTCCAGACCATTTGCAGCTCTGCTGCCCTGCTCTGTACACAATCCAGAGCCTCAGAATTTTTCTCATAGCAAAGAGCCCAAAACCAAACTCAGCATTCAAGATGCAGCTTCACCCATGCTGAGTACAGAGGGACAATTAACTCCCTGCTCCTGCTGGCTGCACTGCTGCTGGTAGAAGCCAGGATGCTGCTGGACATACAACCAACCTCAGAAGTATCCCCTGCCCCAAATCTGCATGGCCAAAGGACCACCAGCTATCACTCAAGATTTTTTTTGCTGAGATTTTACTGAAATTGGAGGGGAGCTGGGGTCAGGCAGGGGGTGGGACAGACAGGCGGGGGGGGAGGGGAACAGATCCATCTCAGCAGCTCTTCCTATTTCACCTGTATGGCCTGAAGGTAACTGCAAATGGGATCTGAGAGAGCTGTCCCTCAAGCCAACAGAGAGCAGGAAGGCTCCTTCAGCTTCCAGACACATGGTCTGTCAAAACCAGAGGGTTCTGCAGGACCCAACAGGAGATGCTGCCATCCAGTAGCCACCCAACAGTACTCTGTCCCCAACATGGCAATTTCGCCTGTTGGGAGCATCCATCAGGGGCAGAAGCACCATCTCTGACACCAAGAGATATCTATGCAGCCAGCTGCTGGCTGACCAGGTGGAAGACAAACCCCCAGCACCTGCAAGTCAACCACAGAGCCACACAGTGCTTGCAGCAGCCATCCTTGCAAACAGTGGCAGCTTTCCTCTCACTGTCCCAACAAACACAAGTTGCTTTTGCTTAAGCAACTAATAACCCCAAGCCATGCAGCAGCACCTTTGGTACCGTATGGTGCTTTCTGACCTCACTGGAGACCTCCACCCCACCAGAACCCTGTGCCACCATGCAGGTCTGCGCAGACCCTCAGTACTCCCACCCCCCACAGCCACTCTGTTATCTCACCAGGTGCTGGTCCTGTCCCTACAGCATCCTCTGGCCTCACACCTTCTGTGGGAACAGACACCTTCACCCCACGATTCCGACGGGGGCCCATGGAGCCAGCAGTCTGAGCAGGCCCAAGGGAAGAGAGGGAAATGCAGGAGCAGGGCTGGAGCAGGCAGTCAAGCCAAAGGGCTGCACACTGCTGGCTAGAGGGTTTCAGGAGCAAGCCTGATATACAGCAACAACTGATATACCGAAGCCATAATATTTACAGAAGGGAGGCTTTGAAGGCCTAACAGCATAACCCTGACAAGAAGAAAACAAGACACAGCTGCAGAACCAACAGCTCTACAAGTCACAGCTGCAGAAGTAACAGCTCTGTGCCCACCACTGCATCTCTACATCACAGACAGTAATCATCTGTGCCATCACACCCAGTGCAGAAAATGGACAAAAGAGGAGAAACATACAAAGCAGCATTAAACCAGATTTAGTACAGAAAGGAAAATGCCCCAGTGCTAGCACTGACAAATTTGCTGAGGAACTGGTCCTTCTTGGTGGCCTAGTATTGACTTTTCACCAAGGCAGGTGTATTTTGATGTTAGCACTGCTCTCCAGACTGGCTGCGGAGCCACAAAACTTGCTAGAATTTTGCTGAAAGGGAATCTGGACAAGTAGTCAAGTTCACCACGATAGTGGTAAGATGTGCCACTTAACAAAGTCTATTAACTGCAGAGAGTGCAAAGACACCTGGCCTGGGATTAAGACCCCCCATTTATTTGTATGTATGTCTCATTTTAGAGCAGTTATGCAGGATAAAGGAACTAAATCCCTCTCTGGATGCATTTCTCTAATGAAATTGGCTAGTATAGAAGCTTAAAAGAGACACATGGTTTAAGCATGGCAGGGTGAACCCCATGCTTGGTGCACATACCTGGCTATGCATGCTTCCCTACATCACCTGAGCCCAAGCGTCAAACTCAGGAAGAAGTTTTAAGCACAGCACTCATCTTGGTTCAGTGTGGGATAGAGTTAATTTTATTCCTAGTAGCTAGTACAGAGCTGTGTTTTGGCTTTAGGCTGGGAAGAATGTTGATAACAGATACGTCAGCTGCTGCAGAGCAGAGCTCTGAGTCAAAGACTGCAGATTCTCATGCTGCCTGAGAATGAGAGCTAGGGGTGCACAGGGAGCCTCAGGGGCTGCACAGCCAGGATAGCTCACCCAAAGCACCAAAAGGATATTCCATACCATACAATGTCATGCTCAGTAACAAAACAGGGGCAATTGAACAGATGGGATTCCATTGCTCAGGGGCTGGCTGGGCATCGGTCAGCTGGTGGTGAGCAACTGTGTCATGCACCACTTGCTCTTTTTTATTATTATTATTTCCTCCTTTCTCATTAAACAGCATATCAATCCACCAGTTCTCTCACTTCTACCTTTCTGATTCTCAACCCCATCCCTCTGTAGGGGAGTGGCTGTGTGTGCCTGGCTGCTTATGTTTTCCCACATCACCTGGGCCAGGCTGTCAAATTCAGAGAGAAACTTTCAGCCCAACTCCCCACTGAATGGGAGATCTGCTTTTATTTCAGGAAGAATCGTCACAGAGAGATGGACAACAGCTTACCTTTTCTTTGAAGGCCTCTCATGGCATCCAGAGCCTGAAGTAAAATTGAAACAAATTATCACTGACTGATTTGTCATTCTCATAATTGTTTCAAAGTCCTAGTTAGGATTATAATTTGTATTCACCTTTGTGGGAACTATTTTTTCCTCAAGTGCTTCCTGTTCAGCTGCTGCTTCAAGCTCTGTGACAATGAACTTAAATTTCCCTTTTTTTCCCAAATCCAGCTCGTGAGTCTGTCTCTCAAGGACCTGTTGCTTCACTGAGGAAAACCAAAGAAAACAGTGACGAGCTGAACAGAGAAACAACTGTATACATTAAACCACGTGGCACATCCTACCATTTTGCTTAGGACTCATGCATTTCCCCGCTAAGTAGAAGATCTTTAAACTCAAGACACTAGCAGAGCATGTAGGGGACTTTCCTACTGAACAGGAAGGAAACAAGCACGGAGAATATCCCAGTGACAGAACACGAAAACATAAAGCTTCACCCTGCCTGCACTGCTCCATCACACTTCCAAGCCTGTGTGAGGGCTGCAGCCCCAAGGCAATACAGGAGCCCCAGGATCAGCCCCGTGCCTAGTACACCCTCTTCCAGCAGCATGAGGCTGTCATCTTACCTCAACTTACCAGCTGGGGAGAGGCAGCAGCAAGGAAGCATGGTAAGACAGAAAAATTATATACACGTAAGTTTATGTGCAGACAGGAATATGTACCTACGTGTGTTTAACATAACTGGAATTGAGTGCTTCCTCCCTGCTGCATGTTTTTGTTTTGTATTTCTAACATATATCTGCTGTCACAATAAGCATTAACTGCCACCATATTAATATCAATATATCAAACAAAACTGCCCTTAGTGCTGAGCCCCTTAGGCTCGCTGCCAGCCAATTGACCTCTGTTCACAACAACCCTTCAGGCCTGTTTTCTCACATAGTGAGCAGCACATGCATCCCAGCCGTATGCTGACTAAATTTCTCTGAATTCTCCAGAAGGCTGTAGGAAAATAGCATCAAACTCTTTGCTAAAATCCAAGTAAACCACATCCACAGCCTTTCCCTCATCCACTGAAGATGTCATCTTACTGTTGACAAAAATTGGATCAGAAGTTGTTTTACAATACGGGAGATGAGGCACTGGCAGAGGTTGCCCAGAGAGATGGTGGATGCCCCATCCCTGGAGACACCTGAGGTCAGGCTGAACTGGGCTCTGAGCATCTGATTGGGATGTAGGTGTCCCTGTCCCTTGCAGGGGAGTTGGACCAGAGGGCCTTTAAATGTCTCTTCAACTCAAACGAGTCTGTGATTTTACAGTAATCAGGTAGGATCTGCTCTCCACAAACCCACACTGAGTCTGACCCCTTACTGTCCTGCGTGATGCAATGATTTGCTCCATAACCTTTGCTGGCACTGATACCATTGGAAAGTGTTATTCCCTGGATTTATTAATTTAGAGATGATAAAGGTTTACTCAAAAAAATCACGCAGAGGATAAGACTAAGCACTGAATTCAGGCTTCTATATATGTAAATGCTCATACTGTATATTGCACATTACGATGCATATTGCATATTATATCAGTGTTGCACAGTGTGTATCAGATGGTAAATCACAGGTTAGAAGGAATCTTAAAGCCCACCCAGTTCCAACCCTGTGATCCCATCCAACCTGACCTTGAGCACCTCCCTAGAAGGTGCCCTTACAGCATCATACGCTACATCTCATCAAGCCAGCGTTTCCCTGCCCCCCCCCCCCCCCCTTCTCCCCTTCCCGGCTCACCGTCGGGTTGGGCGAAGCAGACGAGCAGCTGCCCGGGTCCCCCCCGGAGCTCGCACTCGCCGCCGCCCGAGCGCTTCGGGCTCTGAAAGTAGAGCAGCAGCTTCTTGCGCAGCGCGGCCGACGGCTCCGCGGTGCCCCAATCCCCGCGCACCAGCAGCGGGAAGGAGCCCGGCCGCGGCCCCGCCATGGCTGCGCTCTGTCAGCAGCTCCGCTGCCTTTCGCTTTCTCTTCCCGGCCGGGGGGGAGCGGCACGGGGCATTTCCCGACATAGACCTGCGGCACACACCCGGACTCAGCCATTGCCCCGCTGCACATCGCACTTTCACCTTCGCTACACATCACGTTCGCACACACCTCCCTGGTTAGCCTCCTTCCCAAGTTTTTGAGAACTTATTTGCATTATACTTTTTAATCAGAGATACGTATCATAGAATCATTAAGGTTGGAAAAACCACTAAGATCACTGAACCCAACCATGAGCCAACCACTGATCATGCCCCGCAGTGCCATATTTCCACATCTCCCCTGAGCTGAACAACCCTAATTCCCTCACCTGCTCCCCTTAGGACTTGTGCTCCAGTCCCCTCACAGCTCACTCTCTGAACACACTCCAGTGCCTTAATGACTTCCCCATGGTGAGGGGCCCAGAACTGAGCACAGTACTTGAGGAGCAGCCTCACCCAGCAACAAAACGTAACAGAATGATGATGGAAGGTTCAGCCTCTACTGCCGTACCACCAACATCCAGTTCCTATATTGTGAGCCAACATAACAATATAGGAGGAATTAAATGGCCTTTAAAAAGCCTTAAAAGACACCCCCCTGCTCCCCCTTGCCCTGTTCTTTTCTGCTTAAGATCAGAGGAACAACACTATAGCTGGTACTTAACAGAAGCATCTTCCCAACTTTCACTTTCCTGGCTCTCTTAGGCTATACCTAGGTATCTCAGGCATTAACTGCTAGTAGCAAGTTAGCTCACAGTGACAGAACCTCTTACTGACCTGCCTATTGTATTAAATGCAAGTAAATCCACATTAGAGATGTGAGATGTCAGTCTCCAAGCACTCAATAACTGACCCATTCAAAACAAATGCTAAATGTTCAGAGACCACGTCAGACAAACACAGTCCATTAAGTACAGATAGTTCATTTATTGAGAACTGTGAATGACAGTCTGCATCATAATTGATGACAGCTCCTCACTTTCAGAAATGTGAGACCAAGCACTCAGTCTCTCACTCTCCCCCACCAGCACTGCTGCAGCTAGGATGGCCAGAACACAGCATGGAGGATCACGATGGGGAGGCGTGGGATGTCTACTGGAAACTGCTGTTAGACTACATGCCAGATTAAACTTGTCTTAAATGCATTCAGCTATTACTCTGAGAGGAAAAACATTAGCCTATGCTCAGGACATCAAAAAGAACCAGAGGCTGCTTGAACATAAACAGGCCTTTAGAAATTAATTTGATAAAACTATAAATAGTTCTCACTGCATATTTGGTTGATCTGTAGGACTGATTTATAACATAAAAGCTAAGAGACATGCAATCATGGCTGCAATCAAAATGCTCATCTAGTGAAAGTGATGAGGTACTCCGGGTAAGCTTGAATATCATTAAAAACAATAAACATGGATGGATTGTTCACATTATCAGTTGAACTGTCAAACAGATCCACACTGTTGCCAACACTCTTTACTGCTGGAGTAATTGCTCCTTGTGTCCCCTGGGAATACTGTCCAACAAGGACTCGAGCCAGGTACATGTGCTTCTTCCCATTGGCATCTGGTTTTGAGTAGGTGTCATTAGCAGGATAGCTGGCATTAACAGCAAAGTGCTGGGTTTGGCATCCATTTGACACTTTATTTGGTAGACTTTCCACAAAGATGGGTTCTGTACTCTTTCGATCTGCAAAGTTTGAGAAGAAGACATTCATTTCTTCTTGTTATGAAAAACATCAGTGTATCAATCACCCAGTGCTCCAAGATTCTCCTCCCAGCTACAACACATGGATACTAGATTATAAAATACGTTGGGCACGTGGCTCCAGACTTCAGCACAGCAGCCAGCAGTACCCATCTCAGAATGCAACAGAAACAATCCGTAGGAAACTACATAAGATAGTCTTACAGGCTTCTGGGTCATACACAAAACATCTGCCTGCTGAGCACACATGGCTTAAAGGAAAAAGTGTTCTGCTCTACTGAAGAAAAGAGCACACTCACCAGGGGCATCAGAAGTAACTGCTGAAGACTCGTACCAAATACCTCAACTGCAACATCAAACCAATGCTCCTTTAAATCAGTTAATCAGATGACAGTGCTGTCACTAATCTCCTACTCTGTGGGGGAACATCCTAAATAAATTCTCGTGCAACTTGACTGTTGAACAGTGGTCTGCTCTATAGAAGAGATGCTTACATACAGATGCACTGAGTCCCCTGTCACTCCAGGAATAGATAAAGCTTGAAACTCACAGCTTCAATTTTCTCAGCAAGTTTATAATACTGGATCTCGCTCCTCCTTACACTGATTCTTCCCTAAAAAAAACAAGTATTCCTTCAGCAAGTTAGAAAACTCAAGCCCCTCTTAGGATTCCAAAGCCAGAAACATTCAATTCCACAATACTGCCAAGCAGTATGAAACAACTGTAAGCAGTCATTATAATAACATGACAATTTCAAAAATTGCAATAGACTAACAAGCAAATTCAAAGCAAATCAGTTGAAAGAATAGGATAAGTATTATTTAACTCTTCCTAGGACTTCCCTATTCACACATATATACAGGAAAACATTCACATGCGTATACGTAATACTACAATGCAACAAAGAACATAGCAGTAAGAGTAGAGTAGCACAATCCCATACGACAGTAAATGAGAAAAAACCCCAAATCAGCAACTACCATAGATACAGAAACAAAGCAAAAAAAACTACTTACCTCCACAATGCCTCCAGCAGACAAGAATCCCCACCAAGAGATCCTCACCACTACTACCAACCCTTAAATGAGGTCTGGGAAGGGGGGGTGGATCCTGACTCCACCCCTTCATGACACTCAGTGCCATTAAATGCACCTGAGATAGCCTGGGTTGGCCCTGCCTTCCCACCATGTGCTCAATCACTGTTTCAAGCCCTGACTTCGCATTTCTGCTGCAATATGGAATGACAACTCACTTTCAAAGCAAAACAAAAGGAAAACTGCACTGAGATCACTGATAGGAAAGCATTATGTTATAGAAAGTCAGTTTATGGATCACGAGAGATCATGAAATGCTGGTGAAATGGAAAGTGTAAAAAAAAATGTTTGATTCTTCACTGCATTTGGCGTTTTCAGCTCCCTGTGTATAAAATGGCTATGGTACTTCTGCTATTCATTGTCTGTGGGAGGCTTGTGCAATTATGGAAGATTGCAGTGGCTGCTACATCTAACATTCACGATGAAAAGACAGGCCTTAGTAGCATGTTCTCAGAAAGAGAAAAGTAGCTAAATCTTAATTAATACATGCATAAATATATGCACTAATAGCTATGTATGTATACACTGTAGATATGCAACACTGAGCTCAGCTAGCATTTTTTCAAAGGTGCTGTGATATAACTTGATAATGGTAATATGCAAGGGCTGCTCCAGAAGTTGGCCCATGACATCAGGGATGGATGTTGGTGGCATGACAGAAGAGTCTGAACCTTCCCAACAGTATTCCATTACATTTTGTTGCCCTGTGACAGATGGCAGCAGAGGTGTAGTCTTTCAAAACAGCACCTGATATGGAAGTGTGTAATAAGCAATGGTGTGTCATTGAACTCCTTCATGGTCTGAAACCATTTCCCCTTTTCCTATCACAATAGACCAAAAGAGTCTGTCCCCTGTTTTTTTATCACCTCCCTTTCGATATTGAAAGGCCGCTATCAGGTCTAACCAAAGCCTTCTCCAAGTTTAACAGCCCCAGCTTTCAGCCCATCCTTATAGAGGAGGTGTTCCATCCCTAGGAACACTTTTTTGTGGCCCTCCTTTGGATGTCCTCCAACAGGTCCAAGTCTCTCCTACTCTCCTGGGTAACTAGTGATAGAACTAGAGGGAATGGCCTCGAGTTGTGTCAGAGAATGCCCAGGTAGGAGTTGAGTCACTGTCCCTGGAAGTGTTCAAGAAATGCGTAGACTTGATAGTAAGGAACACGATTTATGGAGTGACACTGGTAGCAGATGGACAGTTGTGGTACTTTATTTGCCACTCAGGAGAGGAAGAAGTATTTTGTATGGTATATGCTCGGTGAACTGAAGAAAAGCTTATTCTTCATCCTCCTCTGATTTTCCTGCTTTTTCAATCCTAGCTTTAAGGTCTTCCCTTAAGCAGTCTCAACAATGTTGTGGATGCAGGGTTGTGCAGTGATGTCAGACAACTACAAGTGCATGAGAGCCCTGAAGTTCAATACGAGCTTATTAAGTGAGGCTCTGGGCTGAATTTCTATCTGCCCTCAATCTGTAGAACTGCAGCTGTTTCCTGTGGTGCTAATGTCTCTGTTCTCTGTACATGTGAAGGCCCACTGCTGTAAAATAGGCATTACATTCAGAGCAGACCTTGCAGTTTGGAGCTCAGAGAGACAAGGCCCAGGATCTCAAAATATGAAGTTAGCACTGTGTGGAAAAGGTGTTTGGACTAGGTCACCTCCATGCACTGCTTTCAACCAAAATCTTTTTATCATGCAATTCTTCTGCAGTCATTCTCAGCCGTTCCTTACAACAAATTAATTCTGGCTGTGTATGACAGGACTCATTTTTTTACCACAAGACATTTCAGAAATGTCCTTTGGTTTCAAATCTGAAATTTATCAATTTTGTCCAGACTTTTCATCCTTATGACTCCATCTCATAGGTCACTCACATTCACAAAGTACTTGGATTCTTGTCTGTTTTTCTGTATCTGGGGTGAGACCTTGCTCTGGAATACAAGCTCTGGAGCCCAAGAAATCAACAACTATTAAAAGAAATGATTTCAACTCAAGGGCCAGTTTTTCACTGATATAAACCTGTCATTTATTTCAATGTACAGTAGTTTGAGATCAAAACAGCAAATTTTCTTTAAGGTAGTGAGGCAACAGTTTTTCTGGCTTTCTTACTCGGAGTTAGTGGCTTAGGTAATGGGGTTTGTTGCTATTTGGAACATAATAGGCAAGCATTCATTCTCTGTACAGCCAGCATATAAAGGGTGCGATAGCCACACACAGTGCAGACTCCATCATTGTAAATTACTTAGTAGTCCACGTAATGGACACCTGGCTACTGGACTAAAAAATGCACTTGATAATACAGGCAGATGGGTCATGAATAGGTTTTCCATTTATATATAAATGAATATATCCACTAGAGACTGAAAGCTGAACAGACCAGCTTTTCCAGCCAGAGGAGGGGAAGATGAAATACTGTTACAATATGCTCTTCTATTTTGGATGTCTTCCTTCAGTGCCAAGGTGGCATTTTGTGACAGTGAATAGTTATTATGGACACAACGCAGTGCCAGGACTGGGCAATTCTGTTCTTTTAGCTGAGGGCTTATACCGGTGGTGAATATGTGTAAAAAATCCTGCATTGAAAGTAAGTTTGGAATTTTGAGCAAGGTTTAATGGTTGCAGAATCCTCCCTGTCTGAACTAGAGACTAGGAAATCTTCTGTTTGCTTGAGGAGCAACATGCCGTTCTGGGAGCTGGAGCCTCAGCTGACAATTCAACAGAGATTTCCTGTTATTAATCTGTCAGTTAGGATATGGATCTCATTCTGACCACTGACATCAGAGTAGGGGTGTGTTGGCTGAGTATCAGCAGCTGCAAGGAATGCAGATGATGAACCTTCTCCTCGCCAACAAATGTCAAATCCCTAAACATTTCACACAGTTAATATCTATTTGCCAGCTAGCAAACACTGTGAGCAGCAAAGCATAGATTTGAGCTCAGGTTCTTTCCTTCCTCGAATAACACGTGTAGCGAGATGGGACGGCCTGTTTCCATCGCATGTCTTTCCATTTGCGTTTCAACCTTACAATAAGAGAACTCTTCCCCCTGTTAATTACCTTAGCTGGATTTTGCCTGGATTCTCACGAAATATTCTTCTCTTGTCTGCATTCTTCCATCTACTCTCTCATGTTGGTCTCATTTGTGTGCAAATGTCACAGGTTAAATGAAGACATCTTTGTAAAGCACAACCTTTAGGAGGTTTGTTGCAGAGGAAAGGATGCTGTGGGACTAACTCAGTGATGTAGCATTTGGCCCCACAGGTCCTAAATAAATGGTTAATTTTTGTAATGGAATTTTATAGGAGGTTTCTTTGGCAGATACTTTTATTTGTGTGTGTTTTTACTTTCTGCGTGTAGCAGAAATGCTCAGTCACAGCTTGAAGCAGTGATTGAGCACCTGGTGGGAAGGCAGGGCCAACCCAGAGTAGCTCAGGTGCATGCAATGCAGCTGAATGACCAGAAAGTTTGGAGCCAGGATCCACCCCTTCTCAGACCTCATTTAAGGGTTGGCAGTGGAGGCGAGGGCTTCTTTTTAGAGTTCCTTGTGTAGCTGAGGTTTTCTGAGGGTGAGTAGGTTCTTTTCTTTGTTTCTGTAGCTGCTGTAATTAGGTAGATCTTTGCATGTTGTGACCTGATGCCTTGCTGCTCTGCTGTTATTGCTGTGCTTTCTATTGTGCTATACTTAGGTGCTGTTGGATCTTTAAAATTGAAAGTTTGTAATCAGTTACTTTGAATTATCCTTGAAGATCCTGGGAGTTGATAAGCCTGTAAAAGTTTCATTGAAATGAGGGTAGAGGTGTTTTCTTAAAAAAAAAAAAAAGTACTATAATACTTCACATGTGCTTTTAACTAGAGATCACCAAGTGCTCTAGAATGGTGAGTGCTAGAGGGCAAACGCCTTCTGCTTCAGGAAAATAATCCTGTTCCCACAGAAGAATGCAGTCATGGGAAGCTGCCGCTTATGGGTGAAGCACTTTATGAAGATTTGCTCTTCGTATATTTGCAGTTCTAGCTCCAAGAAAAAGGATAACAACTTCTCATGGATGGAGGTGTATTAAAGGGACCTGGGTTATGGACCAAGGCAGTAACGTTCTGTAAATGAAGATGTGAGAACCATCTTTAGGCTGGTGATTCTTTTCTTGCCGTTTATCTTTTTCTCCCTGACTTCCAGGTGAGCCTTTCTACATAGACTTATTTATTTCTTTGTATTATGCATAAAAACCCTATTTTAAGTCAGAATGTGTGAAGCTACCTGCTGTAGAATGAAGCCTTTGCTTGAAAAGGTTGACAGGTGATGTGCATATCTTAGCCTCTAGTTCAGTGGTTTTACAGTGTCTGTGGAGATAACATCTCATTCACATGGACAGAATTGAGGTGATAAGCAGACTGAAATTTGCTCTTTGAAAATATGTAAGATTTGTTCTCATGATGTGACAAACATCTAGCCAGTAAGAAAAGCCTTAATGGGGTATTTCTGTGTACTACATACACTTGAGTACAACTGTAGTGAGTTTCCTCAAGGTAGGAATCATACCTGCTAAATCATAATAATTTCTGATGCATAACATACTAAAGAAAATACTGTGGTCATAATGGGGTTTGGAAGCTATGTATGTGTTACGAGAAGCTAGACTGTTAGGTTTATTTTTTCACTTGGTTTAACCTGCTGCCCTATGGTCCTCTTCTCAGTAGAGACTGAGGCAGGCTATACTTTCTCCCTCAGTGGACAACTCATTTCACCTATGTGTACACTAACAACTCAGTTCTACCTACTGTTCTTTAGTAATGGTAAGCAAACCAAACACTATTCAATAATAGAGGCTGAGTAGGTCCCTGCAAATGGGAAGCTGCATGCACTGTGTTTGAGAGTTCCTTGCTAGAGCTAATCTTGTTGAAACATTTTCAGATGTGTTTGGGATTGTGAATGGCTGCCAAAGGCGGAACTTGCAACAGGGGAAGTCTTAGATGAGGCTGAAGTGGTGGAACAGCTAAGAAGCTCTGCACTGCCTTTTGATTGTGGTGGTCTCTGGGTGTGGGAGAACATTAACAGTTTTTTTTATCCTCTGAACTTCTGCTGATCAGTACAATCCAGATCTCAGCAGAGAAAGAAGGGAACTTGGACAATTTTCTGACTGCACTAGGAATCCTCTCCTCCATGGAATCCTGGATAACTCTTATCCACTCTTCAATTTTAGTCTTAATGGTTATGTATCTGTTCTTCCTGCCTCTCTAGATAAACTAGTGAAGCATGAATGGATGCTAGAATCCTACAGTTTCAGATGGAAAATGTCAAATTCTACTTTTCAGTTTGTTGTCACTTTAATGTAGCTTCCTTCACTTGAGCTGTATGAACTCAGTGCAGCCTCTTTCTACTGTATCCATTCTGTCTTCAAGTCAGATTAAGATTGCTAGCTAGCATACTTATGATGTTGTGTAGCTTTAAAAAAATCATTGTGAAACACTCGATGACACGTGCATTTCATTTGGATAGAATAAATACAGGAATAAAAATCAAATAAAACAGTGTAAAGTGGCAATATTTGGGATTGGAAACTTTTATCTGGTCCAGTGATAGAAGAGAAGAATGGGCAGCCTTTGAAGTATTTTGGACTGAAAAGGGAAATATTATCCTGCAGCCTTTGATTTAAAAACTCTGGATCCATCACCCTGTGCAGTAAAGAAAGCCATCAGATTGCAAGTAGACAGTAGAATTGGGAGGCTGTTTTAGGTCCAAGGCAAGACAACCTTGCACTAAGAACAGAGAAATCAGGGAAAATTAATTATTGTCATTCTGATATAATGCTACTTGATCCAGTAAATGGGGGAAGATTGATTTCAAATATTTACTGGGTGGAAAAAAATCTCAAATCATGAGAATGACGGACTTTGTACTGGGGGGGAAAAAGCAAAATTCAGAGCTCAGACATCGAGTTCTTTCTTGAAACTTGAGCAGGTGCCTTTATTTTTTTCCTACATCCACCAGCTCTTTTAGGAGTAGGTGGACTTATATTTAGGTAATCATGTTTTCGTGGGTTTTCTTAGGTGAAGAGCCTTGTTTAGGGATGGCACTTTGCATGTTACGTTGTTGCAATGTGTGATTTCACACAGCAGTCTGTTCCACTCCGTGGTCAGTTGAACACATCTGCATAGAAACATAGAATCCCGAGGTTGGAAAGGACTTGCATGACTGTCTAGTCTAACCATTCTCCTATCACCATTACTATCCATGAAGCTACTAGCTGCGTCTTGCCCTGGGGAGTGTGTAGTTCATTGGCTGTGCCATGCAATCATATCACAAAAGCCTTGGGATTGTTGTTGTTTAATCTGCCTTTAATGAAGCCTGCCAGATCAGCTTATGCTGCTTGTCACTGTTTTCTGGCCTGGCTGCCTGAGCCTTGGCAAATATTTCTGCTTTTAAAACAAGGAAAGTACTGACCTTCATTTTGGAGTGTTGACTGAAATTGAAATCTATGGGATGCTCAAACAGAAATCCACCTTTGATCTGTGTCCTGTGTGTGCTAGGCTAGGTGCAGTCAGATTGGTTTCAATTCTCACAGTGACCATTTCCTTGGCTGACCTCAGGCAAGGTCCATGCTGGGACTGAGATCAGGACCTACCTACTCTCTAGGGTAGGCTGGTGTTCAGGAACCATCGCTAGTGGAGTTGATTATTGAATCTTTGAGTACTGAAGTTGCCTTCTGTCTCTTTCCCAGTCATCCTTTGTGAGAAAGGGTAGGTGAAGGCAGTGAATTCAAGATAATGGGTATGTTTGATTTTGATCTGGGGAGAGTATTTTCTTGTAACCCAGATAAGGATACCAAGTTCATGGATGGATGGCAAGATTTCTTTCTCGGTATTCCCCATTAGCAAAGTTAGACAGCTCTCTGATAATGTGGTGGCTTTTGTGAGTGCCATCCCTATGAGTTACTGAAGCATAGAAGTCTAGACAAGGGCATCTGCAGGTCATGCAGTTTGAAACTGACACCCTGACCCCCTGCCTGTTTCTCTGTGAATCTGTCTCTCCCTTTATTTTCTGCTAAGATTTTTTTTCCCTGTCCAAATCACATCAATCCAAGTAGACAGAAAAAGGGCCTTTTCTTGGTAAGAGGACTATGGGAGGAAAGAGACATGTATCAAAAGCAGCATATCTGATAAATGGTCAATATCCTGGAATTATATGTTGCTTTTCTATGTAAAAGCCTAGCATGAAATGAATTGAGATGACATGTAAAATAAAGATGTATCTGGAGTAAGGAATGCAGTTTTGTACAAGCATTTCTACTGATGCTTCTCTCCATCTTTGAGCAAAGCCATTTGTAATGTTTTATTTGTAATACTGTTATTTTTCATAGGGCTGATATAATGTCATGGGAAAAGATATGGGAAATGTATAATAAATACTGCTGGTATACTGTTTTAGATAGCCACTGTAAGTCTGCCTTTCTCAACTGTAAGGTAGCTATCATGTTCAGTGATGTGCCAAACAACATCCAGGTCACAGTAGCTGAATTCCATGTATTCTGAGCTTATTCTCTGAGAGACCATCACTGTACAACCTGAGCTGTCAAGTGAAGCTTGTACTCCTGGGTTGAGATGACTCGTTGCTGGAAGGAAACAACAATTCACAAGCTACAGCTGCATCTGTGTGCTTGATGCCTGCTGTAAATGCAAACCTGCCTTTTGTTAGTCTAACTGACTTCTCAGCAGTATCTCAGCCAAGTCACCTGTGAGATCAGTATCATGGTTTTTTGTTTTTTTCAGGTTTCAATATTCACATCAAAACATCATGTAGTGTATGGGGCATTAAAGTGTTAATGCCCCAATTCCAGGCCTATCCCTGTACATTACAGAAGTCATGGGATCTGGCCCTGCCGGGTGGGGGGGCACCCTCTTACTGCCTTGCAGTGGGTGCTGGAGGTGCTTTCCTGGCCGTTCCAAGCTTTTCAGGTTTTACTTGTTCCTGGGAACTCTCTCTCCCATCTTGTCTGATTTATTAGTCTCAGTTTTAATTAAATTGTATTATATTGTTATCTTGTATTCCAGTATCATAGTAAAATAAGTTTTCCTCCATAGACTGTTGCTGCTGTTCTTTTCCTCCCTTCCTTCCTTCCCATTTTGTGGGACTGGGGTGGGGGGGAAAGGTGGAGGCTTACTGCCCCCCTGTCACAAGCGTAGATTGATCTATTCAACTCCGTGACAGATTTTGGTGGAGAATGCAGGCATAGCTGCTTTTTAGTTTTAGAATGAAATCTCTCTCTCTGCTCTTAGAGAGCTTTGTTAAGGAGCATTATCAGTAGTTCAGGTTTCTGTGCTGGAAAAACTGACCTTGAAAGACTAGGCGTACTGCCAGTATTCTGGGATATTTGTAAACTGAGCACTACTTAGTCTGGATAGTGCCTTTTTCTTTTTTTTCTTCCCCTCCTCTTGTTAGCTTCAATTCATTAACCCCTTTTTAGCAGGCACCAGTGATGAACCCACTCTTTATCATGGGGGCGTTGTGTAAAGGATTAAAAGCAATGGTGTTACTGGCAACCTACTGGCCAACAATCAATGTCATAATTACTTGTTGTGGAATTGTGTTCATATATAAGGGATAGTAGAATATATTGGACTGTGTGGATTTGATGGCCTGACACATCAGAACCGCTGAAACATAAGGCACTGGTGGATACTGGTGCACAGTGCACTCTGCCCTCAAGTCGTGAAGGAACAGAATCAATCCATATTTCTGGAGTGACCGGGGGCTCTCAAGAATTGACTGTGGAGGCTGAGATAAGCCTCACTGGTAAGGACTGGCAAAAGCATCCTATTGTGTCAGGCCCAGGGGCTCCATGTATTCTAGGTATTGATTATCTCAGAAGGGGGCATTTCAAGGATCCTAAGGGCCTTTGGAATAGCTGCTGTGGACACAGACAACATTAAGCAGCTGTCTGTTTTGCCTGGCCTGTCAGAAGATCTGTCTGTTGTGGGATTGCTACAAGTAAAAGAGCAACAGGTACTGATTGCTACAAAAATCAGAAATCTGTGTAGCTTGAAATTCCCAGGTAACTAAAGAAATTTTAGGATAAGAAATGCAAGTGGTGTAATGTTCCTGCTTAGGCTAATTTAATGGAAGTATGCCGGTAGTAGTGAGATGCCTAATGCCCCTTCACCTTAATATATGCTTGATAAAGCAGCAAGTGATCACAAATTAAGTATTTGCATAGGTAAGTGAAGATGGATCCAAGTTCATGCTGCTTCTGTGGTGAGCTGGGAAGACTACCTCAAGGATAGAGCTGTACTCATTTTCCTGTCTTTGTTTCAACTGGGATGGAATTGGGTTTTTTCAGAGTATCTGGTACACTGGTAAGTTTTGGCTCTAGAAGAAAAATGGTGTTGATAACACACTGATATTTACATTTGCTGCAAAGCAGCATTGTACAAGCCAAGGCCATTCTTATGAAAGGGCCCAAGGAGCTGGGAGGGAACAGAGTTGGGAGAGCTGACTGAAACTGGACAAAGGGATATTCCATATTGTATGACATGTGGAAGGAGTTCTGAAGGGGAAGAGTTAATTGGGCTCTCTTCTGCTGCTTGAAGGGCTTGCTGGGTATAGGTTAAGGGGTGGTGAGCAATTACTTTGTGTATCACTTTTATGAATTTGTTATATACATTCATATATAAAAATACTTGTTATCCTTTTACTATTCTCTATCTAAGTAGATAGGTATGTCTCAACCCATGAGTTCTACTTTTTTTTTTTTTCTGTTTCTCTCACCCAGCCTCCTGGGAGGTGAGGGGAGTGAGCCAGCAACTATGTGGTGCTTAGCTACCAGCCATGTTAAACCATAGCACTTGCCCAGTGATTTTTTTCAAACTGAAGTCACTGATTTTTTGAGTAAACAGTTATTTCTGATTTCTTAACCATCTGACTTGTGATTTCTCTTGCCACTAAAGATGCTATCTGCAGGTGTGGCTGGCAGGAGACACAGCCCCTACCTGTTTCACAGTGTTCACTGTCTGTCACATGATCACCAGTTCATGTCTTCAGCTGCTGGCTTAGAAGGCCAAGCCTTTCTCAGCTTGCACGGCCCCAGTGCCAGGGACCCCATTTTCCATCTCTCAGATAAAATCATGGAATGGTCTACATTGAAAAGGACCATAAAAATCATCTAGTTTCTGCCCCCTGCTATGTGCAGAGTCACCAGCTGCCAGACCAGGCTGCCCAGAGCCACATCCAGCCTGGCCTTGAATGCCTGCAGTGATGGGGTATCCACAGCCTCCTTGGGCTGTTCCAGTGCTTCACCACCCTCTGTGCTGAAGAACTTCCTCCTGATATCTAACCTAGGCCTCCCCTGTCTTAGTTTAAAACCATTTCTCCTTATCCTATCACTATCCACTTTCATAAAAGATAGGATCTGATAGATCTGTTCTCCATACCATGGCTGTGGGTAGGTTTGTCTCCTCGAGCTGAGAGGAAAGCCGTATAGGCAGCAATTTGCTGGTTTAGGTTTTGCTCCACTGCATGCCATGCCTCACTGACTTGTACAGCTCTTTTCAGGCACTTCCTCAAGTTTTAATGTGGCACCACTTCATAATATGTAATAAGCAGCACTGAGGCTGATAGTTCAGTTTTGAACAGAGTAGATGTAGTGAGATCCCTGTTGCTGGAAGAATAAATAGGCTGAAAAATCCTCTGTGCTTCAATATGCAGTATTGACTGCTGCACTGTGTCATAATGTTAGCTGAAGCCTGCCTTCCTTCTCAGTTCCCACACAGTAACACTTTCTTTGAGGTGAAAACCAACTGCCTGTCGTTTCTGCAGAAACCACTCCCAGCTGAGACAGGTGCCTCCAGGGGCAGTAAAGGGAATAGAAATGAGAGGCAGGTGTGCATGGTTGTCATCATCTTGCAGCATCCCTGCAACGTTGCAAATTCAGTCACATGTTTCTGGGTTTATGTTAAGTTTGTAGATTTGGACTGTATGACTGGCACCTTCTCTTGGCATGTTAATTCTGTCTGCCTCTCACTTCTACAGAGCTGGTTGTGCAGATGGAGGTACAGAAATGCTCTGCATCGGCAGTGAAGTGACCACATCTGTTAAGGAAGTTTTGAGCTCTAGGAGTCGCTGTGCATGGGAGGATTGAAAGGGTGAGAATTTCCCCCTTTTATTAACTCTGCTTTTCTGAAAGAAGTCAGCAAAAACAGGTATGGAAATAATTCCTTCTGGAGAGGGGTATTCTGGGATGATTTGTCAGCTAGTGATTCTGTTCTTTTTGGATAGAAGCACATGTTGCTTGGCAAAATGTGTAATTAAAGGTCAGGATGTTTTGAGAAGGAATTAAGTCCTAGGATTAGTTAGCTGATGATAGAGTCATTTCTTTAATGTACTTTAATGTCACTGAAGGCAAGTATGGATTTGCATTTCTGAAGTCCTTTTGCACTTTTTTTTTTAAATGGAGTTGACTGATTTTTTTTTTCCTTCAAGAGCAGTAAAATGATGTTCATACAGGGCTTAATGTGGCCAAAGCTACAGGTTAACACACTGGAAATATCTTCATTCTGCCATCTCTCTGCTGCTCTATGGGGAAAGCAGGCTGACGTGGTTATTAAATCTGGCAGCTGTGTTGTGTGCACATAGGAATTGAGCAGAGTACAGCATATAGAAAACCAGTGGCTTCCTTTCACTGCTACGAGGCTTGAAAGGCAGACTAAAGAGCTTTCTCCTTTTGTAATCACCAGTTGCTGGAACAGAATGCAAATACTACAAATACAGTGGCAAACGTAAGTATTCTTTGCTCGTGCAGTGCTTTCAGATTGCTAATGGGGGATTTCTATCTTGGTGTTCTGGTTGAAAAAGCAGAGGGTTGAAAGCTGAAGCCATCCTGATAGTGAATGGTTCACTGCAGTTTTGTTTTGGCTTTCAGTGGAGGAGCTGCTGATGGGAAGGGATGTGTGAATGTTTTGCAAAAAAAAAAAAAAAAAAAAAATAGTTTGCAGTTGTTTGTTAAATAAAATCACTTTCGTTTGCTATGGAAGGGCTCTGTCTTTGGGGCGATGACCAGGCAGCCTCTGTTGTTGTGTTTTGTGACTTAGAAACTTGCTAAAGATACACTGTAGCCCCAGTGATATTCTCCATTCAGCAGCAGTGTATTAGGGCAGCGACTACCATGGCAGCTCCTGTGATGTCTACACAGTACTTGGAATCTGTGACTGGATCAAGTCCAAAGGAAACCTAGCTCAACCTTGTGATCTGTGAGACTTAACTGCCCAGGATGATACAGCTTTTAAGCCTCACACTTTCAACTGTCCCCAGCTGTAAACTGAAACCTAATCAAGTCTTAATTGCCTGGTGTAAAAGCTGAGAGTCATTTAAAGAGAAATTAGAAACTCTACCTGTTAACTTTCCTCTGTTACATTTGCAGATTTATCTTCTCATGCCTTTAATTTTGTCTTTGTTTTAACTTTGCATATTAGTAGTGTTGCACTGCTGTCTATGTGCATCGATACATAGTGAAGTTTTCCTGAATGAGCATGAGTCAGTTCATTTTGCCTGATGTTTGTGTTGCAATCCGGAATTCTCAGAAGAGATAATGTTATTCTAGGAAACTGTTACAGAGAGATGAAATAAATTTGTTGAAATATTAATAGGATGTGAGGGGACATTCTTATTCCTAGGAGTACAGACTGCAGGTGATGGATTTTATTTCTTTTTTTTTTTACCTCCAAACTGTCTTGTCATACTTTCAGCTCTGGTTATAATTAATGTTAGTGTTATTACCTCAGCTTGTGCAGTGTTGACTGGAGTCAGGTTCGAGTGCTGATGCACAGTGAAGTCAATTTTAATTAAGCATTACAGTGATGTTTCCTGTCTTTATGGAATATGGTTGAACTTTTCATAACTTGCAGGTGAGGATGTCTTTCCCCCTCTGTGGAATACTTGAAATGCTGAAATCAAGTACGACAAGTATGTAAGGTTAATATGTAAGAGTACAAGATTGTCTGTATGAAGTTCCAAAGTTCAGCTAGCCCAGTATCCTATGTCTAACAGCAGCCAACAGCAAACGCTTATTTAGGAAACATCAAACAAGACAAACTTGTAGTGTACATTTCACAAGACATCCTTCTGTCCTTGAAAAAGCTGCAGTTCAGTGCCTGGCTCAGCCTTAAAGAGCTCCCTGTGTTTAGCAGCCTTCATATATGTTGTAACTCTTCTTCAACATCTGTAGATTTAACTGAGCATAAAATCCTGTGGTATGTTAATTGCAAATTGCTTGAAGATATGAAGATGTTCCTTAGTTCATTTTGAGTCTTCTATCTAATGTCTTTGTGTGACATACAGTGTGTGACATTTCATAGAAAAAAGGTATAAATTAATCCCTTGTTTATGTAACAACCAGAATTGGTCACCCTCATGGTAGAACAGTCAAGGAGAAAGAAACTTGCTCACTGAGTGTTGCTTGTTTACTGGATAAGTATGTAATGTAGGATATACAGATATCTTGGACTTAGTCCTGCTTCTGGGTGGTGTTTTTGGTTCTCTGTAACATTTAAAAACAGAACAGATATTTTTATTGTGGTCATTTTCTGAGGAAAAAAAAATATTCAAAGAGAACAATATTTTAAAACGAGCCTGACCTGAGAGACCTAAACCAATATTCTAATCACCTTCCTCTTTCGGAGCAAAATAATTGAGATTAAGCAATAGTATGTGATTTTCATATAGTGAAGCTAGCAGCAGCATATTGAGACCTACTTTAATTCTGAATGTCTTTATCTTTTTACTGTATGGTTTATAAATGTTTTGCTGTGCTCTTCAGTTCTTGGAATCTCCAGTATTACTGGCACATAGGTGTTGATGGGATTTTTTTTTCTGTTTAGAGATGTGTTTCAATACTTTCTGAATAGTTCAGTAGTGGAGGATAAAGCATTGCTAAGAAAAATGTCCATGCTTCACTCATCACTAAGTATTGAGAGTTCTGAGCTGTTTCCAGTTGTCTGCTCTGGAGCCAATACTAAAATATCTGCCAAGAGGTGCTCAGTGTGACTGCAGTGCTAAGCAGCTAATGTGCTGTAAGCATCAGCTGCTGCCCCTGTACAGACACTTAGTGAATCTCTACATGGCTCTGTATATGGAATGTAGATGCCCTAATTACTCGTTTGTTGTATACACACAGAGACACTGTATAGAATATGAGTGGCTGATGTGTATACCCAGATTTCTTTTTTTTTTTCTTGTAATTTTTTTCTTTTATAAAGCCACTGTAAAACTGATTCATTAAGGTATATAAGATGAAATATCTGTAAAAGGATAAGATGGGACTTGAAATTCTGGATACCTCCTATGGCATTATTGGAAATGCAGTAAATGAATTGATGACTTGTTCTTAAATCTTATTCACAGATACTTCTGCAAATTGAAGATAGCTCTTTCAATATTTTTTTCCAGTTGCAAAATTACATTCCTGCTAATCTACACATGAACTGTGAAAACACGAGGGTTACCCCAAAAGTAATGGCAAGGTAATGGCTGTTTTAGTGAGGATCTCACGTGGATCGACTGCAACAAGGGATCTTGGCAGAGAGGTGAACAGAACCAACCCCCTAAGCTGCGGTGCTTGGTCAACGCGGCAGCCCCCACAACCCTCCCGGCAGGCAGGAGCCGTGCCTGAGCCGGAGCGGAGCTGGGAGTGATGGCAGCCAACCCTTTGCCTGTATAAAAGCAGCTCCTTTTAGGGAGCGCAGCAACACAGGAGCGCCACTAGCAGGCTGTGCAAACAGGGCGTGCTTATCAGACAGGCAGTTAGCACAGGCAGTTCTCACGGGGCGGGGTGGGGGTGGCGAGCAGGGAGGGGTCCTCTCCTCTCTTCCCCTTTTCTCTCTCCCCTCCTCTCTACTCCTTTGAAAACTCTAAGATGTGCTGCTGCCTCTTATAATTACCGTGGTGGGCACCTGACACAGCAGCTGGGCTGAGGCAGCAACCCAGACTAAAGGGGGACAGCCTTTGTGGGCATCCTGAGGGGGGAATGGGCAGTCCAGACTGACTGTGGGGATCTCTGGTGTCTGGAGTTCCCCCTGGGTCCTGAGGGAGGGGAGAGCTGTTGTGAGTGTGGGTATGTTTATGTGTGCTGAGGGAACTGACAGGTGATTGCTGAACTGCTCTCTGTCATCTTTGACAGGTCTTAGAGAAAAGAAGAGGTACCTGAAGACTGGAGGATAGCCAGTGTCACTACAGAAAGGCAAGGAGGAGGATCTGGGAAACTACAGGCCAGTCAGTCTCACCTCCGTTCCTGGGAAAGTGACAGAACAGCTTGTTCAGGTTGCACCTCCAAGCGATTGGAAGAGAAGGTTATCAGGAGCAGGATGTATCGGGATCAGCATGGATTCACCAAGGGGAAATCATGCTCAACCAACCTCATAGCCTTCTGTGATGGCATCTCTGGCTGGCTAGATGTGGGGAGACCTGTGGATATTGTCTATGTTGATGTCAGCAAGGCTTTTGATACTGTCGCCCACATCATCCTGATAGTGACACTGAGAAAGTGTGGGATAGATATGTGGGCAGTGATGTGGGCTGAGAACTGGCTGAGCTCCAAGGGTGGTGATCAGTGGTGCAGAGTCCAACTGCAGACCTGTGACTAGCAGTGTTCCCCAGGGGGTCAGTGATGGATCTCGTCTTGTTCAATATCTTCATCAATGACCTTGGTGAGGAGATAGTGTCCGCTCTCAGCAAGTATGCTGATGATACAGAGCTGGGAGGAGTGGCTGACACACCTGATGGCTGTGCTGCCATTCAGCAAGACCTGGATAGGCTGGAGAGCTGGGCAGTAAGAAACCAGATGGGGTTTAATAAAAGCAGATGTAGAGTCCTGCACCTGGGAAGAAATAACTGCAATTATCAGTACAGGTTGTTGCATGACCTAGAGAGGAGCTCTGTGGAAGACCTGGGGCTCCTAGTGGACCAAAGGTTGGCCATGAGGCAGCAGTATGCCCTTGTGGCCAAGAGTACCAATGGAATCCTGAGGTGCATTAAAAGAAGCATGGCCAGCACATCAAGAGAGGTGATCCTCCCCCTCTGCTCTGCCACGGTGAGGCCTTACCTGGAGTGGACAGGGGAAATGGCTGTTAACTGGAGCATAGGAAGTCCTGTGCCAACATGTGAAAGATGGAGGGTGGTGGAGCACTGGAATGGGCTAACCAGAGAGGCTGTGGAGTCTCCTCTGGAGGTATACCTGTGCAGTCTGCTGTAGGAATCCTGCTTTTGCAGGGGGGTTGGACGCAATCTTTAGAGGGCTCTTCCAACCCCTAGGATTCTGTGATTGTAGACATAAGGGGTGACAGTGATATTTGAATTGCATGAGGTGTAAGGCTTCTTCCCAGGTGATGTTTGAAGTTTCTGAGACCAAATTGAGATCATTTTGGATTTTGCAATAGAACCTATGTATCCAGTATTCTTGTGATGTGTATCTGTGTGCATTTGTTAATAAAGTCTTCATGAGTTTGAATGATCTCCATACTTGCACTCAATATCATCTTGAAGAAAATCTGACTATACTAATTCTGACATAGGGCTGTTTCACAATATGTACTTACTGCTGTTGAAGTATTATTGCTGAAGCTTAGACTTTTCTGCATTGCAGTCCTTATCAACCAATTTGCCATTACAAATTAGTAAATTAGTTGAGAACTGGCATGTTGTGGATTCCCACCTGTGGCACACACCACCACTTGCAGAAGTTGCCACTACTCAAATGTGTGAGATTGAGATGTGCAAGACCGTGTAGCATTTGTCTTGACAAACGTGACTTTGAATGCTAAGCAGAGGACCATCATGCAGTAGTGCAAAGAGTCTCTGTGCGGTGATTGTCTTCTCTTTCTGTGTTTTGATAGGACTGTATGCTGGCTGGGACCTGCTGGACTTCTTGGCATTTCCTCCATATTGCCTTCACATGTGAAATGGTAGTTATGGGCCTCCTAGATTGTTGAACAAGTGGAATTTTTATTTGAAAATTTGGACCTAATTTTCATTATAATTTGCTCATTCTATGCATTGTGCAGCTCCTTTTTTTGCAAATTAGTCTTGAAATAGAAATTTATCTCCATATGCTCTCAGTGCACAAGCAACATTAAAGACACAGTGTCTACATTTTGAGTATGTGCATTATGCTGGATATATCCTTACAGCAACTTTTCTCCTAAGAATTGCTCAGATCTCCTCAGAGAGGAACGCCCTTAAAGCAGTGGTGTTCAGAGAGTATATTGGTTCTGTACAGGTTGTTTACAATTTAGTGGTCTGCCAAAGAATTCTTGGGAAGTTTTATTTTCCAAAATGTGGCTCAGTGCCCTGCTATGCTCTTGAAATTCAACCGATGAGTTACTGCTGTGGTGATGCATATAGGTACTTTATTCAATCACTGATTACTTTATGAAGTCCTTTAGACTTATAAATAATAAAAGTCAATGCGATTTTTTGTTGTTTGCAGATGCTGAAAACTATTATAAGTTGCGTGAACAGTAACATCCATATGTGATAGAATTAACACTTGAAATTGCTTAAAGTTTCCTTGTACAGTTAAACCTTAAAATAGCTTTATTGCTGGAGAGAGGGAAAAAAAGCAGGCAGAATACTACTTAATTTATCCTAGTTATTGTGCTTTTGTCAGTATGGCTGGAATTGGATTCCTTTAGGATGAACTTAAACTAGAAGACAAACTCTCAGGGTCTCATCAGAGCATGAATCAGTTCTGACTGTAATGCATAGCAGAACTGAAAAACAAAACCAGACCACAGCAACAAAAAGACACCTGTACAATTGAATATAGGCATTGTCTAAAAGACATTGCTGGAGCTCTGAAACTAATCATTAGTGCAATAATCATAGGATGTTATTCTTTCTTACAAATATCAAAGGTAGATCTGTCTGCAATCAGGTGAAAATGACCTGTCTCAAACTATGATCATCCTATTGGCAATGATAGCTAAGACTTCAGTTTGTCATTTACTTTCTGTTATTCATTTAGCTGTAAGAATGAAGAAACTGCAACTCTGATGTGACTTTTGACTCTGGATGTTAGAAAAACATCAGCAAATTGTTCCTGCCAAACGTGCAGAGTCTTTGCTCTCAGAAGCTATAAAATGTCTTAAGACAGACTCTTTAAACTCTATTGAGTCAGTGGGAAATCTCACTGCAAAATTTAAGAAGCCTGATTACAGTGCCCTCGTTACTTGAGTCTTGCAAGCCAGACAGTTCACAGGAAAGGGACAAAGAAGAGGTCTAAAAGGATTACATTACTTTTTAATTGCTCTTTGTTATGCCTGAGGGAATACATCCTATCTTTAGAAAGACTTTATCATTCTGCGAAGGTTCAGCTGAAGATGTACTTGTGTTGCACAACAGGTAATAGCACTGTGGCTTTGAGATGCCTGTTCTTGCCCATGGTTTAAGCGGACTTAGGAGAAGGACAAAGGTCTTGAGACATCTTGTATTTACTGAAAGGCTCTTTAAAGGTGAGTAACCCAGCTACTCTATTTCAGGGCACAAACAGCTTGAGCAGCAGGACAGGGTGAATGTTGTGAGGTTCAAGAAAAGTGCAAGATTTTGCACCATGGTTGTGCTAACTCTTGCTATCATTATGTGCCAGGGGATGAAAGGATTGTGCATGGCCCTGTGAAAAGGATTTGGAGGTACTGCTGTACAGCAAGCTGAATGTGAGCCAGCAATGTGTCCTCACAGCACAGAAAGCCAACTGTGTTCTGGGCTGCATCAAAAGAAGCATGGCCAGCAGGGAAAGGGAGGTGGTCCTGCCCCTCTGTGCTGGTGAGACCTCATTTGGAGTCCTGCATCCACATGCGGAATCCTCAGTGCAGGAGAGACACGAACCTGTTGAAGCACATCCAGAGAAGGGCCACAGAAACAATCCGAGGGATGGAATACCTCTACTGCAAGGACAGGCTGAGAGAGCTGGGGTTGTTAAGCCTGGAAAAGAGAAAGCTCTGAGGTGACCTGATAGCAGCCTTTCAGTATCTAAAGTGGAGCAATGGGAAATAAGGGGACAGACTCTTTGGCAGGGTCTGTTGTGATAGGAGAAGGGGAAATAGTTTCAAACTAACAGATGGATGTAGATTGGATATGAGAAAAAGGTGTTTTAAAATAAGGGTGGTGAGGCACTGGAACAGGTTATCCAGAGAGGTGGTGGATGCACCCCATTCCTGGGGACTTTCAAGGTCAGGCTGAACTGGGATCTGAACAACCTAACCTAGCTGTGGGTATTTGTGTTCATTGCAGGGGAGCTTGGAAGTTCCCTTCCAACTCAAATGATTCCCCTGCCAATCTATGCACTTGTCTTCCCAATAATAGTTCTTATGGAGTAATTAGCATAGATAATCATCCTCCAGAATAACAGCTATGTTCTATTGGTTTTATTTCTCTACTTTTCCAGAGTTCAGGTCTCTAGAGAAGAGCAAGAAACAAATAGGAAGAATGATAGGGTGACACTAGAAGGAGAAATCATTGCTGTTCTTCAGTATCAAACTATAGATGAAAAGGGTACAGTCTTCTCTTGTGACTTTTCTATAAAACTACCTGAGCTCAAGTAGGTGTCATTGGAGTGAACTACTGATCTGAACTACAGCTCTGAGAACGGTTTCTCTGCTTTGAAGTGCAAATAAGGCTGGGGCATGCCCTTCACAATGAGTATCTCTATGGTAAGTAGGCAATGAATACTATCATAATATGTCCAAACAAACCTTTAAGAGCTAGGTTACTGATTAAGGCAGCAACATATTCTAAAAGTTTCTGGGCAGAAGTTGATCTAATGTACATGACTGTTAAAGACCTGAACGCTGTGGAGTATTATATATTCATGCAGAGTGGGAGCAGACCTTGCTGGATAACCTGCTGGTGCCAACAAGATCCATTTTAAGAACAGAATCATTTATATTTATTTAAAGAGCTGTACTAAAATATTAAAATAAACTTCTCATGATACTGTACTAGAATACGTTCCTCTGTAAATGCACTTTGGAGTGCTTGCCCCAAACTAGCAATGCCAGTTAATTTGAATACCAGAAGCATGCATAAACGTTGTCTGAACTTTCTCTCAGTGCCTAATCCGAGCCCAGCTGCGCTGCCCTGGGTCTGGGTGTTACCTTACCTTCTCCTATTCCTCTAGCAGGCTGTTACTTTGTATTTTGATAGAGTTCAACAGCAAATTCTGCTGACAACAACCGTTACATTTTAACATCTTTCCCAACACGTGCCAGACAGTGCAAAAAAAAACACAACCAAAAAACAAAAGGCTTTTGAATTTCATGCCACTCCAGTGGATTCTGCTATTTTTTTTAAATATCAAATTAAGACTGTAGAGTTACATGATTTCACTGGCCCCTTGTTTGTGATTGCCCTTGAGCAGTGAAGGTCAGCATATTTGTTGCTGCAATTCTTATTTTTCTTAAAAAACAAAAGCATTTATGTGGATTTCACGTAGTAATGGCATTCACAATCAATGATTTTGTGATTTTCATATCCTCTAAAGAGAATTGATATTGTCAGTGAACACGTGCTCAATGTTGCCGTTTGCAGGTAGAAGACAGGAGGGTGATGATCACTGAGCATAAAGGATGCTGATGTATTCACACAACATTGTTTTGAAAATAATATAAGAATTGCCATAAGCTAAGATTTAGAAATGCATAACATCCTTTATCTTAAGTTGGATAACAATGTTTAACAAAACTTTTTACAGTTTTGTAGGTGTCAAATCCGGAGATCTTTCTGCATGTGTTTCTGTCTCTCCGGAGGTAATTGTGCCACCATTTAGGAAACACCTGCTACTTTGCAACTTTGGTTTGTTTGTACAGATTTGTGCATTGCTTTTGCATCACAGATTCCAGTGGGTTTGTAATAATTACCACTTCTGGAATCGTGCTCCGTGCTATAAAGATACATTGTGCTTAAAGGAAGAAAAACAGTTTGCATAGGGCGAAGAGCCTTATATACAGCCTATACTTTTAAATGGCACTTAGAAAACATTTTTTTTTTTTTTCTGTAAACAGGTAAGGTATAGGATAACTTGTCAAGGAAGTTTCTATAATTTTTGGCCTTAATGCTAGATAAGATCAAGGTAAGGGGGAACCAAAAAGGGCTTTGGGCTAAGGGAATCACCAGAGGCTTCTAACAGTTTGGTTAGCTACCATTGACCCCAGGGTGCTTGCAGCCTTCAGTATAGCTTGACCCTTATTCTGAAGGGTTAAGCATCCTCTCATTTGGCCCTAGAGAGAGGCCTGTACATAAACACAGTATGCAGTGCAGCTCCCAGGCAGATGCAGCAGTTTCTGCTGCAGCTCATGCTTGTTATTGAGCAGGTGTCCCTGTCAGGGAAGAAGCTGTGACCCAAAAAGAGACCCTACAGGAAGACCAAGTGAAATGTGGCTCTGTTACTAATTGATACAGGACCCTTGTAATGCAGAACAGCAAAAGGGCTGAGTACTGAATGCTTCCTTCACTCAGCTTTTTACTTTGCAAGACTGCCCTCTAGAAATTATCTCAATGGCAGTAAACAGGGAAGAGGAAAAGTAAACCTCTTCAGTGTTTCTTTATACACAGTGATGTTGCTCTAGTAAAATGCTTTCTGGTGCAAGCCTTCCTTTACCACTTATTTTACAAACGCACAGAAAGTTCAGCTGTTATGTACGAGACTCCCAGCTAGAGTCATTGCTGCTGCTGCTACACGCTGTTTCGGCTTCGGTGGGGGCCACATATACTCTGTATCCACTGTTGGTATCTTCCATAGTCCTTGTTTGCCGCACTGCTACAGTGAGAAAGCATGCAGCTGGGGGCAGAAGGAAGGGAGCTGAGCAAACGCTGCAGAGCGCAGCCATCAGGTGAGCATTTCAGCCCATCTGTGTGAATGAGGTACAAAACAGAAGCAGCTCTGCAAAGTGAGAGCGTCCTGAGCTGACAGATCGATGGCATCCTGCGTACAGCTGCCAGCTTGTTTCACCCTTCCTCTTGGTAAAGATATTTCTGAGCTCAGAAAGGGTTTGTGCTGTAGGGGCAGATGGGAGGGGTCACAGGGAAAAATTCCTTAAAAAGATATAAAAATATTTTAAAATTAAGTCGGTGGGGATCTATAAGTCAGGAAGGACTGCGTAATGTGTATATGACTGTTAAAAGCAATGCTGAATGGAAGGAGCAACTTCCACAGGCAGCTCTGCCTGGTGTGGGGCTGTGAGCTGAGATCACCTGTGGGGTGGTGCTATCCTGAGGGGCTGGGCGGCCACACCTGTGAGCGGGGCCGTGACCTGCAGGTGACCCCGGCCGTGACCTTCAGATGACCCCGGGCCGGCGGCCGTTAGGAAGAAAGGGCGGGAACGTCGAGGGGGAGAGAGAGAGAGCGGCGGGAAGAAAAGCGCGGGAAGCGACAGC